>NC_052327.1:41941200-42567450 GCF_016432855.1 Salvelinus namaycush | reverse complement strand
GCACCCAGCATTCATGCTCAGCCAATTACCTGCAACCAGAGAAGATCAACGAGGGCTAACCCCTGGCTAGCCCCTTCACAAGAGAGTACTGAGGGAGGCTGAAACAGCTGCATAAGGGAGCAGGGAGCTGCTTACTCAAACAAAATGAACCAAAATAACAATACAAAAGGGATGCGATCACCTATGCTTCATTAGTATTTTTTTTTGCAGCAATCGCCCATGAAGGCCTGATTCACAGAGTCTCCTCTGAACAGTTGATATTGAGATGTGTCTGTAACTTGAACTCTGTGAAGCATTTATTTGGGCTGCAATTTCTGAGGCTGGTAACTCTAATGAACTTATCCTTGGCAGCAGAGGTAACTCTGGGTCTTCGTTTCCTGTGGCGGTCCTCATAAGAGCCAGTTTCATCATAGCGCGTGATAGTTTTTGCGACTGCACTTGAAGAAACTTTAAAAGTTCTTGAAATGTTCCGGATTGACTGCCCTTCATGTCTCAAAGTAATTATGGACTATCATTTCTCTTTGTTTATTTAAGCTGTTCTTGCCATAATATGGACTTGGTATTTTACCAAATAGGGCTATTTTCTGTATACCACCCATACTTTGTCACAACACAACTGTTTGGCTCAAATGCATGAAGAAGTATCACATTTAAGGAAAGACCCAGATGCAGACAGTGTCGAGGTAACAAAAGTTTATTACAAGAACTGGGGGCAGGCAAACCAACAGGTCAAGGGCAGGCAGAGGTCAGTAATCCAGATCAGAGTGCAAAAGGTACAGACCGGCGGGCAGTCTCATGGTCAGGGCAGGTAGAGGTCAATAATCCAGTGTGATGGGACAAGGTACAGTACGGCAGGCAGGCTCAGGGCAGGTAGAATGGTCAAAACCGGGAAAACTAGAAAACAGGAACTTTAGAAAATACAGGAGAAAGGGGAAAACCACTGGTAGGCTTGACAAACAAAACGAACTGGCAACAGACAAACAGAGAACACAGGTATAAATACACAGGGGATAATGAGGGGAGCTGGAAGACACCTGGTGGGGGGTGGAGACAAGCACAAATACAGGTGAAACAGATCAGGTTGTGACAAGAAGGAAAGAAATTCCACAAATGTACTTTGAACAAAGCACACCTGTTAATTGAAATGCATTTCTCATGAAGCTGGTTCAAAGAATGCCAAGAGTGTGCAAAGCTGTCATCAAGGAAAAGGGTGCTACTTTGAAGAATCTGAAATATAAAACATATTTTGATTTGTTTATCACTTTTTTAGTTACTATATGATTCCATATGTGTATTTAATAGTTTTGATTTCTTGACTATTATTCTACAATGTATAAAATATTAAAAATCAAGAAAAACCCTTGAAGGAGTAGGTGTGTCCAAACTTTTGACCTGTACTGTATGTTTTGTAACACTCCGTCCCCCACCTAAGCATGTCAAGTAACCTTTGTACATTTTGTTTTTAGGTATGAAGACAGCACTTCCTCTCCCTCTTGGTGAAAAATGTTCAGCTGTTGTCTCATAGAGAAATATAGAGTGTTGGATGGACAGAGAGACAGACACTAACAAGCCTGAGAGGAGTCTCATCCCAGAATGACTGACATTAAGATCACATTGGGGGACATAATGCAATTTACCTGTCATCAGCTAATGGAGAGCAAATCCATTTTCTCCCAAACAGGAAGGGCCACATACATTAACTTGATTGCGGTGCAGAGTCAAGTGGGCGCGGCTAATGAGAGCTGATGTGATTACTGTCCACCACTCATTTGAAAATGCTGCAAACAAAATAAACCCTAAACCCCACATAGAGCAAGGAAGAGAATGGGAGTGAAACCTGGAAAAACAAAAACAAGACTCTGGGCTGCGGACGTGACCGTCTAGCTCTGTAGAGGGTCTGCAGTAGACATTTCGATCAACAACAAACAAATAGAGAATAAGGAAGGGAATGAGGAGGTGTGGAGTGGCTGGTGTTTGAACAGTATCTCACTGAAACTTTCCAGTAGACAGGAGAATGACTTAGAGGGAATAGAATCAGAGTTGAGTACAAATAAGATAAAGGTCTCATCTCCTCCTCTCCTCCAATCCCCTTCTTCTGTCTACTCGCTGGATGATAATGTACTTTTGTTTTGTGAAGTTTAAGTGCACCTCTGCTCTCTTCTCCTCTATTTATCTCCCATTACCTCCCTCTTTCTCTTTCTCTTTCTCTCTGCTCATACAAGGTGACTTCCAGACTGGTCTGAGACTATAATGTGCTGTAGAGGTTACAAGGAGAGGAGCGTTTTGTGGCAGTGGCATGCTGTGTCTCTCTCTCTCTGCTTTGTTTCTGCTTCAGATCCGACAGAGAGATTGATACAGTAGTGTTATTCAGGGGAGAGGAGAGCAGTTATCTGAACCCAGCCTAGCAATTTCATTCTATTAAGTTATGCAAAGTGTGTGAGAGTAGGAGGAAAGCAGAGAACAGGATAGACCACAGATATCATAGATGCCCATAACTAGAGGGAGATCCAAAATTAAGTAATATGCTGAGCTGTCTCTCCTCAGGCCCACAGGACACCATTTTCATTTCCAGCGAGAAGTTCACTCACTAGCTTTTTCTCTGAGTCTGTTTTTCCTATCCACTTATATATTTATAGATATATACAATTAAAGTCAGAAGTTTACATACACTTAGGTTGGAGTCATTAAAACTCGTTTTTCAACCACTCCACAAATTTCTTGTTAACAAACTATAGTTTTGGCAAGTCGGTTAGGACATCTACTTTGCGCATGACACAAGTAATTTTTCCAACAATTGTTTACAGACAGATTATTTCACTTATAATTCACTGTATCACAATTCCAGTGGGTCAGAAATGTACATACACTAAGTTGACTGTGCCTTTAAACAGCTTGGAGAATTCCATAAAATGATGTCATGGCTTTAGAAGCTTCTGATAGGCTAATTGACATCATTTGAGTCAATTGCAGGTGTACCTGTGGATGTATTTCAAGGCCTACCTTCAAACTCCGTTTCTCTTTGTTTGACATCATGGGAAAATCAAAAGAAATCAGCCAAGACCTCAGAAAACAATTGTAGACCTACACAAGTCTGGTTCATCCTTGGGAGCAATTTCCAAACGCCTGAAGGTACCACGTTAATCTGTACAAACAATAGTACGCAACTATAAACACCATGGGACCACGCAGCCCTCACACCGCTCAGGAAGGCGACGCGTTCTGTCTCCTAGAGATGGCCGTACTTTGGTGCGAGAAGTGCAAATCAATCCCAGAACAACAGCAAAGGACCTTGTGAAGATGCTGGAGGAAACAGGGTAAAAAGTATCTATATCCACAGTAAAACGAGTCCTATATCGACATAACCTGAAAGGCTGCTCAGCAAGGAAGAAACCATTGCTCCAAAACAGCGATTAACTTCTTTGGGCTGCAAGCCCAAAGCCGGGCACAATATGACAACAGCCACTTCAAGTGCAGGGCGCGAAATTCAAAATATATTTTTTAGAAATATTTAACTTTCACACATTAACTTCTACTTCCTCCCAATCCCGGATCCGGGAGCACCCCCATCAGTAAAAAAGCTGACTAGCATAGCCTAGCATAGCGTCACAAGTAAATACTAGCATCTAAATATCATTAAATCACAAGTCCAAGACACCAGATGAAAGATACACATCTTGTGAATCCAGCCATCATTTCAGATTTTTTAAATGTTTTACAGGGAAGACACAATATGTAAATCTATTAGCTAACCACGTTAGCAAAAGACACCACTTTTTTTACTCCATCATTTTTTTCCTGCATAGGTAGCTATCACAAATTCGACCAAATAAAGATATAAATAGCCACTAACCAAGAAACAACTTCATCAGATGACAGTCTGATAACATATTTATTGTATAGCATATGTTTTGTTAGAAAAATGTGCATATTTCAGGTATAAATCATAGTTTACCATTGCAGCCACCATCACAAATCTCACCAAAGCGACTAGAATAACTACAGAGAGCAACGTGAATTACCTAAATACTCATCATAAAACATTTCTGAAAAATACACAGCGTACAGCAAATGAAAGACAAACATCTTGTGAATCCAGGCAATATTTCAGATTTTTTAAGTGTTTTACAGCGAAAACACAATATAGCATTATATTAGCTTACCACAATAGCCAGAAACACAAGCCATTTACCAGCAGCAAAGGTTAGCGATCGTAAGAAACAAGCAAAAGATATATAATTTTTGACTAACCTTCATAAACTTCTTCAGATGACAGTCCTGTAACATCATATTACACAATGCATATAGGGTTTGTTCGAAAATGTGCATATGTAGCGGCACAAATCGTGGTTATACAATGTGATTAGTGGCCAAACTTCAAGCAATCTGTCCGGCGCCATCTTGGAGAGGCACCTAATCTAATCGATAACTAATCATAAACTTGACTAAAAAATACAGGTTGGACAGCATATGAAAGATACATTAGTTCTTAATGCAACCGCTGTGCTAGATTTTTAAAATTAACGTTACTACGCATACAGCGTGCGCTAAAGCGAGACCGCACCGAAATTCATGGCGGAATTATTGTTTAACATTTGTCAACATAAATACGAATTAACAGCATAAAGACTTCTTACTATTTGCTGAGCTTCCATCAGAATCTTGGGCAAGGTGTCCTTTCTCCAGAACAATCGTCTTTTGGTTGAAAGATGTCCTCTTCTCCTGTAGAAATAGCAGCTAACGCTAGCCATGTGCCGGAGAGGTGTCCAACTCGCGATAGCGCGTGACAAAGAAATTCCAGAAAATCGCAATAAACTGATATAAACTGCTATAAGTCGGTTTAAATTAACTACCTTATGAAGTTTTTAAGACAAAAATCAAATTAAATCAGAGCCGGAGATATAGAACTGCTAAAACGAAAGCTTTTCAAGACGCCATGGTGATGTCCCTCCTGCGTCAGGCCCCCCATTGAAAAGATCGGACCTTCCGTTCCAAGAGCTTTTATAGTGCCCCAGATGGTGCAATCCACTCCATTCAAATTCTCACCGCTTACTGACATCTAGAGGAAGGCGTATGCAGTGCATGTAGCCCCATAGCTTACATGGGAATTTATAAACTGACCCTAGAACAGAGACCTCGATTTCAGAAATCTCACTTCCTGACAGGAAGTGTGCTGCAGAATGAGTTCTGTTTCACTCAGAGAAATAATTCAAACGGTTTTAGAAACTAGAGAGTGTTTTCTATCCAATAGTAATAATAATATGCATATTGTACGAGCAAGAATTGAGTACGAGGCAGTTTAATTTGGGAACGAATTTTTACAAAGTCGAAATGGCGCCCCCCTATTGACAAGAAGTTAGCGAGACCGCACCTAGATTAATGGCAGAATATGAGTTCTACATTTTTCAACAGAACAACGAATTAACATCATATATAGTTCTTACTTTTTGATGAACTCCCATCAGAATCTTGGGCAAGGTGTCCTTAGTCCAAAAGAATCGTTGCTTGGTTGTAGATTGTCCTCTTCAACGTTCGAATTAGCAGTAAACATTAGCCATGTGGCAAGACGTGTCCGACTCACTAAAACGCAGTACAAATAAATATCCGAAAATCGCAATATACCGATATAAACTGATATAACTCGGTTTAATATAACAACATTATGATGTCTTTAACACCTATATCAAATAAAAACAGAGCCGGATATATCTAAGAGCTATAAAGGGAGCTTTCTATCACGACAGCCAGAGATCCTTTCTGCGTCAGAGCGAAGAGGACAAAGGGAGTACACCACGTTGCCAGGCCATTTATAAGCTCTCAGATCTGCCTAGAAACACCATTTCAATTCTCACTATTCACTGACATCCAGGGGAAGGCGTATGCAGTGCATCTCAACCAATAGAAGACAGGCAAATTAATAAACTGACCTGAGAACAGCTTGCAGAATTCAGCATTCTCACATCCTCATAGGAAAAATGCTCCAACTCAAGTTCTGTTTTACTCACAGATATAATTCAAACGGTTTTAGAAACTAGAGAGTGTTTTCTATCCAATAGTAATAATAATATGCATATTGTACGAGCAAGAATTGAGTACGAGGCAGTTTAATTTGGGAACGAAATTATTACAAAGTGCAAACAGCACCCCCTATTGAGAAGAAGTTTTAACAAGTCCAATACAGCATATGAAAGATAAACATCTTGTGAATCCAGCCAACATGTCCGATTTTTATAATGTTTTACAGCGAAAACACCACATATATTTATGTTAGCTCACCACCAAATACAAAAAAGGACAGACATTTTTCACAGCACAGGTAGCATGCACAAAGCCAACCTAACTAACCAAGAACCAACCAAACTAACCAAGAAACAACTTCATCAGATGACAGTCTTATAACATGTTATACAATAAATCTATGTTTTGTTCGAAAAATGTGCATATTTGAGGTATAAATCAGTTTTACATTGCAGCTACCATCACAGCTACCGTCACAAATAGGACCGAAGCAGCCAGAGTAATTACAGACACCAACGTCAAATACCTAAATACTCATCATAAAACATTTCTGAAAAATCGATGGTGTACAGCAAATTAAAGACAAACATCTTGTGAATCCAGCCAATATTTCCGATTTTTTAAAGTGTTTTACAGCGAAAACACAATATAGCATTATATTAGCTTACTACAATAGCCTACCACACTACCGCATTCATTCATCAAGGCACGTTAGCGATAGCGAATAAACCAGCAAAAGATATATAATTTTTGACTAACCTTGATAAGCTTCATCAGATGACAGTCCTATAACATCAGATTATACATACACTTATGTTTTGTTCGAAAATGTGCATATTTAGAGCTGAAATCAGTGGTTATACATTGTGCTAACGTAGCATCTTTTTCCCACAACGTCCGGATATTTTTCTGACACTTTTTCTGACACACATATTCTGACCAAATAACTATTCATAAACATAACTAAAAAATACATGTTGTATAGGAAATGATAGATACACTAGTTCTTAATGCAATCGCCGTGTTAGAATTCTAAAAATAACTTCATTACGATATGCAGTTTACGTTATGGCGAGAGCGTGCCCAAAACCTGGCCGCAAACTACTAGTTCACATGTATGACAGATATATGAAATAACATCATAAAATGGGTCCTACTTTTGCTGATCTTCCATCAGAATGTTGTACAAGGGGTCCTTTGTCCAGAACAATCGTTGTTTGGATTTAGAATGTCCTCTTCTCCAGTCAATTAGCACGGAAAGCTAGCAAAGTGGCGCGAAGCTCTCCTTCCTGAACATACGCAGACAAAGCAACACGCCTAACGTCCCGAAAAAATTTCAATAATCTAATAAAACTATATTGAAAAAACATACTTTACGATGATATTGTCACATGTATCAAATAAAATCAAAGCCGGAGATATTAGTCGTCTATAACGACAGCTGTACAGAAGGCAAAACCAGGTCCCTTCACGCGCTCTCCAGAAAACAGGAAACTGGTGACACGTCATACAAAGAGCTTTTATTCGACCCCAGATCAAGTTATACACTCCATTTCTTCTCTCACTGCCTGTCGACATCTAGTGGAAGACGTATGAAGTGCATGTATACTGATATATATCAAGGACATTTATAGGCAGGCCCTAGAACAGAGCATCGATTTCAGATTTTCCACTTCCTGTCAGGAAGTTTGCTGCAAAATGAGTTCTGTTTTACTCACAGATATAATTCAAACGGTTTTAGAAACTAGAGAGTGTTTTCTATCCAATAGTAATAATAATATGCATATTGTACGAGCAAGAATTGAGTACGAGGCCGTTTGAAATGGGCACCTTTTATCCGGCTACTCAATACTGCCCCTGCAGCCCAAACAGGTTAAAAAGCCAGACTACGGTTTGCAACTGCACATGGGGACAAAGATTGTACTTTTTGGAGAAATGTCCTCTGGTCTGATGAAACAAAAACAGAACTGTTTGACCATAATGACCATTGTTATGTTTGGAAGAGAAAGGGAGAGGCTTGCAAGTCGAAGATCACCATCCCAACTGTGAGGCATGGGGGTGGCAGCATCATGTTGTGGGGGTGCTTTGCTGCAGGAGGGACTGGTGCACTTCACAAAATAGATGGCATCATGCGGGAGGAAAATTATGTGGATATATTGAAGCAACATCTCAAGACATCAGTCAAGAAGTTAATGCTTGGTCGCACATGGGTCTTCCAAATGGACAATGACCCCAAGCATGCTTCCAAAGTTGTGGCAAAATGGCTTAAGGACAACAAAGTCAAGGGATTGGAATGGCCATCACAAAGCCCTGACCTCAATCCTATTGAACATTTGTGGGCAATCAAGGAGGCCTACAAACCTGACTCAGTAACACCAGCTCTGTCAGGAGGAATGGGCCAAAATTCAACCAACTTATTGTGGGAAGCATGTGGAAGGCTACCCGAAACGTTTGACCAAAGTTAAACAAACAATTTATAGGCAATGCTACCAAATACTAATTGAGTGTATGTACACTTCTGACCGACTGGGAATGTGTTGAAAGAAATCAAAGCTGAAATAAATAATTCTCTACTATTATTCTGACATTTCACATTTTTTTAATAAAGTGGAAGTCGGAAGTTTACATACACCTTAGCCAAAGCCAAATACATTTAAACTCAGTTTTCACAATTCCTGACAAATAATCCTAGCAACAATTCCCTGTTTTAGGTCAGTTAGGATCACCACTTTATTTTAAGAATGTGAAATGTCAGAATACTAGTCGAGAGATTTATTTATGTAATCTTTTATTTATTTAATCACATTCCCAGTGGGTCAGAAGTTTATACTTGCGTACTATTGTTTGTACAGATGAATGTGGTAGCTTTAAGCGTTTGGAAATTGCTCCCAAAGATTAACCAGACTTGTGGAGGTCTACAATTTTTTTCTGAGGTCTTGGCTGATTTCTTTTGATTTTCCCATGATGTCAAGCAAAGAGGCACAGAGTTTGAAGGTAGGCCTTGAAATACATCCACAGGTACACCTCCAATTGACTCAAATTATGTCAATTAGCCTATCAGAAGCTTCTAAAGCCATGACATTTTCTGGAATTTTCCAAGCTGTTTAAAGGCACAGTCATCTTAGTGTATGTAAACTTCTGACCCACTGGAATTGTGATACAGTGAATTATAAGTGAAATAATCTGTCTGTAAACAATTGTTGGAAAAATTACTTGTGTCATGCACAAAGTAGATGTCCCAACCGACTTGCCAAAACTATAGTTTGTTAACAAGAAATTTGTGGAGTGGTTGAAAAACGAGTTTTAATGACTCCAACCTAAGTGTATGTAAACTTCCGACTTCAACTGTATATCCTCATTAGGTAGTTTTTTTGTGACAGGAAACCGGATGGGTTAAAATTGTGTGGGGTATGAATAATTAAAACAAAATAAAATGAATAAAATTAACAAAACGGGTAAATAATCTTATCATATCCACCAGCTGTGTAGATACACCACCTCCCCACACCCCCACACCCTTTCCTTCCCGTAAAAACACGAACACGAGGCCTAAGCTGCTTATAAATATTTGTAATTAAAAACGGCAGGGGGAAGCAGTAACGTCTTTATCACCCCAGCCACTGCTGCTCCAGGTATCGTTGATGCCGAAACAGCCATTTTTATCTGACAGTTTAGTTTAGGGAGAGACTTCAATCGGCTTGTCTCACTCCTCTCTCTCACCCTACCTCATCCTCTCCTCATCCTCTCCTCTCTCCACACACACTCACCTGTTTAGGACTTCATTAGCTGTTTGTATCATATTTCATCTGTTTTTGCCATACTTTTGAAAACTCCTGTCCTTTTTTATTATTTATTCATATCCTAAAAATGAACACAAGCTCTTCTCTCCGAAGATCAATATTTTACAGTTACATAACAGTCCAAAAACGGTCAAATTTGTCCAATGTTCCTCTGTGCCGAGTCTTTGAGCCTCTTACTTACAAAAATAATTAGTTTTAAATTTCTAAGTCTGTGGAAGATGGGTCGTCAATCATTATTGTTGCATGGCAACATATGTCATTCTTGAGCTATTGCGTGTTTATGTAACTTATGCTTGCAGTATTCATGTAACTCATGTATCTTATTCTCTGTAAAAACAGACCATAAAACAGGGTATAAAACTTTGAGTACAACTCTGAAAGAGTATCATATTTTCAGCAAGTTCGAAGAATTTGTTTTGTTGACTAAAGAATTAAGATTTCATTCAGACAGCAAAACTTTGTTAAAAGAGAGTAGATTTTGAAGGTACAACTTCAGTGAGGTTTGTGAAGCCCCTCGTGGTGGCCTTGTCAGGAGAAGCTGGGTAACTTTCACATCATTCTACAGCTGCAGACGAGGAGATGGGAGCACTGTGGCCTACTTAGCCACATCTCCCTCTCTCTCTAAAAATGACTACAGAATCATACAGGAGAAAAAAGACTACATTTCTGTTTTGTTCCTGCCAGTTAATGACAAGCTTTCATTCCTGATGATGGCTGTCTCGTCGTACTGCAGTATCCTTGACTGACAGGTCCACTGGTGATTGAGGCGTGGCAGGGGGTGGGAAAGGGAGGGTGTGTGTGTGTGTGTTTGTGTGTGTGTGAGGGTGAGACGAGGGGGAGTTGGATATCACACAAACATTTATCACAGGATCAGACATGTTGCTGACCCATACAAACAGTACTGTAGGTCTGCAGCTGTTTCATTACCTCTTTGAACACTAACTTTGTGGCTGGTTGATGCAGCATTCAAAATGTTATCCCTGGTCTCATCTCTTGTCCTCTTTCTCGCTCTCTATCTTCTACTCCCACTCCTACAAGTTGGTTGTTTCTGAATTATCTGAGCTTAACATTAATTATTTTATGAGAGATATTATTATTATCAGTCAAATTCATTTGTAAAGCCCTTTTTACATCAGCCGATGTCACAAAGTGCTATACAGAAACCAAGCCTAAAACCCCAAACAGCAAGCAATGCAGATGTAGAAGCACGGTGGCAAGGAAAAACTCCCTAGAAAGGCAGGAACCAAGGAAGAAACCTAGAGAGGAACCAGGCTCTGAGGGGTGGCAAGTTCTCTTCTGGCTGTGCCGGGTGTTGATTATAACAGTACATGGCCAAGATGTTCAAATGTTCATAGATGACCAACAGGGTCAAGTAATAATAATCACAGTGGTTGTAGAGGGTGCAACAGGTGGTTGTGGTTGTAGAGGGTGCAACAGCACCACAGGAGTAAATGTCAGTTGGCTTTTCATAGCCGATCATTCAGAGTTAGAGACAGAGAGTCGAAAACAACAGGTCCGGGACAAGGTAGCACGTCTGGTGAACAGGTCAGGGTTCCATAGCCGCAGGCAGAACAGTTGAAACTGGAGCAGCAGCACAACCAGGTGGACTGGGGACAGCAAGGAGTCATCAGGCCAGGTAGTCCTGAGGCATGGTCATAGGGCTCAGGTCCTCTGAGAGAAGAGAGAAAGAGAGAGAGAGAATTAGAGGGTGCATACTTCAAGGACACTAGATACTGGATAAGACAGTGTCCTGTGTTATTATAAAGTAGATGCTGTGTAGTTCTAAAATATGCTGAATCAGTTGTTTGGAATTGTAATAGTAATTGATTAACTACCTAGCAACTAATTGGCTGCTAACATAGGATCTCTATGTCTGTCCATGTGGTCAGTTCATCATTCAATATGTCTACATTGCAAGTCATCCATCCACCATCTAAAGGACCTTCAAACTACACTAAGCATGTAAACCTGTTACCTGTTCACCTCCCTAATTCTCTGTTTCTCCCTCTCCATATCACAATAAGTTTCTCCCTCTCTGTCTTTCCTCTATATGCCACTCTAGTACACTGTCTTATGTTTCTCAGTTTCTCTTCTCATTAGTCAAGACATGATTGGTTCATCTGAGGTGGATCGTAATCATTCTTATGTCATTGTGACTTAGGTTAGTACAGTTCAAGTGGATGTAATTGGCTTACGGTAAAACTTCAATTAAATGCTGAGCCTCAAATAGCCGCCTGTCCCTTCCAAAAGCCGGTCAATGGCACACATTTCAGAAAATTAACACCTGTTTCAAATAAATGCCAGGTCTAAATTAATTGCTTACGAGGTTACCATGAATGTTTACGAGGTTTAATGTTTGATAACATTAAATAATTAAGTAATAACAAAAAAAGGCAATCATCCGTTTTTATCATCAGTAAAAAACTGCTAGCAATTGGCTGCTAACAGCTGAGAACTGCTAGCTAACTACCAAGCACAAAAACAGTCAACAATTTTGGGAGTACAAACACCAATAAATCGGTTGATCTCCCTCTAGTGGTGAAAGTAAGAACTTCCGAAAATGCAGTCAGAAGAAGAATTATTCTGTCATGGAATTATTATAATTGTAATTTTTTTCTAGAGGCATACTAAGACAAAAGAAACGTGACACAGTGTGTAAATGATAACACATTAGCCCAGGAAATTAATAAATTGATTAAAATGCTGTAAGTGAATGATGGAATTAAACTATTTCTAAGGACAGATGCTGGAGACGAGAAGCAAGTACAGGGAGTGAACATTTAATGGAAAACGGACATCAAACAAAACAAGAACAGCATCTGGACGGGGGGAACAAAACGATATTACAACAATAATGCTGACACGGGGAACCAACTGAGGAACAGACAGATATAGAGGGGCAATCAACAAAGTGAAGGAGTCAAGGTGAGTAATGATGTTGACAGGTGTGCGTAATGATGGGCAGCCTGGCGCCCTCGAGCGCCAGAGAGGGGGAGCGGGAGCAGGTGTGACAGTATCCCCCCTCTAGGGGTGCCACCCGGCGTCCCACCTGGGTGAGCCTGATGGCCCGGGCCGAGGCATGGGCACTGGACAAGCCGGCTGAGGTGTGGGTGCCCGGCGATCCTGCTGAGGCGTGGGAGCCCGACGAGCCCGCTGAGGCATGACGTGGGATGGGAGCCTGATGAGCCGGCTGAGGCGTGGGAGCCCAACAAGCCGGCTGAGGCATGATGTGGGATGGGAGTCTGCCAAGCCAACCGAGGCAAGGAATCCTCTCGAGCCAGCTAAGGCGTGGAAGCCCGATAAGCCAGTTGAGGCACCCCCAGTTCCAGGTGGCACCTGGACCCAACGTCACCATCAAAGACAAAAAACACGAATTCCCTGATGTCAGCATTTTGTAAGGACATACGTTGGAGACGAGAAGCAAGTACAGCGAGTGAACATTTAATGGAAAATGGACATCAAACAAACAAGATTATTGTCTGGACGGGGGGGTACAATAATGCTGACACAGGCAACCAACTGAGGAACAGACAGATATAGAGGGGCAATCAACAAAGTGAAGGAGTCCAGGTGAGTCCAATGAGCGATGATGCGCATAATGATGGTTACAGGTGTGCATAATGATGGGCAGCATGGTGCCCTAGAGTGCCAGAGAGGGGCAGAGGGAGCAGGTGTGACACAATTAACTATGCAAATGAGCAAAAGCTGTGTGCATTAAGGAAATAGATGCCTGGCTCAAATAGAAGCCTGTCTCTAAAAAGCGCCTTTTTTGTTCAGTGATTTAAGCAAATAAACACCTGGGCTATTAATTGAAGTTTTATGCTATATAAATAATTTGGTGTCATAACAAATCTTTAGCGTAGGTAGCTATAGGAGTCTCTGATGAATGATCATTCACAGATCCTTTAATTAGGTCTCAAAATGCTTTACATTCAATGGAAACCACCACTAACACCCAGCCCTGTTACATCACATTGCTACGGTAACTGTACTGGGTGCATTTAGGCTGTGTGTGAGATACGCTATATACAAAAGTATATGGACACCCCTTCAAATTTGTGGATTCGGTTATTTCAGCTACACCCGTTGCTGACAGGTGTATACAATCAAGCACACAGCCATGCAATCTCCATAGAGAAATATTATCAGTAGAATGGCCTGACTAAAGAGCTCAGTGACTTTCAATGTGGCACCATCATAGGATGCCACCTTTACCAACATGTCAGTTGGTAAAAATTCTGCCCTGCTATACTGTAAGTGCTGTTATTGTGAAGAGGAAATGTCTAGGAGCAACAACAGCTCAGCCACAAAGTGGTATGCCACACAAGCTCACAGAGCGGGACCGCTGAGTGCTGAAGTGCGTAAAAATTCTCTCCGGCCTCCCGAGTGGCGCAGTGGTCTAAGGCACTGCATCGCAGTGCTAGCTGTGCCACTAGAGATTCTGGGTTCGAGTCATGGCTCTGTCGCAGTCGGCCGCGACCGGGAGACCCATGGGGCAGTGCACAGCGTGGGTTAGGGGAGGATATGGCCGGCAGGGATGTCCTTGTCCCATCGCGCACTAGCGACTCCTGTGGCAGAACGGGCGCAGTACACGCTGACACGGTCGCCAGGTGTACAGTGTTTCCTCCGACCCGTTGGTGCGGCTGGCTTCCGGGTTAAGTGGGCATTGTGTCAAGAAGCAGTGCGGCTTGGTTGGGTTGTGTTTCGGAGGACGCATGGCTCTCGACTTTCGCCTCTCCAGAGTCCGTACAGGAGTTGCAGAATGAGACAAGACTGTAACTATGAATTGGATACCACGAAATTGGGGATTAAAAGGGGTAAATATATATATATACAGTGGGGAGAACAAGTATTTGATACACTGCCGATTTTGCAGGTTTTCCTACTTACAAAGCATGTAGATGTCACACCCTGACCATAGATTGCTTTGTATGTTTCTATGTTTTGTTTAGTCAGGGTGTGATGTGGGTGGGCATTCTATGTTTTATGTCTAGGTTGTCTATTTCTGTGTTTGGCCTAGTATGGTTCCCAATCAGAGGCAGGTGTCAGTCGTTGTCTCTGATTGGGAGCCATATTTAGGTATCCTGTTTTTCTTTGTGTTTTGTGGGTGGTTGTTTCCTGTATCCTGTGTTAGTGTTTTCACAATACGGGACTGTTTCGGGTTGTTTGTACTTTTGTTATTTTCGTTAAGTGTTCATTTTGATTTATTAAATATTTCATTATGGACACTTACCACGCTGCGCATTGGTCCGACATCTCTTCTCATTCCAACGACGAGCGTTACAGTAGAGGTCTGTAATTTTTTATCATAGGTACACTTCAACTGTGAGAGACGGATTCTAAAACAAAAATCCAGAAAATCACATTGTATGATTTTTAAGTAATTCATTTGCATTTTATTGCATGACATAAGTATTTGATCATCTACCAACCAGTAAGAATTCCGGCTCTCACAGACCTGTTAGTTTTTCTTTAAGAAGCTCTCCTGTTCACCACTCATTACCTGTATTAACTGCACCTGTTTGAACTCGTTACCTGTATAAAAGACACCTGTCCACACACTCAATCAAACAGACTCCAACCTCTCCACAATGGCCAAGACCAGAGAGCTGTGTAAGGACATCAGGGATAAAATTATAGACCTGCACAAGGCTGGGATGGGCTACAGGACAATAGGCAAGCAGCTTGGTGAGAAGGCAACAACTGTTGGCGCAATTATTAGAAAATGGAAGAAGTTCAAGATGACGGTCAATCACCCTCGGTCTGGGGCTCCATGCAAGATCTCACCTCGTGGGGCATCAATGATCATGAGGAAGGTGAGGGATCAGCCCAGAACTACACGGCAGGACCTGGTCAATGACCTGAAGAGAGCTGGGACCACAGTCTCAAAGAAAACCATTAGTAACACACTACGCCGTCATGGATTAAAGTTAAAGTTTTGGTCTAAACTCCACTCGCCGTGTTTGGAGGAAGAAGAAGGATGAGTAGAACCCCAAGAACACCATCCCAACCGTGAAGCATGGAGGTGGAAACATCATTCTTTGGGGATGCTTTTCTGCAAAGGGGACAGGACGACTGCACCGTATTGAGGGGAGGATGGATACAACCTCCTTCCCTCAGTAAGAGCATTGAAGATGGGTCGTGTCTGGGTCTTCCAGCATGACAACGACCCGAAACACACAGCCAGGGCAACTAAGGAGTGGCTCCGTAAGAAGCATCTCAAGGTTCTGGAGTGGCCTAGCCAGTCTCCAGACCTGAACCCAATAGAAAATCTTTGGAGGGAGCTGAAAGTCCGTATTGCCCAGCGACAGCCCCGAAACCTGAAGGATCTGGAGAAGGTCTGTATGGAGGAGTGGGCCAAAATTCCTGCTGCAGTGTGTGCAAACCTGGTCAAGAACTACAGGGAACGTATGATCTCTGTAATTGCAAACAAAGGTTTCTGTACCAAATATTAAGTTCTGGTTCAGGTCTTACTGAGGGAAGGAGGTTGTTGGCCAAGATCTCGCGATACATGGCCCCATCCATCCTCCCCTCAATACGGTGCAGTCGTCCTGTCCCCTTTGCAGAAAAGCATCCCCAAAGAATGATGTTTCCCCCTCCATGCTTCACGGTTGGGATGGTGTTCTTGGGGTTCTACTCATCCTTCTTCTTCACAAAGTGAGGTCCATACAGAAATGGTTTGTCGAGATCGGTGTGGAAGAACTTGACTGGCCTGCACATAGCCCTGACCTTAACTCCATCGACACCTTTGGAACGCCGACTGCAACCCAGGCCTAATCGTCCAACATCAGTGCCCGACTTCACTAATGCTCTTGTAGCTGAATGGAAGCAAGTCCCAGCAGCAATGTTACAACATCTAGTGGAAAGCCTTCTGTTATAGCAGCAAAGGGGGGACCAACTCCATATTAAACATCTGCACACATACAGTAGCTTGCAGGCACATGATCAGAATGCAGTGCCCAACCCTTCTTCATCCACCACTTCTACCCCAGGCAAAGCTTCATGGAAGTCCCTTGTGTCATGTCCCAGGTGAAGGGCTGAGGCCATCCCAGCTAGCACATTTGGTTCCGCTCCGAGAGGTTTTTTAATAACTTCTTTAAAACGTTCACTGAATGTTTCAATAAGACTTGTAATAACACTGCTAGCTTGTTTTGGGTAAACTTTTTAAAACTACAAGCACAGATAGGACTCATAGAAATTAATTTCCTTAGGCATTAATCATGCAAACACATTTACGTTTTATTGTGACATAGCATCAGTGAGATTCCAATCTATAATCTTCTGTTCTCTATCCATGGTATTAGTCCACTGCACCACCAGGATGGAGCTAGCGTGCACTGTTTTTTTACACATATAAAACTGTTCATTTTAGTCTATTCAAACAGAACAATTCAAAAGAAAGAAACACTCATTAACTTCAGGTTTAGGAAAATTAATGGGCGAAGCCAACACACCTGGACACACGTAACAAGATAGAGGACAAAGAGATTTGTGTTGATGCTGAGAACGGAATGTATATGTTTTTAAATAACATTCTTAGAAAGTTATCTAAACGTTCCTAAAGTATTCTTGGGGAATTTATGGAACGTTTTCTTAACGTTCTCGGAACAATTTGAAAACATGACATTAAATAGAACCATGAGAAAACATGTAGGAAACGTTATGCTGAAGTCCTGAAATTCCCACAGAACTATTTGAGAACATTCCCAATATCAAAATAGTTGGAGAACGTTCCTAGAACATTACCAAAATTGAAATGAAATGTAACCAAGTTTGAACTTTTAGGAAACGTTCTGTTAAAGTAATGAAATATCAATAGACTTTTTTTTTCAGGTTCCTTAAATGTACTGAAAATATTCCATAGCCAAAGAACTATCCTGCACCACTCCCAGAACGTTGTGGGAAGGTTGTATGCAAAATATCCATAGGACAACCATGCTCCCCCCAAGCTCTAAGAATCAAATGGTTCTAACAACATTATGTACCGGCTGGGATACTACTGTTTGGAAATGATAGCAGGCTAGCAGGCCTGTTTACCTCTCGGTTGGCTGGGTATCGAGTCCTTGGAGCTGCATTATAAGCACCATATTTATCAGGGCTTGACGCTATGCCCTGGTGGACAGACTTAACCTCTAACACACTAGCTAGCTACAGCACTGTTGTTCAACGCTGTGGAAATATCTCATGGCTCCCTCTGGAAACAATACTGTGCAAGCAAAACCTTGCCTGTTTTTCCCTGTCTCTTGTTGTGTGTGATGTGTCTTTTCAATTGAATTCAGTGGAATGAATTGAAATTGAAATTCAGATATGTGAATTGAAAATTGTGAAAATGTTCCTAGAAAATGAATGTCACTTTACAATTCATCCCTTGAATGAAATAGAGTTAACCTCAAACCTGGTATCATTTCAGATCATTTGTAGACAATTTGAGTTTCTCAGAAATTTAGACTTTTTCATTTTGTTTTGTACAGCGATAAGTGGAAAATACAGGCACCATAGGTCCTGTACAGTAAACATCTCCTCCTGTTGAGGAGACTGATTGGGTCTGTGGGTTTTCTCCCTGTTTTGACACGACACACCTCAGTTAACGTGCAACTCTTGCTGGTTGCCGACATTGATTAATGTGCAGTCCCTCAAAAACAAGAGAAGTACATCACAGCAACTTGTCAGGTTATTGCGACACAACATAGCTGAATGAGGGGTCAGCGCTGAGATTCATACCGCTTTTTCCATTATTGTCCCCAATCATCCTAGACGCTTTGTCTCACATGAATATTGAGTCCTCTCCCTCATGAGGAAATTGGTATGGCTGCGACTTCATCCAGCTCCCCTGGACCCTGACTGCGCGAGCCCAGCCAGCAGATTGAGTGTTATCTAGGAATGCTAACGCCACCAAACACAACACAGTGCCACTCCAGTTGGACCTAACACAAGGTGACAGCACTCCCTAACACACATCCCACCTTGTCTAACTCATTTGTGTTGGGGACCCTTCCAGAGAGACAGAGGAATAAGTGTAAGAGGCAGCCAGCTCTCCTATTTGTCTTATCTCATAAGCCCGTTATTAACTTCCCACTGGCCGCTCTCGTTGGTCATAGCGCCGCTGTGATTGATACTCTGCCATGCCAGACAAACGTGTCCATCTCCTGGCTCCCAGCAAAAGAGCAACCACCGGTATAAAGGGAATAAAAGATGAAAATCGGGCTCTGTTATGACGGGGAACATTAGCAGTGCGTAATGACCATCTGTCTGTGAAGTGACCTTTCCCAAAAAATGTGGTTAGTCTGTCTTTAACCCCTACCAACGTCTCTCCTCTCTCTCTGCTCTTTCCCCTCTCTCTCTCTCTCTCTCTCTCTCTCTCTCTCTAATATTACTGGTAGCAGGGATTTGGTGGTGTGATTTTCTTTGTTTGGACAGCGCTGGGGTGCGACCTTAAGGGGGATTGAATGAGAGACTGTCACTTCTCTGGGCGAGATGTAAAATCAAAGAAAACAAAGTTCAGGCATTTGAGGAGAGTGATGGTGTTGTGTGTGCAAGGTGGGGCGGGGCGAGTCCTTAGTGGTCAGCAGCATACCACACTACATCCCACTGCTGGCTTACCGCTGAAGCTAAGCAAGGTTGGACCTGGTCGGTCCCTGGATTGGTGACCAGATGCTGCTGGAAGTGGTGTTAGAGGGCCAGTAGGAATCACTATTTCCTTTGGTCTAAAAATATGCCCCAGGACAGTGATTGGGGACATTGCAGGGTGTCGTCTTTCGGATGGGACATTAAACGGGTGGCCTTGATTCTCTGTCGTCACTAAAGATCCCATGGCACTGATCGTAAGAGTAGGGGTGTGAACCCTGACTAAATTCCCAATCTGGCCCTCATATCGTCATGGCCACCTAATCATCCCCAGCTTCCAATTGGCTCATCCATCCCCCTCTTCTCCCCTGTAACTATTCTCCAGGTTGTTGCTGTAATGAGAATGTGTTCTCAGTCAACTTACCTGGTAAAATAAGAGTAAAAAATATATATTAAATAAAACAGCCATGACCGTTTGCGATATTACAACAAAGAAGCTACAACAATGTTTTTTCCCCTCTGACATCAATGCACAACCAATAGAAGAGCTGAAGAGCTGCTCGACGTTCCTCAGCTTTGCTACCAAAACAGTAACAACGGTGGTGGGACGGACAGTGGCGCTGTTTCCCTCTACTGAGGACTCCATCTTTAAGGGAATGAGATCAGAGCATGGAGCAGAGAGAAGCAGCATTGAAATACCTCTGCAGGGGCAGGAACTGGAGCTGTTGGGGGTCGGGATGGAAGGGGCAAACCCTGCTAGACTCTTACACTTGAAGGTGTGTGTCGTCTATTAGCTTGAGTCTGTGTGTGACGTGTACAGTTGAAGTCGGAAGTTTACATACACCTTAGCCAAATATATTTCAACACAGTTTTCACAATTCCTGACATTTAATCCATGTAAAAATTCCCTGTCTTAGGTCATTTAGAATCACCACTTTATTTTAAGAATGTGAAATGTCAGAATAATAGTGGAGACAATTATTTATTTCAGCTTTGATTTCATACATCACATTCCCAGTGGGTCAGACGTTTACATACACTCAATTAACTTGGATCAAACGTTTCGGGTAGCCTTCCACAAGCTTCCCACAATAAGTTGGGTGAATTTTGGCCCATTCCTACTGACAGAGCTTGTGTAACTCAGTCATGTTTGTAGGCCTCCTTGCTCACAAACGCTTTTTCAGTTCTGCCCAACAATGTTCTATGGGGTTGAGGTCAGGGCTTTGTGATGGCCACTCAAATACCTTGACTTTGTTGTCCTTAAGCCATTTTGCCACAACTTGGAAGTATGCTTGGGGTCATTGTCCATTTGGAAGACCCATTTGCGACCAAACTTTAACTTCCTGGTTGATGTTTTGAGTTGTTGCTTCAATATATCCACATAATTGTCCTCCCTCATGATGCCATCTATTTTGTGAAGTGCACCAGTCCCTCCTGCAGCAAAGCACCCCCACAACATGATGCTGCCACCCCCGTGCTTCACGGTTGGGATGGTGTTCTTCAGCTTGCAAGCTTCCCCCTCCAAACATAACAATGGTTATTATGGCCAAATGGTTCTATTTTTGTTTCATCAGACCAGAGGACATCTCTCTAAAAAGTACAATCTTTGTCCTCATGTGCAGTTGCAAACCGTAGTCTGGCTTTTTTATGGCGGTTTTGGAGCAGTGGCTTCTTCCTTGCTGAGCGGCCTTTCAGGTTATGTCGATATAGGACTCGTTTTACTGTGGATATATATACTTTTGTACCTGTTTCCTATAACATCTTCACAAGGTCCTTTGCTGTTGCTCTGGGATTGATTTGCACTTTTCGCACCAAAGAACGTTCATCTCTAGGAGACAGAACGCATCTCCTTCCTGAGTGGTATGACGGCTGCGTGTTCCCATGGTGTTTATACTTGCGTACTATTGTTTGTACAGATGAACGTGGTACCTTCAGGCATTTGGAAATTGCTCCCAAGGATGAACCAGACTTGTGGAGGTCTACACTTTTTTTCTGAGGTCTTGGCTGATTTCTTTTGATTTTCCAATGATGTCAAGGAAAGAGGCACTGAGTTTGAAGGTAGTCCTTGAAATACATCCACAGGTACACCTCCAATTGACTCAAATGTTGTCAATTAGCCCATCAGAAGCTTCTAAAGCCATGACATCATTTTCTGGAATTTTCCAAGCTGTGTAAAGGCACAGTCATCTTAGTGTATGTAAACTTCTGACCCACTGGAATTATGATACAGTGAATTATAAATTAAATAATCTGTCTGTAAACAATTGTTGGAAAAATTACTTGTCATGCACAAAGTAGAGGTCCTAACCGACTTGACAAATCTATAGTTTGTTAACAAGACATTTGTGGAATGGTTGAAAAATGAGTTTTAATGACTCCAACCTAAGTCTTGTTTTTTTCACGAAGGAGATGCGTTCTGTCTCCTAGAGATGTACGTTCTTTGGTGCGAAAAGTGCAAATCAATCCCAGAACAACAGCAAAGGACCTTGTGAAGATGCTGGAGGAAACAGGTACAAAAGTATCTATATGCACAGTAAAATGAGTCCTATATCGACATAACCTGAAAGGCCGCTCAGCAAGGAAGAAGCCACTGCTCCAAAACCGCCATAAAAAAGCCAGACTACGGTTTGCAACTGCACATGAGGACAAAGATTGTACTTTTTAGAGAGATGTCCTCTGGTCTGTTGAAACAAAAATAGAACTGTTTGGCCATAATGACCATCATTATGTTTGGAGGAAAAAGGGGGAGGATTGCAAGCCAAAGAACACCATCCCAACCGTGAAGCACGGGGGACTGGTGCACTTCACAAAATCGATGGCATCATGAGGGAGGAAAATTATGTGGATATATTGAAGCAACATCAGTCAGGAAGTTAAAGCTTGGTTGCAAATGGGTCTTCCAAATGAACAATGACCCCAAGCATACTTCCAAAGTTGTGGTAAAATGGCTTAAGGACAACCAAGTCAAAGTGTTGGAGTGGCCAACACAAATCCCTGACCTCAGTCCTATAGAAAATTTGTGGGCAGAACTGAAAAAGCGTGTGCGAGCAAGGAGGCCTACAAACCTGACTCCGTTACATCAGCTCTGTCATGAGGAATGGGCCAAAATTCACCCAACTTATTGTGGGAAGCTTGTGGAAGGCTACCCAAAATGTTTGACCCAAGTTATGGCAATTTAAGGCAATGCTACCAAATACTAATTGAGTGTATGTAATTTTCTCACCCACTGGAAATGTGATGAAAGAAATAGAAGCTGAAATAAATAATTGTCTCTACTATTATTCTGACATTTCACATTTTTAAAATAAAGTGGTGATCTTAACTGACCTAAGACAGGGAATTTTTAAAAGGATTAAATGTCAGGAATTGTGAAAACTGAGTTTAAATGTATTTGGCTAAGATGTATGTAAACGTCCGACTTCAACTGTGTGTGTATAAGGGAGTGTGTTTGAGACTTGTTGTATGCAAAAAGCTCTCCCTTGAGTGAGTGCTGTAGTGGGGGGACTAGTGGGCTCTGCAGCAGTGTGTGTGTGTGTGTGTGTGTGCCAAACAGTAAGGGCCACATGCACAGAATTCGAACGCTCCTCGTCAGGGTTCAAGTATATAGATGAGTAACAAAACCACCATTATTTACATATCACTTTTGCCAAGTCAATTAGACGAGAGAGCGAGGGAAAGTTCACCTCAAACAAAGCAAAGCGATAAGCTGTGCACATTTCACATCTAAGGTTTGTCTGTCACTTCCCATAACTTCTTCCCCATCCCATCCAGTGTATTTTATCACTCTTGCACATGTTGATTAATCAAATGCGCTCCCTTGTGATTATTTGTCAGTTGGCTCATCACTAAAATTAACACAGATGCATGTTTTATCTATATTCAATACTCATGTTCCACTGAGTATTATCACTGAGTATGTCAATAACCTGGGGTCTATGATAAATTATGGTCCATAAATTCAGCATGAGTTCAAGCGTATGTTAATGTGTGGTTGAACTGTGTGGGGTGCTGTGATACGGCCGGGTCGTGTCCTGAGCAGGTGGAGGGTTTACGAGGAGATGAGCCGCAAGCGGACGAGTTCACAGACGGTTTCTGTCTATGCTCTCCAGTCTCTCTCCTCTGCCTGGTGCTCCAGACAGGTTTCAGTGTTCTGGTGGTCTCTGCATTAGCATGGCAAGCAGCACACTCCTCCACCACCTGCAATCTCTCTGTCACTGTCTCTCTCATGCTCTCTCTATTTCTCTCTCTCGTGCTCTCTCTCTTTCTCTCTCGTGCTCTCACTCTCTTTCTACGTGGCGAAATAAAGTGCGGTCGAAAATCACTTAACATTGCTATTTCTTTTCACCCCCTTCTCTCTCTCTCTCTCTCTCACTCTACCTCTAGCTCTGTGTAGCAAAATAAAGTGTTGTTCAAACTGCCCTCAGTGTCCCTCCCTCTTTTTTGGGAGAGACCTGTGTTTGTGTGATTAATGTTAGCGGTGTGTGTAAGTAATCACTACTCATCCATGCAGCCTGTTCTTCCCCGGGCCTGACAAGCATGCCTGGGCACACAGCTCCGCACTGCCTCCCCCTACCTCCCAGTCTACAAAGATGATTTCAAACACAGACGTTTCAGATGAGGTGCACGAGAGCAGCTTGTGAAGCGAATGGAGCTATACTGTCCAACTCTCTCTCTTTCTGTCTCCCTTTTTTTCTCTCTCTCTCTTCCTCTATCGCTCTCTCTTTCACAGTATAACTCTCTCTGCGTTATACTCCCTCTGCCTCTCGACTTGCCTTCCCACTGTTATAGTGTGACAAGGCACAGCAAGTCGTGGCTTGAATACTAACAAACATTTCTTGACAGTGTCTCTGTTTGTCTGCTATCACCTTGATAAGATGATTTTCCTTTTCCTCTGGGTTTGTTTTGTCTTGGCACAGATGGGCAGAATGAGGTAGTTAGTCTATCCTTCCACTCTCCAACTCTCTCCCTCGCTCCTTCTCATTCTCTCTCCATCTCTGTTGTCTCTCATATCTTTATGAACACTACACACTCAGTGAGAACTCATAGCAGGCAGAGATAATTGGAACGTGCAGGAGAGAAAAGTGCTCACTGAGGACAGCAGTAAGGTACAATTCCCAATGTTAAATTAAGGATTTGACATGAGAATTGACTGAATGGGTATGATGGCACGCATACCAAAACAAAGGCTAGCGTTTTAGCCCAGTGTTTACTCATGTCCCCTCAGAGCTGTAATCACAGTTAATTGTCCTCTTGATGTGTGTCACTGTTAGGTGGTGGAATTGATCAACTCTAAAGGATCCTTACTTACCAATGACATTTCACCAAGAAAAGGAGAGACAAACAGTGTGAAAGAATCTACTCTGTTTATGTGACACCTGACATGCAAAAGAGGATGCCCTTCGGTTGCATTGGCCCTGTTGGAATTGAAAAATCAATAGAGCCTGCATGCTTTAGAGTTTAGACACTGATCAGGCCTCTTATTAAAATATGGGGAATTTGATAAGAGATTAACCAGTCTCTCTTTAAGGTGGCTGCATCCATCCCGCCTCTGAGATTTATGTATATGTGATTACATTCTTAAATACGTTAGGGTGGAGGTATGCAGGGATAAACATCAGAGATGTCTGCAGTAAAGCCTGGTGGTCCCCCCATCCATTGGAATACCCTGTGGCTGATCTGCAGGAGGCTGAAAAGATTTGGCAAGGGTACTCTGATCCTCAAAAGGTTATACAGCTGCACCACTGAGGGCATTTGACTAGCTGCATCACCGCTTGGTATGGTAACTGCTTGGCATCCGAATACAAGGCGCAACAGAAGGTAATGTATACAGCATTACACACACACTTTCACTCTTTGTCTTGCTTTTTAACTTTGCATTGTTGGGAAAGGGCTCGCAAGTAAGCATTTCACGGTACTACACCTGTTGATGTAATTTGCTTACTGTAGTGGTGAAAATCAGATGAGACATTGTTCTTTCTGCTTCTCTGACACACGCACACAAGTGCACACACACACACTGTTCAGCCTGAGATTGAGCCATTGTGTGCTTGTGTTTACTCTGCATTAGCCCATGCAATAGCAACAGGCAGGGAAGGGGAGATCCACAGGTTGTTTATGCTGCAGAGAGATGGCCTGAGAGATGAGGAAGGCGTAGAGCCACAATCTTGCGATCCTCAGTGTGAAATCTGGTGGAGAGACTGCGGTTGTTGCCATCTGCTATGGCTCTGTCTCTCTTCTCACCAGTCCGTTGTCAGGGGGAACCGGAGAGAAGAACGGTGCATTAAACATCTAGCTGTTAGATAGACAGCCAAGGGGATTTGGTACAAGGAAAAGCAGTCACTGTGAATTGTTCTGCTCAGACCTGTGGATATGTACTGATAGAAACATCTCTAAGTATTTCTAAGAAGCAATGTAACCATTTCTTTGTATATCTGAGTCATTCTCTGTATGAGTTCTATGTACAGTACAATACAGCTACATATCTCAAGGATAAACAAAGGTGTCCTTCCTAGATCATCTGCAAAGACAAGCACATCAAGTACATCTTTGAATAATGTCATGTACATACAATTATCTGTAACATGTTTTCAGAAATATTTGCAAATGTGGTAAATTAAATACAGAAATACTCACACCCCCGTGTCAATACATGTAGAATCACCTTTGGCAGCGATTACAGCTTTGAACCTCTAAGAGCTTTACACACCTGGATTGTACAATATTTGCACATTATTCTTTTTTAAATTCTTCAAGCTCTGTCAAGTTGGTTGTTGATCATTGCTAGATAGACATTTTCAAGTCTTGCCATAGATTGTAAAGCCGATTAAAGTCAAAACTGTAACTAGGTCACTCAGGAACATTCATTGTCATCTTGGCAAGCAACTCCAGTGTGTTTGGCCTTGTGTTTTAGGTTATTGTCCTGCTTAGGTGAGTTTGTCTCCCAGTGTCTGTTGGAAATCAGACTGAATCAGATTTCTCTAGTAATTTGCCTGTGCTTAGCTCTATTTCATTTATTTTTATATTTAAAAACTCCCTCATCCTTGCCGATGACAAGCATACCCATAACATGATGCAGCCACCACCATACTTGGAAATATGAAGAGTGGTACTCATTGATGTGTTGTGTTTGCACCAAACTTAACTTTATATCCTTAATACAAAATGTTAATTTCTTTGCTACATTTTTAGCAGTTTTACTTTAGTGCCTCAATGCAAACAGGATGTATGTTTTTGAAAACGTTAATCTATACAGGCATCCTTCTTTTCACGCCATCATTTAGATGAGTATTGTGGTTGAATCTGTGTTTAAAATTCACTGCTTGACTGACGGACCTTACAGATAATTGTATGTATGGGGTACAGAGCCGAGGTAGTCATTAAAAAGTTAAAAGCTATTATTGCACACAGAGTGAATCCATGCAACTTATTATGTGACTTGTTAAGCACATTTCTGAACTTATTTAGGCTTGCCACAACAAAGGGGTTGAATACTTATTGAGTCAGCATTTAATTTTTGATTAATTTGTAAACATTTCTAAACTCCACTTTGACATGGGCGGTATTGTGTGTAGGCCAGTGACACAAAATCTAAATGTAATAAATGCTAAATTCAGGCAGTAACACAACAAAATGAGGAGAAAGTCAAGGGGTGTGAATACTTTCTGAAGGCACTGTATATCTACAGTTATATCTACATTGTAGCAGTATGACAAATACTACTGCCTACTCTACAATCTCATATGTGGTCTCTGCACAAAGGATAAAAAAACATTTATCAGAGCCACTCATCCCTTCTGGGAAGGATAAAGTAAATGGAGGCTGTAGTAACATGTAAATGCCTCTGGGGAACCATTACACACCTACTGTAAGACGTAAGCCATAAATTCTACATGTATGAATTGCTTATTTTTATTGAGGATTTTCTGTGCACATAAAAGTGGAAATCATCAAATGCAGTGTGGTCTGTTACCGCCAAAGCTCAGGCTGCAGTACCTCACAGACTTGCTAGAGGGTAGCATAGCACTGTCCGTGAGCTTTTGGCTGCCAAGCTTGGGGGAAAGAACAAAACGCTTTTCTCTGCATTCATTAGGTTCCATACTCTGCATGAATTACCCACAACATCTATCCAATACTGACCCTCTCCTCTCTCAGTGCAGGCTACGGCCCACATGCAGCGCATGCTCTATTCTCCTACACTAGGACTGCAGACAGGCAGGAACAATGCAGCCTTGATTTACATTCTGTAGATCCTTTTCCTCGGCCGAGAGCAATCAGTTTGCTCTCTACCTATATTGCATTAGATCTAGTTGATTGAAATATTATATATGTTATCAGAATGAATCCTATACATTCCGTTTCAGGCCGAGAGGCAGGGATAGGAATGGGCGTTCTCTTCTGAGTAAAGAGAGAGATAAACCCCACAAACATAAGAGTGGGAGAGTAAACTGAAGAGAGCAAGCGGTTAATCATAGCTGGCACCGTACTGATCCCCATACATTTGGAGCTGTTCTGCCACTCTACTCCATTGGAGTAAAGAGATAATGGCCAAGCTTGACCATAAGCCTTGACCTTAAAGTATTGAGACTTTCATTGTGGCGAGAGCTCTCTCTGTCAATCCCCCTACAGAACTGGGAACAAAAGGCCTGGCTGGTGTGTCTGCCTGCATCCCCTCTCAGCTGATAATCAATTCATTCATTTATTGGTTTATTTGTATCCCCATTCGTTTTTGGCAGAATCAGCAGCTACTCTTCCTGGGGTCCATAAAAAACACAAAACATGGCAAGTAACAAAACACTGATAGATAAGGACAGTCACACAGATTTAAAATACAATGATATACAAACAATACAATACAAAAATATGTCTGTGTTAGAGTGTGTGTGCATGTGTTTGTGTGTGTGTCCCCTCACAGTCCCCGTCGTTCCATGAGTTGTTGTTTAATCTGTTTTTTTTAAGGTATTTTTGCTCTTTGCTGAAGTAATTAGAGATGGAAGGGAGTTCCATGCAATCATGGCTTTGTATAATACTGTGAGTTTCCTTGAATTCGTTTTGGACTTAGGGACTGTGAAGAGACCTCTGGTGGCATGTCTTGTGGGTTATGTATGGGTGTCTGAGCTGAATGTTATTTGATTATGGAGACAATCTGGAATTTTCACACCGTAATAGTGCCAGTTAGAGCTGCCAGTTATTGACAGAGGAGATTAATTACTCCCTCCTCCCCTGAGGGTCCTCCTGCTCCTCATCCTCCCCGTTTGAGTTCTGACAGGCAGGTCTCAGGGTCCTCGTCTTCTCCTGAGCCAGGAACTGGACTTCTATGTTGAGTTATGCCCAGTCTGAAACACTCACTCTCATCTAATCATTTTACATTTCCTAGAGGTGTCTAGGAGTAGAGGCTAGGCGTTGGATTTAGTACTGGGCATATTCAGAGCTCATGTCTGTTGAGCTGATTTGAAGAGTTTATTATGGACATGTAATTAGTGCATAATGAATGTATAGTATCTCGGTCATATGAGATTCTAAAGTTAGTGAAAACCCAGGCAAAATATTCCCAACTTTATAGTTGTGCATTGTGCTGTTCCTCCCCTCTGGCCTCTTGAGGCGTTGCACTGTGACTCAGGCACATCTGTCTGTCGGTACCTTTGTTCTCTAGAGGCAACGATTCTGCTCTCACTCACTCTCTCTCTCTCTCTGCCTCTCTTTGCTTCTCTCTGCAGCTGCAAGCCCCAGCCTTTGTGCTGTATGATTCCCTGTGTATGACTGTGACCAGATGGGCCATTCAGGGATCCTCTCCTCTCCTCACACAACCCTGATTGATCTTCCGTGAACACTCACCTGAAAACAAACACGGCGAGCTCCTCGCTTCTCAACCATTAACTGTGCCTTGCTGTAATCAGCATGCTGTCTTCAAGTTAACCAATGCCCTTTATGCACATTGGCCTTTGTAAACTGATGAAGCGGCCTTGAAAAACCTGTTTACATAAAAATGTTACAGCAGCATCTTTATTCATATATTTTTTTAATTGAACCTTTATTTAACTAGGCAAATCAGTTTAGAACAAATTCTTATTTACAATGACAGCCTAGGAACAGTGGGTTAACTTCCTCAGATTTTTACCTTGTCAGCTGGCCCAACACTCTAACCACTAGGCTACCATATGTGCAAACAGACAGTGGTTGGATGTGTATCTGCTCCTCTGGATAGCCCATATTAATAAGGACTGCATGAAGAAGGCTCCCCTGATTGGATTAAAGGAGACATTTTGTCCTTGCTCCCATGTCCTTTTCCCCCCTGGATCTTTTCAGAATATGGCTGTGCTAAAAGCTGTGCTCTCTTCTGCACATACTACATACATGTCATTGTGTTTCTGTGCACTGTGTGTAAGTGCAGTATGTCTGTCCACTTATCCAGATGTAGATTTTTAATTTGACCTACACTACCAGTCAAAAGTTTTTGAACACCTACTCATTCAAGGGTTTTTCTTTATTTCTACTACTTTCTACATTGTATAATAATCAAAACTATGAAACACATATGGAATCATGTAGTAACCAAAAAAGTGTTATTCAAATCAAAATATGTTTTATATTTGAGATTCTTCAAAGTATCCACCCTTTGCCTTGACAGCTTTGCACACTCTTGGCATTCTCCCAACAAGCTTCATGAGGTAGTCACCTGGAATGCATTTCAATTAACAGGTGTGCCTTCTTAAAAGTTAATTTGTGGAATTTCTTTCCTTCTTAATGCGTTTGAGCCAACCAGTTGTGTTGTGACAAGGTAGGTGGGTATACAGAAGATTTGGTAAAAGACCAAGTCCATATTATGGCAAAAATAGCTCAAATAAGCATATTACTTTAAGACATGAAGGTCAGTCAATACAGAACATTTCAAGAACTTTGAACGTTTCTTCAAGAGCAGTCGCAAAAACTATCAAGCGCTATGATGAAACTGGCTCTCATGAGGACCGCCACAGGAATAGAAGACCCAGAGTTACCTCTGCTACAGAGGATAAGTTCATTAGAGTCACCAGCCTCAAATCAGAGATAAATCAGGCCTTCGTGGTCAAATTGCTGCAAAGAAACCACTACTAAAGGACACCAAGTGGAAATTTGTCCTTGGGTCTGGAGTCCAAATGTGAGATTTTTGGTTCCAATCGGCGTGTCTTTGTGAGAAGTGGTGTAGGTGAACGGATAATCTCCGTATGTGTTTTTCCCACCGTAAAGCATGGAGGAGGACGTGTGATGGTGTGGGGGTGCTTTGCTGGTGACACTGTTTGTAATTTATTTAGAATTCAAGGCACACTTAACCAGCATGGCTACCACAGCATTCTGCAGTGATACACCATCCCACCTGGTTAGGGCTTAGTGGGACTATCATTTGTTTTTCAACAGGACAATGACCCAACACACCTCCAGGCTGTGTAACGGCTATTTTACCAAGAAGGAGAGTGATGAGTGCTGCATCAGATGAGCTGGCCTCCACAATCCCCTGACCTCAACCAAATGGAGATGGTTTGGGATGAGTCGGACCGCAGAGTGAAGGAAAAGCAGCCAACAAGTGCTCAGCATATGTGGGACCTCCTTCAAGACTGTTGGAAAAGCATTCCTCATGAAGCTGGTTGAGAGAATGCCAAGAGTGTGCAAAGCTGTCATCAAGGCAAAGGGTGGCTGTTTGAAGAATCTCAAATATAAAATATATTTAGATTTGTTTAACACTTTTTTGGTTACTACATGATTCCACATGTGTTATTTCATAGTTTTGATGTCTTCACTATTGAATGGGAAAGACAAAAGATGTAAGTGCCTTAGAACGGAATGTTGTAGTGGGTGCTAGGCGCACCGGTTTGTGTCAAGAAAATTCTCAGCAACAAATAGTGATTAAATGAAGATCCTACATCTGTATACACTGAGTATATCAAACATTAAGAACACCTTCCTAATATTGAGTTGCACCCCCCCACCCCACCCCCTTCAGAACAGCCTCAATTCGTCGGGACATGGACTCTACAATGTGTCGAAAGCGTTCCACATGGATACTGGCCCATGTCGACTCCAATGCTTCCCACAGTTGTGTCTAGTTGGCTGGATATCCTTTGGGTGGTGGACCATTCTTGATACACACGGGAAACTGTTGAGCGTGAAAAACCCAGCAGCTTTGCAAGATGGTGCCGATAGACATGGTCGCCTTGTTCATGGCTCGTTGCACTTCTTAACACAAACTGGTGCGACTGGAACCTACTACCATACCCCATTCAAAGCCACTTAAATCTTTTGTCTTGCCCATTCACCCTCTGAATTGCACACATACACAATTCGTGTCTCAATCGTCTCAAGGCTTAAAAATCCTTCTTTAACCTGTCTCCTCCCCTTCATTTACACTGACTGAAGTGGATTTAACAAGTGACATCCATAAGGGATCATAGCTTTCACCTGCATTCACTTGGTCAGTCTATGTCATGGAAAGAGCAGGTGTCCTTAATGTTTTGTATACTCAGCGTATGTCTGACTGTCTAAATATGCGTCTTTCAGCGATATGCTGTGGACCTACCATTACCATCATCACTATAATCATGTTGTCTACCTACACCAACGCTTTCACATAATATACATGTACTGAAAAGCACAGACTTATTTTAGAATGCACCACACAAACAATAACTATCTTGTACTTGAATGTATTTAGAACCCAAACCTCCTTAGCTGCAACAATTTCCTCAACCACTCCAATACCTCTGGCTGAATTTTCAGCCTGGCCTCAGAACCATACGAAAAATACTTTCCGTATTTCTGAGCACTTCAAATACATATGATACCTACTAATCGTCGAATTACTTTAGATAGAAATGAAAGTAGGGAGGTTGGTCGGGGAGGATGGGTGAGCGTAATCCGCAACGTCAAGCAATCCACAGGTTGTGTGTTCGAGTCGGATTGGGGACAACTAGCATTTTAGCTAACCCTTCCCCTGACCCTTATTCTAAATTTAACCCTGCTACTGTAGGTCATTTCACTTTACCTTTCCTTTGTCGTTTTAGTCCTCCTGTAACGTCTCTCGTCGGAAGGCATGGACCAAAACGCAGCGTGGTAAGTGTTCATGATTTTATTTATCAAAGAAATACTCGAAACAAAGTAACAAAACGAAAGTGAACAGTTCTGTCAGGCAACAAAACAGCTAAACAAAAAATAACTACCCACAAAACACAGGTGGGAAAAAGGCTGCTAAGTATGATTCCCAATCAGAGACAACGATAGACAGCTGCCTCTGATTGGTAACCACACGCGGCCAAAAACAAAGAAATAGAAAACATAGAATGCCCACCCCAAATCACACCCTGACCTAACCAAATAGAGAAATAAAACAGCTCTCTAAGGTCAGGGCGTGACACCTCCTAACCTTTGACGTAAATTATCCTAACCTCTGTCGTTAGTTCCCCTAACCACTAATGTAAATTCTCCCCGTAATTCTCCTTTGTTGTTACGGCGTAACAAGCAAACTGGGCTTGTATCCACAAATCATATCAGAGTAGGACGGCTGATCTAAGAACTGTCCATATAATCTTATTTATTATGATCTAAAAGGCTAAACTGATCCTAGATCAGCAGTCCTACTCTGACGTGCTTTGTGGATAAGGGCCCACGTCCTCCAAGATGTATGATAGGTTTCGTCATCCAATTCGCATGCTGTTTTACGACAGGGTAAGACGTATGATACTATACAATACGTCTTATAATTTGTATGATATTATACGACCGCTATTCCATTCATAATGTATCCTAATGTAACGTAATATATCATATACTAAATGGGGTGTCACAGATTTACATACAGAATAATACGAATTGCCCTGAGACCACGTGGGAATATTGGCACTCCATGCTAGCCAAAGGCAATATAAATGCTGTTAATTAATTCTGTGGTTAGGTAATGTTTTCAATAGCACCAGCCAGCTACACATCTGAAGAGAATCAAGTTATGGATGTGTATGCATTATGTGTCCACATGGAGCCATAGGGTCTAGTGTAATTAGATGTGATCCATAGATACAGTAAGATGAGCCTTTTAGCAGTGTAGCACACTCCCTCTGTGATAAACATGAACAAATTATTCTAGAATACTATCTCTGTTGGAATGTTCAATAACACCCAATGGTCACTCCAGGGATGCTAACTGCTAGCAAGAGGACATACTGGACTTTTATTTAGAGGGTTTAGTCAATAAACACATTTAATTAAGCAGACAGAATAAACTAGGCCAGCGAAGGGTTTCCTTTCGTCTCAGGTCAGAGGAGTGGAATGGACAGCACTGGGCCTACAGAGCGTTTACTGTCCAGGGGGAAATGTTAAATCAGACACTGTTTGCTGCCAGGCTGGAGCTAAACAGCTAAGAGGAGCCATTTGTTTTAATGGTCCTCTTAGTTCGAATGGACTCCCGCTGTTTCCAGAAACCCCCACTAACTTATCTTCGGTTGAACTTCTTCCACCTAACCAATATACACTGCTCAAAAAAATAAAGGGAACACTTAAACAACACAATGTAACTCCAAGTCAATCACACTTCTGTGAAATCAAACTGTCCACTTAGGAAGCAACACTGATTGACAATAAATTCCACATGCTGTTGTGCAAATGGAATAGACAAAAGGTGGAAATTATAGGCAATTAGCAAGACATCCCAAAAAAGGAGTGATTCTACAGGTGGTGACCACAGACCACTTCTCAGTTCCTATGCTTCCTGGCTGATGTTTTGGTCACTTTTGAATGCTGGCGGTGCTCTCACTCTAGTGGTAGCATGAGACGGAGTCTACAACCCACACAAGTGGCTCAGGTAGTGCAGTTCATCCAGGATGGCACATCAATGCGAGCTGTGGCAAAAAGGTTTGCTGTGTCTGTCAGCGTAGTGTCCAGAGCATGGAGGGGCTACCAGGAGACAGGCCAGTACATCAGGAGACGTGGAGGAGGCCGTAGGAGGGCAACAACCCAGCAGCAGGACCGCTACCTCCGCCTTTGTGCAAGGAGGTGCACTGCCAGCGCCCTGCAAAATGACCTCCAGCAGGCCACAAATGTGCATGTGTCTGCTCAAACGGTCAGAAACAGACTCCATGAGGGTGGTATGAGGGCCCGACGTCCACAGGTGGGGGTTGTGCTTACAGCCCAACACCGTGCAGGACGTTTGGCATTTGCCAGAGAACACCAAGATTGGCAAATTCGCCACTGGCGCCCTGTGCTCTTCACAGATGAAAGCAGGTTCACACTGAGCACATGAGCACATGTGACAGACGTGACAGAGTCTGGAGACGCCGTGGAGAACGTTCTGCTGCCTGCAACATCCTCCAGCATGACCGGTTTGGCGATGGGTCAGTCATGGTGTGGGGTGGCATTTCTTTGTGGGGCCGCACAGCCCTCCATGTGCTCGCCAGAGGTAGCCTGACTGCCAATAGGTACCGAGATGAGATCCTCAGACCCCTTGTGAGACCATATGCTGACACATGCACATTTGTGGCCTGCTGGAGGTCATTTTGCAGGGCTCTGGCAGTGCACCTCCTTGCACAAAGGCGGAGGTAGCGGTCCTGCTGCTGGGTTGTTGCCCTCCTACGGCCTCCTCCACGTCTCCTGATGTACTGGCCTGTCTCCTGGTAGCGCCTCCATGCTCTGGACACTACGCTGACAGACACAGCAAACCTTCTTGCCACAGCTCGCATTGATGTGCCATCCTGGATGAACTGCACTACCTGAGCCACTTGTGTGGGTTGTAGACTCCGTCTCATGCTACCACTAGAGTGAGAGCACCGCCAGCATTCAAAAGTGACCAAAACATCAGCCAGGAAGCATAGGAACTGAGAAGTGGTCTGTGGTCACCACCTGCAGAATCACTCCTTTTTTGGGGGTGTCTTGCTAATTGCCTATAATTTCCACCTTTTGTCTATTCCATTTGCACAACAGCATGTGGAATTTATTGTCAATCAGTGTTGCTTCCTAAGTGGACAGTTTGATTTCACAGAAGTGTGATTGACTTGGAGTTGCATTGTGTTGTTTAAGTGTTCCCTTTATTTTTTTGAGCAGTGTACTATAGCGTCTACTATGTCTAGTGTTTAAAGGTACTGCTAAAGTAATCCAATCTAATCTGCATGGTAATCAACACCTTTTACTGGCATATTTACTTGGTTGATCTGTACGGTACCACGAGTTACACACACTGTGGGCTTATTGATTCCAACCACTTGAGGAAGTGAGTGTGTGTGTGTTGTCTGTGTAGTATGTGTTCTTCATATGGGGTGGCAGGGTAGCCTAGTGGTTAGAGCAACCGAAAGGTTCAATCCCCGAGCTGACAAGGTACAAATCTGTCGTTCTGCCCGTGAACAGGCAGTTAACCCACTGTTCCTAGGCCGTCCTTGAAAATCAGAATTTGTTCTTAACTGACTTGCCTAGTAAAATAAAATAAAAAATATGTACTGTATGCATGTACTTTAAGTATTAATGAGCCCCACTCTATATCTCTAAAATTGAGGAGATCACAAAAGCTGCGTGATCAATCCACTCCGAAATACTCAGCTGGAGTTACTTGCAGTTTATTTAAAATGTTTTCCCAGAATAACGTGGGCAGGATAGGATTATGTTTGCATTGTCATGGATAATTACATTAGACATTAGTGGTGCTCCTTGCCTCTGCTCTGCGTCTTCTTCCAGGTGCATTATGGGTAGTGGAGAACAGTAGCCCGGCTCCGTGTCATACTGCTATTACAGTGTTATTCTGAGAATTATGTTAGGACGTCTCTCAGGGTGATCGGTCGAAAAACAGAATATCAAACCTTGGCAATTATGCCGTGTGAGCATTTGTAATTGCAAGATTAAACTGGTTATCTTTGTGTGATTCTGATTGGGTTTGCCACTTGAGTGATGGCTGGCTGATGCTCAGCATCCTGTCTTCACTGCAAGACATATTACCGTGCTTTCCAATACCATGACAAAATGAATACTTCAAAGAAAAGAGACATTGTTTTGTTTAGCTTTCTATGAGAAGCGAGAGTGCAAAGCAAAAGCATTTCTTCCCTTAGGCAACGTGTGTGATGTGTCATCTGCATATTTACTTGATTGTTTGAGAATGTGTGAGACAGGAGTGTGCTGCAGTACAGAATTTCTCTCTGGATTAGAGAATTCAAAGTTAATTTCACCAGCTACTGAAGACAAAATCTCATCTGCGCTGCTAAGACACTTGGTGAAATGGTGACTTATCACTGCAGTCTGTAACAAATACAGCTCCCTATTACAACTCACCACCACAAGAACCAAATGAACCATTCATCTTACTTTCTCAGTATCTCACTGCGCTCACCGCATCCCTACAGAACGAGCTTGTGAATGCATGCAAGCATGAAATGGATCTAAATCCTTGTGCCAGAATTAGACTGTATTTTAGCTGATTATTTATCTATGTGTGTGTGTGTGTGTGTGTGTGTGTGTGTGTGTGTGTGTGTGTGTGTGTGTGTGTGTGTGTGTGTGTGTGTGTGTGTGTGTGTGTGTGTGTGTGTGTGTGTGTGTTTGTGGTCGTATCTATTGCACAGGAATGCTGGATGTAGCAGGGTCTAATGCTAGTCTATTACTGCACAAACAAAGACAGTAATTTCATATCATGATCTATTGCACAGGAAAGAATTACGCGACTAATGCAATCTAATCCCTCCCTCCCCCGTATCCGTTTCTGAGAAAACCGCAGAGGTCCTGCGAGCCTAAATGAAGTTGAAGTCATTACTTCGTTACATGCAAAATGCCTAGCATTAATTGGTGTATGTGTACAAAGGAGTACCTAGTAAAATACAGACGATGAGAGAGTTAGCATGCTTTGTCCACATCTATTGAACGGCTTGCCGTTAGCAGTGGGCAGGAAGCACCCCCAGCCTAGCAGGCTATGCTGCTGGAATATGCTATGAGTCTGTTTGTGGAGCACTTGAACTTGAGTGGAATCCAACATATCTGATGGTGAGCAATAGGCTGGGGTTGTGATCAGCTAAACACACTGTTAACCATTGCAGATGAGGATGGATGCCTTTAAAGGTTAACTGAAGGCGAGCTCAGCCATTGACATCTCTTTCTAAACTCTTTGGTTTTTAAATATCCCCCAACTTTAAACTAACACCGATAGCATACTAAGCGGTGATGCTTTCGGCGCGGCTCTTATTTCCATGCATGCTGTGATTCAGCCCTTCTCTTTAAAATGTATTTACTCCAAGTCTAAGAACTGTTTATTCATTCCCTTATACTCTTTCCTATTTATTCAACTGAGACTCTATTCCGTCTGATCAAAACTGCTGACACTTTTTGGCACTAATATCAACCTCCAACCTATCCTGTGAGGAAAAGCATCATCTTGTTATACAACTTCAAAATATCATAGGTAATTGCTTTTTAAAGCCACTCCTTTTTTATTCAGTTTTTGATAAATATGTAATGTGCTTATTTCTTCTGCATGATGTGAGCTGTGCGACCTTCAGCTGCGGCTGTGCAAATGACCAGGGCACTAATGGCACAGAGATCCCTGTGGACCCCTTTCTGTCCTCCCTAGTGCCAACAAAAACCCAGTCCCAGGGCTATCCCATGCCATGCCTCTGCTGAAGGGACGGGAGCTGTGCTGACAGGGCATATTGTTGACGTGGTAGTGTTTTTTTACATTGATGTGTGTGTGCAAATTTGTGCGTGCGTGTGTTAGTTCGTTGCTTGGTTGCTAATGTTATTCCCATCCCAATTTGCTGCTTTTACCAATTCATTACCACTGCAATTATACTGTTGGGGTATATAGAAAGCAGGGGTAAGTGAATTAGATGGGAGTGTGAATTAAGTGGTAGAGGGGCGGATGTTGGAAAGCGGAGGGGTCTCTAGCCCTTTTAATGATGTAGACATTTTTGCTGAAGATAGGGCCCTGTTAATGGAATTTGAGCTTAATTATAGGGTAACGTACACACACACACACACACACACACACACACACACACACACACACACACACACACACACACACACACACACACACACACACACACACACACACACACACACACACACACACACAGAGTGGTATGGCAGGACTTCAACATTCTTGAAGTCAACAAACCCTTATTCATATTTTTAGAGATACCCATCTTACTGAATGGAGAGCAGAATATGGGAAAGTGGCTAAAATTGAGAGGTTTAATAATTTCATATGGTTTGATGCAGAGAGAGTCTGATTGAAAGAAAATACCTAGCCAAGAAGGCAGCAACAATCAATACATTACATAATTTAAACATACAACAAAACAATACAACAACATGATCCAGCCTAAAAAAAAAACATTTACACTCCTCCGTAACAGAGTCTTCCATCAATATTACCAGCAGCGGCATCCAATTTCGGTAATTGGCCATTTTTTGTGTACTAAAACACTTTAGTTTAATAAAAAAAACATGCCTATAATATCTTTGGGAAAACGCATTACGAAAGTGAATCTACGGAGTCTGTACAGCAGTGGTTTGTTTGAATCTTGAATTTGTCAAATACCATTGATAACCTGCCAGTTTTCAGAATCCTTTTGAATTGAGCCTGGTCTATTGTGAATAATCTTAGGAAGGGAAATTGGTTTTTATCATCAGTCTTTATCATCAGTCTTCACATATGGATATATACACATGGCTGTTTTCTTTGGCAGAAAGTTTTCAATTCCAAAATGCACTTTTTTATTATGTGGACGAAACAACCCGAATGATTTTCAGTTGAATACTGCAGCCATATTTTCCTACAGAACATAATTGAACATGTTTTTAACCCAGTGGGAAAAAAAAAAACTACTTGTCTCTTTAATCAAACACACAGTTCAATTATATTTGACCTCATATCAATGTAATGAGGCATTGCTGAGGAACGTTGGTTTTATCATGTTCATTACGGAAACCCTGGACCAAAATAAAAAAATATAGTTTTGTACTGCTATCTGACTGCCACATGGAGTTTCTGGGACAAATCCTAAAATTATCCAGGTCCTTTTCTAAATTATGCCCTTAGTTTGCAGCCTCACCAATGCTGCTTTTGCCCATTATTCCTTTTTATTAAATGCAAAACTTTAATAGCACAGTTCTTATAAAATACTGTAACAATTTTTTTTATACGCTTTATCCCCTTTATCGTAATTAATTAAGTTATGTCTTCATTAAATCTTTGAAAGCCTGTGGCTGTACAGTACAACTGACGGAGACAGAGAAAGAGAGAAACTTAGAGATACAGTAACAGTGGGGTTTTATCTCCGATGCATATTCTAGCCTTAATTGTGCTTTCAAAGGTTATCACCACCTGTCTGCATATAGACACAGTTAATTGGTTGATAGTTGCATAAGAAATCCATTTAATTCAGCAGGTCAGAATGAAACAAAAAAAGCAACAGATATGGAGAAATTTATGAAGAATTTAACTTTAATTAGATACAGAACTGTACAGTGTTCTACCCTGAAGTGAGAGTGTTTTAAAATGTACAACAAACTTAGCCCATCAGAGAGAGAGAGAGAGAGAGAGAGAGAGAGAGAGAGAGAGAGAGAGAGAGAGAGAGAGAGAGAGAGAGAGAGAGAGAGAGAGAGAGAGAGAGAGAGAGAGAGAGAGAGAGAGAGAGAGAGAGAGAGAGAGAGAGAGAGAGAGAGAGAGAGAGAGAGAGAGAGAGAGAGAGAGAGAGAGAGAGAGAGAGAGAGAGAGAGAGAGAGAGAGAGAGAGAAAGGTGCGGTGATGCTGTGTGAATGTTGACATGGGCCGACGGTGTGGCCTAAGTGGCAATTTCCATATTTTTTCTGCATGGTTTCCCCCCAGCAGGGTCACCGTGGTGTCTCTGTCAGCAGCAATGAGAGGAGCTGTCACGGGCCCCTCGCAGAGACATGGCCCAGGTTAATTTGGGGACCAGGACAATTTCACAGCCCCTCAGTGGTAGAGATGCCCCTATAAACAGCAGCTTACAGTACCTCAGTTCTTGTCTCCTCCCCACCCTCCTCCTCCTCCTCCTCCTCCTCCTCCACCACCTGTCTGTCTCTCTCTCTCTGCCACTCTCATTCAATTTCTTGAGTGCCTGTCATTGAAGTGTTTTTCAAACTGAACTATTTTGTACTATTTGTACTATATTTTGTACTATTTTGTGTGTGGGCTCGGATGGGTTTATGTACATTATAAATGTACTTAGAATGCGAATTTATTTTATTTATCAAGCTTGCAATGATTACTACACTTTGCTTTAGTATGCATAAATGTAGCCTTAGGGATAAAATAAATGAATGTTACTCACACAGTTGTGACATCCACATACACATGCCTTTTGATGGATTGCAATTGCTATGTATTTAAAAATAAATATCTCATATGAACATGTTATTACAAATCCATTACAGTTAGGCACTACAAGCATCCAAATTAGAATGGGTTAAAAGATTTGATTGTGAACACAGAGCCTGAAAATTCTGCACTTTGGTGAGTTGGGGGCGAAATGCTTCTCCAATGTATTTGATGGCATGCATCATTGAAGATGACAAAATTAAAAAACTGTTTAGAAGACCCCATTAAATATATATGGAACAGGGTTCTCAAGGTGGGCCTAGACAGGGAGATCCATCATCGCAGTGTAAAAAACTGAAATACTATTACAGAATGAATATTTAGTATGGTAGCCGTGTTACAGAGCTGAGCAGCACAGCTAGGGAACCCTGAGAACACCAGGTTAATATTACATGTGACATGCATGTATTGTTGTTTCTCCACCTCGATGGAGAAGCCATTCATTATGAGCGGAGTGGAGGGAGGTCCCCTGATGTGCAGAACTGGTCCAGGTGTGATGGTAAGTAATTATCATTAGATCAATAAATGATCATTTTGACACTGAAGAGATGTCTCTCAGCGAGCCTGGGCAAAAGACCTACAGATAGAACAATAACATTGCAAAATAATTGCTATCATATTTAAACTTATGATTGTACAATAACATAGCAAAATAATTGCTATCATATTTAAACTTATGATCATGTATACAAATCCCTCTCAACTCTCTGAAATCCCTATCACTATTCAATGTTATTACGATTTTGAATATCCTCCTGTAAAATGACACTGGAGTTGAACGAAAAAGTCAAGAGACCACCTCCCTTTACACCAACTTCAGATTATTTTTGAGTGTTTTACCAAGACTTGGACACTTTCATTCACTTCTTCCCCTGGCTTTTCATTCGTACCTCTTTTATTTGGTTCATTGTACCCTGAAGATCGAGGACACTCGCACAGGTGCTCAATTTCCTCAAAATTGTGGCCTTACAACAACAAACCTCAGGGCCTTATAATCATGGTTTACAACAATAAACCTCAGGGCTTTACAATCATGGCCTTACAACAACAACAAACGTCAGTATATCTCCTGGCAATGCAATACTGAAGTTAATCCTTCCAGCTACCTCTAGAGTCTGGCAGCTTTGTGTTGTTGAAAGTGGGGAGTCCACACTGCTGTGCATCCAGGATGTCTCACAAAGACAGGAGAGCGGGGTTAGTGGAGAGAGAGAGAAAGGGAGAGAAGAAGAAAGAGAGAGGCAGAGAGGGAGAAAGATAAAAAGAGAGAGAGGGAGAATGAGAGAGGGAAAAAAATAAATAGAGAAAGTTGAGAGAGATGAGGAGCTGCAGCTGGATCAGTACTTGAGTGATGCTGTATTGCTCACAGCAGCGGCCTGTCAAACTCCCAAAGGAGAATCGTTGGACTTCCAGTGAAGTAGCTCGGGAAAGTGGAAATGTTTTTCTTTTTCTTGACAATAAGATGAAAAGTTTACTGGCTGACCTACAGAGCAGGAAAATATAATGGATTCAACAAACATTTTGCTAAGTTGATTGGTGGATGAAACACTGTGAAAATGTAAGGTGTTTCGTGATTAAATGTCATTCGACTTTGGTGGTTTTACTTTCAAGTGTGGTTTGCATCTAGGGTTTGTTAGAGAGATAGGACAGGGAGTTGTGATGTGAAAAGGAACACATGGAGGGAATGTCAGGTGAGATGATGAAGCCACTACAACTATCAAAGACCTACTGCTCAGGTTGGCTTCTGTACAAGTCACTGTGAGCCAAACCTTAGGGCTAGTCATTTGACAGTGTCAAATCTGTTGTGGCTCTACAGTATTTGTTTGTGCTTGTGTGTATTTTTGTGTATCTGGGAGTGTGAGAGTGTCTGAGTTTTATTGTTTGAGTACTGTGGAGTAACCACAGCCTTGTTCAGTGCACAGTGCATTGTAGCTGCAGTAAGTTAGGCATAGATTAATCGGCAGGCTAACCTCTTTAATGTCTTCCCCATGCATGGTATAAAATGTGAATAAAATATGACTTACTGCCCTGCCTAAACCATAATCCCTGCCCTGCTGCATTCCCTCTGAGCAGGCTCCCATGTCATACAGTATATCTCCCTACATCCTGGAAAATGCTGATAAAAGTTAATAATTCTGACTTGCTAACAAAATGGTCTCCGAGCTATATATCAGGCATCACAGGGTGGCTGGACCTGAAGGGTCAGGCCATAAAAACAGGTCAACAGAGCAGGAAATATGACCTGTAGCTACAAATAAAATACAGATGAATATAAACCATTTAGACATCTGTCAGGACAGGAGAGTACTTGGCCTTAAACTGCCCATTGGTCTCCATGGAGATTCTTTGCATGTTTTCTTTCTGGTTAGCATGTTTTTCAAATTATTTTTACAACAGAAACGTGTTGTATTCATGGAATTGATTTGATATGCATCATTAACATGCTCTGTCATACTACCTCATATACTGCAAGTTAACATCCGATTTCTTGTAGTTCCTAATTTAATTACAAAACCCACCCTGAAAAGTTACATTAAAAAGCAATTTAACGAAGGAGACCTTTCTGCCATGGTGTTAATTAGTTGATCTTATACTCTGGAGACCCTTACCCCATTGGGGAATTATCAAGAGCCAATGATTTACATCATCACCTTCATTAATTAAATTAACTGCTAGTCTTTCCACCACCACCACCACCAAAACGGTGTACAAAATGAACTGTCAAGCAACACATGGAGAATTTTCACTGTCCTCTTCATTGTTATGTGAGAAATTCATAGTTTTCTGAAAGCACCAGTGTACTTTACAGAACTCTCTGAGCCTGTGTGTGTTTGTGTAGTGGTGTGTGTGGGTGGGTATACTATGCATGACTACACACCAAAAGCTCACTGGTTTGAAGATTTTTATTTATTACAGGAAGCAATACTTGGACCTCTCGCTTTGTTGATGTTCACATTAGGTTATTAAAGCCAGATGAATGATCACACCACAGAATCCCTTTTATTTACTTGTTGAAATGTATAAACAATGAAAAGGCAGCTAGAGACTATACAACGTATTGACATATCTTTCGATGAGAGAGAGAGAGAGAGAGAGAGAGAGAAGGAGGAGTAATTATGGGACTGATATGGCTCTCCCCTTGGGCTCACTCACGCTCCCTACCCTCACAATGTGGATCAATAGCATTTGAACTCTGACTGCCACAGCAGCAGCCTTATCAAATCCACAGATACACACTGTCCACAGCCGATCAATACCCCACCTGCACCAGTGAAATTACTTAATTGAGGAAAAAACAACAGTAAGCTCAACCATGCCCAACAAAATTTGATTGATCCTGGCATCTTTATTGTTGTAGTTAGGGAATAAATATATATTTTTTTGCTAGAATTGATCAGGTGAAAAACAATTTCCTTAACAGACCTCCATGGAAGGGTGGCTATGTGCTGCACTGAAAGCTTGGTGTCATTTTGGGTAATTGTTTTTGTTTTGTCCTTGTACTGCTGCACTGGTAAAAAAAAATGACACCGTGGGCCTTCAACAGTCAAAGACTTTTCCCTGTTTCTCACCTTCTCCCTTCTCTCATTCCCACTCTCATTACCTCTACATCTCACTTTCCTCTCTCCTCTACTTGGATCATGGTATGTGTAAGTAACTATTTGTTTTGCAGACACTTCTCATTTCTGAAGCAACAGGTGGATGTCATCCCCATTCTTGATGTACAATGTACATTCAAAATTAATTGATTTATACTAGTGATGTATACGTAACCGACTCACCCACATTACTAGCCAAGCTCAAAAACCCCACATTACTAAATTAGCACTTCCTAAAGTGAAGTGTTATGTCACCTCTGAGATGTGTCCCTATCGGCAGCCACGGCCTACACTTCAGGGACTAAGCTGCAGGAGCAAGAATATCCATTTAGTCCCACCGTGTCCAAGAAAATCTCTGATGCAACCTACCTACCTAACACACACACACAGTATATACAGTTGAAGTCGGAAGATTACATACACCTTAGTCAAATACATTTAAACTCAGTTTTTCACAATTCCTGACATTTAATCCTAGTAAAGATTCCCTGTTTTAGGTCAGTTAGGATCACCACTTTATTTTAAGAATGTGAAATGTCTGAATAATAGTAGAGAGAATGTAATGCCCGGGGTGTAGTGGAGGAAGAAGGAGACAGAGTTCAGAGTAGCGCTACTTCTTCGTTCACCACACAGGTGAAAACGACACCACTCAAAACAAATGCCCCAAAACACAGGGGAACTAAACAGTCCCGAAAATAACTCACGTACACGAACAACCGTGACTTACAGGCGTGTACACGAGTACACAATAAACAATCCCGCACACCCAGCAGGCGGGCCGGCTGGATAATAAAGCCCAACTAATTAACCTAACTAAAAACAGGTGTAACTAATAGACAAGGAGGGGGAGGAAAAGATCAGTGGCAGCTAGTAGGCCGGTGACGACGACCGCCGAGCGCCACCCGAACAGGAAGGGGAGCCACCTTCGGTAGGAGTTGTGACAGTACCCCCCCCCCCCCCCCCCCCCCTGGCGTGCGGCTCCCGCAGCTCCGACACCGGCCTCGAGGGCGACCCGGAGGGCGAGGCTCAGGGCGATCCGGATGGAGGCGATGGAAATCCCTCAACATTGACGGATCCAAAATGTCCCCCACCGGTACCCAGCACCTCTCCTCCGGACCGTACCCCTCCCAGTCCACGAGGTACTGCAGGCCCCTCACCCGGTGTCTCGAGTCCAGAATGGCCCGTATCGTGTACGCCGGGGACCCCTCGATGTCCAGAGGGGGAGGAGGGACCTCCGGCACCTCACCGTCCTGCAGGGGACCAGCTACCACCGGCCTGAGGAGAGACACATGAAACGAGGGGTTAATACGATAATAGGAAGGGAGTTGTAATCGATAACACACCTCGTTTATTCTCCTCAGGACTTTGAAGGGCCCTACACACTGCGGCCCCAGTTTCCGGCAGGGGTAGGTTTCGGGTCGAGAGCCAGACCCTGTCCCCCGGTACAAACACGGGGGCCTCACTGCGGTGGCGGTCAGCACTCCTCTTCTGCCGTCCACTAGCTTGTTTGAGGGATTCCTGGACGGCCCTCCAGGTCTCCTTGGAGCGCTGCACCCACTCCTCCACCGCAGGAGCCTCGGTCTGACTCGGATGCCACGGTGCCAGGACCGGCTGATAGCCCAACACACACTGGAACGGAGATAGGTTTGTCGAGGAGTGACGGAGTGGATTTTGGGCCAACTCCGCCCATGGGACGTACCTAGACAACTTGCTGGGCCGGTCCTGGCAATACGACCGCAGAAACCTACCCACCTCCTGGTTCACTCTCTCCACCTGCCCATTACTCTCGGGGTGATAACCGGAGGTCAGGCTGACCGAGACCCCCAGACGCTCCATGAACGCCCTCCATACCCGGGACGTGAACTGGGGACCCCGATCAGAGACGATGTCCTCCGGCACCCCGTAGTGCCGGAAGACGTGGGTGAATAACGCCTCCGCAGTCTGTAGGGCTGTAGGGAGACCGGGCAACGGGAGGAGACGGCAGGACTTAGAGAACTGATCCACAATCACCAAAACCGTAGTGTTCCCCTGAGACGGGGGGAGATCGGTCAGGAAATCTACGGATAGGTGAGACCATGGCCGTTGTGGAACGGGGAGGGGTTGTAACTTCCCTCTAGGAAAGTGCCTAGGAGCCTTACTCTGGGCGCACACCGAACAGGAAGAGACATAAACCCTAACGTCCCTAGCCAAGGTGGGCCACCAATACTTCTCCTGGAGGCCCCGCACTGTCCTCGCCACCCCAGGGTCACCCGAGGAGGGTAGGGTATGAGCCCACCGAATCAGTTGGTCCCGAACACCAAGCGGCATGTACTTCCGCCCAGCCGGACACTGAGGAGGCGCAGGCTCCGCCCGTAACGCCCGCTCGTGTCCGAGTCCACCTCCCATACCACTGGTGCCATCAGCCTCGAGGCGGGAAGGATGGGAGTAGGCTCGGTGGACCGATCCTCCGTGTCATAAAGGCGGGACAGTGCGTCAGCCTTTACGTTCTGGGAGCCTGGTCTATACGACAGAGTAAACCGGAATCGGGTGAAGAACATGGCCCACCTTGCCTGACGTGGATTCAGTCTCCTAGCTGCCCGAATATACTCCAGATTCTGGTGGTCGGTCCAGATGAGAAAGGGGTGCTTAGCCCCCTCAAGCCAGTGTCTCCACACCTTCAGAGCCCTGACCACCGCTAACAACTACCGGTCCCCCACATCATAGTTACGCTCCGCTGGACTGAGCTTCCTCAAAAAGAAAGCGCAGGGGCGGAGTTTTGGTGGCGTACCCGAGCGCTGTGATAGCACTGCACCCACCCCAGCCTCAGACGCGTCCACCTCCACTATGAATGCTAGAGAGGGGTCCGGGTGCGCCAACACGGGTGCATCCGTGAACAGCGCCGTCAACCTATTGAAGGCTCTGTCCGCCTCTGCTGACCACCGCAAACACACCAGGCCCCCCTTCAGCAGTGAGGTAATAGGAGCCGCTACCTGGCCAAAACCCCGGATAAACCTCCGGTTGTAATTGGCAAACCCCAAAAACCGCTGCACCTCCTTCACCGTGGTCGGAGTCGGCCAATTACGCACGGCATTAATGCGGTCACACTCCATCACCACCTCCGAGGTGGAAATGCGATAGCCCAGGAAGGAGACGGCTCGTTTGGAGAACACACACTTCTCAGCCTTGACGTATAGGTCATGCTCCAGCAGTCTCCCAAGCACCTTGCGTACCAGAGACACATGCGCGGCGCGGGTGGTGGAATAGATGAGAATATCATCGATATAAACAACCACGCCCTGCCTGTGCAGGTCCCTGAGAATCTCGTCTACAAAGGATTGAAAGACGGCTGGAGCATTCTTTAACCCATACGGCATGACGAGGTACTCATAGTGGCCCGATGTGGTACTAAACGCGGTTTTCCACTCGTCTCCATCCCGAATACGCACCAGACTATACGCGCTCCTGAGATCCAGTTTTGTGAAGAACTGTGCTCCGTGAAATGATTCCACCGCCGTAGCGATGAGAGGTAGTGGGTAACTAAACCCCACTGTGATGGCATGTAGACCTCTATAATCAATGCACGGATGCAGACCTCCCTCCTTTTTCTTCACAAAAAAGAAACTCGAGGAGACGGGTGAAATGGAGGGCCGAATGTACCTCTGTCCCAGAGACTCCGTGACATATGTCTCCATAGCCAACGTCTCCTCCTGGGACAATGGGTACACGTGACTCTTGGGAAGCGCAGCGTTTACCTGGAGATCTATCGCACAATCCCCTCCCGGTCGATGAGGTGGTAATTTAGTCGCTTTCTTTTTACTGAAAGCGATTGCCAAATCGGCATATTCGGGGGGAATGTGCACAGTGGAACCATGGTCTGGACTCTCCACCGACGTGGCACCGATGGAAACTCCCAGACACCTTCCAGAACACTCCTCTGACCACCCCTGGAGAACCCCCTGTCTCCACGAAATCTTAGGATTGTGACTAGCCAGCCAGGGAATCCCCAGCACTACTGGAAACGCAGGCGAATCGATAATGAAGAGACTTATACGCTCCCTATGATTCCCCTGCTTCACCATGTCCAGTGGAACCGTGGCCTCCCTGACCAACCCTGACCCTAATGGCCGGCTATCTAGGGAGTGCACGGGGAAGGGAGAATCTATCGGCACGAGCGGAACACCCAGCTTGATGGCGAGTCCGCGATCCATAAAGTTCCCAGCTGCACCTGAATCGACTAGTGCCTTATGCTGGGAAGAGAGGAAAAAAATCAAGAAAAAAAATCAAGACAAACATGTGACCAACAGGGGGTTCTGGGTGAGTTTGGTGCTTACTCACCTGGGGTGACCGAGAAGCGTTCCGCCTGCCATCTCGACTCCCAGACGGGCCCCCCCAGCACCGATCGTCCGTGTGTCCTCTCCAACCACAGCTGGTGCAGGGGGAGCCTCCTCCTCCGGTACCCCTCAGCACGGCCCCTCCCAACTCCATCGGAATGGGAGCTGGGGCGCTGGGTGGTGGAACGCACAGGACCCTCTCCGAACGCCCGCGGGCAACCAGCAGATTGTCCAGCCGGATAGACATGTCAATAAGTTCATCTAGGGAGAGAGCGGTGTCCCGACACGCTAGCTCCCTGCGGACGTCCTCCCGGAGACTACACCGGTAGTGGTCTATAAGGGCCCTGTCGTTCCACCCAGACCCAGCGGCCAAGGTCCGGAACTCTAAGGCGTAATCCTGGGCACTCCTCTTCTCCTGCCTAAGGTGGAACAGTCGCTTTCCCGGCCCTCTGGAGGGTGGTCAAACACGGCACGAAAGCGGCGGGTGAATTCCCGGGTAGTGCTCCTTCGCTGAGTCTGGGCCATTCCAGACAGCGTTTGCCCACTCCAGAACATGACCCATCAGGCAAGAGACGAGGACACTCACCCTCTCCGCTCCCGAGGGAGTGGGTCTCACGGTCGCCAGGTACAGTTCGAGTTGGAGTAAGAACCCCTGACACCCCGCCGCCGCTCCATCATAATCCCTCGGGAGCGCAAGACGGAGAGCGCTGGAGCCGGGAGATGGGGAGAGAGGAGAAGGGGAATCCTGAGCTGGGGAAACCGAAGGTGGAGAGAGGAGACCACTCCTCTCCCATCGGTCCATTCTCTCCATCATTTGCTCCATGGCGGATCCGATCCAATGGAGGACGGTGGTGTGGTGGAGGACACGTTCCTCCATCGATGGGAGGGGGTTGGCAGCTGCTCCTGCTGACTCCATTCTTAAAGGTGCGGGATTCTGTAATGCCCGGGGTGTAGTGGAGGAAGAAGTCAGACGCAGGAGACAGAGTTCAGAGTAGCGCTACTTCTTTATTCACCACACAGGTGAAAATGACACCACTCAAAACAAATGCCCCAAAACACAGGGGAACTAAACAGTCCCGAAAATAACTACCATGACTTACAGGCGTGTACACGAGTACACAATAAACAATCCCACACACCCAGCAGGCGGGCCGGCTGGATAATAAAGCCCAACTAATTAACCTAACTAAAAACAGGTGTAACTAATAAACAGACAAGGAGGGGGAGGAAAAGATCAGTGGCAGCTAGTAGGCCGGTGACGACGACCGCCGAGCGCCACCCGAACAGGAAGGGGAGCCACCTTCGGTAGAAGTGGTGACAGAGAATTATTTATTTTAGCATTTATTTCTTTCATCACATTCCCAGTGGGTCAGAAGTTTACATACACTCAATTAGTATTTGGTAGCATTGCCTTTAAATTGTTTAACTTGCGTCAAATGTTTCGGGTAGCCTTCCACAAGCTTCTGTGGTATCCCATGAGGTCTACCCGGGGGATGGTAATAGAGGGGAGGTACGTGAGGCGACGTTGGCTCCCTCTGCTGGGAATACGGGAGCTGGGCACCCCGACACGGACAGCTCTAATTGGAGGTAATTAGAGGAAAGTGCCAACCAGCTGTGGAGGCCAAATAAAACGAGCACGGTGGCACACCGAGAGAGAATGGGGAGAGATCGACACCAAGCCACAGTAGAGAAGAAGGACTGAGCCAAACCTAAGTGATTATTTGTTATGTTTATTTCTCTCTCTCTGTCTCTGTGTCAATCTCTGCACGCTCAACCCATCACCCCACGGTTTACCACACTTCCCACAGTAAGTTGGGTGTATTTTGGCCCATTCCTCCTGACAGAGCTGGGGCAGGTTTGTAGGCCTTCTTGCTAGCACACGCTTTTTCAGTTCTGCCCACACATTTTCCATAGGATTGAGGTCAGTGCTTTGTGTTGGCCACTCCAACACCTTGACTTAGTTGTCCTTAAGCCATTTTACCACAACTTTGGAAGTATGCTTGGGGTCATTGTCCATTTGGAAGACCCATTTGTGACCAAGCTTTAACCTCTCTAGGGTATGTGGGACGGTAGCGTCTCACCTCGTCAACAGCCAGTGAAACTGCAGGGCTCCAAATTCAAAACAACAGAAATTCCATAATTACAATTCCTCAAACATGCATGTATTTTACACCATTTTAAAGATACACTTGTTGTAAATCCAGCCACAGTGTCCGATTTCAAAAAGGCTTTACGACGAAAGCAAACCAAATGATTATGTTAGGTCAGAGCCAAGTCACAGAAAAACACAGCCATTTTTCCAGCCAAAGAGAGGAGTCACAAAAAGCAGAAATATAGATAAAATGAATCACTAACCTTTGATGATCTTCATCAGATAACACTCATAGGACTTCATGTTACACAATACATGTATGTTTTGTTCAGGAAAGTTCATATTTATATCCAAAAATCTGAGTTTACATTGGCGCGTTATGTTCAGTAGTTCCAAAACATCCGGTGATTTTGCAGAGAGCCACATCAATTTACAGAAATATTCATCATAAATGTTGATGAAAATACAAGTGTTATACATGGAATTTTAGATCCACTTCCTCTTGAGCCTATGGGGGGTGCTATTTCGATCTTGGAAAAATTGGTCTCCAAATTAAACTGCCTCGTACTCAATTCTTGCTCGTACAATATGCATATTATTATTACTATTGGATAGAAAACAATCTCTAGTTTCTAAAACCGTTTGAATTATGTCTGTGGGTGAACCAGAACTCTTTCTGCAGCGAAATCCATGACAGGAACTGCGAAGGTCTGAAAACGAAGCTCTGTTCTCAGATCAGTTTAAAGCTCTGTATGTATCCTATGGGTCGACATGAACTGCACCCGCCTTCCCCTGGATGTCAGTAACCAATGAGAAGTGGAATGGAGTTCCTACGTATTTCTCAGAGCTTTTAAAAGGCCAAGGAACGAGGGGAGCTCTCTTTTGGACGTTCGTCATGGCGCAAAGCAAGACCTCAGGATGGCATTTTGAAACGCTCAGTTATCGACCTTAGATATATCCGTCTGTAATTTAATTCGATATAGGTGTTAGAAACATCATAACGAAGTTATTTTAAACCGAGTTATATCAGTTTATGCGAGTATATTGCTATTTTCGGAATTTCCTTAGTATTGTGTTTTGAGGATTTGGGCATGTTGTGGCCATATAGCTATTGTTAGCTGCTACTTCCGAAGTTGAAGACGGCGTTTTACAACCAAGCAACGATTCTTTTGGACAAAGGACCCCTTGCCCAAGATTCTGATGGAAGCTCGTCCAAAAGTAAGAGCTATTTATGATGTTATTCCGTATTTATGTGGAAAAATGTAAACGGATTTGTCCGCCATTATTGCGGCACTAGTCTGGCTGTAACGCACACTGTATGTCTAGTAACGTTAATTTTAAAAATCTAACTCAGCGGTTGCATTAATAACTAATGCATCTTTCATTTGATGTCCAACCTGTATTTTTTAGTCAAGTTTACGATTATTTATGGATTAGATTAGGTGCCTTTCCAAGATGGCGCCGGCCAGAATGCATGACCTGTTGCCACTGATCACATTGTATAACCACGATTAGTGCTGCTAAATATTCACATTTTCGAACAAAACCTATATGGATTGTGTAATATGATGTTACAGGACTGTCATCTGAAGAATTCTGAGAAGGTTAGTGAAAAATTAATTTATTTTGGTGGTGAATACGTTATCGCTGTGTTTGGCTGGAATCAATGCTGTTGTCTGGTTTGCTATTGTGGTAAGCTAATATAACGATATATTGTGTTTTCGCTGTAAAACACTTAGAAAATCTGAAATATTGTCTTGATTCACAAGATCTGTGTCTTTCAATTGCTGTACGCTGTGTATTTTTAAGAAATGTTTTATGATGAGTAATTAGCTAATACACGAACGTCTCTGTAGTTATTCTAGTCATTTTAGTGAGAGTTGTGATGGGGGCTGCAATTGTAAACTATGATTTATACCTGAAATATGCACATTTTTCTAACAAAACATATGCTATACAATAAATATGTTATCAGACTGTCATCTGATGAAGTTTTTTCTTGGTTAGTGGCTATTTATATCTTTATTTGGTCGAATTGGTGATAGCTACTGGTGGAGTGAAAAAATAGTGGAGTAAGAAAAATGGTGTCTTTTGCTAACGTGGTTAGCTAATAGATTTACATATTGTGTCTTCCCTGTAAAACATTTAAAAAATCAGAAATGGTGGCTAGATTCACAAGAAGTGTATCTTTCATCTGGTGTCTTGGACTTGTGATTTAATGATATTTAGATGCTAGTATTTACTTGTGACGCTATGCTAGGCTATGCTAGTCAGCTTTTTTACTGGTGGGGGTGCTCCCGGATCCGGGTTTGGGAGGAACTAGAAGTTAATGCAACCGCTGTGTCAGATTTCTAAAGAACTTTACGGAAAAAGCAAACCATGCAATAATCTGAGTACGGCGCTTAGACGACAAATCAACCCAAAGAGATATCCGCCATGTTGGAGTCAACAGAAGTCAGAAATAGCATTATAAATATTCACTTCCCTTTGATGATCTTCATCAGAATGCACTCCCAGGAATCCCAGTTCCACAATAAATGTTTCATTTGTTCGATAATGTACATCAATTATGTCCAAATTCCTCCTTGTTGTTCGTGCGTTCAGTACAAAATCTAAACTCACGACGCGCGTGCAAGTCCAGCGGAAAGTACGGACGAAAAGTCCATTATTTATTACGAAAAGTCCATTATAAACATTATTGAACATAAATCTTCAATAATGTTCCAACCGGAGAATTCCTTTGTCTTCAGAAATGCAATGGAACTCAAGCTAACTCTCACATGAACGCGCATGGTCAGCACATGGCACTCTGGGAGAGACCTTACTCAATCCCCTCTCATTCGCCCCCACTTCACAGTAGAAGCATCAAACAAGGTTCTAAAGACTGTTGACATTAGTGGAAGCCTTTTCCACTGTATATTGGATAAGCCAAGAGTTGAAAACCTACAAACCTCAGATTTCCCACTTCCTGGATGGATTTTGTCTCAGGTTTTTGCCTGCCATATGAGTTCTGTTATACTCACAGACATCATTCAAACAGTTTTAGAAACTTCAGAGTGTTTTCTATCTAAATCTACTAATATGCATATCCTAGAATCTGGGCCTGAGTAGCAGGCAGTTTACTCTGGGCACACTTTTCATCCGGATGTGAAAATACTGCACCCTACCCAAGAGAGGTGACTGATGTCTTGAGATGTTGCTTCAATATATCCACATAATTTTCCTACCTCATGATGCCATCTATTTTGTGAAGTGCACCCGTCCCTCCTGTAGCAAAGCACCCCCACAAGATGATGCTGCCACCCCCGTGCTTCACGGTTGGGATGGTGCACTTCGGCTTGCAAGCCTCCCCCTTTTTGCTCCAAACATAATGATGGTCTTCATGGACATTATGGCCATTTTTGTTTCATCAGACCAGAGGACATTTCTCCAAAAAGTACGATCTTTGTCCCCATGTGCAGTTGCAAACCGTAGTCTGGATTTTTTATGGCGGTTTTGGAGCAGTGGCTTCTTCCTTGTTGAGTGCACTTTCAGGTTATTTCGATATGGGAATCGTTTTACTGTGGATATAGATACCTTTGTACCTGTTTCCTCCAGCATCTTCACAAGGTCCTTTGCTGTTGTTCTGGGATTGATTTGCACTTTTCGCACCAAAGAACGTACATCTCTAGGAGACAGAACGCATCTCCTTCGTGAGCAGTATTGACGGCTGCATGGTCCAATGGTGTTTATACTTGCATACTATTGTTTGTACAGATGAACGTGGTACCTTCAGAGGTTTGGAAATTGCTCCCAAGGATGAACCAGACTTGTGGAGGTCTACAATTGTATTTAGGTCTTGGCTGACATCTTTTGATTTTCCCATGATGGCAAGCAAAGAGGCACTGAGTTAGAAGGTAGGCCTTGAAATACATCCACAGGTACACCTCCAATTGACTCAAATGATGTCAATTAGCCTATCAGAAGCTTCTAAAGTCATGACATAATTTTCTGGACTTTTCCGAGCTGTTTAAAGGCATAGTCAACTTAGTGTACGTAAACTTCTGACCCACTGGAATTGTGATTCAGTTAATTATAAGTGAAATAATGTGTCTGTAAACAATTGTTGGAAAAATTACTTGTGTCATGCACAAAGTAGATGTCGTAACCAACTTGCAAAAACTACAGTTTGTTAACAAGACATTTGTGGAGTGGTTGAAAAACGAGTTTTAATGACTCTAACCTAAGTGTATGTAAACTTCCGACTTCAACTGTATTTATAAAGATGGTGTAACGCTCTGGGTGTAGTGGGTGCGAAGTCAGGCGAAGGAAGCAGAGAGTTCAGTAGTCGTGCTAATTTAATGCACCAAAACGGCGAAGATAAGCCACCCCACAAAACACAGGGCGCACACAAAACAAATGCCCCAAAACCGGGGACTGCAACAGTCCAGCAAAACCCACAAAAAATGAAACACGTATACCTCAAACGTGCACCCTAGTTACACAATGTCACGCCCTGGCCTTAGTTATCTTTGTTTTCTTTATTATTTTAGGTCAGGGTGTGACATGGGGGATGTTTGTGGTTTTTGTCTAGTCTAGGGTGTTTGTATTGTCTAGGGGGTTTTGTAGAGTTCATGGGGTTGTGTTCAGTGTAGGTGTTTATGTAAGTCTATGGTTGCCTGGATTGGTTCTCAATCAGAGACAGCTGTCTATCGTTGTCTCTGATTGGGAGCCATATTTAAGGCAGCCATAGGCATTAGGTAGGTTGTGGGTAATTGTCTATGTTTGACGTTAGTAGCTTGTGTCTGCACTTTCGTTTATAGCTTCACGGTTGTTTGTTGTTTTTTGTTTAGTTTGTATTAGTGTTCGTGTTTGTTTCTTCTTCATTAAAAAGAGAAGATGTATCTATATCACGCTGCGCCTTGGTCCACTCTTTCACCTAACAACGATCGTGACACACAAACAATCCCGCACAACTAGCAGGCGGGCCTGCTGGGTAATATAGCCCAACTAATTAACCAAACACAAAAAAGGTGAAACCAATAAACAGAAAAGGGGAAAAAAGGACCAGTGGCAGCTAGTAGGCCGGTGACGACGACCGCCGAGCGCCACCCGAACAGGAAGGGGAGCCACCTTCATTAGGAATCGTGACAGATGGAAATAGCGCTGCAGTGGAAAGCAGTTCTCTTACTAGCTGATTGTAACTTTTTGGTACATAATATCACATAATATCTCTGCCAGAATTTCCTATGACCGAAAACAGCTTCTGAACATCAGAACAGTGACCACTAACTTTGATTTAGATGAACATTTCTACTCCAAAGAGTCGGCAGCGCTGGTCATTCTGCGGACCAGGCCCCAGACATGGATATACATCTTGCTGGCTTTTCTATGCATCGTCAAGACCAGCTGGCAGACTCGGATAAGACGAAGAGAGGAGTGGTGTGCCTCTTAGTTAACAACAGCTGGCGCGTGATCTCTAACGCTAAGGAAGTCTCAAGTTTTTGCTCGCCTGAGTTAGAATACCTCATGATAATCTGCAGACCATACTACACTGCTCAAAAAAATAAAGGGAACACTAAAATAACACATCCTAGATCTGAATGAATGAAATATTCTTATTAAATACTTTTTTCTTTACATAGTTGAATGTGCTGACAACAAAATCACACAAATTATCAATGGAAATCAAATTTATCAACCCATGGAGGTCTGGATTTGGAGTCACACTCAAAATTAAAGTGGAAAACCACACTACAGGCTGATCCAACTTTGATATAATGTCCTTAAAACAAGTCAAAATGAGGCTCAGTAGTGTGTGTGGCCTCCACGTGCCTGTATGACCTCCCTACAACGCCTGGGCATGCTCCTGATGAGGTGGCGGATGGTCTCCTGAGGGATCTCCTCCCAGACCTGGACTAAAGCATCCGCCAACTCCTGGACAGTCTGTGGTGCAACGTGGCGTTGGTAGATGGAGCGAGACATGATGTCCCAGATGTGTTCAATTGGATTCAGGTCTGGGGAACGGGCGGGCCAGTCCATAGCATCAATGCCTTCCTCTTGCAGGAACTGCTGACACACTCCAGCCACATGAGGTCTAGCATTGTCTTGCATTAGGAGGAACCCAGGGCCAACCGCACCAGCATATGGTCTCACAAGGGGTCTGAGGATCTCATCTCGGTACCTAATGGCAGTTAGGCTACCTCTGGCGAGCACATGGAGGGCTGTGCGGCCCCCAAAGAAATGCCACCCCACACCATGACTGACCCACCGCCAAACCGGTCATGCTGGAGGATGTTGCAGGCAGCAGAACGTTCTCCACGGCGTCTCCAGACTCTGTCACGTCTGTCACATGTGCTCAGTGTGAACCTGCTTTCATCTGTGAAGAACACAGGGCGCCAGTGGCGAATTTGCCAATCTTGGTGTTCTCTGGCAAATGCCAAACGTCCTGCACGGTGTTGGGCTGTAAGCACAACCCCCACCTGTGGACGTCGGGCCCTCATACCACCCTCATGGAGTCTGTTTCTGACCGTTTGAGCAGACACATGCACATTTGTGGCCTGCTGGAGGTCATTTTGCAGGGCTCTGGCAGTGCTCCTCCTGCTCCTACTTGCACAAAGGCGGAGGTAGCGGTCCTGCTGCTGGGTTGTTGCCCTCCTACGGCCTCCTCCACATCTCCTGATGTACTGGCCTGTCTCCTGGTAGCGCCTCCATGCTCTGGACACTACGCTGACAGACACAGCAAACCTTCTTGCCACAGCTCGCATTGATGTGCCATCCTGGATGAGCTGCACTACCTGAGCCACTTGTGTGGGTTGTAGACGCTGTCTCATGCTACCACCAGAGTGAAAGCACCGCCAGCATTCAAAAGTGACCAAAACATCAGCCAGGAAGCATAGGAACTGAGAAGTGGTCTGTGGTCACCACCTGCAGAACCACTCCTTTATTGGGGATGTTTTGCTAAGTTCCTATAATTTCCACCTGTTGTCTATTCCATTTGCACAACAGCATGTGAAATTTATTGTCAATCAGTGTTGCTTCCTAAGTGGACAGTTTGATTTCACAGAAGTGTGATTGACTTGGAGTTACATTGTGTTGTTTAAGTGTTCCCTTAATTTTTTTGAGCAGTGTATTTAACCAAGAGAATTTACATCTATGTTTTTTATAGCTGTCTATTTACCACCACAAACTGATGCTGGCACTAAGACCGCAGTGTTTCTCGTGGCCGGTGATTTTAATGCCGGGAAACTGAAATCCGTTTTACCTCATTTCTACCAGCATGTCACCTGTGCAACTAGAGGTGACAAAACTCTAGATCCCCCTTTATTCCACACACATAAATGCATACAAGGCCCTCCTTTTGGAAAATCAGACCAAACTCTATCCTCCTACTTACAATAAAAAACTCAAACAGGAAGTACCAGTGACATGCTCAATACGGAAGTGGTTCGATGCTAAGCTACAGGACTGTTTCACTAGCACAGATTGGAATATGTTCCAGGATTCTTCCGATAACGTTGAGGAGTTTACTACATCAGTCACGGGCTTCATTAATAAGTGCATCGACAACGTCGTCCCCACAGTGATCATACATACATACCCCAACCAGAAGCCTTGGATTACAGGCAAAATCCACACTGAGCTAAAGCCATGGAATGCTTTTAAAGGCTGGCATGGCTCACATCAACACCATAATCTCAGACATCCTGGACCAACTCCAATTCGCGAATGCAGTAACCTGGTATATTTATGTTTACCAATAGATGGCGTATCGACTCAAGTCGGGGGTTTGCTTTCCGCTAGCCGTAGCCGTTTCATATGTCTGCCTATATAACCGTGATTTAAGAAACTTACAATTAAATACTAAACCGTACTTTCGTGTCATGAGTCATCAATCTAAGAAGTCTCTAGGGATATCACATATTTGGCAACGAGGATAACTATTGAGGACTGCATTGGATTTTTTTTGCCACGAATTTAACGGAGTGTTTGGCGTGTGACGCTGGATGTGAGACTCAAGTGAGCGGTGGAAGATTCTGAAGGATTGATTCCCTGGATACGGGTAGGACAAATTATTGACTGTGTGAGGGGAGAGAGAATCGGAAAAGATGGCTTTGGCAACAATAGGCTCGCTACCACCATTTGATCCTAAAAATCAGGAATGGGAGGAGTACTGTGAAATAATGTAACATTTCTTTGCTGCTAATGAAATGATGTCGTTGCACAGAAATCCATACTCATAAGCATTGCCGGTGCACAGGCGTACAGCTTAATGAGAAACCTGTTGAGCAATGATAAACCAGGAGAAAAGTCATTCATAGATCTAGTCGATCTATTAAAAAAACACTTCCACCCCAAACCCAGTGAGATAACCTACCGAATCAGTGGGGGGATATGTGGCTGAGTTGAGAAGACTAGCACTGGACAGTAACTATGGGAATACATTATCGCAAATGCTACACGATGGGCTGGTGTGTGGGATTAATGATGACAGGATACAAATACGCTTGTTATCAGAGCCTAATCTCACGTTTGAGAATGCACTCAAACTGGCCCAGGCCATGGAGTCCGTGAATAGAAATGCAATGGATTTGCAGGCAAGGGGCGCAACTGCGGGCCATACAGTAAAAGAGAGCAGCTCTGAGCGCGTTGAATTTCAAAGAACGGAAAGCCGTGGGGCAGCAGCCAATAGAGACTGTTATCGTTGCAAAGGCAAACACGCAGCGTTTGACTGTAAATTCAAACATGAAACGTGTTATGCATGTGGGATAATAGGCCACATTGCGAGGGCGTGCATCAATAAAAAAAAGCCACGGGCTGCAGAAAAGAGAACGGCCAGAAAACCGAATACTTCGAGACTCTCTAGCTACCGCTTTAATCAAGTGATAGAAAGTGAAAGTGAGTGCGCAGACGCAGAGCAAGCATTCTCAATGTACAGTGTACAGGGGGCGAATATGAAAAAGGTGAAGCCTTTCATTGTGGAAATTGGAATAAATAGATTTAAGGTACCGTTTGAAATAGACACAGGATGTAGTGTCGCGCTGATGAACAGGTCCCAATTCTATATGAAGTGGAAAAACATTGAAGTGCCTAAACTGAGAGACACCCCCATTAAACTCAAAACGTACACGGGGAGAAGATCACTGTGATTGGAGCTGCTGATGTTCAAGTGGAATATCAAGGACAAAAGAAAAGTCTGCCAATCTCTTAGTGGTGGAAGGTAATGGCCCCAGGTTACTAGGAAGAGGGTGGTTGGAGGAAATACAATTTAAGTGGAATGAAATCAAACATGTCACCACAGAGACATTGACACTGCAGCAGGTGCTTTCAAAGTATGAGTGTGTTTTCAAAGAAGAGCTAGGGACATTAAAAGGGGTCCAAGCTACCATTCATGTTGCTGCTGATGCTACTCCCAGATTCTATTAGGCCAAGATCAGTTCCATATGCCATGAAGCCTAAAGTGGATGTGGAAATTGACAGACTCTTAGCAGAGGATATAATTACACCTGTCAAGTTCTCTGAGTGGGCAGCACCAGTTTTTCCCATACTAAAACCCGATGGTTCAATCAGATTATGCGGTGACTATAAACTGGCTGAAAATAGAGTTTCCTCTCTGGAGCAGTACCCCATACCCAAAGTGGAGGATTTGCTTTCAACGTTAACCGGAGGGCAACAGTTCACAAAACTGGACATGAATCACGCATATCAGCAAGTGCTAATGGATAAAGCTTCACAGAAGTACCTGACCATAAACGCCTACCTATAAACGCTTACCTTTCTGAAACAGCTATCTTCCAAAGAACCATGGAGGGAGTTCTGCAGGGGATACCCAAGGTAGCGGTTTACCTCAACGACATTCTTGTTACGGGAGTCACGAAAGAGGAACATATCAGAAACTTGGGTGAAGTTTTGAGGAGGATGGAGGACGCCGGTCTCCTGCTGAAGAGGAGCAAGTGTACACTGTTAGCTGATGAAGTGCAGTACCTGGGTCACAAGGTGGATGCCAAGGGGTTATACACTGTCAAAGCTAAAGTGAGGGCTGTTGTGGAACCTCCAGCTCCGACAAACGTTACAGAGCTGAAAGCCTATCTAGGCTTACTGAATTATTATAATTGCTTCCTCCCGAACATCTCTACCCTCTTAGCTCCTCTGCATCAACTGTTCAGGAAGGATGTGGCCTGGAAATGGTCAGAAAGACAGGAAGAAGCTTTTGCAAAGTCAAAGGTGTTACTGCAACCAGCTGAAGTGCTAGTGCACTACTCAGCAGACAGAGATCTCATCTTATCATGTGATGCCTCATCGTATTTGTATTTTTATTTTATTTCACCTTTATTTAACCAGGTAGGCTAGTTGAGAACAAGTTCTCATTTGCAACTGTGACCTGGCCAAAATAAAGCAAAGGGTTCGACACATACAACAACACAGAGTTACACATGGAATAAACAAACATACAGTCAATAATACAGTACAAAAAAAGAAAACAAAAAGTCTACATACAGTGAGTGCAAATGAGGTAAGATAAGGGAGGTAAGGCAATAAATAGGCCATGGTGGCGAAGTAATTACAACATAGCAATTAAACACTGGAATGGTAGATGTGCAGAAGATGAATGTGCAAGTAGAGATACTGGGGTGCAAAGGAGCAAGATAAATAAATAAATACAGTATGGGGATGAGGTAGTTGGATGGGCTATTTACAGATTGGCTATGTACAGGTGCAGTGATCTGTGAGCTGCTCTAACAGCTGGTGCTTAAAGCTAGTGAGGGAGATATGAGTCTCCAGCTTCAGTGATTTTTGCAGTTCGTTCCAGTCATTGGCAGCAGAGAACTGGAAGGAAAGGTGGCCAAAGGATGAATTGGCTTTGGGGGTGACCAGTGAGATATACCTGCTGGAGCGGTGCTACGGATGGGTGCTGCTATGGTGACCAGTGAGCTGAGATAAGGCGGGGCTTTACTTAGCAGAGACTTGTAGATGACCTGGAGCCAGTGGGTTTGGCGACGAGAGTGAAGCGAGGTCCAGCCAACGAGAACGTACAGTTCGCAGTGGTGGGTAGTATATGTGGCTTTGGTGACAAAACGGATGGCATTATGATAGACTGCATCCAATTTGTTGAGTAGAGTGTTGGAGGCTATTTTATAAATGACATCGCCGAAGTCGAGGATCGGTAGGATGGTCAGTTTTACGAGGGTATGTTTGGCAGCATGAGTGAAGGATGCTTTGTTGCGAAATAGGAAGCCGATTCTAGATTTAATTTTGGATTGGAGATGCTTAATGTGAGTCTGGAAGGAGAGTTTACAGTCTAACCAGACACCTAGGTATTTGTAGTTATCCACATATTCTAAGTCAGAGCCGTCCAGAGTTGTGATGCTGGACAGGCGGGCAGGTGCGGGCAGTGATCGGTTGAAGAGCATGCATTAAGTTTTGCTTGCATTTAAGAGCAGTTGGAGGCCACGGAAGGAGAGTTGTATGGCATTGAAGCTCGTCTGGAGGTTAGATAACACAGTGTCCAACGAAAGGCCAGAAGTATATAGAATGGTGTTGTCTGCGTACAGGTGGATCAGAGAATCACCAGCAGCAAGAACGATATCATTGATGTATACAGAGAAGAGAGTCGGCCCGAGAATTGAACCCTGTGGCACCCCCATAGAGACTGCCAGAGGTCCGGACAACAGGCCCTCCGATTTGACACACTGAACTCTATCAGAGAAGTCGTTGGTAAACCAGGCGAGGCAATCATTTGAGAAACCAAGGCTGTTGAGTCTGCCAATAAGAATGTGGTGATTGACAGAGTCAAAAGCCTTAGCCAGGTTGATGAATACGGCTGCACAGTAATGTCTCTTATCTGTGGCGGTTATGATATCATTTAGGACCTTGAGCATGGCTGAGGTGCACCCATGACCAGCTCGGAAACCAGATTGCATAGCGGAGAAGGTATGGTGAGATTCGATATGGTCAGCAATCTGTTTGTTAACTTGGCTTTCGAAGACCTTAGAAAGGCAGGGTAGGATAGATATAGGTCTGTAGCAGTTTGGGTCTAGAGTGTCTCCCCCTTTGAAGAGGGGGATGACCGCTGCAGCTTTCCAATCTTTGGGAATCTCAGATGATACGAAAGAGAGGTTGAACAGGCTAGTGATAGGGGTTGCAACAATTTTGGCAGATAGTTTTAGAAAGAGAGGGTCCAGAATGTCTAGCCCGGCTGATTTGTAGGGGTCCAGATTTTGCTCTTTCAGAACATCAGCTATCTGGATGGTGTGGTTGGCGGTGCTGTCACACCAGATGGAGAATGGTGTAGAGAAACCTATCAGGTTCATGTCAAGAACGTTGTCGCCAGCTGAGAAAAAGTACTCTCAGCGGGACAAGGAAGGACTGGCTGTCATATTCGGAATACAGAGATTCCACAAGTACTTATACGGGAGAACATTCACTATTGTGACCGACCAACAGCCTCTGATCTCTCTGTTCCGTGATTTAAAGCCAGTACCACAAATGGTCTCTCCAAGAGTTCAACGATGGGCTGTGTGGCTCAGGGCCTACAAGTACAGAATAATTTACAAACCAGGTAGATACTATGGGAATGCTGATGCTCTGAGTAGGCTGCCCGTTCCAGAAATCACCATTCAGGAAGAAGAAAATGACCAGGTCTTGATGATCGATGTGTTGGATGATGCACCGGTGAACACCACACAAATCAGGCAATTGGACTTCAAAGGACGTGACGGTATCACAACTGCATGAATTTATCCTGAAAGGATGGCCTACAGTGACAGAGCCTCAGATCATGCCTTACTACGCTCGCCGCTTGGCCTTGAGTGTTCGAGATGGATGTGTTCTGTGGGGTTCAAGAGTAGCTATCCCACCACAAGGGCTGGGTATGCTACTGAAGTTGTTGCATCAGTCGCATCCAGGTATGTCAAAAATGAAAGGCCTAGCGAGGTCATATGTCTGGTGGCCAAAGATGGACCAGGATGTGGAAAGTGAAGTTAGCCGGTGTGCAGATTGTCAGAGTAACAGGAAGTAACCCCCCACCGCGCCATTACATCCATGGGAATGGCCAGAAAAAACATGGACACAACTACATGTAGACTACGCTGGACCTTTCCTAGGATTTTCCTTGTCCTGATTGATTCTCATTCAAAGTGAATGGATGTTTACCCCATGAACACGTCCACATCATACGCTACGATTGAGAAGTTGAGACAAAGCTTCAGTGTTATGGGATTGACTCAAATGTTGGTTAGCGACAATGCTACTTGTTTTACAAGCACTGCGTTCACAAGTTTCATGAAACAAAATGGAATTCAGCATGTAACGTCGGCCCCTTTTCACCCATCTTCAAACGGATTAGCAGAACTTGCGGAGCAGACCTTGAAGGAGGGGATGAGGAAGATGCAAGGGCCCAGCATTGAAACAAAGGTGTCAAGATTCTTGTTTAGCTACAGGATTACTCCTCAAGCTACAACTGGGTTGTCACCTGCAGAAATGTTGATGTCACGGAGGTTAAGGTCAGCCTTGGATCTCATCAGACCAGACCTGAAAGTGAAAATACAACAAAGGCAATGGAATCAAAAATGTAATCATGACAACCGAGCCAAACTCAGAAGTTTCTCACCTGGAGATGATGTCTATACAAGAAACTATGGGTTTGGTCCTAAATGGATTCCAGCTACCATTGAGGATTGCTCAGGACCATTATCCCATGCTGTGATCATCGGAAGTGGACAAAGACTAAGGAGACATGTGGATCAGATCCAAGCTCGAATTCCAGTTCCATCTGGGGATATGGATCAATGCTTAAACGAGCAGGACAGGACATTGGAACGTTCCCCAGAGTTGCAGTTGGACAAACCACCTGAGACCAACAATGCTCAATTTCCTGAGACCACCAGTCTGGGACCATCTCCTCCTGTGAAGTCTCCACAAAAGGACTGTGTTTCACCATCAAGGGGTGAAGAGCTGATGGCACCAGCTACACCACCTCTGAGATGCTCTATTAGAGAGATGTCCGTCAGACTTTTTCAGATCCTAAAGGAGATCATGTTTGAAAAAATGTAAATATGATAATAGCATAGCTCAGAAAGGAATTAAGTTGGGATAATTAGCTTTAAAGGGGGGGGGGGTGTAGTAACCTGGTATATTTATGTTTACCAATAGATGGCGGTATTGACTCAAGACGGGGGTTTGCTTTACGCTATCCATAGCCGTTTCCTATGTCTGCCTATATAACCGTGATTTAAGAAAGCTTCAGGTAGCTTAAGCCAGGTGCATTAGATAATGTTATTCAAAGTTACAATTAAATACTAAACCGTACTTACGTGTCATGAGTCATCAATCTAAGAAGCCTCTAAGGATACTACAGCATACCACCCCAACAGATCCACAGATGATGCAATCTTTATTGCACTCCACACTGCCCTCACCCACGTGGACAAAAGGAATACGTATGTAAGAATGCCGTTCATTGACTACAGCTCAGCATTCAACACCTTAGTCCACTCCAAGCTTATCACCAAGCTCAGGACCCTGGGACTGAACACCTCCCTCTGCAACTGGATCCTAGACTTCCTGACGGGCCGCCCCCAGGCGGTGAGGGTAGGCTAAAACACAGCTGTCCTAAGGGGTGTGTGCTTAGTCCCCTCCTGTACTCCCTGTTCACTCACAACTGCGTGGTCGCGGACGACTCCAACACCATCTTTAAGTTTGCTGATGACACACGGTGGTGTCGTGACGTTGTATTAGTTAATGTGGCGACTGTTGCTCATCGAATGATTACAAGTTTCTAATTACGTGATTAACCTTTTTCTCAATAGGGGGTGCTGTTTGCAATTTGTAATAATTTCGTTCCCAAATTAAACTGCCTCGTACTCAATTCTTGCTCGTACAATATGCATATTATTATTACTATTGGATAGAAAACACTATCTAGTTTCTAAAACCGTTTGAATTATATCTGTGAGTAAAACAGAACTCGAGTTGGTGCAATTTTCCTATGAGGAAGTGAGAAATCTGAAGGCTGTTCTGAGGTCGGTTTATTAATTTGCATGTATTCTATTGGTTGAGATGCACTGCATACGCCTTCCCCTGGATGTCAGCAAATAGTGAGAATTGGAATGGAGTTGCTAGGCAGATCTGAGGCCATATAAATGGGCTGGCAACGTGGTGTACTCTCTTTTTTCCCTTCGCCATGACGCAAGACAGACCTCAGGATGGCGTTCTGGAAAGCTACCGTTATAGGCCTTAGATATATCCGGCTCTGATTTTATTCGATATAGGTGTTAAAGACATCATAATGTTGTTATTTTAAACCGAGTTATATCAGTTTATATCAGTATATTGCGATTTTCGGGTATTTATTTGTGCTGCGTTCTAGGGAGTTGGGCACGTCTGGCCCACATGGCTAATGTTTACTGCTAATTCCAAAGTTGAAGGCGACAATCTACAACCGAGCAACGATTCTTTTGGAAAAAGGACAACTTGCCCAAGATTCTGATGGGAGCTCATCAAAAAGTAAGAACTATTTATGATGTTAATTCGTTGTTCTGTTGAAAAATGTAAAACTCATATTCCGCCATTCATTTCGGTGCGGTCTCGCTTTAACGCACGCTGTATGTCGTAGTAACGTTAATTTTAAAAATCTAACACAGCGATTGCATTAAGAACTAATGTATCTTTCATTTGCTGTCCAACCTGTATTTTTTAGTCAAGTTTAGGATTAGTTACTGATTAGATTAGGTGCCTCTCCCAAGATTTCTCCCGACATATTGTTGGCAGCTTGGCTACTATTCTCATTGTATAACCACGATTTGTGCCGCTAAATATGCACATTTTCGAACAAACTCTATATGTATTGTGTAATATGACGTTATAGGACTGTCATCTGAAGAAGTTTGAGAAGGTTAGTGAAAAAATTAATATCTTTTGCTGGTTTATTCGTTATCGTTATTGTTGGCTTGAATCAATGCTGTTGTGTGGTTGGCTATTGTAGTAAGCTAATATAATGTTATATTGTGTTTTCGCTGTAAAACACTTAAAAAATCTGAAATATTGGCTGGATTCACAAGATCTTTGTCTTTCATTTGCTGTCCGCTGTGTATTTTTCAGAAATGTTTTATGATGAGTATTTAGGTAACTCACGTTGGTCTCTGTAGTTATTCTAGTTGCTTTGGTGAGAGTTGTGATGGTGGCTGCAATGGTAAACTATGATTTATACCTGAAATATGCACATTTTTCTAACAAAACATATGCTATACAATAAATATGTTATCAGACTGTCATCTGATGAAGTTGTTTCTTGGTTAGTGGCTATTTATATCTTTATTTGGTCGAAATTGTGATAGCTACCTATGCAGGAAAAAAATGGTGGGAAAAAAAAGTTGTGTCTTTTGCTATCGTGGTTAGCTAATAGATTTACATATTGTGTCTTCCCTGTAAAACATTTTAAAAATCAGAAATGATGGCTGGATTCACAAGATGTGTATCTTTCATCTGGTGTCTTGGACTTGTGATTTAATGATATTTAGATGCTAGTATTTACTTGTGACGCTATGCTAGGCTATGCTAGTCAGCTTTTTTACTGATGGGGGTGCTCCCGGATCCGGGATTGTGTGCAAGTAGAAGTTAACTGAATCAAGCAATTATTAACTCATTAACCTGGGGCACCATGAGTTTCTATTTCCCAAATTAACTCAAAGAATATCAGAATATCGATTTTACCACAGCCGTTAATTAACCAGTTGCCTCTAACAGTCTCGTTCTGAACGTCGTATAGCCCGGGATTCTGCACGGACCCGGGTCTCACTAATGAATTCGCACCACACCAATCTTAGTTGAATGTTTATTTACTAAAAAGCTAAAATGATGATAAAAGATACAAAAACACATTCTAGGCTATTGATTAGAACTTAGTATAACGGGCCAACACACTAGGGCGCGTGTTACCCAAAATGGGGATTTAAAAGAGAGAGAAAGAGAGAAAGTACACAAGAGGAATATACATTTGGGTGAAATTGTCAGCTATGCTCATTCTAACCCTAGCCTTGCCCCAAACTGCCGCTGTTATGAGTCAGAATATAATGATGTAATTACTTGTGGAAGGTCTCCGTGGATTTTCCCGCGTGGACCGTTCAAGCTGCTCAATGACGCACTTCTCCTGCGCACCTCTCTAGGTGTCCTCACGATGTCCGTGTCCTTTGGCTTTACTGGCCTGTTCCTTTGTCCTCGCTCTGGAAGGGGTCTTTGGAGGACAGATAGCTCTGTAGCTCAGAGCTCACAGCGTAACGATGAAAGAGTGTAGATACCACGATTCGATGGGGAGTGGAGGCTAGGTGGTTCGGCTTGTATTCACCCGCTTAGACACCGCTACTCATCCGTAGCTTGGGTAGAAAAATATTTATTTGTCTTCAAACTTGTTGCGTTTTGGGTTCGTTGACCTTTTAGACCTTTGGCTGCAGCTCGGGTCACTTAGTCTAATCTGTTAATTCTGCACTCACAGGTTTTATACCCTCGGGTCAGAAGTGGGCGTAACCACCTTCAGGGCAATTCTCTGGGCGTACCAAGTTTGAGGGGCAAGGTATAGATTTTACTCAAATCAAATTTTAGACAACTAACTTCACATTTCATCTCTACCGAAACATTCTCTTTGATTTGGACATTTTCCACACAACGTACAATGTATAAACATCAAGCATATACGAGGAAAACTCTTAACGTTACAATGTTTTCATAATAACGTAATCTATTAACCTTTAATAATAAAACAAAAATGACATACATTTTCATATTCCATCTATCGTCATGACCACCATTGTAGTTGACGGAAACCATTGTTCCAAAGTCCCTTTATTGCATGTTTACAGTTCTGAGGCTGGTTCTCCATAGTGAGAGGGAAGGGACAAGGGAATGTTGTCTGTGGTCTCAGAATTACCATGGGTGTGAGGGGTTATAAAACCCCCACATCTTCAGACCCCTAGATCTCTTCTCCTCTGTTGGGGTTGAGAGATAATCTGTAGGGTTGTGGTCTCCTGTAACCTGACCTGATCAGGACAGTCATGACAGTGGTATGACTGATTACTGACGACGATGATGCAGCCTATAGGGAGGAGGTCATAGACCTGGCAGTGTGGTGCCAGGACAACAACCTCCCTCAATGTCAGCAAGACAAAGGAGCTGATCGTGGACTACAGGAAATGGAGGGGCGAACATGCCCCCATCCACATTGATAGGGCAGTAGTGGAGCAGGTTGAGATCTTTAAGAAGTTCCTCGGTGTCCATATGACTAAGGAATTAACATGGGCCACACATACCCACACAGTTGTGAAGAGGGTACGACAGCGCCTCTTCCCCCTCAGGAGGCTGAAAAGATTTGGTATGGGCCCATAGATCCTCAAAAAGTTCTACAGCTGCACCATTGAGAGCATCTTGACTGGTCGCATTACCACTTGGTACGGCAAATGCAAGGCACCCGACCGCAAGACGCTACAGAGCATGGGGGTGAGTACGGTCCAGTTAACCACTGGGGCCGAGCTCCCTGCCATCCAGGACCTCTATACCAGGGAGTGTCAGAGGAAGGCCCAAAAAATTATGAAAGACTCCAGCCACCCAAGCCATATATTGTTTTCTCTGCTACCGCACGGCAAGTCTGGAATCAACAGGACCCTGAACATCTCCAAGCCATAAGACCGCTAAACAAGGCTGCTAAATAGCTAATCATATGTCTACCTGTACTACCTGTGTTGACCCTTTTTTATTTCACTAAGTCTCCTGCACACACACTGGCCTCTACCCCAACACACACACACACACACACACACAATATAAAGATGGAAATAGCACACACTTTCACACTCACCACATAGACTGCTGCTACTGCCCCACATACGCTGCAGCTACTGCTCCACATACGCTGCTGCTACTGCTCCACATACGCTGCTGCTACTGCTCCACATACGCTGCTGCTACTGCTCCACATACGCTGCAGCTACTGCTCCACATACGCTGCTGCTACTGCTCCACATACGCTGCAGCTACTGCCCCACATACGCTGCAGCTACTGCTCCACATACGCTGCTGCTACTGCTCCACATACGCTGCTGCTACTGCTCCACATACGCTGCAGCTACTGCCCCACATGCGCTGCTGCTACAGCTCAATCTATTATCTATCCTGTTGCCTAGTCAATTTACCCCTTTCTACATGTACATAGCTACCTCAATTACCTCGTACCCTTGCACATCGACTCGGTACTGGTATTCCCTTTTTATAGCCATGTTATTTTAACTCATTATTGTTATGCATTATTCAGTCCTTGTGTCACTATTTCTATTTTTATTTCATATTTTTTTCTTTATCTTTAACTCTGCATTGTTGGAAAATGACCCGTAAGGAAGTATTTCACTGTTAGTCTACATCTGTTGTTTATGAAGCATATGACAAATACATTTTGATTTGATTTGCTTTAACATTAGAGGAAAGAAGGTAAGAAGCGGGATAGAGCGAGAAGGATAGGGAGAGAATGAAAAGGAAGACTGAGTAGGCTATTATGGAGGAGAGAGTGTATCCTCTGGAGGAGGTGCAGGGATGGCGTAAATAAGAGAAGCGCGGCGGCCATTCCTGCAGCCTCATTACAGTAATAGAGACCCATCCGTTCTGTCAAGGCCTCCTGGAAATCTCCTCCGACACGATTGCTTTCCTCAACTGCTCCACCCAGCATCTCACGGGGAAGGGAGGAGGAGAGGGACAGAAAAAAGGAGAGGTGCCAGCTGACTGGCTTCGCGAAAAGCTGGGGAAGATTTGTGCGTTTGGTACTGTAATAAGGTCTTGATTAGGGCTCGTATTGGCCGTCAGAGTCCATAAAGTTCCCTGACGGTTGACACTGGCGTTGGTTAGAGGGAAAGGCTTCTGATCAGCAGGGCCTTACTGGGCAGGTCCCCAATAAAGAGAGGGATCACTGGGAGGGAGGGCAGTGGGGATGGAGAGATGGACTGACTGGTTGGAGTGGGAGAGACTCTATAACCTCACTAAGCCTATCATCATCAACATCGGTTCTGGTGCCAGCCATCTTCAATAACTTTAACTGGAGATCTCTGCTTCAGCCTTACAATACAATAACATTTCATTCATGTTATGAAAAGTTAAAAGGGTATTAACTGAGGTTCGTCCTTGATGCAATTATGTTAATTTGGACTCGTTAGAGGGTGTGAGTTACCTTGTAAAGTAATGGTATCTGAGTGAGTGGATGGGTAAGGAAAGTGGATGCCTGTCTTTGCCAGGTGCTGACTGAGTGCCATTGTGCTGTTGTGAGTCAAGGTCAGGAACCACCATCAATCTTTCAAGAAAAAAATCACATTGATTTTGAGATCATGGTTTTGTGAGCCATGAAGATAGTCATTACTGTAAGAATGTAGCAACTCTACTGTGAGGAGGCACTTCTTCTAGTAGTAATATCACGTTATCATTCATTTGATCAACGTGAGCAGCACCTGAAGTATTGTCATGGTCAAGTTTTATAATGATTGAAAATATGTTTTTTACGTCTGTTTTCAACCATATTCACATTATCAATCAGATTACTTGACTGAAACTGAGATTCAATTCAAGGTGTCCTGCACACGAACAGGAGTTTTCTATTTGTCTTTGAATGCATGGTTTCTACAGTGTTTAGTAAAAGATCTGTGTGTCAGTCAACCCCATCTGGGTCGTTCTAGTGCCTTTTGCTTCCCTTTGATACTGTATTTTAAGTAGAAATTGTGCACCAATATTGAATTTTAAAAGCCTGCTATATTTAATATAGACCACATGGCGAATTCAATAAATTCGATATTCAGCATTATGAAATGTCCCTCTATCAACCCCGTAGGAAGATTCCAACCCCCTTAATCCAAACATTTATCCAAGTTCCACCATCATTGTAAAGTCCTAGTTATTTTGTTGCTGTGCCAAAGTAATTTCTGAAGATTATTATTAATTTCACGTGATTAGTGATTAATTTAACTATGTCCCTCACTTCAAGGTCAACCCTGTTACGTGAACTGAACTCTCTTTTTAATATGGTGACACCATTCCTTTTTAAATGTATATTAAAAAAGAAACCTTGAACATTTAATAGTCAAATCATAGTGTAAAAGCAGGTGAGCTGGTCCTACACTTTTTAGCCATTTTCGGGTGTTTTGTGGTGGAAAACTGAGTGGGTCGAGCATAACACATCAACCCATACATAGACAGGCTAGACATTTTTTGTGAAGCTTGCATTCAATTGCCACTCCCTATTGCATACAACATGCTACAATTTCCCCTGTCAAGAGGGGATTTATGGCTGATTTAAGATTCAATCGTCAACCACGTTACGGTCAACACTATTGCGGTCAACCCTGTTACTTTATTTGGCACTTGATAGGCACTTACTCTAGTCATTATTTTAGGCCCAGTGCAGTCAAAAACGTGACTTCCCTGTGTTTTATATACACTCATTGGCTACTTTATTAGGTACACCTATCTAGTACTGTGTTGGAACCCCTTTGCCTCCAGAACATACCTAATTCTTCCGGGCATGTCAATGCTACTCTATTGGTATCAAGGGACCTAACGTGTGCCAGGAAAACATTCCCCACACCATTAAACCACTGCCACTAGCCTGTACCGTTGACACCAGGCAGGTTGCTTACGCCAAATCCTTACTCTGCCACTCTGACGCAACAGGAACTGGGATTCGTCGGAACAGGCAATGTTTTTCCACTCCTCAATTGTCCAGTGTTGGTGATCGCGTGCCCACTGGAGCCGCTTCTTCTTGTTTTTAGCTGACAGGAGTGCAACCCGGTGTAGTCATCTGCGTCGTTATTTGCCTGTTTGTGGCCTGCCTGTTAGCTTGCATGAGTCTTGCCATTCTCCTTCGACCTCTCATCAATGAGTTGCTTTCACCCACAGGACGTCTGCTGACTGGATGTTTTTTGTTTGTCACACCATTCTCGGTAAACCCTAAACACTGTTGTTCATGGAAATCCCAAGAGGCTGGCCGTTTCTGAGATACTGGAACCGGCACGCCTGGCACCGACAGTCAAAGATGCTTAGGTCACTCGTTTTGCCCATTCGAATGTTCAATCGAACAGTAATTGAATGCCTTGATGTCTGTCTGCCTGCTTCATATAGCAAGCCACAGCCACATGTGACTCAGGGTGGTGTACCTAATAAACTGTCCACTGAGTGTATATTTCCACACTATGAGCTTGGAATAATATTGTGCCAATTATGATAATGCCCTTTAATGTAAGAACTGTTTGAAAAGGCTGCCTAAAATGTTTGCCTTTTGTGGTGGGATGGAGTTTTGGCTTGCCTGGTGACAACACCAGGTGGTAAATTAGTTAATAGACCAATAAAAAAGAGAGTTCCAAACCTCTCTACCAATAATAGCCAGTTTTTTGTTTTCTCCTCCCAACTCAGACCATTCCCAGACAGTCCTAGTAAAATGAATGCTTGAGAAATTGATCTTTGCTAAGAAGCTATTATTATTTATTTTTTTACAATTTTAATTGGAGAAAAAAAAATAACATTAGGGTACTTAATTGTTAACCAGAAATAATTTGATATTGAGATAAAAACAACTGCTTTGGACCTTTAACCCCTTTAGATGGGAAAATCAGTTTTTTATGAAGATGAACATGCTCTTTCCGACAGAATGTTAAAATTAGGTGAAATCAAACATTTTTGATTGATGATTCTCTTTCTGTCGGAATAACTTCTAATTTCTTAACTCCCCTTTCCAAAGGACGAGTTGTGTAGGTGTGTTAGGCATGTTTATCTATCAGAGGATATCATCAATGCGCACGAGGCCCATAAGCCATCCGCCTTCACGAGCTATCAGTCTGTTTTCTGCCGAGGGGGAAGAATAAGGTTGGGGGAAGCAGAGTGTTCAGAGCTAGAGAGAAAAACCTTGGGTAGTATTCATCCAGTTTTCTTTGATGATACCATCCAGCTCCCTGTCCCCTAAACAACTAAGCGTTCTGGAAGACGTGTCCACCAAGGTCAGAAAAAGTGAAAAATGAAATTACATTAGTAAGGTTCACCGTTTGCTCCAAACATGTGATTGAACACAGTAAATGGATGCCTTGTAAGGTACTCTGTATTATTCTACAGTTATTCACTGGTGTGTCATACATTAGGTAACATTCCCTTCCTTATACAGTGCATTTGGAAAGTAGTCAGACCCCTTCATTTTCCCCCCATTTTGTTACGTTACAACCTTATTCAAAAATTCATTAAATTGTTTTTTTCCTCATTGTTTTAAAATTTTTGGAAATGTATTACAAATAAAAACTGAAATATCACTTTTACATAAATATTCAGACCCTTTACTCAGTACTTTGTTGAAGCACCTCGAGTTTTCTTGGGTATGATGCTTCAAGCTTGGCACACCTTGTAGCATAGTATTTGGGGAGTTTCTCCCATTCTTCTCTGCAGATCCTCTCAAGCTCTGTCAGGTTGAATGGGGAGCGTTGTTGCACAGTTATTTTCAGGTTTCTCCAGAGATGTTGGATCGGGTTCAAGTCCAGGCTCTGGCTTGGTCATTCAAGGACATTCAGAGACTTGTCCCGAAGCCACTCCTGCATTGTCTTGGCTGTGTGCTTAGGGTCGTTGTCCTGTTGGAAGGTGAACCTTCTCCCCAGTCTGAGGTCCTGAGCGCTCTGGGGCAAGTTTTCATCAAGGATCTCTCTGTACTTTGATCCATTCATCTTTCCCTTGATCCTGACTAGTCTCCCAGTCCCTGCCGCTTAAAAACATCCCTACAGCATGCTGCCGCCACCACCATGCTTCACCATAGGGATGGTACCAGGTTTCCTCCAGACGTGATGCTTGGCAGTCAGGCCAAAGAGTTTAATCTTGAATCTTGTTTCTCATCGTCTGAGAGTCTTTTAGGTGCCTTTTGGAACACTCCAAGTGGGCTGTCATGTGCCTTTTACTGAAGAGTGGCTTCCGTCTGGCCACTCTACCCTAAAGGCCTGATTGGTGGAGTGTTGCAGAGATGGCTGGCCTTCTGCATGGTTCTCCCATCTCCACAGAGGAAGTCTGGAGCTCTGTCAGAGGGACTATCGGGTTCTTGATCACCTCCCTGACCAAGGCCCTTCTCCATCGATTGCTCAGTTTGGCCCAGCTGCCAGCTCTAGGAAGAGTCTTGGTGTTTCCAAACTTCTTCCATTCAAGAATGATGGAGACCACTATGTTCTTGGGACCTTCAATGCCGCAGAAATCATGGCTTGGTTTTTGTTCTGACATGCACTGTTAACTGTGGGACCATACATATACAGGTGTGTGCCTTTCCAAATCATGTCCAATCAATTGGATTTACCACAGGTGGACTCCAATCAAGTTGTAGAAACAAGGATGATCAATGGAAACAGGATGCACCTGAGCTCAATTTAGAGTCTCATAGCAAAGGGTCTGAATAGCTATGTAAATAAGGAATTTCTGTTTGACATTTTTTCTAAATGTGAAAAAAATTCTAAAACCCTGTTTTCACTTTGTCATTATAGTGTATTGTGTGTAGATTGATGAGAACATATATTTTTAATCAATTTTATAATAAGGCTGTAATGTAACAAATTGTGGAAAAAGTCAAATGCACAGTATTCACCCAGAGGACAGTTTATTAGGTACACCAATCTAGTACCGGGTTGGACCCCCCTTTGCCTCCAGAACAGCCTGGGTTTTTCAGGGCATGGAAATGTTGCTCAATTGGTATCAAGGGACCTAATTTGTGCAAGAAACTTTCCCCACATTAAATGGGGAAAACATTAAATGCTTCTGGGACAACATTTTTAAATGGATTTTGAAGTGCATGAATGTAAATAGTCAATTGGTTGCATATACTTAAAAAATTTTTTTGACCTTTTATTTAACAAGGCAAGTAAGTTAGCAATACATTCTTATTTACAATGACAGTCTACCAAAAGGCCTCCTGCGGGGTCGGGGGCTGGGATTAAAAATAAAAAATAAAAATATAGGACAAAACACACATCGCGACAAGAGAGACACCACAGCACTACATAAAGAGAGACCTAAGACAACAACATAGGAAGGCAGCAACACATGACAACACAGCATGGTAGCAACACAACATGGCAGCAACACAACATGGTAGCAGCACAAAACATGGTACAAACATTATTGGAAACAGACAACAGCACAAAGGGCAAGAAGGTAGGGACAACATTACATCACCCAAAGCAGCCACAACTGTCAGTAAGAGTGTCCATGAATGAGTCTTTGAATGAAGAGATGGAGATAAAACTGTCCAGTTTGAATGTTTTTTGCAGCTCGTTCCAGGCACTAGCTGCAGTCGAACTGAAAAGAGAAGCGGCCCAGGGATGTGTGTGCTTTGGGGACCTTTAACACAATGTGACTGGCAGAACTGGTGTCGTATGTAGAAGATGAGGGTTGCAGTAGGTATCTCAGATAGGGGGGGGGGGGCATGAGGCCTAAGAGGGTTTTATAAATAAGCATCAACCAGTGGGTCTTGCGACGGGTATACAGAGATGACCAGTTTACAAAGGAGTATAGAGTGCAGTGATGTGTCCTATAAGGAGCATTGGTGGCAAATCTGATGGCCGAATGGTAAAGAACATCTAGCCACTTGAGATCACCCTTACCCGCCCATCTACAATACCAGTCAAAAGTTTGCACACCTATTTTTTTATTTAACTAGGCAAGTCAGTTTAGAACAAATTCTTATTTACAATGACGGCCTACACCGGCCAAACCCTAACCAAGACGACGTTGGGCCAATTGTGCTCCGCCCTATGGGACTCCCGATCATTGTCAGTTGTGATACATCCCAGGATCGAACCAGGGTTTGTAGTGATGCCTCTAGCACTGTGATACAATGCCTTAGACCGCTGCGCCACTCTGGACCCCTACTCATTCAATTTTTTTATTTATTTTTTACAATTTTCTACATTGTAGAATAATAGTGAAGACATCAAAACAATGAAATAACACATATGGTATCATGTAGTAACCAAAAAAGTGTTAAACAAATCAAAATATATTGATATATTTGAGATTCTTCAAAGTAGCCACCCTTTGCCTTGATGACAGTTTTGCACACTCTTGGCATTCTCTCAACACGTTTCATGAGGTAGTCACCTGGAATCCATTTCAATGAACAGGTGTGCCTTGTTAACATATCGCCCTTCTGCATCTGCGGTGAAAGGTGACAGAGCTAGAGTGATGTTTTTCAGACCATGAGACATGCCGAAAATTGTCTTATCACGAAAACATCTGTAGCGTCCAAACGGTTAAATACATGTAAAAAAAAAGATATGTCTTATATCTATCAGATATAGGACAGACACTGCAGAACAATCTTTCTTTAGATTATTTTTGTTCCATGTAGTGAATCTGTTATTCAATACATTTCTATTGTCTAATAGCAGTATTGCCAAATTCAACAATTTTTTAAAATATATTGTTTTGATACCTTGAGGGGTCTTAAAATTCAAAATGAAATAGCTACTGTAAATAATCCTCGGTATCACCATTTTAAAACATTTCCATAAATTATCTTAGAACCCCCCCTCCCCCATATTAGACATGGCTTAGACTCTAGAGGGTTAATAAAGCCATTTTACCAATTATAAGTGAACCAGAGGAAATTAATATGGATAGAAACATTACCAAGGTGAACTGTTGGGGGCCATTAATAAACTACAAAATGGGAAATCTCCTGGTAATGATGGATTCCCAGTGGAATTTTCTAGACACTTTCGTCCCAAATTACTAAAGCCTATGGTACATATGCTCACAAAAGCTGTATAGAAAAATGTACTTCCACAGTCACTATGTTTGGCTACAATCACCCAATTTAAAAATAAAGATAAGGATCCATTTTCATATGGATCATTCTGCCCAGTATCACTCTTGAATGTGGAATACAAAATCATTGCTAAGGTATTGGCTTTTCGTATAGAAACAGTAATACAAAAGTTGATTCACTCAAGTCAAACAAGGTTTATACGAACAGGAAGTCTTCGGACAATCTCAGCAGTTTTTTTCTTCAGTGTAATCTATCATACCAAAAACTTGAACGCTATAAAAGTGGCAGTATCAAAAGTTACTGAAAAAGCATTCGATATGGTGGAATGGGAATGTTTGGTGGCTGTCTTCAAAAAGTGTGGTTTTGGTCCAGTATTTATTTCCTGGATTAAGCTATTGTACGAATCCACCAAGCATCTATATGAACAAATGGACAGATCTCTGAATCATTTAAGTTATCAAGAGGGACAAAAAAATGATGCCCTTTGTCTAGCTATTTATTTATTTTAAATACAGAACCCCTGGTATCAATAATTATAACTCATGGCTCAATCCGGGGCATAGAGATTTGGTGAAGATTAACATGTGATGTCATTGTATGCAGATTACATTTTACTTGATTTATCTGAACCAGAACATTCTCTGTAATTTATTTTGCTACTGTTGGAAACATATGGTGCTGTATCAGGATTAAAAGTGTATTGGGAGAAATAATGGCCATTTCTAATTGAAGCTTGGATAGTACATTTAAGTGTGAATGGACAAAGACACTTATGAAATATCTGGGTGTACTGATACCATGCAATCTGGAGGAGGCATGTAAAATCTATTCTTTTTTCATTAATACACTGAACAAAAATATGAACTAACATGTAAAGTGTTGGTCCCATGTTTCATGAGCTGAAATAAAAGATCCCTGAAATACGCACAAAAAGCTTATTTCTCAAAAATGTTGTGCACAAATTTATTTACATCCCTGTTAGTGTGCATTTCTCCTTTGCCAAGATAATCCATCCACCTGATAGTTGTGGCTGGTTAAACGGCATGATCATTACACAGGTGCACCTTGTGCTGGGGACAATAAAATGCCACTCTAAAATGTGCAGTTTTGTCACACAACACAATACCACAGATGTCTCAAGTTTTGAGGGAGCGTGCAATTGGCATGCTGACTGCAGGAATGTCCACCAGAGCTGTTGCCAGATAATTGAATGTTCATTTCTCCACCATAAGCCGCCAACGTTGTTTTAGATAATTTGGCAGTAGGTCCAACCGGCCTCACAACCGCAGACCACGTGTATGGTGTTGTGTGGACGAGCGGTTTGCTGCCCCATGGTGGCGGTGGGATTATGGTATGGGCAGGCATAAACTACAGACAACAAACACAATTGCATTTTATTGATAGCAATTTGAGTGCACAAAAATAATGGGACGAGATCCTGAGACACATTTTTTTTAAAGGTATCTGTGACCAACAGATACATATCTGTATTACCAGTCATGTGAAATCCATAGATTATGGCCTAATGAATTTCTTTCAATTGACTGATTCCTTAATATGAACTGTAACTTACTAAAATCAATGAAATTGTTCCATGTTGCATTTATATTTTTGTTCAGTATATAGCAGCAGCCAAGCATTGATCATCGTGTCACCAGAATAAGACCCTCGATCTTTTTTTGGAAAGGAGCAGCAAGTGCATCACTGTGCATTTTCACCACCCTGTAAATTTCTTCAGAACTTATTTAATGTGTAGCCTAATAAACTGCATGCTTTCTGGAGTCATAGTGGGAGATCACACAACATATCATCACGTGACTCACCTTGTCTAGCGTATTTAGTTTTGGCGACAAGTTTACATACCAATTCGGGCCTATCATGATTTTTTTTAATCCAATGTACTAAATAAATAAAACGTTTGGATGGAAATCCGGTTTGTCTGCTCAAAAAGTAGGTCTAAATTGTTCCGATGATAATACCCACCAGCGAGAGAACATATACTATATTTAGAAAAGTATGTGGACACCTCTTCAAATTAGTGGACCCGGTTAACATTGGCAGTAGAATGGCCTTACTGACTCAGTGACTTTCAATGTGGCACCATCATAGGATGCCACCTTTCCAACAAGTCAGTTCATCAATTTCTGCCCTGCTAAAGCTGCCCTGGTCAACTGTAAGTGCTGTTATTGTGAAGTGGAAACGTCTAAGAGCAACAACGGCTCAGCCGCGAAGTGGTAGGCCACACAAGCTCACAGAATGGGACCGCCGAGTCCTGAAGCACTAAAAATCGTCTGTCCTTGCTTGCAACACTCACTGCCGAGTTCCAAAATGCCTCTGGAAGCAACGTCAGCACAATAACTGTTCGTCGGAGCTTCATGAAATGGGTTTCCATGTCCGAGCAGCCATAAAACACAAGCCTAAGATCACCATGCGGAATGCAAAGCGTCGGCTGGAATGGTGTAAAGCTCGCCGCCATTGGACTCTGGAGCAGTGGAAACGTGTTCCCTGAAGTGATGAATAACATTTCACCATTTGGCAGTCCGACGGACAAATCTGTGTTTGGCGGATGCTAGGACAACGCTACCTGCCCGAATGCATAGTGCCAACTGTAAAGTTTGGTGGAGGAGGAATAAGGGCCTTGGGCTGTTTTTCATGGTTCAGGCTAGACCCCTTAACGCTAAAGCATACAATGACATTCTAAACGATTCTGTGCTTCCAACTTCGTGAAAACAGTTTGGGGAAGGCCCTTTCATGTTTCAGCATGACAATGCCCCTGTACACAAAGTGAGGTCAATACATAAATCGTTTGTCGAGGTCGGTGTGGAAGAACTTGACTTGCCTGCACAGAGCCCTGACCTCAACCCCATCGAACGCCTTTGGGATGAATTGGAATGCCGATTGCAAGCCAGGCCTAATCGCCCAACATCAGAGCTTGACTTCACTAATGCTCTTGTGGCTGAATGGAAGCAATGTTCTAACATCTAGTGGAAAGCCTTCCCAGGAGAGGCTGTTATAGCAGCAAAGGGGGGGCCAACTCCATATTAATGTCAATGATTTTGGAATGAGATGTTCAACGAGCAGGTGTCCACATACTTTTGGTCATGTAGTTTAACTTGAAAGACTTTGGTAGCAAGCCGGACTAAGGTAACACAGACATCAAGGGTGTATTCCGCCGATTCTGTTGCAAAACGGTTCATCTGTTGCAAAACTTTTTCCAGCAGAAGCTGTTTACTCCAAAAGGAAAACGTTTTGCAAGGAAAAGGAGCATTTCTATTGGAAAATTTCAGGTAGTGTTACAGAATCCCGAGGGCACTACAGGACGCTGTATCACTTTGTTCTGTGTGCATTTGGCGCTGTCTGGCTCATCCTCACACTATTCCTACTCACGTGAGAGATCATTATCTTCGTGGCTTCAGCCAATCAGATAATAGCCAAGTATCTCACCCTTGTTGTAGCGGGGTGCGTAATTGGCAGCAGAGAAGTCAGACGCAGGAGAACAGAACTTGGTAATAACCGGAGATTTATTAAGCAAAACCAACGGCATCCAGAACGACAAGAATAAATGGGCACAAAATAACACGTTATGCGCTCCCGGGGAATGTGCACAAGCACTACAATAAACAATCCCACACGAAGACATGGGGGGAAGAGAGGGTTAAATACACAACAAGTAAATGAGGGAATTGAAACCAGGTGTGAGAAAAAACAAGACAAAACAAATGGAAAATGAAAAGTGGATCGACGATGGCTAGAAGACCGGCGACGCCGGCCGCCGAACGCCACCCGAACAAGGAGAGGACCCGACTTCGGCGGAAGTCATGACACTTGTGTACTCTTTAGCCATGCAGTCTCTCCAGGTCCTGATTGGCTAGCCAGCCTGACCCATGCTCTCCAAGGGAGTAAATATTGCCTCTAACCGAATGGTATTTTTCCAATCTGTGAGCACGGGTGGACTTCTGCACATGGGATGCGTGAGAACATAACCATCCCTATGTACATCTCCATGTTCATCTTTGTCAGTGTGTGTAAATAAAGTTTCCTGTGTGTGTTAACTCTTGGGCTGCTTTTTTCCCCTCTAACCGGGGGCGGTCAGTGGGTCCCAGGTCAGCAAATATGTAGATCTGGGTCGCTATTTTTCAGGTAGGTCCCTCCCCATTTCGTTCCGTTTGCTCTGTTTGCTTCCATTTGGTTCTTAAACGTTTTCCTTTTCAAGGCGTAATGAATACACCCCAGCTTTTAGGGAATGGTAATGAGGTGACCTATGATGGTTCCAACTGAGATCAGCTACACGGGTGAATTTAGCAAGTATTGATGGTTTAACGAGAGATCAGCTCATGATAATCTGGTGGCCGAGCATAGCCTAGCTAGCTATCTGATAATCTAGCCTACATTAGCAATGATCATTTTCTATAGCTATCTTCAGTAGTGGTTCTAGCAAAGATAGCCCACTTAACTAACGCCTTTTCATTTTTGGTAATAGCTGGCTTAATAACCTACAATGTGTGATTAGTGAGTGTGTTTTTGCAGAAACGGAAGGCCTATGTTAAAACAAATAATGGAGAATATGGCTACAGGAGCAGTAGACGGGGGGACATCAAATCAACTAAGAGGGATCTGTCCCCATAAAGCCCTGGGCAGTGATTCGGTGAGAGAGGTGGCTGTGGCTGCTCTGCTCGCATTCTCATGCATAGTCATGGCATCCAGTTCACTGCAGCCTGCCTTATCAGGCCCCGTCGCCATATGCCTCATCCTTAATCATCGGCAGCACAGAAAGGTCATTACGCAAGTAAATTACCTCTTTAGCATTTTATTATTCCCCTTTTCTGCTCTCTGGTGGGTATCAGTGTCAAAGAGATTACAGTTTATTTATATATCTATAATTGAATAATAAGGAAACAACTTACTTGGCATTGATGTTTTATAATGGAGACGAGATCAGATTTTTGACCACAAAAAATTAATTCAAGTAACATTGAACAGTTCATATATTTTTTACAACTTTTTCTTTAAGTTTCTGACTCTCTCACCATCTTTCCTCCCTGCCCTCGTAGAAAGACATGGAGCGGAGATTCTGGCTGCGTATTTGCATTTATGGAAAAGGCGGTATGATAAAGCACTCCGACAGTCCAGTGCACTTACACGCCTGTAAAACATCTGTTGAAAGTCAGGCATAATTCATCCCCCTCATAGCTACTCATACAATAACACACACACCTGCACACACAGACACACACGTACGAACACACACGCACATCATATAGCTGCACACACACACACACACATATCAACACACACACACCCATGCCCTAACTTACTCTCACTCTGTTCGGCTCATAACTCCGCTTCCGCGCAGCTCTTGCTGCCTCTTTTCGCATTATCCCCGCTCTCTCTCTCTCTCTCTCCCTCTCTCTCTCACAGTTCTTATCTCCCTGTGAAGTCCAATAAAGCAGAGGGCTGATTTAGATACTCCATAATGACAGAGATGCCAGTGGCTGCAGCGATGTGCACCATAATGCATTAGAAGACTGAGCACTAGATCCCCATGCTCCATTCTGATACACAGCCTTTTGCTTTCCACTTGGGTTCACAGGCACTTCCTGCATCTCTGTCACACCTTAATCACTGTAGTTCAAACACTGTGGTTCAATCACACACATAAAAACACACCAGGGCAGAAGCTGGTCGGACAAAATCTGGTTTGATTGTGTGAGGTGTTTTTCCAAAATACTTCATTTTCAAATCAGTCTTTTATTTTAAAAAGTTTGAAGGTTATTGAGCATTGCCAGCCAATTAGTCTCTCAAAATGTTGTGCAGGAACTCTAAAATACCTGCTGAGCACAGACTTTATCAGAGGAAGGCGGGCAGTAGCATGGGTTATCCTGTGAACCCTGCATTGCCAGGGACTTATGATTTTAGGATTGTTTCTAGGTCTGGTGATGATGTGATGTTTGCATGGTCTGATGTCTACCAGGACAAAGGTCTGGTCCATCAGAACACACTTAACTCCGGTCCTATCTTTCTGCTGTTTTTCCTGCTTTTCTTATGTGAGGTTTGAAGTTAAAGTCATTGCAGTAATATGGAGATCTAATAGATAGCATTGTAGTGGAGAAATAGTGAAATGTTAACATGATTGTAATATTAAATGGGATTTTGTGGTGTCAACGGTGATAATGATCATCTATCACTTGCAAATCTGAGCGATCATTAGAATTTTCAAGTGCGTCAATAAAAAATATTTGATGCACTGCTCTTTTTATAGGTCTGAAACTATCCTAATTTGGCAGGCTATTCTGAGACTTTGATTTGTAAGTGTTTATACAGTCACGACCGCAAAATATGAATTATGTGTGTTTGTGTCCCACTGGGCAAAAACAAGTTCAATTAACATTGTTTCCATGTTATTTCAACAACAACTAATCTATGTGATGACGTTGAATCAATGTCGAAAACTGATTTAATTTGCAAAACGTCATCAACGTAAGACATAAAATTCAGTATTTTTTCACCCAATTCTTAACCTAAATCCAATGTCATTGTGACATTTTTTGTTGATTTTCACATTGAATTCACATTAGTTGACAACTCAACCAATGTAAATCAAAAATAGATGTTGAATGATGTCAATGCCGAGTGGTGTGTGTGTGTGCGTGTGCATGTGCACATGTGTGTACATATACTTGTCTAATGTACACTTAAATGAGCAATTATTGTGTAACAGTCTTGTATAATTTATAGAAAACTGTTTTTGGTCTTGACTTGATATTCCATTGCTATTTAACAAATCTCTGACTACAGTTATGGGAACTAAAAGCTGCCTGACACTGAAATGTAGTAAAATGGGTAACACTAATGATCATGTGATTGTCATTCTCACCTAGGTCTGGTATAAATTGATCCAGGATCAACTTTAACTCTAATCCTTTCCATACTGTACCTATTATTAGAAGAAACATACACAAATAAACAAACACACACACACACAAAAGCACTCACAAAATCACACACTTGACCCCAGCGGTAGGATCAATACAATTGTCCATTAAAACAGTGGTTTCCAACCTTTTTCGGTTACTGTACCACCAACTGGATTTTGCTCTGCCCGGAGTACTCCTGAAGTACCCCCTCATGTGCATTTTACCAGTAAGCCTATGGTCTCATGGGTCTTCTCAAGCAGGTTGGGAACCACTACATTAAATACACTAGACTTATAATTATGTCATAGGGAGCTGGGGGAAACAGTGTTGCTTTGAATCAAACAAATATATGTACATTATTTGTTGCCTGCAGCTCAGATGGTCCCAGAACAATTGTTGAATGTATCAGTATACTGTAGGTAGTAAACCAGACATGCTACCTTGTCCCAGACACGCTGTTTCGACCCTCTCTCTCCTGCTGTATCGACCTCTGAATGCTCAGCTATGAAAAACCAACTGACATTTACTCCTGACATGCTGATCCCTTATTTTACCAGGAAAGTTGACTGAGAACACATTCTCATTTACAACAACAACCTGGGGAATAGTTACAGGGAGATGAACGAGCCAATTGGAAGCGGGAGATGATTAGGTGGCCATGTTGGTATGAGGGCCAGATTGGGAATTTACCAGGGCACCAGGAAAAACACCCGTGCTCAAACAATAAGTGCCATGGGATCTTTAGTGATCATAAAGAGTCAGGACACCCGTTTACCATCTCATCCAAAAGACTGCACCCTACACAGGACAATGTCCCCAATCTCTGCCCTGGGGCATTGTGATCTCTTTTTATGCCAGAGGAAAGAGTGCCTCCTACTGGCCATGTAACACCTCTTCCAGCAACATTTGGTTTCCTATCCTGGGACCAACCAGGACCAACCCTGCTTAGCTTTAGTGGCAAGCCAGCAAGTGGATGCAGGGTGATATGCTGCTGGCCAATTGCACCCTCTATAACCACTGTGATTATTATTTAAACCTGCAGGCAGTGTTGCCAACTAATTTTCAGGGGAAGTTGCTAGAGGCAGGTCGATTGTTGCTAAAAGTTGCTAAATGACGTGATGTCATTGCGTGATGATGTCATTACGTAATAACGTAAAACTGCGTCATTACGTAGAATACACAATAACATTACTCAAACTGACTGGCCATCTCGGCAAAAAATATGATTTGACATTTGTTAGTTTAGATTTGTTTGTTTATTATCACATATTTTTATTTGTAATAGTAATATAAACACAACACATTTTTTATGATCCGATATTTTTATTTTTAAACACAACACATTGAATTATTGAACAATTACACATTACACATTATTGAACAATTACATTTTATTTATTTTCTGTTTAACTAGTAAACCTACACATTCTGGACAATTATAGTTTTAAGCAGTGTATTGGTAGTTAGTTAACTGATAAACAATTATAGGTACAAGATAATAACAAGGTATATGTGCTATCTTATTGAACAAGCAACTTAACTCAAATAATGATGTGTGCGCTAGGCATCTCTCTCCAGCTCTCTCCAGGTTGTTGTGCTGCTTGGCTGGCTAGCTGCTCAATGGTTTCCTCCAGATATGGCCACTGTTCTCGCTCACACTGCAGTGCACACTGCCACCATTAGCTGTGTGTCTCCGCCAGTTCCAGAAAGTCCACTCCTTGAATACGTACTGTAAATATGATGAATCATAGATTGGCAAGGAAATCCTTTTCATCTTCACTGTCCAAATGCATTGTCACGGAGCTGGAACTATCAGAAGAGGATGGAGTGGCTTTAAAGCTGTATGCAGCTGTGGTGCCAAACTGCTGTAGAACTTCAATTGGTAGTTTATGCTGGTAACAGGTATCACCAGATAGCTTCAGTCCATACCGCACCAGAAGTATGGAGTTGAGAGTGTGCAGTGACATTCTATTTCTTAACTTTGACTTGACCACACTCATTTGGCTGAACAGCCGTTCAAACTGCGCATTTGAGTGCGGCAAGGAGAGGGCAGCGAGTGCAGCTTTGTACAGTTCTTCAAATGGATTTGACCCGGAAGAGTCCGTGTAGTTATTCATTTCACTCCAAAACTCGACTGTCAGTTTCTCCATTGGGAAACAATTGTATCAATTGTTTGGGGCTGGTACCCCAGTAGCTTAGCTACTTTAATAATTTCAGTGGTGCCTTTATTGTGCTTTAGTGTTTTCTTAACACTGAACAAGGCCATGTGTCGCAAGGCTTCTAGGTTGTCTGGGAGCCTTGCTTGCAGCTCCTTGCTTAAAGCAACAATGTAGTTGATATACTGTCTCCGAATGACCTTTTCTTCCTCTGGCGCAAGACTGAGTTGGTACACCATGCTCTCGAAAAGGTACCCAAGGTATGGTGATGGATTGAGATGTCCATCAATACCATCCTTCAGGACATCAATTTTGCAATAGGGTTGACTACTCTGCGATTGTCCAAAAGCTTGACAGGATCTGTTTGCTCTCCCTCAAATGACTTCACTGCAACTTGTACGTCGGACAGAATTGATTTCAAGAATGTCAGGTAGACATAGTTGGTCTTGTCCATGTACATGGCGTGGAGCACATCCGCCATGTAGCAATGCTCACTGGCCTTGGTCAACTCAGTGGAGTTTCAGTTCTTCCCACTGGCTCAATATACGAGTTACCGCAGACTCAATCGATAGCCAACGTATGGCACACACTTTTGTGATCTGCAGGGGTTTCTGGCCACAATTAATGGTGGCATACACTGCTTTGTACGACTCGCGCCGTTTTGGGGAAATCGAAAACCAGTTGTAGGTTTCCCTGATTAAGTACTCAACACTCCTAGGGATGGTTTCTTTGGATGCTGCACTGACAGCCAATTGTAAAGAATGGCACACACAGCGGATGAGTACCAAATTGGGCAATGCACATTCTTCCTTTAAAATCTTGTTCACCCCGTTGTGCACCCCAGTCATCACGGACGCATTATCAGTGCCAATACCCTGAAGATTCTCTTTTTTAAGGTTACACTTCTCAAGAAACTCAACTACCGCCTTTGCTATTGATCTGGCATCGCCCCCCTCCAATTCAACCAGCCCGAGAAATGTGGACACAACGGTTATTTTTTTAGCAATGAAATACCAAATCACCACACCCAGGTATTTCGAGACACTGACATCAGTAGACTCATCCAAAAGGAGACTGAACTTCTCATCCTCCACATCTGATGTTACCCTTTTGAGAAAATAAGAAGCCAGTACTCCCCTAACCATTTCTGTGCACTTGGAAGTTTGTTGCTGCCACAGAATCTGAAAGGCAGCTTTGCAAGCCATACCTAAATGGTTGCATGCTAGCAGCGAACAATGTTCAGCAATGGCCATTACCATAGTAGCTTTGGCAGTTATCCACTTTCTTAACCAACTGTGGTAATGTAGACTGCGTTGTGGGGTTGTACAGTTTTGATTTATTTATATGCTTTGCTGTAGCACAATGTTTTTTGATGTCATACATTTTTGCAAGCATATCTGATTTGCAGTACTCACAGTATGCCCAACTACTGGCTTCAGCCACCCTTTAAAATCAGGTACAGACTCCCACTCTTTTCTGTACTTCTGGCTGTACAATTTTACATTTAGCAGACGCTCTTATCCAGAGCGACTTACAAATTGGAAAGTTCATACATATTCATCCTGGTCCCCCCGTGGGAATTGAACCCTGGTCCCCCCGTGGGAATTAAACCCACAACCCTGGCGTTGCAAGCGCCATGCTCTACCAACTGAGCCACACGGGACCGACATTTTGATTGAGACATGTTGATTGATGTTGTAAGTTCTGTTCAAGATCAAACATTCGTGACCAACTACATTCATTGGGTTTGTCTTGTCGAACGCATACTACTGCTGCTGCAGTCAGCCAACAATGATTTGCAATTTGCTGAAATTGCTGCTGGCCTGCTGCTGGCCTGCTGCTGGCCTGTGCACGAGCACAGTCAGAAGAGGACAGGCCACCTTTCAGAGCCTGCTTCCTCGCTAGTTTTTTGTTGTTCCTGCCTTTCTAGGGAGTTTTTCCTAGCCACCATGCTTCTACATTGCTTGCTCTTCAGGGTTTTAGGCTGGGTATCTGTATAGGCATAAAGGGCTTTATAAATACATTTGATTGATTGCATAAACAACACTTAAAACTGCACACAGTGTGCACACAAGGCCACACCATAGAAAAAGAATAGTGTGTGTGTTGTGTGTGCGCCCAATTTGCATCTCCTCCTCTTTGCTTACCTCCCTCTCCCTCCCCCCACTTTGAAATGGCAGCTATGAATCTTCATTGCATTTGGCGGCGTGGAAAGCATCCCATCCCTAAATGACTATTGATGACGACGTCACACTGTAAGGAGAGTGAATACGGCATGGAAATGATAGTGAGTGAGGGAGCCAGAGAAAAATGAGAAGAGGGAGAGAGAGAGAGCGAGAGAGAGAAAGGGGGGAGACAGAGAGAGAGATAGACAGGGCCATTCCACTACAGCCTGAATCTAAAGTCACACCCCAAGGCACAGCAAATACTGTGGGTCTGATTTATCTGCATGTTCCCTCTGGATGGGGTTGTGGTGTTGGAGAATAAAATATGATGAGTTTCAAACTCATGGCGGGAATAGGTTGAGGGAAGGAAGGGAAGCGGAGCAGAGGAGCTTCACATTGCACTGAGCAGAGCTGGTGTCTGCTCTGTTCAAAAATGAAAAATACCATTCCCTGGGGGCCAGCTTTAGTCTGCTTGAGTCTTTAGCTTTTTATTCCTCTGATTACAGTGCTGCTGACAAATGAAAGGGAAGGGAATGCTACCTAATGTATGGTACACCAGTGAATAACTTTAGGATAATACAGATAACCTTAAAAGGCCTCCATTTACTGCATTCAATCAAATGTTTGGAGCAAACGGTGAATCTTACAACTGTAATTCTGTTGAAATTGTTCACTTGTCTGACCTTGGTGAATGCGTTGTTTAGATGAGAGGGGGCTGGATGGTATCATCAAAGAACTGGATGAATGCTACCCAAGGTCTTTCTCTCTAGTTCTGAACACTCTGCTGCCCCCAACCTTATTCTTCCTCCTCGGCAGAAAACAGGCTGAATGCTCGTGAAGACGGATGGCTTATGGGGCTTGTGGGCATTGATGATATCCTCTGATAGATAAAAATTCCTCACACACCATTCACCCAAGGACTACAGAACTACACAACTCGCCCATGGAAAGGGGAGTTAAGAAATGTGAAGTTCTTCTGACAGAAAGAGAATCATCAATTCGAAGACCTTGGAAAACAGATGGATCGTTCCACTGATTCGGTGCCTTTTAAAAAGTGTAACTCAAGTAAGAATTTTTCTAGGACAGTCTGGAAAACTAGTTGTTATTGGCAGAGAGGTTTGGAACTCTCTTTCTTAATGGTCTATTAACAAATTTAGTAGGCCAAAACTCCATCCCACTACAACAGGCTGAAATTCTCAGGCGGTCTTTTTAAACAGTTCTTACACTAAAAGGGCATTATCATCATTTTCACAGTATTATTCCAAGCTTATAGTGTGTAAATATACACTCAGTGGCCAGTTTATAAGGTACACCACCCGTTTACGAAAATGGTTCGCTCCTACATACAGTGAATCACGTAGCCATGGCTTGCGATATAAAGCAGGCAGACAGGCATCGAAGCATTCAATTACTGTTTGATTGAATATTAGAATGGGAAAAACAAGTGACCTCAGTGATTTTGAATGTGATATGATCCTCGGTTCAAGTATCTCAGAAACGGCCAGCCTCCGGGGCTTTTCACGCACCACGGTGCCTAGGGTTTGCAGAGAATGGTGTGATAAAGAAAAAACATTCAGTCAGCGGCAGTCCTGTGGAAGAAAACAGCTCATTGCTGAGAGTTCTAAGGAGAATGGCAAGACGCGTGCAAGCTAACAGGCCACAAACAGACAAATACTGGTGCAGTACAACAGCGGTGTGCAGAACTGCATCTCGGAATGCACAACTTGTCGGTCCTTGTCACGGATGGGAAATTGCAGCAGACGACCACCCCTCGTTCCACTCCTATAAGCTAAAAACAAGACGAAGCGGCTCCAGTGGGCAAGCGATCACCTACATTGGACAATTGAGAAGTGGAAAAACATTGCCTGGTCCGATGAATCCCAGTTCCTGTTGCGTCATGCTGATGGCAAAGTCAGGATTTGGCGTAAGCAGCATGATTCTATGGCCCCCATCCTGCCTAGTGTCAATGGTACAGACTGGTGGCGATGGTTTAACACTAGAACTGCCATAGGCCAACAGCCACTAACCTTAGATTTTGTCAATTTAAAAAATCAGTCCCAAAAAAATCTATGCTCTGCTCTTTCCCCGACTTTTCCTAAATGTTTGTATTTTACATTGCTCAAAAACAGAAAAGTATTTAGAGCCTTTTTAGCTGTTTTTTTCACACCTATTCACAATTTAACCCGCCAAGACAATGTGCTGTAGGATGTTGGTACCCAGCCAGGCGCTAATGCATCTCTCTCTTGCTAATTGTGCACCTTACTTCACAACTGAATTTAAATTAGGCCTAACTAAATGATAACGAGAGTGAAGAGGTTGATTTAATTTAGAAAGTATCAAGGCACAAGGTGAGACCCAAATGCAGACACAGGAGGCAGATGGTTGGAGTCTTACAATGTTTATTAATCCAAAGGGGTAGGCAAGAGAATGGTCGTGGACAGGCAAAAAGGTCAAAACCAGATCAAAGTCCAGGAGGTACAGAGTGGCAGACAGGTCAAGGCAGGCAGAATGGTCAGGCAGGCAGGTACAAAGTCCAGAAACAGGCAAGGGTCAAAACCGGGAGGACTAGAAAAAGGAGAATGCAAAAAGCAGGAGACCGGGAAAACCGCTGGTTGACTTGGAAACATACAAGACGAACTGGCACAGACAGACAAGAAACACAGGGATAAATACACTGGGGAAAATAAGCGACACCTGGAGGAGGTGGAGACAATCACAAGGACAGGTGAAACAGATCAGGGCGTGACAGAAAGACAATTGTGTAATGATGAGTTTGTGTTATGCCTATTTATTAGCAGCAATTTGTTTGATCATTGTGCCTTGCGGGTTGATACCATTCAATTTTCCGTTTTACTTTGTAAAAATAAGTTATTATGGGACTGTTTTATTTACTATAACTCTATTACTACTCAAATGTGTTGTAAAGGAAACTAAAACATGCTACGTGTTGCAGTAAGCCTTTAGAATAATGCAAAACATATCCTCGACTCTATCCGTGTTGATGAGCGAAGGGAAGCAAACGATGCTAGCCCACTGAATGTATGACAAATGGATGGAATGGGCGATAATTGTGCAAGTGTCACGTTCTGACCTTTGTTCCTTTGTTATGTCTTTTGTTTTAGTTGGTCAGGGCGTGAGTTGGGTGGGTAATCTATGTTTTCTATTTCTTTGTTGGTTTTCTGTGTTTGGCCTGATATGGATCTCAATCAGAGGCAGCTGTCAATCGTTGTCCCTGATTGGGAACTGAAGTTACTTCACAATCACATTTAAATTCGGCCTAACTGGATGTGAAGAGGTTGATTTAATTTAAAATAACAATAATGTATTTTTGGGGGATATTTTATTAGGATCCCCATTAGCTGTTGCAAAAGCAGCAGCTACTCTTCCTGGGGTCCTTGTCATTATGAGTTTGTGTTATGCATATTTTTCAGCATTGGCGCTCATGTTAATAATTTGACTGCGTGCCTTACGGTTCATACCATTTTCATTGACGTGTTAATTTGTAAAAATAAGCTGTTATGGGGCTGTTTAATTTATTGTAACTCTGTTGCTGATCAAATGTATTCTAAGGTAAACTAAAAAGACATGCTACGTGTTGCAGTAGGCCTTTAGAATAATGCAAAACACATCCTTGACACTATCTAAGTTGATAAGCGGGAAACAAATGCTGCCAGTCAGCATGCACAGCCGGCCCATCAAAACTACACATAAACTATGCTGAAACAAATTTCACAAATCATAAGAGTTAGCCTACAGACAAGATTAAATTGACAATTTGATGAGTGACAATATTAGGCCTATCAGTTGTCAAATTGTACATGAGGAGATGGGCACATCTCGTAATTGACAGATGCAGGGAAAGGAGCATCAATTTATCAAATCCTCATTCAGAGTCACCTGCAGGTAAAAAGTTTTTGGATTTCTATATAGTATCAGAAAGAACATATTCTGCCGTTTCACTTACCTTTGTCAAATAACTCTCAAAATTCAAGAGATGCAGCTCTATTTCCAAAGTTCACCTTATCCAAGAATATCATGCATTCAACCCATGACCCCTCACGTGGCAGCATTGCTCTGGCTACTAAGCAAAAACTAGTAACAAAATAAACTTAACATTTAAATATACTATTCTGTTGTCAATGGATGAATGGGCGATAGAACCCAGAGAGAAACTGATAATGGTGCATGTGCATTCAATTAACTGAATGATGAGGATGTTGAGGAGGGGGTGAAGAGGGTGATTGAATTTGATTGGTCTGAATGATGAGGGTGAAGAGGATGATTGAAGTTAGAACAATAGTGAAATTATGATGAATAATTGTAGGCGTTGTGTGCGATCTAATTATTCCATTATGAAAGGCTGGAAATGGTATATAATTTATCCTCGGAGAGTCAAATCACACACTGAGTACAACATACAATGTGTGTAGTTCACAATGTCAAGCCGAACCAAACAAATGGACACTCTGACAGCATTGCAAATGCTGCAGAATTTATATGAATTGGAGTCGGATTAGGATTGGATATTGAACTTGAAATCAACGTTGCTGATGAAGAGTCTTCATCTGATTCTGATGTTGAGCCTCCGCCTCAGATGCCTGAGCCTTTCTGCAGAAAAACCTGAACAGAGCCAACTGAGACGGTCATTCCATCTGCCATGGTGAGACAGGTGTCTGGCTTTGTAAAAATTTACAAAACAGATTTTTTACTCAATCTTCAAGTTCCTTGGTGTCCACATCACCAACAAACAAACATGCTCCGTGCACACCAAGACAGTCGTGAAGAGGGCACAACAAAACCTATTCCCCAACAGGAGACTGAAAAGATTTGGCATGGGTCCACAGATCCTCAAAAGGTTCTACAGCTGCATAATTGAGAGCATCCTGACTGGTTGCATCACTGCCTGGCAACTGCTCGGCCTCCGACCGCAAGGCACTACAGAGGGTAGTGTGAACGGCCCAGTACATCACTGGGGCCAAGCTTCCCGCCATCCAGGACCTCTATACCAGGCGGTGTCAAAGGACGGACCTAAAAATTGTCAGACTCCAGCCACCCTATTCATAGACTAAAAATGTTTTTTATTTGTATTTATTTATATATTTACACAAATATTTATTAATACAATTAATCCTTTACAATAGTTTATGCACTATTTATCAAGCATTGGTGCTTATGCGGGTTGATATGCATCTGATACATACGCTAAAGGAGACACCTGGCAACATTCTATTTTATTTAACTAGGCAAGTCAATTAAGAACAAACTCTTATTGACAATGACAGCCTACCCCAACAACACTGGGCCGATTGTGCACTGCCCTATGGAACTCCCAATCACAGCCAGATGTAATACAGCCTGGATTTGAACCAGGGTGTCTGTGGTGACACCTCTTGCACTAAGACGCAGTGCCTTAGACTGCTGCGCCACTCGGGAGCTCTAGCAGTTACTGATATGCTGAATGGCAGTTCTCGTGCTAACTGCAGTGCACTCCCACATCATATGAAAGAATGTGCCTACCTGATTTAGGGGACACAGTGAACAGTTGGGAGTTGGGGCAAATTTCATTGTAAAACTTTTCCTTGGTGTTAAATACAGTCTGTTAACAAACTAAAAATGTATAAATTGAGGGTTTGGATTACGGAATGCCAAGGTCATAGTTTTCCATATTCTGTTCCAGTTAAAGGGTTGTTCAGAGTCACTTAGATCTGTGGACAATACCTTTTTAATGGCTATTTCAGAATATGAGATTTCCGAAAGTTATTTATATATTATAGAGATCAGTCCTTTTGTTAACCCAAATATTTTATTTATAAATCCCATCATTGGATGGTTCGGTAGTTGAGTTTCCCAAGGGACTCCATAGGCCAGAGCAGGCAGATCACTAAGAGCAGGGTGGTATAATGAATTGTAACAATGCAACACCCCGCTCTGTGCACCAGTAGAGCCTAGGGCACCCGTAGAGCTAAAGCAAGCGCCATTTATCGGCTACATGTTCAGTTGGCATAGCTACATTTCTTGTACATTTCACTTTGGGATTCAGTTAATGAATTCATTTTGATATAATTGTCCAACAAAGAGCTGGAAATAATGTTTGAAAGGTGAATAATTGTGCCCTTCATTAATGTTATTCATTTTACTTTCTGAGGGACAATAAAAAAAGTATAATCGACTCGTGATGATATCATGTTGACCACATTAATAACACATTTTTAAATTCATATATCAATTTTTCAGTTATCAATGCCTTAATTTGGGCAAAAGTCTATCATTTTTTTGGAAGGGAGAGAGAGCAACGGAAATAAAGTACTTTGTGCTTGCAATTTCAGAGTCTTAGGCTGTATGACATCTGATATCTCCCAGTCTTTTTTCACACATAATTTAAATTATTCCCACCCACTCAGGCCTCTATAATTGTTGAGATCATACCAATGATCGTGTTGTCTTGTTCACTTGTCAGTTTGTTACTGAAACAAATAGATTATTGCTGTAGCCTACTAATTAATGGGTTGTCATTTAGACTGCATAGCCAATAGTCATTAAAGTGTTATTCATTTAGACAGATAGTCTGGATGGTGCTGTGATTGTTTTTCAATAGGTGTGTGAGTGAAGGCATTACCATTTACATTTTACTAATTTTGCAGACGCTCTTATACACAGTCAAATAAAATTGTATTTGTCACATGCGCCGAATACAACACCTTACTGTAAAAATGCTTACTTACAAGCCCTTAACCAACAATGCAGTTTTAAGAAAATATTTATTAAATAAACTAAATCAAAAAAGAAATACAAAAAAAGTTACACAATAAAATAACAATAATGAGGCTATATACAGGGGGTACCAGTACTGAGTCAATGTGCTGGGGTCGAGATCATTTTTACATGTAGGTAGAGGTAAAGTGGCTATGCATAGATATCAAACAGCGATCAGCAGCAGTGTAAAAACAGTAGCTCTAGCCTTTAGCTCTGTGCAGATGTTGCCTGTAATCCATGGTTTCTCATTTTGATATGTATGCACGGTCACGGTGGGGATGACGTCGTCGATGCACTTATTGATGAAGCCAGCGACTGAGGTGGTATACTCCTCAATGCCATTGGATGAATCCCGGAACATATTCTAGTCTGTGCTAACAAAACAGTTCTGTAGCGTTTCATCCAAGTCATCTGACCACTTCCGTATTGAGCGAGTCACTGGTACTTCCTGCTTTAGTTTTTGCTTGTAAGCAGCAATCAGGAGGATAGAATTATGGTCAGATTTGCCAAATGGAGATTGAGGGAGAACTTTTTGCGCATCTCTGTGTGTGGAGTAAAGGTGGTCTAGAATTTTTTTCCCTCTGGTTGCACATGTGACATTCTGGTAGAATGGGTGAAACGGATTTAAGTTTGCCTGCATTAAAGTCCGCAGCCACTAGGCGCGCCGCTTCTGGATGAGAATTTTCTTGTTTGCTTATGGCCTTATACAGCTCATTGAGTGCGGTCTTAGTGCCAGCGTCGGTTTGTGGTGGTATATAGACGGCTACGAATTTTTTTGATGAAAACTCTCTTGGATAGATAGTGGGGTCTACCGCTTATCATGAGGTACTCTACCTTAGGCGAGCAGTACCTCGAGACTACCTTGGTATTAGACATCGTGCACCAGCTGTTATTGACTAATAGACACACACCCCCACCCCTCGGATGTAGCTGTTCTGTCCTGCCGATGCACTCAAAACCCAGCCAACTGTATATTATCCGTATCGTCGTTCAGCCACGACTATTGCAGTTTTTAATGTTCCTTTGGTAGGATAGTCTCGAACAGAGCTCATCCAGTTTATTATCCATTGATTGGACGTTGGCCAATAGAACAGTGGGTTACCCACTCGCCGACAAATTCTCACAAGGCATCCTGATCTGCGCCCCCTATATTTCCTTTTTTTCTTCATGCGAATGACAGGGATTTGGGCCTTGTCCGGGATCAACGTTATATCCTTCATGTCAGACTCATTAAAGAAAAAAATCTTTGTTCAGTTTGAGGTGAGTAATCACTGTTCTGATATCCAGAAGCGGTAGCATCAACATTATGTACAAAATAAATTACAAACAATGTGAAAAAACACAAAATAACACAATTGGTTATGAGTCCATGAAACGGCAGCCATCCCCTCTGGCAACATTCTACATGTATTACAGTTAGTGCATTATTCTTAAGATACAGTAGCTAGGTGGGACAACAACATATCACAGGCATAGAAAGTACATTTTCCCTCAATAAAGTAGTTATTAGTAGTCAGAGCTAGAAAGGGGGTGGTGCGGGGGGTCAAGTGCAAATGCTGTTTCGTGTGTGTGTGTGTGGGGCGGGGGGTCGAGGTGAAGAAGAGGATTATTTAAGATGCTGTTTGAAGAGATGGGGTTTCAGATGTTTTTCGAAGATGGGCAAGAACTCTGCTGTCCTAGCTTCAGGGGGAAATGGTTCCATCATTGGGGTGCCAGGAGAGAAAAGAGCTTGGATTGGGATGAGCGGAAGCTGCCCTCCAATGGGGTGGGAGTGCCAAGAGACCTGAGGTGGCAGAACGGACTGCTCGGGTTGGAGTAGGATTTGAGCATCGCCTGAAGGTAGGGAGTAACAGTTCTTCTTTCTGTTCCATAGGTAAACACCATGGTCTTCTAGTGAATGCGAGCTTCGATTGGAAACCAGTGAACGTGCGGGGGAGCTGGGTGACATGAGAGAACTTGGGAAGGTTGAAAACCAGGCGTTCTTGATAAGTTGCAGGGGTTTGACGGCATAAGCGGGGAGCCCAGCCAACAGCGAGTTGCAGTAGTCCAGATGGGAGAGGACAAATATAAACACAACATGTAAAGTGTTGGTCCCTTGTTTCATGAGCTGAAATAAAATATCCCAGAAATGTTCCATACGCACAAAAAGCTTATTTCTCTAAAATGTTGTGCACAAATTTGTTTACATCCTTGTTAGTGAGCATTTTGCCAAGATAATTCATCCACCTGACATGTGTGGCATATCAAGAAGCTGATTTAACAGCATGAAGTTTGCAGTCAGTCCAACCGGCCTCAGAACAGCAGACCACCTGTAACCATGCCAGCCCAGGACCTCCACATCCTACTTCTTCACCTGCGGAATCGTCTGAGACCAGCCACCCAGACAGCTGATGAAACTGTGGGTTTGCACAACCGATTAATTTCTGCACAAACGGTCAGAAACCGTCTCGAAGCTCATCTGCGGGCTCGTAATCCTCATCAGAGTCTTGACCTGACTGAAGTTTGGCGTTGTAATCAACTTCTGTGGGCAAACGCTCACCTTCAATGGCCAGTGGCACACTGGAGAAGTGTGCCTTTCACAGATGAATCCCTGTTGGCAGACAGGTATGGCGTTGTGTGGGCCAACGGTTTGCTGATGTCAGCGTTGTGAACAGAGTGCCCCATGGTGGCGGTGGGAATATGGTATGGGCAGGCATAAGCTACGGACAACAAATACAATTACATTTTGTTGATGGCAATTTGAATGCACAGATGTACCGTGACGAGATCCTGAGGCCCATTGTTGTGCCATTCATCCGCCGCATCACCTCATGTTTCAGCATGATAATGCATGGCCCCATGTTGCAGAGATCTGTACACAATTCCTGGAAGCTGAAAATGTCCCAGTTCTTCCATGGCCTGCATGGAATGCTCTGGGATGGGATGCTCTGCATTGACCTGTACGACACCTAGTTCCAGTTCCCGCCAATATCCAGCTACTCCAGACACAGCCATTGAAGAGGAGTGGGACAACATTCCACAGGCCACAATCAACAGCCTGATCAGCGGGGGAACTTTTGATATAATTAATCCTCAGGTTGGCAATTGTCTAATTAATCGATAATATTTAAACCGGACAATAGCGTATTCAATAGAAAGAAAAAAGAACGAAGGGTGCGCACACAGTCACGCGCGCAAACCAGCACTGCATGCTTCCCCAGTCCCCTGACAGAAAGGTATCATTCTTCTTCATTTTTCAGAAAACAAGCCTGAAACAATGTCTAAAGACTGTTTACATCTAGTGGAAGCCATAGAAACTGCAATCTGGGTCCTAACCCATTAGATACTCAATAGGCATTCAATTGAAAACAACCCACATCAAAAACATCCCACTTCCTGGATGGATTTTCCTCAGGTTCTCACCTGCCATATCAGTTCTGTTATACTCACATACATTATTTGAACAGTTTTGGAAACCTTAGAGTGTTTTCTATCCAGATCTACCAATTAGATTGCATGTCCTAGCTTCTGGGCCTGAGTAACAGGCAGTTTACTTTGGGCACGCTTGTCATCCAGATGTCAAAATTCTGCCCCTTAGCCAAAATAAGTTAAATACAGGTGAAAAAAATATATATATATATTTTTTTTTTACAGAGGTCTGAACCGGATTACGATCAATAATCGTTACCCCCTACCCCTTATGTCCTCTGCCTTGGAGTTGGCCCAAGGGGCCCAGTTCTTCACCAAACTGGACCTCCGCAATGCTTACAATGTGGTGAGAATGAGGGAGGGAGATGAGTGGAAAACTGTCTTTAACGACCCTAGTGGCCACTGAGTTTTTAGTCATGCCCTTCGGATTATCGAACTCACTGGCAGTCTTTCAAGCATTGGTCAATGACACTCTTAGGGATATGTTGAATCGGTTCGTGTTTGTTTACCTTGACGACATCCTGATCTTCTCCAAAACCCTTCCGGAACACATACTGCACTCCACCAAGTCCTGAGACGCCTCCTGCAAAGTAAATTTTATGTCAAGATAGAGAAGTGTGAGTTCCGCGTATCCCAAGTTTCCTTCCTGGGTCACATTATCTCTACTGCAGGAATCCAAATGGACCCTGTAAAGATTGAGTCGCCGACTGGCCCTGTCCCATCTCACTCAAGCAGGTCCAGCGGTTCCTTGGGTTTTCCAATTTTTCTAGCCGTTTTATACGCATCTTTGGTGCGGTGGCAGCGCCTCTCACTGTCCTAACCCACAAGTCCCAGACCTGTTTTTGCTGGAGTCCTGAGGCTGACTGGTCATTCATGGAGCTCAAGGGACGTTTCACCTCCGGACCCATCCTCATTCAACCTGATCCTACTTGTCCCTTTGTGGTAGAGGTGGACTCCTCGGACACAGGAGCAGGGGCGGTCCTTTCACAGCAGAACGAGGAGGACAAGAAACTGCACCCATGCACCTTTCTCTCCAAGCGGTTCTCGCCAGCGGAACACGACTACGATGGAGGCAACCGGGAGCTCTTTGCAGTTAAGTGGGCTCTTGAGGAGTGGTGACCCTTGTTGGAGGGGCACCTCATCCTTTCGTGATCTGGACAGACCATGAAAACTTGTTCTCCAGTCAAGAAGCCAAAAGGTTGAACGCTCGCCAGGCTAGATGGGCTCTGTTTTTTAACAGGTTTGATATCACACTAACCTGTCACCCAGGATCCAAGAATCAGAAAAAAAGACACCCTGTCCCACCAAGACGATGTCTCTAACGAGGAGAGGGACCCCGAGCCCATCATCCCCAGCTCACGCATTGTGGCCCTATGATATGGACTATTGGGACCACGGTCCGAGAAGCCCAGACCCGAGAACCTGACCCCGGCGAGGGACCCACTAACAGACTTTACTTTCCGCGACCAGCCCGTTCCCGAGTACTACAATGGGACACTCCTCTAAATTAACTGGGCATCCAGAGGTTATTCAGACACGGGAGTTCCTGAGGCGGAAATTCTGGTGGCCCAACATTATTGAGGATGTGAGATCCTTTGTTGCGGCCTGTTCTGCCTGTGCCCAAAGCAAGTCCTCATGACAGCGACCGGCTGGGTTGCTCCAACCTCTGCCCATCCCCAGCCGGCCCTGGTCCCACCTGTCTGAAGACTTTATCACAGGCTTACCTTCATCCAAAGGGCTTACCACTATCCTGGTGGTCATTGATCGGTTCTCCAAGGCAGACCATTTCATCACCTTACCCAAGTTGCCCTCAGAGTAGGAGACCGCTGAGCTTATAATTACTCATGTCTTTCGACTACACAAACTTCCCCAGGACACTGTCTCAGATCGTGGGTCTCAGTTCATCACACGGTATTGGAAGGCCTTCTGCTCCTTGTTGGGGGCGCTGGTGAGTCTCTCCTCGGGGTTCCACCGCAAACTGAGCGGGCCAACGAGGAGCTTGAAAAGTTCCCCCGCTGTTTTGTCTCGACTTAGGCCAGCAACTGGAGTTCCCCCCCCCCCCCCCACCCACCCCACATGTTTCCTGAAAAAGAGGCTGAAGCGGGGGTGCCATCAGCCGAGGGTGCTCATTCGACAGTGTCCCCGCACCTGGATCAGAGCACGGTCCTCCTTGCTCCATTCCTCTGCCCGACACCAACACCAGGCAAACCGGCACCAAAAACCTCTTTGGCTCCTCCAACCGGGTTAATGGGTGTGGCTGTCCACCCGTGATCTTCCCTTAAAGGTGCACTCGCGGAAGCTTGCTCCTCGCTACATAGGACCATTCACAATCCTGAGTCGCATAACCCGGTCACCTATCGTCTCCAGCTTCCCAGGTCTGTGAGGGTCTGTCCATCCTTCCATGTCTCCCGTCTCAAGCTGGTAAGGACCAGTCCCTCCTCTCCCCCACACCTGCCCCTCCGCCCCCTCGACTTGTGGATGGCCGCCCGGCCTACACTGTCTGGCATCTGTTAGAGGCTCGTCCTGTCCGAGGCACCCTGCAGTACCTGGTGGACTGGGAGGACTAAGGTCCCGAGGAGCGGGCGTGGGTGCCTTCCCGGGACATCCTGGATCCGGGACTTGTTCGGACTTCAACCAACTATGTGGTGGTCGCCCTGGCTCCGCAGCTGGAGACGCTCCTAGAAGGAGGGGTACTGTCATGGTTCCACCTGTCACCAGAGGGCGGCAGAGACCGTCCTAGAGACATTAATGACACTCAGGTGTGTCCTATTACTAATTATGATTTCCCTTTGCAGTAGCTTGATTTCGGTTCCCTGTGTGATCGGCCCCAGAGTGAATGGTCTAGTCCCAGTGTTTGTTGTTTTTCCAGTATCACTGTCATCCTTATGTTCTCGTTTTTCAAGTAAAGTATTTACATTTATCCCAAATCATTGATTCCTCGTCTAGTCCATTCTCTGCACCTGGGTTCAACCTCAACCCCTCACCGATTTGAATGGCGACTGAAGACCTCCATCCCATTTAATCTTTCAGTAATCCCCGTAATGATGTCCTTTTGTTTATCCATAGTTTTCTGCAGCTATTCTTGTGCAATTTTCTCTGGGGTTAGCCCAGTTTCGGAGTCCTTCACATGACTGCCCAGTTCAGTCATATCAGTTTAGATATTTTTTTACATCAGATATTTTCTTCATCTGCTTGGACAGTTTCTCATTGCCAGTGACAATTTCTTTTAGTAATGTCTCTAAACTCACTTTAGTCAAGTCGTCAGCTACTTGTTCCATGGTCGTGTTGTTTCGCTGTGTTTGATTGTCTCTATTTCTTGGTGGCTCCCAAGTGGCGCAACAGTCTAAGGCACTGCATCTCTGTACACTCTCTGGTTCAAATCCAGGCTGAATCAAATCCAGTCGTGATTGGGAGTCCCATAGGGCAGCGCACAATTGGCCCAGCATTGGCCGGGTTTAACCGGGGTAGGCAGTCATTGTAAATAAGAGTTTGTTCTTAACTGACTTGCCTAGTTAAATAAAGCTTAAATAAAATAAAAAAATGTAGTATTTGAATAACATGCAGTTGCCAACTTAACATTTCATTTATTTCTTAATGTGAGTTCCAAATATCTCTAATGGTCACCCCAGTGTGAGCTGTATTATTCACGTGATGTCAGAAGGCACTCATTGTTCCAAAATGTGATTGTTACGCAACAGGACTATTAACACGTGCTGCCTGCTAATTATCTATAGGCTATGTTTCAACTTGTCAATTTCAAATTATTTTCAAACAAGTTTTGTTTTCTAACAACAGTTTGAATTGAGATGTGTTCTGCCTCCTCGTTAATTTACATAGAAGTAGCCCATTTCAGTGTTGTGGACAATTTATTTTTGAGGCTTTACTGAGCCGGACAAACTTCCAATTTGAGGAGAGTCCAAGCACTTCCCCCTTCAACATGCACAATACTAACAGACCAAACTCATCTCGTCTCCTCTCATTATCTTTGGTTGACACGAAAAAACAAACATGGCGGCGCGCACAAACTACCCATCGTCGGATTACTTTTTTTTTCTAGAAAGTGTTTTACTCAATTATTTTGATCAATGGTGAGCTCACCCGTGTTGTGATGAAAAATAAATAGTAATTGCTATTTGCTAATTCATATTGCAGTTTCTGTCAGCCGGGAGTTATCTAAATATGACGGCTTGTGTTATATAAATCTTTCCTCAGTTAGCGCTAGGACTAATGTAGCCTACATTTTCTGGTTTGGATGATTGTGTAAGCTGCCAATACTTCTGGGATCCAGATTCCATCAGTAGAGCTGAAAATGGGATGGAAACCCATTTAACTTGTTTTTTATTCGGTACATGGGAATTTAACCGCAAATTTTTAAAACCTTTTTTTAATGTGGTCTATATCATTACACACAGCCATTTACCCACAACAAGTCAATTTGATAAACATTTTAGAATATTTGCATGAAAATCTGTCACCAATTGGATCGAAACCTCGCTACTAAGGGCGATTTATCTATTGACAATTTTGTGCAACTGAAATAAAGTATTTCCTTGTTTACCACGGCAAATCTACTGTGTTAATTTACCCGACACGTTGTATGAATGGAAAACGAATGTTGATGTAGCTTACTCTTATTTTATTTGTTTCCACTTTGTTTGCACTTCTCATTGTAATCCATTAAATACAACTGTGTTTAATAGAAAATGGTCTGGTTGTGACGCCCTGTTTCACCCGTCCTTGTGCTTGTCTTCACCCCCTCCAGGTGTCGCCCATCTTCCCCATTATCCCATGTGTACCGTAATTGCTGGACTATTAAGCGCACCTGAATATAAGCCGTACCCACTGAATGTAAAAAATATATGTATTTTGTACATAAATAAACCGCACATGTCTATAAGCCGCAAGTGCCTACCGGTACATTGAAACAAATTAACTTTACACAGCCTTTAAACTAAACACGGCTTGTAACAAAAATAAATAGGCTTTTAAACGAAACACGGCTTGTAACAAAAATAAATAGGCTTTAACGAAACACGGCTTGTAACAAAAATAAAAAAAATAGCAGTAAACAGTAGCCTACCAAGAAAGTCAAACTTCATTGCGGTGGCGATTGTTTTGGCTTTCAGTCGGATCTGCACAGTTGAAACACCTCGGCAGTCTGCTCTCTGTGTGTTGACCCAGTCTTCAAGCTCATTTTCTAGTTCGGGCCATCTGCTTTTCTTCTCTGAAAGCTTTTGTTGTCTTTTTGCACTGAGTCAGTTCCTCACGCTGCTGTTTCCAACGTCTTATCATCGACTCATTAAGGCCAAGCTCCCGTGCAGCAGCTATATTTCCTTTTTCAACAGCCAGATCGATCGCCTTCAAATTGAAAGCTGCATCATATGCATTTCTCCGTGTCTTTGCCATGATGAGGGTGACAAAATGACTACCGTAATCAGAATGATGGGAAGTTTGAGCGCGCTCGATTTACGTCACATTATGTGACGGTGCTCAGTTTTTTGGCGGCGTGAATCTTGTGAAAAAAAATATATATCATAAATTAGCCGCGTCATTGTATAAACCGCGAGGTTCATAGCGTGGGAAAAAAGTAGCGGCTTATAGTCCGGAAATTACGGTACTTATACCTGTGTTTTCTGTCTGTCTGTTGCCAGTTCGTCTTGTTTGTTCAAGTCTACCAGTGGTTTGTCTCAACTCCTGTTTTTCCATAGTCTCGCTTTTTCTCATCCTCCTGGTTTTTGACCTTTCCCTGTCCTGACCCTGTACCCACCCGCCTGACCACTGCCTGAGCCTGGCTGCCATTCTGTACCTTGGCCTCTGCTCTGGATTATCGACCCCTGCCTGCCTTTACCCGTCGTTTGCCTGCCCCTGTGGTTACAATAAACATTGTTACTCCACACAGTCTGCACGTGGGTCTTACCTTGATTCCTGATACTCATTTCTTATCAAGATCGGGGTTATAACCAAGGACTATCCGTATTTGAAAAGTGTAAGTAAATCAAGGAAATACAGTACCAGTCAAAAGTTTGGACACGCCTACTCATTCAAGAGTTTCTTTATTCTTACAATTTAATACATTGTAGAATAATAGTGAAGACATCAAAACTATGAAATAACACATGGAATCATGTAGTAACCAAAAAACTATTAAACAAATCAAAATATATTTTAAATTCTTCAAAGTAGCCACCCTTTGCCTTGATGACAGCTTTACACACTCTTGGCATTCTCTCAACTAGCTTCATGATGAATGCTTTTCCAACAGTCTTGAAGGAGTTCCCACATATGCTGAGCACTTGTTGGCTGCTTTTCCTTCCCTCTGCGGTCCAACTCATCCCAAACCATCTCAATTGGGTTGAGGTCGGGTGACTGTGGAGGCCAGGTCATCTGATGCACTACTCCATCACTCTCGTTCTTGGTCAAATAGCCATTACACAGCCTGGAGGTGTGTTGGGTCATTGTCCTGTTGAAAACAAATGATAGTCCCACTAAGTGCAAACCCGATGGAATGGAGTATCGCTGCAGAATGCTGTGGTAGCCATGCTGGTTAAGTGTGTTTGGAATTCTAAATAAATCCCTGACAGTGTCACCAGCAAAGCACACCATCACACTTCCTCCTCCATGCTTCACGGTGGGAACCACACATGCAGAAATAATCCGTTCACTTACTCTGCGTCTCACAAAGACACAGCGGTTGGAACCCAAAATCTCAAATTTGGACTCATCAGACCAAAGGACAAATTTCCACCGGTCTAATGTCCATTGCTTATCTTTCTTGTCCCAAGCAATTCTCTTCTTCTTACTGGTGTCCATTAGTAGTGGTTTTGTTTATAGCAATTCGACCATGAAGGCCTGGTTCACGCAGTCTCCTCTGAACAGTTGATGTTGAGATGTATCTGTTACTTGAACTCTGTGAAGCATTTATTTAGGCTCCAATTTCTGAGGCTGGTAACTCCAATGAACCTATCCTCTTCAGCAGAGGTAACTCTGGATCTTCCTTTCCTGTGGCGGTCCTCATGCGAGCCAGTTCCATCATATCGCTTGATGGTTTTTGCGACTGCACTTGAAGAAACTTTAAAAGTTCTTAATTTTCCGGGTTGAATGACCTTCATGTCTTAAAGTAATAGTGGACTGTCATTTATTTTTGCTTATTTGATCTGTTCTTGCCATAATATGGACTTTGTATTTTACTAAATAGGGCTATCTTCTGTATACCACCCCTACTTTGTCACAACAACTGATTGGCTCAAACGCATTAAGAAGGAAATAAAATTCCACAATTTAACTTTTAACAAGGCACACCTGTTAGTTGAAATGCATTCCAGGTGTCTACCTCATGAAGCTGGTTGAGAGAATGCCAATAGTGTGCAAAGCTGTCATCAAGGTAAAGGGTGGCTACTTTGAAGAATCTCAAATAACATATATTTTGATTTGTTTAACACTTTTTTGGTTACTATGATTCGATATGTGTAATTTCATAATTTTGATGTCTTCACTATTATTCTACAATGTAGAAAATAGTACAAATAAAGAAAAACACTTGAATGAGTAGGTGTGTCCCAACTTTTGACTGGTACTGTATATAATCTGATTTTTTTAATCAAATGAAAATGTAGTCTAATAATGTTACTTCAAATAGCATATTCTTTACACAGTGTAAAGGCTTCAGCCATTACCATGAGCCCGTCCTCCCTAATTAAGGTGCCACCAGCCTCCTGTGATATATACATAAAGTAATACTTGTCAAAAAAGGGCCCTTTTGTCATAGGAGGGTAAAAGGGCAGAAACTCCAGTGCACCTAGGGCTCTATCTGTGCATGTGCCTGTGCTATTCCAAAAAGAATTCCTCTGCCCTCGCTTTGACAGGAGGCTTCCGTATTGTGCTGGTTGCAGCTTTCCAATAAAGCATTCAGTGAGGGTGCTCTAGTGGCTTAATTTGGTGCTTTGGCTCTACCAGGTATTGCCCTGCCCAACACCACAATCCCTCCATACATCGCAAAACTCCCCATTAGAAAAACGCGGTTGAGATCAAATGCATGGGAAATGTGCCATTTACAGCATCTTACAACAATGGAAACGGAAGATAAGGGTCCCAGAACAATAACATCTGATGTCTTTTATCTGTCTGATAGAAATAAAGCAGTGTAATGGGCTGGCTTATTAATAGCTATACATTTCTAAAACACATCACTCACTAATGCTGTTAAAACATTGAAGATTTTGTGGATTTAATCAAGTGTAAATGGGATTCATTAGGAGCCCTTTGAAAACTTATAGACGTTATGCCAAAGGGTGAGAGATAAGGCAGTAGGGAGAGGAGTTTCATAGCTGGAGAGTAGGTGATGATGGTTCTCCGGGTCTGACAGTGGCTCCTGAACTGTGCTATGTCAACATTCCAGTCAGTTGCGCAACACTGAAACCATTGCCTGCCCCGCAGAGGCAGCTGGAGGCTCATCTTTGACAGACTTGATTTGATTTTGTAAGAAGTCTTCTGCGGCCCCCAGCGAGACCAGGCCTGCTGCTGCTCTCTCCACTCACCTTTTCGTGTTGTGATGGGTGAATGATGGGTTTAGCAGTGGCATCTGTCTGAGAGAGAGGTTTATCATCCTTGGCGTCTCAATATGTGAGTGCTAATCTGGAGTCTCGCTCTCTCTCCAACCAGGGGTAGATGTAACATAGTAATAGTAAATCGTTCTCCATCTAGTATATGTTACTTGTCTTATGGTATGTATTAATTTGTGGATGTCCATCATCCATTTCGTATGACTTATTACGAATTACAATTCGTACAATATTTAGCTAATTTGCAATACGTATGATATGTTACGAATCCAATTTGTTGTGGCTAACTTTAGCTAGGTGGTTAGATTACTAACTCTAACGTTAGCTAGGTGGCTAACATTAACCAGGCTAACGGTTAAAGGGCTTAGGTTAGGGTTAAGGTTATACTTAGGAGTTATGTTAAAGAGTTAAGGTTAGAGGAAGGGTTAGCTAGCATGCTAAGTAGTTGTAAAGTAGCTAAAAAGTAGTAAGTAGTTGCTAATTAGCTAAAATGCTGAAGTTGTCAATGATGACATTCAAACACGCCACCTTTGGTTTGCTAGTCATTTGCGTTATCCGCCTACCCATCCACCCTGACCAATCACCCTCCTTACATTTTTTCCTGAAGTAACCTTCTGTCTTATGTAACCATACCAAACTTAACATATCATACTAATTTGAGTGTCCCGGATTTACGTTTATTATGTTGGTCTAATCTATGAGACCAGGCTGCTCTCTCCCTTTCTCTCTCTCTCTCTCTCTCTCGCTCTCTCTCTTTCTGTCTTTCCCTCCCTCCCACTCAATCTCTCTTTCTCAGGCTCTGTTTCTGTTCTCTTTTCTCAGATTGTGCCAGTTCATCTTAACTCCCCTGGACAGTCTAGCAGGAATATCAATGAATCCATTTCTATTAACGTCTTCTATGAAACTCTGAGTGACGTGGAACTATAGTTCCTAATGAGACTGATGTGCAATGCCACTGTTGAAGCATTGGTTGAGATCAGGCTGCTCCCCCAAGGCTACTCCCTTAAAAGACCTCTTGAAAAATAAAATAAAAAGCTACAATGTTATTGTTTGTGCTTCTTGAGACGGCGTAGCAACAACATAGCCAGTATACACTTCCTCAAAATGGTCTGAATGAATCTATGATAAATCAAGAAATCTGTAATTCATTTTGAGTTTTTTGCCAAGGAGGTCTTAGTTGTGCAATTTTGCATCTAACAAAGATGTTTGGTGCAATATTTCTCAAGTGAGAAAATTCATAAAAACGAGTTGTCTCTTGTTGAATGACAACAAACACTTCATTGAAGAATCCCTTCCATAGTTCTTCCCACTCCTACTAGTAGTAGTACTGTTGACCAATCACCAATGAAGGGGTGTAGACTTCAGCTACCAAACTTCAACTTGCCTGAAGAAAACATTTTGTGTGCTTGAACAGCCCAAAAAAAACAACTGAACACCAAAACTAACAGAAACGGCAACAAATTGAATGATAATACAGTGGGGCAAAAAAGTATTTAGTCAGCCACCAATTGTGCAAGTTCTCCCACTTAAAAAGATGAGAGAGGCCTGTAATTTTCATCATAGGTACACTTCAACTATGACAGACAAAATTAGAAAAAAAATCCAGAAAATCACATTGTAGGATTTTTAATGAATTTATTTGCAAATTATGGTGGAAAATAAGTATTTGGTCAATAACAAAAGTTTATCTCAATACTTTGTTATATACCCTTTGTTGGCAATGACAGAGGTCAAACGTTTTCTGTAAGTCTTCACAAGGTTTTCACACACTGTTGCTGGTATTTTGGCCCATTCCTCCATGCAGATCTCCTCTAGAGCAGTGATGTTTTGGGGCTGTTCCTGGGCAACACGGACTTTCAACTCCCTCCAAAGATTTTCTATGGGGTTGAGATCTGGAGACTGGCTAGGCCACTCCAGGACCTTGAAATGCTTCTTACGAAGCCACTCCTTCGTTGCCCGGGCGGTGTGTTTGGGATCATTGTCATGCTGAAAGACCCAGCCACGTTTCATCTTCAATGCCCTTGCTGATGGTAGGCTTTGTTACTTTGGTCCCAGCTCTCTGCAGGTCATTCACTAGGTCCCCCCGTGTGGTTCTGGGATTTTTGCTCACAGTTCTTGTGATCATTTTGACCCCACGGGGTGAGATCTTGCGTGGAGCCCCAGATCGAGGGAGATTATCAGTGGTCTTGTATGTCTTCCATTTCCTAATAATTGCTCCCACAGTTGATTTCTTCAAACCAAGCTGCTTACCTATTGCAGATTCAGTCTTCCCAGCCTGGTGCAGGTCTACAATTTTGTTTCTGGTGTCCTTTGACAGCTCTTTGGTCTTGGCCATAGTGGAGTTTGGAGTGTGACTGTTTGAGGTTATGGACAGGTGTCTTTTATACTGATAACAAGTTCAAACAGGTGCCATTAATACAGGTAACGAGTGGAGGACAGAGGAGCCTCTTAAAGAAGAAGTTACAGGTCTTTGAGAGCCAGAAATCTTGCTTGTTTGTAGGTGACCAAATACTTATTTTCCACCATAATTTGCAAATAAATTCATTAAAAATCCTACAATGTGATTTTCTGGATTTTTTTTCTTCTCATTTTGTCGGTCATAGTTGAAGTGTACCTATGATGAAAATTACAGGCCTCTCTCATCTTTTTAAGTGGGAGAACTTGCACAATTGGTGGCTGACTAAATACTTTTTTGCACCACTGTATGTGCGCAACCTGTTTCGACTGGGAAGCATGCGACAGGCTTAAGTGGCTAGGCATAAAGATGACAGGGGTGGGGGAGGAGAGTGCTGGGGGCAAAGGCAGACAGATACAGATAAAAATTAGGGATTACAGATGTTTTATGGATAGATTGGTGAATATAGTTACATGTTTCTATGGAGCATTGCTATTCTATTGGCGGGTCGGTCTGCTGGATGAGTTTTGTCTGTTGGTTGGACTCTGTCAAGAGGAAATACATCATGCTGTTTGACGATGCCTGCTATTGACTTGCCATGGCTGATATTTGTGTGATTTCAGGGGGTCATTTATCACCTAAGGCTTCAAACACACTCTTAACAGCTTCTTCAGCTTCAGCTTTAAGCACCAGCTGTCAGAGCAGCTCACATATCACTGCACCTGTACATAGCCCATCTGTAAATAGCCCTTCCAACTACCTCATCCCCATACTGTATTTATTTATTTATCTTGCTCCTTTGCACCCCAGTATCTCTACTTACACATTCATCTTCTCCACATTCTACCATTCCAGTGTTTAATTGCTATATTGTAATTACTTCGCCACCATGGCCTATTCATTGCCTTACCTCCCTTATTCTACCTCATTTGCACATGCTGTATATAGAGTTTTTCTACTGTATTATTCAATCAAGTTTATTTTATATAGCCCTTCGTACATCAGCTAATATCTCGAAGTGCTGTACAGAAACCCAGCCTAAAACCCCAAACAGCAAGCAATGCAGGTGTAGTGTAACGTTCGTCTTGTGGTGATTGAACGGACCAAGGCGCAGCGGGTGATGAATACATACTGAATTTATTTAACAGACGAAACACTGACAAAACACTAGAACAAACTACAAAACAATAAACGAAGGCAACAGACCTGAAACAAACGAACTTACATATAGACGAAGAACGGCTTCCGAGCCGGTCACGGGTGCACCTCAGCCACGCTCAAGGTACTAAACGATATCATAACCGCCATCGATAAAAGACAGTACTGTGCAGCAATCTTCATCGACCTGGCCAAGCATTCAACTCTATCAATCACCGTATTCTTATCAGCAGACTCAATAGCCTTGGTTTTTCTAATGACTGCCTCGCCTTGTTCACCAACTACTTTGCAGACAGAGTTCAGTGTGTCAAATTGGAGGGCCTGTTGTCCGGACCTCTGGCAGTCTCTATGGGGGTACCACAGGTTTCAATTCTCGGGCCAACTCTTATCTCTGTATATATCAATGATGTCGCTCTTGCTGCGGGCGATTCCCTGATCCACCTCTACGCAGACAACACCATTCTGTATACTTCTGGCCCTTCCTTGGACACTGTGCTAACTAACCTCCAAACGAGCTTCAATGCCATACAACACTCCTTCCGTGGCCTCCAACTGCTCTTAAACGCTAGTAAAACCAAATGCATGCTTTTCAACCGTTCGCTGCCCGCCCGACTAGCATCACCACCCTGGACGGTTCCGACCTAGAATATGTGGACAACTATAAATACCTAGGTGTCTGGCTAGACTGTAAACTCTCCTTCCAGACTCATATTAAACATCTCCAATCCAAAATCAAATCTAGAATCGGCTTTCTATTTCGCAACAAAGCCTCCTTCACTCATGCCGCCAAACTTACCCTAGTAAAACTGACTATCCTCCCGATCCTCGACTTCGGCGATGTCATCTACAAAATAGCTTCCAACACTCTACTCAGCAAACTGGATGCAGTCTATCAAAGTGCCATCCGTTTTGTTACCAAATCACCTAATACCACCCACCACTGCGACCTGTATGCTCTAGTCGGCTGGCCCTCGCTACATATTCGTCGCCAGACCCACTGGCTCCAGGTCATCTATAAGTCTATGCTAGGTAAAGCTCCGCCTTATCTCAGTTCACTGGTCACGATAACAACACCCACCCGTAGCACACGTTCCAGCAGGTATATCTCACTGATCATCCCCAAAACCAACACCTCATTTGGCCGCCTTTCCTTCCAGTTCTCTGCTGCCAGTGACTGGAACGAATAGCAAAAATCGCTGAAGTTGGAGACTTTTATTTCCCTCACCAACTTTAAACATCAACTATCTGAGCAGCTAACCGATCGCTGCAGCTGTACACAGTCCATCTGTAAATAGCCCACCCAATCTACCTACCTCATCCCCATACTTTTTTTTATTTTATTTACTTTTCTGCTCTTTTGCACACCAGTATCTCTACTTGCACATCATCATCTGCTAATTTATCACTCCAGTGTTAATCTGCTAAATTGTAATTATTCGCTCCTATGGCCTATTTATTGCCTTTTGCACACACTGTATATAGACTTTCTTTTTTTCTACTGTGTCATTGACTTGTTTATTGTGTTATTGGCTTGTTTATTGTTTATTCCATGTGTAACTCTGTGTTGTTGTCTGTGTCACACTGCTTTGCTTCATCTTGGCCAGGTCACAGTTGCAAATGAGAACTTGTTCTCAACTAGCCTACCTGGTTAAATAAAGGGGAAATAAAAATGGTATGTTTGTTTATTCCATGTGTAACTCTGTGTTGTTGTATGTGTTGAACTGCTGTGCTTTATCTTGGGCAGGTCGCAGTTGTAAATGAGAACTTGCTCTCAACTAGCCTACCTGGTTAAATAAAGGTGAAATATATATATTTTTTTTAAATCTTCTGGGTCAACAGTTCCCACAGACAGGTCAGTGGAAATGAGACATTGCCTATTGCATCCCTCAGTGGTTAATTTAAACAATTCATAACCCTGCATGGATGTTTATGAACCAGGTTCATGATAATCTTGACATTGTCCCAGGGAAAATGCTACTTTTAGCTGCTTGTGAAATTCTTCTCAAGTAGTTGCTGGATGGATTTCAGTTGAGGTTTCAGTAAAACTTCCCATTAGGTGAAGTATGAGATGGTCATAACGTATGCATGCTAGTTTGCAATACCTAATAAGGCATGCTATAGCACTGTACAGCATACACAGTATTTCCATAAGCCACAGAAGACACTAGACCTGGCTATAGTGTGGCTGCAGAGAAATTGCATGGCAGAGACGTCCCAGGACTACCAGCCGAACTGACAACTAACTGCTGTCACTGTGTATGAAATACTGTTTTCCATACTATTAGACTCAGTTAAGACTCACAAGTAGAGCACACTCACAACACACATTTGCATATGACTTATGGGGAGTCATGGCACTGGGTATGGCATCTAATTCTGTTGTTGGGATCACTGATTTATTGATTGGCTGTGGTAGAGATGTGCCTTCCCATATCCAAGTAAGCTGTAGTGTTATTGAGACTCATTAATCAGCATGACAGAAACTAATTGCGCAGAGGCATATTTTACTCACAACTTAGAGAGAAAGAGAGCGAGAAGAGGGGAAAAACAAGCTGTGGAGGCATGCTGATGTAAAGTATCAATGCCTGCCTCCTAAAATCCAATGAATATGGTTTAATCATGTCCATTTCAAAGATAGAGGAGTATTTGAAAGAAGGCTATTGATCCTGAAGATGGTCAGATACTCATGTAGATGGCAACTGAGCATTAGCGGTTGTTGTCTATATGGTTGTCTACTCTACCCTATACTGTAACTTTACATGGGGTCATTCAGTTTGAACATTTTGTGGAGTCAGCATTAATGAACACGATTCATATCAGTGCACTGGCAATGCTAATATTTCCCCCTGGCTGTTTTGTAAATACGATCAAATAGATGGAGCAACAGTAAATACATAAGCATCATGTTAATTTACACGCCTATGTTTACCCATACATTCATTTTTGGGAAAAAATATCACAACTTTGCCCAACTCCTGTTTTGGGAAGATAAATTTAGACAACTTTCAGCCATATTTATTCATGACCTTACCCGCTGAAATCTTTGAGGTGTTGTCAGGACTCCTTAGCTGAAACCCTCTCACTTTCTCTTTCTGTATAACAGATTATCAGCTGTTTTTGCCAGCAGCAAGCTCTGCTCTAGATTTCTGTGGTATGTGTTCACATTGCCATGCAAACCCTTGACAACACCAATCTGTATATTGTGTGTTTCATTTACTTTCCCAATTCAATGGTTCTCGATGTTTTCAAACTTTTATTATAAAAAAAAATGCTATGCTGTCCCGGTAATTATCGATGATTCTTGTTGGAGTGATATGGGAGGGAAGGATGCATTCATCAATGTAGTCTTACAGGCCTTTAAAAATCTCAATTAACCTGGATTCACTTCAGAATGTTGGAATACAAATTCGTGGCTCTGCCCCTCCTCATTTGGGCTGATGCGATATGTGTTGGTTTTCTGCAAGGTTAATCACAGAGGTTGGGCTACATAGGTGGAGAAATGGATGTGAAATCAACATAGCTCCATACGACTCCCCCTGGAGCACCTCTGTGATCAATTATTTATGTAATGATCAGAGCCAAGTAACTACATATACAGTAAGTATAATTTCCCCACATCTTTCATGTTTTGCAATCTTTACAGGAAATACTAGTACTGAACAGGTGTGTTTCTGCCTCTGAAGAGTTCCCAAAGTGAGAAAAGAGCAGGATGAGAAAGGGTAAGGAGGGAAAAGTAAAGAGACAAAGATAGAGAAAGAGGTAAATGTGTGTGTTAATGTTTGAAAGATGGGAGGTTAACTTGATGCCATGCTGACTGAGCGTGTTGTCTGTCCTCTCATCACTCTGCTCCTGCAGTTCCTCGCCTCTCACTCACCCTCCTGTTAATCACACGCTGCCATGGCAACCTGGGGGTGGCGGCCTGATCATGTCGGCATGTTACTCTTCAGTAAACCAATCAAAGACCAGCGTGACCCTGCGGGAGCCCCCTTGAAGGCCAATGAGATGGTATTGTTTGAAGTGCAGTGATAGCACAATATCAGGTGTGTGTAGTCGCTGCAGTGTTGAAGGGAAATTAAGCCTTCATAATGTCTCCAGACACAAAAACAGTGGGAACAAAACATTTAAAACTGTCCTGTAATCAGTCAAACACCTGGTCTGTGATCATCTCCTAGGTAACACACTTTCTCTACTGTTATGTTCCTTTCTTTCAGTTGTCAGGTCTGAATTTTAATCATGGGTTTGTTGTGGTGTTACTTGCTCTCTGTTGCACACTGGTGAAACATGAAAACAAAACCATAATGTAGTAGCACTTTCCCACTCTTCTACAACTTCTCTTCTCCAACTTTTTCCTTTGTTCGGATGCAAGCCTCAAGGCTCTAAGTGACATCATGAAGGACAAAACTACAGGAGGATGGAAGAGGAGACAGACAAATTGAGATAGAGAGAACCTAGACAGCTGGAAACAGGCTTTGTTCACTATGAGTATTTTTGCAGGGGGTCTCTCTGTATAGCACCTCTATTGTTTTATTTGAAGAGACTAACAATAGGTATCACACAGCCTACTGGTACCTCATACTCCAATATAACCTTGATGAGGGGATAATTCATCTTAGGCACTTGTCTAGCACATCATTTTCCGAAGCCATTTTTCAGTATACCCCATCCACCGCTCTTTCTTATCCATCACAAATGTCCACAAGGACTCAAACATCAATTACTGTACCTTATGAGTCCCCTCCTTCTGCAGAGGAACACACATTTGTATTTCTATCCCATATAATTCAATTTCTCGACACTCATAGCAAGGTTTTATTTGATAACTTTAGATTAGCCTCCTACAAACATAATTATTCCCTTTGGTTACATAATACATTTCATCTCCCTGAGCCGAAAATATTTATTCAGGGGCCTCTTTCTTGGTGACCCTGATCTGGTGTCACTCTTTTATCCTTCATTTTCTTTCTCTTTTCTTAGAGACAGTTCTTCATGTAGCCACACTACTCTGTCTGTCTAAGGGAGGGCAATGGCCTGGAGAGGGAGAGGTATGGCCTGGAGGGGGAGAGGTAATGCCTGGTGAGGGAGAGGTATGGCTTGGAGATGGAGCGGTATGGCTTGGAGAGGGAGGTGTATGGCCTGGGGAGAGAGAGGTATGGCCTGCGGGGGTAGGGGTATGGCCTGGAGAAGGTGGGGTATGGCCTAGAGAAGGTGGGGTATGGCCTGGAGAGGGTGGGGTATGGCCTAGAGAGGGAGGGGTATGGCCTGGACAGGGACATTATGGCTTCCTGTGATGTGAGTGAATTGTAATTGAAAAATGCTTCTCCGAAAAGGTGGGTGGTCCTGATGGGGTACTGTCAGTGAACTTGGTTGCTAGTGAGGTAGGACAATGAGGTTGTGTTTCTGAGCCTCAATGACTGGGACTGAGGGGTAGAGTGAGTTTAGAGGAGAGTCTCTGTGTTCCCTAGGTTTTTATTGACCCACACACTGTGATCAAGGCAATGATTAAAACTTCTGGCAGTTACATGATAGGGAATGCGGATGACACACAGCTTTATTTACCATTCAGACCCAGTGACCAAGTTAGCCTAGCTACCCTTCACAAGTGTCTTGCTGATGTCAATGTTGGATGTCTGACAATTTTCTCCAGCTCAATGATAAGAAATCAGAGGTTGTATTTGGCCCCCACCTTGCTAGAACTCAGATTGTAATAACCTTGGTCATTAATCCATCAAAGTAAAGTCTGAGGCCAGAAACCTTGGTGTCTTTGACCCTGACATAATTCTCGAGCTGCATGTAAAGAAGGTGGTCCAGTCCTGATTTGATCATATAAGAAATCAAGTATTTTATTTAAATCACTGATCTTCAGAAAGTTATACATGCTTGTATTCCTCACGCCTAGATTACTGTAACTCTTTGTATACGTCTCAATCAGAAATCACTCCATCGTCTACAGTTAGTTCAAAATGCTGCAGCTCGGCTTTTAACAGGCACCAGAACATTTAACCATATCACACCTGTTTTAGCTTCTCTATCCTGTCTACCAGTCCCTTTTAGAATAGATGTTTAAATCGTATCAATCACGTTTAAGGCTATACTTGGTTTAGCCCCATCTTATATCTCTGATCTTTTATCTCCCTACGAGCCAGGATGCAGCCTGAAATCATCTGACATGGCACTGTTGACCATCTAAAGTCTAAGTTGAAACAAACGGAGACCAGGCATTTGCCATTAGGGCCCCTTAGACTTTGGAATGGTCTGCCAGAGGAGATCAGGCTTGCAGATTCAGTAAAAATTCCTGCTGAAGACACAGATTTATAAAAAGGCTTGTAATGTATGGTTTCAAGTTATGATTTTAATTAGCTATCTTTTTTAATTCTCCTTCCTCCTGTCTTTGTTATTGTACTTTTATTTATTTTATTATTCATGATGTAGAGCACTTTGTTACTTGTATTGAAAAGCGCTACATAAATAAAGTTATTATTATTATTAGAGAGTCTCTGAACTTGGCCATTCGTCCCATTGGCTTTCTGAATGCCCTCTCTTGGCTTATGTCTGATAAATGTGACTTGCTCTATCATAATCAGTCACATTGACCCCAGAACACATTTGGAGTTTTATACAGTGCTGGAAAGAGGAGAATGTTAGCTTTTCTACTCCAAATATCAAGTGAGTTACATAACATTACATGCTGAGTGTCACCAAACCAAAGTCAAAGTTACTTTTAAGACATTTATTCAAATAATTTATCACAACCATTTACTTAATACAAACATCAATACATGAAACACATTTGTACACATACAAACATAATTTATTGGCTACATTCACTTATTTTCAAACATGCACACACATGTACACATGCGCACACATGTACAGTACATGCACATGCATATGTATGACAGAGAAATACTCTCACACTGCACATGTTCACGCCATGATATGTGCTAGGACTAGATACGGTGTGCACGTGTTTGTGCGCATGTGTACGTGCACATGCATACATGTACACGTGAGCACAAACGCGTGCACATCCCATGTAGTCCTCAAACATGTCATGGTTGTGGCCCATAGATTTTCTATGTTAGATTCAGAGATAAGGCTTGGGAGGAAAAATAATGAATTAAATAGCATCTCTTATAAATACGTCACAGAGAATGTGTATAGATGTGCTTAAGCAACCCAGGACCTGCATTTTTCTGACAGTCACACAGAGCAAACAACATCTAAAAAGAGCTAAAACAGATGGAGGGGTTGAGAGCTAAAAATGGTCAGAGTAAACTCTGGTCTCTAAGCAGCTAAAATGAAAAATGTTAAAGAAAATCTGACCACACACACACACGTGTCACCAGAGAGTAAAGACTGACAGTCTCTTTGGATCCGATTTGTGTGGGCTTCGGTTAGAGTCTTTGCCGCTGGTCCACTGGCTGGAGCTAACGAACATTTGATACAAATGTAAGTATCAAGTTTTAGGAAAACACTAACCATGACCACGCACAAACGTTTTTGTACTTGCGCCACACAGAGGACTTGGTCTCAAATGTCAGTAGCACCTGGATGTCTGCCCTCTTAAATCCAGGAATCTGTCCTGGGAGCGGCATTGCCTGGACTTCAGTGAAGTTGTTAGTGGACGATTCGCTGAATGTTCTCGTAGGACAGCACCCGTTTGCTGGCGAGATGACCACCGCACCTCTTCTTCCTTGGAGCCACACCATGTTCTTTGTAGAACTTTATCACTGCAGTCAACTTTTTGTAGAAATTCAAAAATGAGAAAATACATTATTTAAAACATGCCTTTAATATGTGCTGTAAGGCACAATATATTCTCAGCTATCGTGATACAGCCAACTACTCATTCTTTCTTAAATACCTTATGCACTTTTTAATACTGTTGCACCCCAAATAATAACAGAAAACATCAAGTTGTATTACTAAAGAAAACTTACGCGTGTAAGATTTTTTTGTTGTTGCTGGCTATCAAGGAAATAGGATGTCCTCTGATGTTTCCTTTTTGTTTGTTTGCTCCTTTTCGAGCTGATGGTTTCCTTGGAGAGGTTCATGGAACTAGCGATCTTGCCAATGAGATGTTTTTAGACTAGATGTTTTTCATCCAAAAAATAAGAGTAATTTAATATTCAGTCATCCTCATAACCTATTCTAGACAAAAATATTTCAAGTAATATCAACACTCTTTCAATAACACACACTAAATACACATAACCTGCACTTATTGAAATGCATGCATTAATCCCACACACACCACAAACAGTACACACACACACACACACACACACACAGGTCCCATAAATTACTAGCTACATACACTCACTCAATAAATACACTGCCTTTAATACACTAGCTAGCTAGTCAGTCTACTTGTGTCTCATCATCACACACTTACACACACACAAACATAGACACTGACAGATAGACAGACACAGAAACATGCACACGTTACACACTCACAGTCAACTGAACTTGACTAATCGTTGAATGGCAAGCACTTACCATTGGTGAGTTAATTCATTTGGTCAAGTCTCTTACCTTCTCGGGGGTAAACAGCAAATAGCAGGGTTTCCCTTCATTGGACTTGGAAGTGCATCTGAACACGCAAGCCTTTTCAATTTCTTGCCCAGCATCACTGACATATTTCCCCTCGACCGACTGAAGAGCCGTAATTGACAGATCCACCATTAACGGGTGGTCTTCCTCGGTTTCCTCCTCAAGGGGCTCGGCTTCGACTTTGGTGAGCTCGTCTGAGTCGGTGTCTGTGCTTTTGTGGAGTTGCTGATGGCGACGCTCTCCATCTCAGGTCAAAAAGTAGTAGTCAATAAGTTGACGCGACTAATTGTCTGAACCAACATCATTACTATTTAAAAATCTAGCGATTTCTCTCTCCCGGGAATCCATCGATACAGTAGAAAGCTAAGCTAGCTAGTGACAGTGCGACTATGTATGATGGGTTTTGAAATGCGAGTGTAGCCTGAAGTACACTTTTTGTTTTTTCGTGGATGATACACGCTACTGTTACTTTCACAAACTTTTGGCAAACAGGAAAATCCTCCGATTGAATAGCCTATTTCAGCTTGATTCACAATATAGATAGCTAGCTAGTTTGTAATTCATTCATTATTTTGGAATATGGGAGGGTTTTAATAGTGCAGATACTGTGCCGCGAAAGCCTGGCGCGATGTGTTACAAGCTAGCATCCACCAAACCGATGTCAAAGTGCTCCGTTGCTAATACTTATTTTCCACCATAATTTGCAAATAAATTCATTACAAATCCTACAATGTGATTTTCTGGATTTTTTTTCTCATTTTGTCTGTCATAGTTGAAGTGTACCTATGATGAAAATTACAGGCCTCTCATCTTTTTAAGTTAGAGAACTTGCACAATTGGTGGCTGACTAAATACTTTTTTGCCCCACTGTATATACTGAACAAAAATATAAACAAAGTGTAAAGTGTTGGTCCCATGTTTCATGAGATTAAATAAAATATCCCAGAAATTGTCCATACGAACTAAAAGCTTATTTCTATAAAATGTTGTCCAAAAATGTGTTTACATCCCTGTTGGTGAGCATTTTTCCTTTGACAAGATAAATTCACTGAGGAGGATGGTCCTCCCATACCTCCTCTGTGGAGCCTTCAATGATTTTGAAATACATTAAATCTATTTTAAAAATGTTTTATTTAACCTTTATTTTACCAGTGAAGACATTTTGAGACCTAGGTCTCTTTTTCAAATGAGCCCTGTAGAATACAACATAAATATACACATAAAAATATGAATACACATTAACATACAAAAACACAGTCATAGGAAGCACAAATATAACATCACATATCACCCAGAAAAACAGTTACATTCCTCCACAAATAAGTCCCCAATAAATTCTTTAAATTGCCTGAATGGCACCAGAACATCAAGATGAAATGTATTTAGAATTTTTATCCAGCAATACATTGCATTAAAACTAAAGGCAGATTTACCTCGGTGGAGACCCTAGTAACCTCAAGAGTTAACCAATCCTGTGAACGGGTTATGCAACTCAGGTGTCTATACTTCAACAGCAAAGTTAAATAAGAAGGACATTTATGAAGTAGGGCCTTGTAAACAAAAAGGGAGTAAAGATCTACGGGTCTTTAGCGAAGTCCAGCCAACCTTCTGACACAGGATGCAGTGCTGAGTATCAAAACTGTCACCTGTAACAAAATTAAGAGCACTATAGTAGATAGCATCCAAGGGTTTAAGAGTAGCAGCAGCTGCACTTTGATAAATAATATCACCATAATCAAGAACAGATTAAAAAGTTGATATGCTATAAGATATAATATGCTTACTGCTGCTTAGTAATTTTACATACATTTATAAATATACATTTGAAATACATTCCATAATACACAGTACCGGTCAAAAGTTTGGACACCCACCTACTCATTCAATGTTTTTTCTTTATTTCTTACTTTTTTCTACATTGTATAAAAATAGTGGACATCAGAACTATGAAATAACACATATGGAATCATGTAGTAACCAAAAAAGTGTAAAACAAATCAAAATCAATTTTATATTTTAGATTCTTCAAAGTAGAAAACCTTTGCCTTGATAACAGCTTTGCATTATCTCAACCAGCTTCATGAGGTATTCACCTGGAACGCTTTTCCAACAGTCTTGAAGGAGTTCCCACATATGCTGAGCACTTGTTGGCTGCTTTAATTTCACTCTGCGTTCCAGCTCATCCCAAACCATCTCAATTGGGTTGAGGTCGGGTGATTGTGGAGGCCAGGTCATCTGATGCCAAAAATCTCAAATTTGGACTCATCAGAACAAAGGACAGATTTCCACTGGACTAATGTCCCTTGCTCGTGTTTCTTGGCCCAAGCAAGTATCTTCTTCTTATTGGTATCCTTTAGTAGTGGTGTCTTTGCAGCAATTCAACCATGAAGGCCTGATTCACGCAGTGGTTTCTTGTCAGAAATTCGACCATGAAGGCCTGATTCACGCAGTCTCCTCTAAACAGTTGATGTTGAGATGTATCTGTTACTTGACCTCTGTGAGATGCAATCTGAGGTGCAGATAACTGCCAATTTCCGAGGCTGGTAACTCTAATGAACTTATCCTTTGCAGCAGAGGTAACTCTGGGTCTTCCTTTCCTCATGAGAGCCAGTTTCATCATAGCGCTTGATGGTTTTTGCGACTGCACTTGAAGAAACTTTCAAAGTTCCTGAAATTTTCCGGGTTGACACCTTTATGTCTTAAAGTAATGATGGACTGTCATTTCTCTTTGCTTATTTGAGCTGTTCTTGCCATAATATTGATTTGGTCTTTTACCAAATAGGGCTATCTTCTGTATACCACCCCTACCTTGTCACAACACAACTGATCGGCACAAACGCATTAAGGAGGAAAGAAATTCCACAATGTCCTTTTAACAAGGCACACCTGTTATTTGAAATGCATTCCAGGTGACTAACTCATGAAGCTAGTTGAGAGAATGCCAAGAGTGTGCAAAGGTGTCATCAATGCAAAGGGTGGCTACTTTGAAGAATCTAAAATATATTTACATTTGTTTAACACTTCGTTACTACATGATTCCATATGTGTTATTTAATAGTTTTGAGGTCTTCACTATTATTCTACAATGTAGAAACTATTATAAAAAAGGAAAACCCTGGAATTAGTAGCTGTGTCCAAACTTTTGACTGGTACTGTGTGTATTATTAAATACATTCCAAATAATGTATATGTAAAACATTATTTGGCCAATTTTAAATATTTCACATGTATCCCAAAAACATATCTAAAATTGGATTTGAAATCAACTCAAATATAAATCGTATGAGATTCCACACTTCCCACTTCACATTGTCTGGGCCACAATTAATAAGCCAGAATTATTTTTCTTGATAAAAAGACTACATTATTCTTTTCATCAACCTCTCTCAGTGCAGAGGTCACATAGGAATGTTAAAACAAACCATGTTGTCTCTGTCACTACTGTAACCCACCAATCATACAAGGCATAATTGGAAGGAAGATTCAGCCTTACCACTTCAAATGCCACTTAAACATGAAAAACACACATACTACTGAAGTCCTCCATTAATCAAAATGGTCAGTTTCTGTATCGTAGAGAAGAAAAAAAACAGAGATGAAAGCGAAAAATTACACATTGTGAGACACGGATCAAATATATATATTTTTGAATAATTGATATACACACGCTCATTGAAACATTTCCAGAGACTTTGAAATCCATATACCCCAGCAGCAACTATAAGAAAGCGTTCACCGTTACACCAAATCTCAAGTTTTATTAGTCGGGATGTACGTGATACGCATGGTATACATCGAACAATGAAATACTTACTTGCTGGTTCCTTCTCGACGATGCAACAATAATAAGAAATAATGAAAGATAAGAATACGAAGATAAAGGAAATGGCTCAGTAGAATAGAATAAACATTCTAGCATAAGTATAATACAGGAAGGCACAATTTATAGTCCAATATTTACACTTGTATCGGGGAAGGGGGGGGGGGGGTATAAGCTGAGCTGTATAAGAAGCGTCTGGTAGCAGCATTTGTGATGTGTGTGGAGCATGAATTTATATGTGTGTGTGTATGTCTGTGTGGGTGTATGGATGAGTGAGTGCATGTTTGCTAAGGTGCGGAGAATCAGAGGAGGTGGTCAGTCCAGTTCAAGTGTTCAGTAGTCTGATGGCTTGTGGATGGAAACTGTCTCTGACCCTGTTGGTATCATACCTCATGCTCCGATAATGTCTGCCCGACGGTAAGGGAAAGAACAGCTCGTGGCTGGGGTGTGTGGGGTCCTTTGTGATGCTGTGTGCCTTCCTCAGGCACCATTTCGAGTAGATGTCCTGGATGGGTGGGAGCACAGTCCCAGTGATGTACTGAGCCTTCTTCATCACCCGCTGGCGAGCCTTGTAGTCGTGGATACAGCAATTCCTGTACCAGGCCGTGATGCAACCGGTCAGGACGCTCTCAATGGTTCAGAGGTAGTATTTGGAGAGGACCTGTGGCGGCATGCCAAATTTCTTCAGCCACCTTAGAAAGTAGAGACGTTGTTGCACCCTCTTGACAAGAGTGGTGGTGTTATTGTTCCATGACAAGTCCTTGGTGATGTGGACGCCAAGAAACTTAAAACTCATGACTTTCTCCACTGCAGTTCCGTTGATATGGATTGGGGCATGTTCTCTCCTGAAGTCAACAATCAACTCCTTTGTTTTGCTGATGTTGAGGAAGAGGTTGTTGCCATGACACCACAATGCCAGTTCACTTACCTCTTCCCTGTAGTAGGCTAACTCGTCGTTGTTGGTTATCAGGCCTACAACCAGGGTGTCGTCAGCAAACTTGTTGATGGAATTTATGTTGTTCAAAGCCACGCAATCGTGGGTGAATAGCATAGGACTGAGGACACACCCCTGGGAGGCCCCTGTGTTAAAACTTCTTGCGGATCAGTAGCGTCCCACCTCGCCAACATCCGGTGAAATTGCAGAGTGCGAATTTCAAAATATAAAATTCGTAATATTAAACATTCATGAAAATACATGTGTCTTATATCGTTTAAAAGCTTAACTTCTTGTTAATCCAGCCGCTTAGTCTGATTTCAAAAAGGCTTTATGACGAAAGCATACCATGCGATTATCTGAGGACAGCTCCCCGCATACAAAAGCATTACAAACATTTTCAAACAAGTCAAACAACGTTTCTAATCAATCCTCAGGTACCCTAATATGTAAATAAACAATACAATTTAAAACGGAGAATAGTATGTTCATTACCGGAGATAAATATCGAAGTGCGCGCCCTCATCCACGCGCACCACAATACTTCAGCCAAAATGGGAGCCACCTAGAAAAACTACAAATTCTAGCTCATTTTTCAAAAAACAAGCCTGAAACTCTTTCTAAAGACTGTTGACATCTACTGGAAGCCCTAGGAACTGCAATCTGGGAGGTATTCCATAGATTTTCCCATAGACAGACATTTCAATGAGTGCTGAGCTCAAAAAAATAAATTCTGGATGGATTCTCCTCGGGTTTTCGCCTGCCATATATGTTCTGTTATACTCACAGACATTATTTTAACAGTTTTGGAAACTTTAGAGTGTTTTCTATCCAATACTACCAATGATATGCATATCCTAGCATCTGGGCCTGAGTAACAGGCAGTTTACTTTGGGCACCTCAGTCATCCAAACTTCCCGAATACTGCCCCCTATCCCGAAGAAGTTTTAAGAGTCAGTGTGGAGGAGGTGTTGTTGCTAATCCTCACAGCCTGTGTTCCGCCTGTCAGGAAGTCCAGGATCCAGTTGCAGAGGGTGTTGTCCAGACTGCAGGAGGATGGTGGTAACTTAATCTCTGGGATAGGTGGGACGATTGCGTCCCACTTGGCCAAAAGCCAGGGAAAATGCAGAGCGCCAAATTCAAATAAAATTATATAAAAATCTAACTTTCATTGAATCACACATGTAAGATACCAAATTAAAGCTACAGTCGTTGTGAATCCAGCCAACACGTCAGATTTCAAAAAGGCTTTTCGGCGAAAGCATAAGAGGCTATTATCTGATGATAGCACAACAGTAAACAAAGAGAGTGTAGCATATTTCAACCCTGCAGGCGCAACACAAAACGCAGAAATAAAATATAAATCATGCCTTACCTTTGACGAGCTTCTTTTGTTGGCACTCCAATATGTCCCATAAACATCACAAATGGTCCTTTTGTTCAATTAATTCCGTCCATATATATCCAAAATGTCAATTTATTTAGCGCGTTTGATCCATAAAAAAACAGCTTCCAATTTGCGCAACGTCACTACAAAATATCTCAAAAGTTACGTGTAAACTTTGCCAAAACATTTCAAACTACTTTTGTAATACAACTTTAGGTATTTTTAAACGTTAATAATCGATCAAATGGAAGACGGGTCTATCTGTTTTCAATACAGGAGGACAACAAACTAACGCTACTTTTCTAGTCTTGCGCAACTCTCAAACGGTACACATAACGTTACACTGATTCTTCATTGCACAAAGGAATAACCTCAACAAATTTCCAAAGACTGGTGACATCCAGTGGAAGCGGTAGGAACTGCAAACAAGTCCCTTGGAAATATAGTATCCCAATGAAAACTCATTGAACAGACAGTGACCTCAAAAAAAAAATCTGAATGGTTAGTCCTCGGGGTTTTGTCTGCTACATAAGTTCTGTTATACTCACAGACATGATTCAAACAGTTTTAGAAACTTCAGAGTGTTTTCTATCCAAATCTACTAATAATATGCATATCTTATATTCTGGGGATGAGTAGAAGGAAGTTGAAATTGGGCACACTATTTATCCAAAAGTGAAAATGCTGCCCCCTATCCTAGAGAAGTTAATTGGGGAGAACGTTCTTGTGTTAATGACTGGAGAGCAAAAAGTGGAATGGTATCAACTACATCAACCATCAAATGGTTTCCAGGTGTTTGATGCCATTCCATTTGCTCTGTTCTGGCCATTATTATGAGCCGTTCTCCCCTCAGCAGCCTCCTCTGGTCCAGACCCAGGGATCTGAGCTTGGTGTCGAGCTCCGAGGGAACGATAGTGTTGAATGCTGAACCGTAGTCAATGAACAGCATTCTCACATTTCTTCCTGTCCAGATTTGTTATTGCTGTGTGAATAGCGATGGAAATGGCATCTTCCGTGGATCTGTTGGAGAGGTAGGCAAATTGGAGTGATTCTAGTGTGCCTGCCATGCTGGCCTTGATGTGGGCCATGACCAACCTTTCGAAGCACTTTATGATGACCGAGGTGACCGCGACTGAGCGATAGTCATTTGGGCATGTCACCTTATTTTTCGTGGGCACTGGGACGATGGTGATCTCCTTAAACCAACAGGATAAACACAGAGTCTGGTCTGCGGCACTCTGTGGTTGGGCTATGATGCCACCACACCGGAAAGCATGTAATAGATAGACATAATCAACAGCTCCTGAAGAGGCCTCGGCTACAGAAGTCATATACAGATAAAAAACATGGTATGATGTTATTTCTCAGTAAATACCTGGTGTTTTACTTCCCAGTCAATACCAGGTCATATGCACCGTAACATACAGTGCTATCCTAGTCATTATGGGTCAAAATAACAGTACGGCATCAACTGAAAAGCCAGGTAATGTGAGCATGCCTGCCCTTTGCTGTTGGCTCTCACCCGTGAGGTCTTATTGGCTGGCTACTTATTGAAATACTGAAGGAGAGTGACATGGTGACATAATGAAGAGGTGACACTTCCTCACACACTTGTCTTTGATTGGTTAACTGATGAGTGACGTAGCGACATGGTCAGGCCGACTCCGCCAGGTTGCCATGGCGGTTTGTGATTGATAGGGGGGTGAGGTGAGTTTATGTCGAATAGCGGTAGGAGCAGAGTGCAGAGAGGACAGACAGAACACGCTCAGTCAGCATGGCATCAAATTAACCTCCCATCCTTCAAACATTAACACACACATTTATCTCTCTCTACTTCCCTCTCACAGACCTCACTCTCTGTCTCGCTCTCTTCTCTCTCTTTCTCTCTCCCTCTCTCCATTTAAGGCACATTTTAAGAAGAATTTTATGAGGTGCTAGGGGTTGATTATTTTGTCCAAAGAAGGTCCAAAGAAAATGGCGGTATGTACTTGAGTGATCATTAAGTAGTGAAAGAGGTGAGAGGTAGTGTAAATAGTAATTGGGTGCAAATTTCCTGATGATTAGGACTAATGTATGCATTATGTGAGATTAGAGTTTGCTTGTTGTTACAGCGATGAGCTGAAGGAAGAATAGCAGATGGTGAAATTACCCGGGCATGCACTGCTGTTTTTTTCATTGCATTATTTTGTTTTTTTTGTCTACCATTTTCCCTCATAGACAGGACATTGTTTTTTTTGTCTATCATTTTCCTTCATAGACAGGACACAGTTTTTTTTGTCTACCATTTTCCCTCATAGACAGGACATTGTTTTTTTTGTCTACCATTTTCCCTCATAGACAGGACATTGGATCCATGCAACAAACAATTCCTACTACTACCAACTGCCTCTCATGCACCACTGTTGGCCCAGATGGTTTCAAACCCTGACATATCATTGGAGGCATTTGGCGATTTTCATGGAATTACGATGCACATAGAGCCAGTCTTCAGTCCGGATGAATCTTCTGGAGCAGGAGATGAGGTTTGTCTGTGAGTGTAAGTGTGGGCTGTGAGCGAGCGATAGATCAGAGCGGCCTGTGTCTGTCTACCACACTGATGTGCTGACGCGCTCGCTGCCGTGCTCAGGTAATTACAGCATCTGTTAAGAGCTCTGCTGATTGTTTTTCATCTCCACATGGTCGCCACTCCAGAAAACCAATTACCTCAGGGAACGCTAAATCACCAGGCTCCCTTTTGTTATTTTCCTCTGCTTTTACAAAAGACACACTAAAACTTGGAAAGGAAAGAGTTTTGTTTTGTGGTTTTGTTTCTCAAAAACAGTAATGGTATCTAACGCTCAGTGGTTCTGCTAAATACAACCTTCTTTTTATTGTAGTTGTGAATCTCACTGACAACCACTGTGTTAATTGTCAAGTGCTACTGATGCCAGAAGTGGTTTATAATTGCTGTTGCATGCAGTGAGTTGCATGCAGTGAAGAGTCTACTAAAACTTTACATATTATAGATAGATGTAATCTTTGTAAAAATGATGGATCGCAAGCATTGTCCCATGTAAATGCTTAGGATGTGTGACACATTTGCTTCACCAATCAAGATCAAACATCATGAATGAATCAGGTGGAATACATTCACACAGGTGGAGAAATACGTACTTAGTTACTAGCTTTGTCTGAAAAATAGTGTGAACAATTTCAAGCAAGTACCATTCCTCAAGGATAGGATAGATTGTAACGCAGTGCTACCTCTACTGCTGAGATGGACTGGTTCTCTAACCTTCTCTAGTCATTCCCTTTCTCCATAGAGCATCAGAGATCAGATCTGAGTCGATTCCTTTATTTATAAAAATAGATCAGATCAATGGTGTAATTAACTTTAACTGTTGATTTGATTTAAATAATGTGTACAAAGAAGTTTTTCTTACCCTCTGACCTCAATCTCTGATGTCCTTTGGAGCCATGGCAATGACTTTGACTTCTATTTTTTCATCCTCTGCTCCTCTCTTACTCCAACCCGACAATGTTTCTGTGAAACCTCTAAGCCGATTTTGGTTTCACAAAAAAAAGGCCACAATGAGCAAATTGAAAGGCTTTATTCTCCTGGAGCCCTGGCGGATCAGTTTTATAGTGCTGCCTCAACTCTCTTTTTATTTCTGCACTCCTTTAAACTACCGTGTCTAATTGCGATGGCATTTTTAATTAAAACTCAAGGATATGTGGTTGTTTGTGAGGAGAGACTAATCTTCCTGTGTCCCCGCCTTTCCCCGTCCCTGCTATCTGCCATCTATCTGCCTAATGAGAAATTGGAACAGCCAGCGGAGGACTTGTTGATATTTGTCCTTCTCTAAGTGGCTTTCTGCACTTTCCCGATTAGCAACCGGGTCCCAGAAGCCAGCTAGTACATCTGCAGCTCCAGGATACATCAAGCTACAGTAGCTAGCGCTCCTGGATTATTCATGATAACCATGCAGAGACAGGTCTTCATTTGACTTGGTGTCGTGCAGAAACTTTGAAAAAGTGTCTGGATCACGTTGTGTTCTAGTTACTTCCTTCCTATTTTTTCTGTTTGTGTTGGATATGGGTACAACACATACAATGGATACTATGGTTACAATGGGTATTGTATTAACAAACTCAGCAAAAAAAGAAACGTCCCTTTTTCAGGACCCTGTCTTTCAAAGATAATTCGTAAAAATCCAAATAACTTCACAGACCTTCATTGTAAAGTGTTTAAACAGTGTTTCCAATGCTTGTTCAATGAACTATAAGCAATTAATGAACATGCACCTGTGGAACGGTCATTAAGACACTAACAGCTTACAAACGGTAGGCAGTTAAGGTCACAGTTATGAAAACTTAGGACACTAAAGAGGCCTTTCTACTGAAAGGCCAAAAGAAAGATGCCCAGGGTCCCTGCTCATCTGCATGAATGTGCCTTAGGAATGCTACAAGGAGGCATGAGGACTGCAGATGTGGCCAGGGCAATAGATTGCAATGTCTGTACTGTGAGACGCCTAAGACAGCGCTACAGGGAGACAGGACGGAGGGCTGATTGTCCTCGCAGTGGCAGACCACGTGTAACAACACCTGCACATGATCGGTACATCCGAACATCACACCTGCAGGACAGGTACAGGATGGCAACAACAACTGCCTGAGTTACACCAGGAACGCACAATCCCTCCATCAGTGCTCAGACTGTCCACAATAAGCTGAGAAAGGCTGGACTGAGGGCTTGTAGGCCTGTTGAAAGGCAGGTCCTCACCGGACATCACCGGCAACAACGGGAACAAACCCACCGTTGCTGGACCAGACAAGGCAAAAAGTGCTCTTCACTAACGAGTCTCGGTTTTGTCTCACCAGTGGTGATGGTTGGATTCGCATTTATCGTCGAAGGAATGAACGTTACACCGAGGCCTGTACTCTGGAGCAGGATCGATTTGGAGTTGGAGGGTCCGTCATGGTCTGGGGCGGTGTGTCACAGCATCATCGGACTGAGCTTGTTGTCATTGCAGGCAATGTCATTGCATTGCATCTCAACGCTGTGCGTTACAGGGAAGACATCGTCCTCCCTCATGTGGTACCCTTCCTGCAGGCTCATCCTGCAGTTTGATCCTGACATTACCCTCCAGTATGACAATGCTACCAGCCATATTGCTCGTTCTGTGAGTGATTTCCTGCAAGACAGGAATGTCACTTTTCTGCCATGGCCAGCGAAGAGCCCAGATCTCAATCCCATTGAGCACGTCTGGGACCTGTTTGATCGGAGGGTGAGGGCTAGGGCCATTCCCCTCAGAAATGTCTGAGAACTTGCTTGTGCAAATCTGGCAAATCTGGTGCAGTCCATGAGGAGGAGATGCACTACAGTACTGTAGCTGGTGGCCACACCAGATACTGACTGTTACTTTTGATTTTGACCCCCCCCTTTGTTCAGGGACACATTATTCCTTTTCTGTTAGTCACATGTCTGTGGAACTTGCTCAGTTTATGTCTCAGTTGTTGAATCTTGTTATGTTCATACAAATATTTACACATATTACGTTTGCTGAAAGTAAACTCAGTTGACAGGGTTTACCTACTTGTCACCTTTTCATTGTGTTCATCATTCCATTGTTACCAATGGATGAATTTCCCATCTATGATGATCTTGAATCTTGGTATGTGAGTTTTTCCCCCCAACTACAATAGACCAACATAGCTACTGTAGTAGATCAAAGGTATGTGCTGGAAAACCTTGGTTGGGTATGGGTGGAGTAAGCATTGTGGTGCTCGTGTGAATTTCCTTTATTTTTCAGCTTCAGACCAATGCCTACTTAACACTTTGTTTTTTGAATTTCCATGGTTTTCACACCGGAAGGTGATTTTCTTTTAAAAATGCATTATACAACCTTTCCACATGCAAAACCAGATTTCTTTTGAGCAACCAAGTATGCCAAAAGGTCTGGGCCTTCATGGCGCAAGTGGTATGCTTACATAACTGCAAGGATTGCTGCTTTCAACCCTGGTCTGCTGGCTGTTATCCTCGAATAGCTAAAATCAGTTTTAAACTTTTGAAGTATGTTTAGAATTTCCATGGATAGTTAAAAGTCATTGTCTGCAGTTTTCAGAAGGTGAATAGCTCAATTGATTGTGACAGTCTTACATTGTAAAATATGACCCGATACCCATTGAAAACGTAAGGTAAAATGGTTTTAAGTCATTGACTTTGAAGGTCGTTTAATTCAGCCATAGAGACTAAACAAAGATATCCCCATGTACACTAGAGCCGCGTCTTTCGTGTGCCTTTTAGAGCTTGTTTCCAGATTAAAGCAGTGCAGTTATGCATCCTATACATTTATTTAATGTGGGTTAGGGGAGGCATAAACCCTTTTCCCCCATCCCTATCGGTGTGCCACTGGAATGGCCATGCATGACAGAGTTGTTGACAAATATCCAACACAGAGCTGTAAATACAATCAAGAGTGTAAAATGGCAGAGTTGTTAGTTTGGCACTGTTGATCAACACAGATTTGGATTAAAATGTCAAGAAGACAGGAGAAGGAGCGTACTGGAATCTATTCTGGATGTTCGAAACTGGTGAGTTTAGCTAATTCTAGCAAACATGCATTTGCACACTGGAGTGCATAACCACGCTATTTACATGTGCATTTGTTTTTTCAGCTATAGTGTAACGGTTGTTCTCCTCCTCTTCGTCCGAAGAGGAGGAGGCTGGCTGACGGCTCTGGCTGATCCTGGCTGGCGGACGGCTCTGGCTGATCCTGGCTGACGGACGGCTCTGGCTGATCCTGTCTGGCGGAAGGCTCTGGCTGATCCTGTCTGGCGGAAGGCTCTGGCTGATCCTGTCTGGCGGAAGGCTCTGGCTGCTCCTGTCTGGCGGAAGGCTCTGGCTGCTCCTGTCTGGCGGAAGGCTCTGGCTGCTCCTGTCTGACGGAAGGCTCTAGCGGCTCCTGTCTGGCGGTAGGCTCTAGCAGCTCCTGTCTGGCGGACGGCTCTGAAGGCTCATGGCAGACGGGCGGCTTTGCAGGCTCAGTACAGACGGGCGGCTTTGAGGGCTCATGGCAGACGGACAGTTCAGACGGCGTTGGGCAGACGGGCAGTTCAGGCGCCGTTGGGCAGACGGGCAGTTCAGACGGCGTTGGGCAGACGGGCAGTTCAGGCGCCGTTGGGCAGACGGGCAGTTCAGGCGCCGCTGGGCAGACGGGCAGTTCAGGCGCCGCTGGGCAGACGGGCAGTTCAGGCGCCGCTGGGCAGACGGGCAGTTCAGGCGCCGCTGGGCAGACGGGCAGTTCAGGCGCCGCTGGGCAGACGGGCAGTTCAGACGGCGTTGGGCAGACGGGCAGTTCAGGCGCCGTTGGGCAGACGGGCAGTTCAGGCGCCGCTGGGCAGACGGGCAGTTCAGGCGCCGCTGGGCAGACGGGCAGTTCAGGCGCCGCTGGGCAGACGGGCAGTTCAGGCGCCGCTGGGCAGACGGGCAGTTCAGGCGCCGCTGGGCAGACGGGCAGTTCAGGCGCCGCTGGGCAGACGGGCAGTTCAGGCACCGCTGGGCAGACGGCAGACTCTGGCCGGCTGAGATGCACTGTAGGCCTGGTGCGTGGTGCCGGAACTGGAGGTACCGGGCTAAGGACACGCACCTTCAGGCTAGTGCGGGGAACAACAACAGGGCACACTGGACTCTCAAGGCGTACTATAGGCCTGGTGCGTGGTACCGGCACTGGTGGTACCGGGCTGAGGGCACGCACATCAGGGCGAGTACGGGGAGAAGGAACAGTGCGTACAGGGCTCTGGAGACGCACAGGAGGCTTGGTGCGTGGTGTAGGCACTGGTGGTACTGGGCTGGAGACACGCACCATAGAGCTAGTGCGTGGAGGAGGAACAGGGCTCTGGAGACGCACAGGAAACCTGGTGCGTGGTGTAGGCACAGGTGGTACTGGGCTGGAGCGGGGAGGTGGCACCGGAAATACCGGACCGTGCAGGCGTACTGGCTCCCTTGAGCACTGAACCTGCCCAACCTTACCTGGTTGTATGCTCCCCGTCGCCCGACCAGTGCGGGGAGGTGGAATAACCCGCACCGGGCTATGTAGGCGAACCGGGGACACCATGCGTAAGGCTGGTGCCATGTAAGCCGGCCCGAGGAGACGCACTGGTGGCCAGATATGTAGAGCCGGCTTCATGGCACTTGGCTCAATGCTCAATCTGGCCCAGCCGATACGAGGAGCTGGTATGTACCGCACCGGGCTATGCACACGTACAGGAGACACCATGCGCTCTACTGCGTAACACGGTGTCTGCACGTACTCTCGCTCTCCACGGTAAGTACAGGGAGTAGGCGCAGGTCTCCTACCTGACTTCGCCACTCTCCCTTTTAGCCCCCCCCCAAGAAATTTTTGGGGTTTACTTTCGGGTTTCCTACCGCGTCTTCGTGCTGCCTCCATTCGCCGGTATCCCTCCTCGCACTGCGCCAGAGAATCCCAGGCGGGCTCCGGCACTCGCCCTGGGTCGATCGCCCACCTGTCGATCTCCTCCCACGTAGTGTAGCCCAGATCCTTCTCCTGCTTCCGAGCTAGCTCCTCAAAACGCCGCCTCTCTGCTTTCGCTGCCTCCAGCTCAGCTTTGGGGCGGCGATATTCTCCTGGTTGAGCCCAGGGTCCCTTTCCGTCCAATATTTCCTCCCAAGTCCACGAGTCCTGGTTTTTTGGCCGCTGTTGCTGGTTCCTCTCACGCTGCTTGATCCTTGTTTGGTGGGTGGTTCTGTAACGGTTGTTCTCCTCCTCTTCGTCCGAAGAGGAGGAGTAGGGATTGGACCAAAGCGCAGCGTTGTGATATGACATAATAATATTTATTAAAGTAAAGACGAAACACGAAAATACTTCAACAAACTACAAAACAAATAAACGAACGTAGACAGACCTGAACTAGAGAACTTACATATACACGAAGAACGCATGAACAGGTACAGACTACACAAACGAACGAACAAACGAAACAGTCCCGTGTGGTGCACAGACACAAACACGGAAGACAACCACCCACAAACAAACAGTGTGAACAGCCTACCTTTATATGGTTCTCAATCAGAGGAAACGTCAAACACCTGTCCCTGATTGAGAACCATATAAGGCTAATTACCACTGACCTAAACATAGAAACACAAAACATAGAATGCCCACCCCAACTCACGCCCTGACCAACTAAACACATACAAAAACAAGAGAAAACAGGTCAGGAACGTGACATATAGTTTGAGTTGTGTCCTGCCTGACAGTGAAATATGGCTAGCTCTTACTGTAGCTTGGAGTATAGAGTAGCTACCTAGCCAGTGTTTTAAAAGTGCATTGTATGCACTGTAAAGTAGCAAAGTGACAATTTTCCCAACATTTGGTGTTGGTTTTGAACTGATCTAGCTAGCTATGCTTTGTGGACAATTTCGGACTGGAAGTGAGCTAGCTATCGTTAACTAGCTTCTGTGTCAAGGTCAACTGTTGTTGTCTGGCTCAATCTAGCTAGCTAAAGGCTGAAGTTATTTGTTTAAACCCCTTCCATAAGAAATATAGCTAGCTACCTGTCTTTTTCGTTAGCTAGCTAGCTTTCGGGTGGCTGTTGTTAGCTAGCTGCTGGACATTGGACAAACAAGCTAATGTTAGCAAACATTAACTAGGTAACGTTAGCTAGCTAGCTAGTTAATCAAAATATCTGTTTGCATTTATTGATTAACCGTAGCTTGAATACCACCATATAGCTATCTATCTACAGTAGCCTAGGATTGTTCTCAGTCACTTCTTATGATTGAACAATCAAGTTTCTCGACCCGTTTAGATAGAACTCTGAGATTTGGCTGAAACATGTTTGCATTGTCAGAAATGCTACAAAAATGAGGCACATTATTGGTTTTAATGGATGGAAATGTGCACGTGAGAGCAATTAAATTATACATTTAGTAAAAACTGTTGCACCTAAAAATGTAGTCAATCAAAGTCCAATGGTCACTTTATCAATGTTATAGTCTCATTTTAATCCAACATTTAGAATTTTTGCTAGGTCGCCACAGAAAATACTCTGAAAACTCAATTGATAACAATCCTGATATGTGATTCACGGTAACGGCCGGACGGTTTATTTTATCTTATGAAAGCATACAGTACGACGCTGTGTGCCTCCATACTCTCAATACATTTGAGGCAGATTAAATAGAACAAGGATTAACAAAGAGAGAGATATTTTACATACATACCCACTCCTGTCTAGGTAAACTTGCACAAGGCAAATGTGCATATCACCCAAACACTGATCAAACACATAACTGCTCCCTGTGTGGGGCTTGGACATGGGGATGGCAGAAGCCCATTGTCCTGACTGCCTGTCAGGCCCAGCAGGCCTCGTAGAGCTAGCCACAGCTGGGGTTCAGTGTACTGAGGACATTAGTAGTGTGCTCCATTGCTCCACTTCATGGAGGGAGCCAAGTGCCCAGTAGCCCAGCTGAGGCCATGTCGGGCCATGCCTGGACACTAGCTGGCTAGCCCAAGAGGTAGACGACAACCAGAGCATGAATCAGACAACTCAGCCAAGCTCACACACCGAACAAGCTTTCAGCTTGGGTGGTTTGCCATAAGAGTGTTTGTGGTTGGTCTCGGGTTGACTAACAAAGTACTGTTAATGTTTTTGTTGGTAAGTGCCAGATCTTATCAACTCACTCTGGCATCAGAGAACATGCTCGTCTGAAGATCCAAGATGTTCAAAACACATTTCTTGTCAGATGTCATGTACCAAGCTAACTTGCATAAGTAGGCTAGAATTGTATGTAAACATAATTGTGTATTTTTCTGAATGTATGTTCTGAATATAATATGCCCAACAAGGCAAGGTAGTCTGATGAAATTAAGAAGTTTGGTCTGAGGTTTTTAGTGTGCACTATTATAATGCCTCATCCATGTTACACTCATATGATCCAGAATAGACACACCTAGTTTTGCCCTGGTCTTATCATCTCTGCAAAACATAATCAGATAACCTCCACTACCGTGACGATTCACACCCTCATCGTCTGATCTCGTTTGCCCCATGTTGTTGTGTCCTGCCTGGTCCTTGCTCTGTGTTGAGTGTATAAACACTCGAGCTGGCTCTCCAGGCCTAAACTGCATGTAGGAAGTTAGGCGGGGTTCCCAGCAGGAGGCTTAGGGGCAACAGAGCCTGTCCTGTCCTGAACTCCCTGTGGCCAGTCTGTTGTTGTGGGCTCAGCACGAGGAGGGTGGTGTAGCAGCCAGGTCGTTCAAGATTAACATCGAAATTGGACATCTATCCATGTCCTGAGGACGTTCGGAAATCCCTTCAAAACCAGCCACAACAGTAGGCTTGAGTTTAGCTAAGGTGTTGTAATCCCATGACTCTGGAGCCGAAGTTTGTGTGCTCGATACCAGTCGCAGACACATTGTGGACCACTGAATTTGAGTTTTGAGACAAAAAAAGCAATCATTGGAAAACATGGTACTTTGCATCATCTATACACATAAAAAGTAACTATTTTGTGTGTCTACTTGATGCCTTCATCAGAGTGCCTTTGAGAAGAGAGTCATATTCATTATGGATTGTCACGACACGGGAGAATCAAAGGCAAAATGTGATATGCATATAAAAGGTGATGGATTAATGGATTATATGGATTATATTATATATTGGCTTGTTCTTTGCAGTTTATTAATCTTGGGGTTGCGGTTGATTAAGAAATGGGCTAAACTATGGTGGATGAGGGGAAACACACAGCAGAACAACATGGAGAGGAGAACAGATGTGTAAGGAATTGCTTCTAATAGTTTAGAAGAGTGGGTTGAAAGCTGAGCGAGCTGAAATGTTGAAAAGTTATTTTCAGCCAACTAGCCGTTGGAGAGTAAAAGAACAACATGTAAAATAGAGATAAGCAAAAATGGACAACACACCAAATCTTTTGTAGAGATTGATTTGAGTAAATTGCTTGTATTTGGAGGGAAGTCTCTCTTGAAAAGAAAGGGATTACTGAACTAACCAACTTAAAACCACACTGGGTTAAAAGATTATCTCATAAAATTAAAATGTAGTTATTATATGGAAATGTTTGCTAGGCTGCAGACAAAATCCAAATGTTTCTGAGAACAATGGTTCCTGAAACTAACAGTGCCTCCTGCCTTATCGTGAACCAGATGGTTTTCAGAGGGAGTGTGGGTCCATGTGGCTGTATAGGTGAAAGGGCAACGTCTATCTGTGACTGGGGGTCGCCCTGTCTTGTTCCTGGCAATACAGTCTGTGCAGGCCACACTAACAAACAGCACCCTCTGTGGAGATACATCATCGTCAAGCCCTGTCCATGGTCCTGATTAAAAATACAAAAGTCCTGTTCATGGTGCTGATTCAGGATACAAAAGCTCTGTGCAGGTCATGTTGTTCTTCACATTCGCTTTTCTGGTAAATACACACTATATCAAATCAAATCTAAGTTTATTTCTCACATGCACAGGATACAGAACGTGTAAACGGTACAGTGAAATGGTTACTTGCATAGTAGGAATATCAAAAATAGAAAGTGTCCAGATTAAAACATTTTACAAATATTTTATAATTATTAGATAACGCTTACCCGACACACTTGTCTAAATTGAGGGAATATGAAGGAAATGCTATAACCACCCCCAGCCACATCTAACTAAATGGATGGGTCACTATGTCTAGACATGTACACATGTTTATGAAATACAATTGATGTCTGTAATCACACCCAGACACACCTGGCTAACTTGATGGGTCTTTTGTTTAGACATGTAAATAGATACCTAGCTTGCTAGCTAAACAATGAACCGGCATAATCCCAACTCATACTACTACCAATACAAATATTGTCATAGCTGTAATATGAATCTGCAGGTAGCTAAAGAGCTAACCAACTAGGTTCAATTTTAGCTAGCTAACATTAGGCTATGACTAGCAATGCAAATGGATTTCTGATTAGAATAATATTTCTACAAAGAACATACACATAACGTTAGCTAGCGAGCCAGCAAGCTAATGTTTGCTAGCTAGCGAACAACACACTTTAACTTGCAATGAAGACGACTTTCTTACAAAATTAGAAACGTATAGTATCTGAAAATGTAGCTAGCCTCTTACCCGTATACATGGATGAACGCTTCACGGCAGACTGGAGTCATTTAACTCTGTTTTGTTTGTAGCAACATCTTGTTTGGCGAACATTGTTTCAAGTCACTCCGGTTTACACTGATAATCAAATCAAATCACATTTTATTGCTCACAAACCCATGGTTAGTAGATGTTAATGCAAGTGTAGGGAAATGCTTGTGCCTCTAGTTTCGACAGTGCAGAAAAAAACTAAGGACTCGAAGCGAGGCGACCATCTCTGTTGGCGTCATCTTGTTTATGTGGCATGTGCAGAGAGTAGCCCATCTCTTTTTCCAACTGATCTGTCTATAGCGCCTGCTAAATTCAGGGCATCACTGTTGTTTAGAAAAGTAGCAAAACTTTTAGCAACATCTTGTTTGGTATTCCATCTGTATTTACAGGTGGAATACAAGTTTGTATATACCCTCGTTGCGGGCCCCGGACTGGGGACCCTCGTTGCGGGCCCCGGACTGGGGACCCTCGTAGCTGGCCCCGGACTGGGGACCCTCGTAGCTGGCCCCGGACTGGGCACCCTCGTTGCTGGCCCCAGGCTGGGCACCCTCGTTGCGGGCCCCGGACTGGGCACCCTCGCTGCGGGCCCCGGACTGGGCACCCACGCTGCGGGCCCCAGACTGGGCACCCTCGCTGCGGGCCCCGGACTGGGCACCCACGCTGCGGGCCCCGGACTGGGCACCCACGCTGCGGGCCCCGGACTGGGCACCCTCGCTGCGGGCCCCGGACTGGGCACCCTCGCTGCGGGCCCCGGACTGGGCACCCTCGCTGCGGGCCCCGGACTGGGCACCCTCGTTGCGGGCCCCGAACTGGGCACCCTCGTTGCGGGCTGGAGGCTCTGGACTGGAGACCGTCGCTGGAGGCTCCGGACTGGAGAACGTCGCTGGAGACTCCGGACTGGAGAGCGTCGCTGGAGACTCCGGACTGGAGAGCGTCGCTGGAGACTCCGGACTGGGGACCCTAGTTTCGGGCTTCGTGCCATGACTCCTCACTGGAGGCTTTGTGCCATGGATCATCACTGGAGGCTTCTTGCCATGGATCATCACTGGAGGCTTCTTGCCATGGATCATCACTGGAGTGAGGAGACGTATGGACAGCCTGGTGCGTGTAGCTGCCACAGGGCTTACCAGGCTGGGGAGACATACAGGAGGCCTGGTTCTGGGAGCAGGCACAGGACTCACCAGGCTGGGGGGACATACAGGAGGCCTGGTTCTGGCAGCAGGCACAGGACTCACCAGGCTGGGGAGACATACTGGAGGCTTGGTTCTTGGCGGTGGCACCGGATACACTGGGCCGTGGAGGCGCACTGGAGGTCTCGAGCGTAGAGCCTGCACAACCCGTCCTGGCTGGATGGTTATCTTCGCCCTGCAAATGCGGGGCGCTGGCACAGGACGCACTGGGCTGTGCAGACGCACCGGAGACACAGTGCGCAGAGCCGGCGCAGGATATCCTGGGCCGAAGAGACGCACTGGAGACCAGGCGCGCTGAGCCGGTACCATCCGTCCTGGCTGGATGTTCACCCTAGCCCGGCAGATGCGGGGAGCTGGGATGTAGGGCACCGGGCTATGAGAGCGAACTGGAGACACCGTGCGCTTTACCGCATAACACGGTGCCCGACCAGTACCACGCTCCTTCCGATAAGCAAACATTTTTTTGGGGGGGGATGCCTCTCGTGCTTACTCTGCTGTGCCAATTCCTCGTAACGTCGCCGCTCTGCTTTAGCTGCCTCCAGTTCCTCTTTAGGACGGCGATATTCACCAGCCTGTGCCCAGGGTCCCTTGCCTTACAATATCTCCTCCCATGTCCATTCCTCCAGATAGCACTGCTCCTCCCGGCCACGCTGCTTGGTCCCTTGGTGTTGGGTAGTTCTGTCACGGCCGTCGAAAGAACTGGACCAAAGCGCAGCGTGGTGAGCGTACATTACTTTTTATTTTGGAATGACGCCAACAAAAACAATAAACAATACAAAACGACCGTGAAGCTTAAGGGCTATAGTGCCACAAACAAAGACAACTACCCACACTGAAAGGAGGGAAAAAGGGCTACCTAAGTATGATTCCCAATCAGAGACAACGATAGACAGCTGTCCCTGATTGAGAACCATACCCGGCCAAAACATAGAAATAAAGAAACATAGAAAACAAAACATAGAATACCCACCCCAAATCATACCCTGACCAAACCAACTAGAGACATAATAAGGCTCTCTAAGCTCAGGGCATGACAATAAATGGAGTATTTTAATAACTTAAAACATAAACTCCAAAACCAAAGTCCATAAATAAAATAAATGTGGGTACAAAAACCCGTCGCACACCAATCCATAAAACATGAACATAACAATAAACAATATCTGACAAAGACATGAGGGGAAACAGAGGGTTAAATACACAACAATAAATGAATGGGATTGAAACCAGGTGTGTAAGAAGACCAGACAAAACCAATAGAAAATGAAACATAGATCAATGATGGCTAGAAGACCGGTGACGTCGATCGCCGAGCACCGCCCGAACAAGGAGAGCAATCTACTTCGGCAGAAGTCGTGACAACCAATGTTTTTTTCCTGTGCGTGACCACACTTAAGAGTGTGTCATCCTGCAGTACAGCATTTTGGGGTAAGTTGAGGTCAGGTCCAATATTGACTATGCACCCAAGAGGGAAATAGGTTGGGCCATCCTAGAAATGTTTTAGTGAAATATAATATAATATATACAAATTAGCAGACACTTTTATCCAAAGCAAATAACAGTCATGCAAGAATACATTTTTACGTACGGGGGGTACTGGGAATTGAAACTAATATCCTGGCGTTGCAATGCTCTACCAAGATGCATGACAGGGTTATTGTCGTGGCAATTTCCTGTATTACCAAATGAGGAGAGTTACAAAACCACACACCAACCACACACCAGAGTTATACTTAATTATGGCTGCAAGGGGCAGTATTGAGTAGCCAGTTAAATCGTGCCCATTTCAAACAGCCTCGTACTCAATTCTTGCTCGTACAATATGCATATTATTATTACTATTGGATAGAAAACACTCTCTAGTTTCTAAAACCGATTTAATTATTTCGCTGAGTGAAACAGAACTCATTCTGCAGCACATTTCCTGACCAGGAAGTGGAATGTCTGAAATCGATGCTCTGTTCAACTTCCTGCCTATACATGGGCATGATACGTAAGAGTCTACGTACACTTCATAGACCTTCCTCTGGATGTCAGGAGGCTGTGAGAGAAGAAATGTCGTGTTTATCTTGATCTGAATTTGAATACAAGCTCTTTGTATGACGTGTCCCTCATTTCCGGTACTCTTGGCAGCGCGAAAGGGGACATGGATTTGCCTTCTGTTTAGCTGCCGTTATGGATGACTACTATCTCCGGCTTAGATTTTATTTGATACATGTGACCATATCATCGTAAAGTATGTTTTTTCAATATAGTTTAATCAGATTATTGAAATTTTTTTGGGAGTTTTGCCGTGTTCCGTTCTCTGACTTTGTTGACGTTGGAGAGATCCGTGCCACTTGGCAAGAGCCCATGCTAAATCAAGAGGGAAATTTGCCGTTCCAGATCCAAACAACGACTGTTCTGGACAAAGGACACCTTGTCCAACATTCTGACGGAAGATCACCAAAAGTAAGAAACATTTTATGATGCTATTTCTAATATCTGTCGTGCATGTGAACTGGTCGTCGGCGCCCAAGTGTTTCTGGCTATTGTGGCTACGCTAATATAACGCTACATTTTGTTTTCGCTGTAAAACATTTAATAAATCGGAAATATTGTCTGGAATCACAAGATGCCTGTCTTTCAATTGCTGTACACTATGTATTTTTCAGAAATGTTTTATGATGAGTAATTAGGTATTTGACGTTGGTGTCTGTAAATATTATGGCTGCTTTCGGTGCAATTTCTGATTGTAGCTGAAATGTAAACTATGATTTATACCTGAAATATGCAAATCTTTCGAACAAAACATATGCTATACAATAAATATGTTATCAGACTGTCATCTGATGAAGTTGTTTCTTGGTTAGTGGCTATTTATATCTTTATTTGGTCGAATTTGTGATAGCTACTGATGGAGTAAAAAACTGGTGGAGTAAAAAAGTGGTGTCTTTTGCTAACGTGGTTAGCTAATAGATTTACATATTTTGTCTTCCCTGTAAAACATTTTAAAAATCGGACATGTTGGCTGGATTCACAAGATGTGTACCTTTCATATGCTGTATTGGACTTGTTAATGTGTGAAAGTTAAATATTTAAAAAAAAATATCTTTTGAATTTCGCGCCCTGCACTTGAGCTGGATGTTGTCATAAGTGTACCGACGTCGGGCTTGCACGCCAAACAGGTTAACCTGTTTGGGCTGCAAGCCCGACACCGCCCACACTATGACAACATCCAGCTCAAAGTGCAGGGCGCGACATTCAAAAGCTAGTTTTTAAAAATATTTAACTTTCACACATTAACAAGTCCAAGACACCAGATGAAAGATAAACTTCTTGTGAATCAAACCAACATGTCCGATTTTTAAAATGTTTTACAGGGAAGACAAAATATGTAAATCTATTAGCTAACCACGTTAGCAAATGACACCACTTTTCTAACTGCATCAGTTTCTTACTCCATCAGGTGCTATCACAAATTCGACCAAATAAAGATATAAATAGCCACTAACCAAGAAACAAATTCATCAGATGACAGTCTGATAACATATTTATTGTATAGCATATTTTTTTTCGAAAAATGTGCATATTTCAGGTATAAATCATATTTTACATTTCAGCTACAAATCAGAAAGTGCACCGAAAGCAGCCATAATATTTACAGACACCAACAGACACCAACGTCAAATAGCTTATTACTCATCATAAAACATTTCCGAAAAATATATAGTTTGCAGCAATTGAAAGATAGGCAACTTGTGATTCCAAACAATATTTCCGATTTATTAAATGTTTTACAGCGAAAACAAAATGTATCGCTATATTAGCGTAGCCACAATAGAGAGACACATTTGGGCGCCCACGACCCGTTCACATGCACGACAGATATATGAAATAACATCATAAAATGAGTCTTACTTTGGCTGATCTTTCATCAGAATGTTGAAACAGGCGTCCTCTGTCCAGATGAGTCGTTGTTTCGTTTCAGAATGAGAAATATCCCTGTTAATTTACCATTTCCAGTAGCCGTGGCCCAACGTAAACACAGTCATACGACGGAACACGGCAAAACTCCCGAATAAAGTTTCAATAATCTGATTAAACTATATTGAAAAAACATACATTACGATGATATGGTCACATATATCCAAAAAAATTCGAGCCGGAGACGTTAGCCGTTTGTTAGGAAGGCAAAACAGAAGTCCATCCCACTTCCTTCAGAATACCGGAAGTTGGCGCTCAGGTCAAAGAAATAGGTTTTTTTCCACCACAGACCAAGAGGAGCAAAAAAAATTCTTCTCTGACATCCTCTTTACACCAATAGGAAGGCGTATAGACTGTCAGCAGACTCGTAGGTGTTAAGACCATGTATAGGCATCAGATTGAAAAGAGCATAGATTTCTGACATTTCACTTCCTGGTCAGGAAAAGTGCTGCAGAAGGACTTGTGTTTCACTCAGAGAAATAATTCCAACTGTTTTAGAAACTAGAAAGTGTTTTCTATCCAAAAAGAATAATAATATTCATATTGTAGAAGCAAGATTTGAGTAGGAGGCCGTTTGAAATGGGCACGATTTCACTGGCTACTCAACACTTTGCCTTGCAGCCATAAGAAGTTAAACTTCACCTTTAGTAATAATTAAGCTTTGCAATAGCATTTGACTTTCAACAATTCACTATCTCTAATGAATAGTTGAGTGTCAACATAATGGCAACTGAGATCTTTTATAGCAAAGATACACCCCTCTCAACTTACATGACGAACCACAAAACTCTTCACAAAGGGCCTTTTACTTGAGAAAGGAGTATCCCATAGCCAGATAGCATTAGCTATAAATTATCGTTCAGTTTGGTCTCTAAGACGAGGATCTAATCTCGTTCCTGGTACTTCATAGTACCAAAACATTACATCATCCAAGGCATAACTCAATTGTCAACTCTATATTCTCCCATCTCAAGTAAACCCCCTCTTCTCCCCACTCCTGGACAAGCTCACTGAGGGGAGTGACTTGCGCACAGACATTGTGGAGCCAAGAGATAATTGGTTCCCCCTTAATCACGCCATCCCTTCACATGGTTTAACAGATACATTCACATATGAAGACAATGTTCCATTCTGACCTCTTCCTTTCTGATAATCTGCATATTACCAGAGACATGTAAAAGACAAGCCTGACCTCTCCCCTCTCTGGGCTCCAAGTGACTGAGCCCTAGCTGAGAAGGGAAAAGTGCAACTGCCAACAGTATAGTTCAAAGGGAGACATTCTAATGACAAGTATCTCACATAAGCATATTATGCAAATAAAACATCTTACCCAACTAATTCTGATTCATCCTCCACAGTTATAAATGCTTTGTGAAGCTTCAATTTAATAGAATTTGCTTATGCCACCATTTGTAAAGCAAAGGTTTATGTAATATTTGACATTGGTGGTTATGCCACACAGTTATGACACAATTATGAACCACATAAAGCATGACATGAGGTTATAGATGATTTGTAACACATGTATGTTGTGTTGTTGAGTGCTTTATGACAGCTTTATAAAGCCTTTGTAACTTGCATGTCATTAAAAGCGGTACCAATAACAGATTCCCTACCTGGAACAACGTATAGTCCCACATATTTTTCAAAATTAAGCTTGTTCTGAAGTGTCTGTCCTATATCTTCTTATGGCTGCAGGGCGGTGCCGGTACACTTATGACAACAGCCCGTCCAAGTGCAGTGCGCGAAATTCAAAAGATATTTTTTAGAAATATTTAACTTTCACACATTAACAAGTCCAATACAGCAAATGAAAGATACACATCTTGTGAATCCAGCCAACATGTCCGATTTTTTAAATGTTTTACAGCGAAAACACCACGTATATTTATGTTAGCTCACCACCAAATACAAAAAAGCACAGACATTTTTCACAGCACAGGTAGCTTGCACAAAACCAACCTAACTAACCAAGAACCAACCAAACTAACCAAGAAACAACTTCATCAGATGACAGTCTTATAACAAGTTATACAATAAATCTATGTTTTGTTCGAAAAATGTGCATATTTGAGGTATAAATCATAGTTTTACATTGCAGCTACAATCGGAAATAGCACCGAAGCAGCTAGAACAATTACAGAGACCAAATTGAAATACCTAAATACTCATCATAAAACATTTATGAAAAATACATGGTGTACAGCAAATTAAAGACAAACATCTTGTGAATCCAGCCAATATTTCCGATTCTTTAACTTCTAGTTCCTCCCAAACCCGGATCCGGGAGCACCCCCACCAGTAAAAAAGCTGACTAGCATAGCCTAGCATAGCGTCACAAGTAAATACTAGCATCTAAATATCATTAAATCACAAGTCCAAGACACCAGATGAAAGATACACATCTTGTGAATCAAGCCAACATGTCCGATTTTTAAAATGTTTTACAGGGAAGACACAATATGTAAATCTATTAGCTAACCACGTTAGCAAAAGACACCATTTTTCTTACTCCATCATTTTTTCACTCCATCACTAGCTATCACAAATTCGACCAAATAAAGATATAAATAGCCACTAACCAAGAAACAACTTTATCAGATGACAGTCTGATAACATATTTATGGTATAGCATATGTTTTGTTAGAAAAATGTGCATATTTCAGGTATAAATCATAGTTTACCATTGCAGCCACCATCAAAAATCTCACAAAAGCGACTAGAATAAATACAGAGAGCAACGTGTATTACCTAATTACTCATCATAAAACATTTCTTAAAATACACAGCGTACAGTAATTGAAAGACACAGATCTTGTAAATCCAGACAATATTTCAGATTTTCTAAGTGTTTTACAGCGAAAACACAATATATCGTTATATTAGCATACCACATGTGCAAACATTACCCCAGCATTGATTCAAGGCAAAAAGAGCGATAACGTTATCACCACCAAAATATATTAATTTTTTCACTAACCTTCTCAGAATTCTTCAGATGACACTCCTGTAACATCATATTACAACATACATATAGAGTTTGTTCGAAAATGTGCATATTTAGCCACAAAAATCGTGGTTATACAATGAGAAAAGTAGCCAAGCTGGTCAGAAAATGTCGGGCGCCATCTTGGAAAGACACCTAGTCTAATCAATAAATAATCATAAACTTGACTAAAAAATACAGGGTGGACAGCAATTGAAAGACAAATTAGTTCTTAATGCAATCGCTGAATTACATTTTTAAAATTAACCTTACTGCGCAATACAAGGTGCGCTAAAGCAAAGCTACCCAAAAATGAATGGCCGCTTGTGCATTTAACATTTTTCAACAGAACAACGATTTATCAGCATAAATAGTTCTTACTTTTAGATGAACTCGCATCAGAATCTTGGGAAAGGTGTCCGTTGTCCAGAACAATCGTCTTTTGGTCGAAAGATGTCCTCTTGTCCTGTCGAAATGGCCACTAACGTTCGGCATGTACCGGAAAAGTGTCCAACTCTTGAAAGTGCGTCACAAAGAAATGCCAGAAAATCGCAATAAACTGCTATAAACTGCTATAAGTCGGTTTAAATTAACTACCTTATGATGTCTTTAACACCTATAACGAATAAAAACATGACCGGGGATATAGAACTTGCTAAACCAAAGCTTGGAAGGAGGCCAATCCGACGTCTATTCTGCGTCAAGCGCACAGCTGAAAAGAAAGGTACTTCCGCACCATGGTCTTATATAAAGTCCCAGATTGCGCAATCGACTCCATTCAAATTGTCACCACTTACTGACATCTAGAGGAAGGCGTAGGCAGTGTTTTTAGCCCCACAGCGTTCACAGGGACTTATAAACTGACCTGGGAACAGAGGCCAAGATTTCTGAAATCTCACTCCCTGGCAGGAAAAGTGCTGCAGAATGAGTTCTGTTTCACTCAGAGACATAATTCAAACGGTTTTATAAACTAGAGAGTGTTTTCTATCCAATAGTAATAATAATATGCATATTGTACAAGCAAGAATTGAGTACGAGGCAGTTTAATTTGGAGACCAATTTTCACTAAGTCGAAACAGCACCCCCTATATTCTCAAGAGGTTAAGTGTTTTACAGCGAAAACACAATATAGCATTATATTAGCTTACCACAATAGCCAAAAACACAACAGCATTGATTCAAGCCAACAGTAGCGATAACGAATAAACCAGCAAAAGATATTAATTTTTTCACTAACCTTCTCAAAATTCATCAGATGACAGTCCTATAACATCATATTACACAATACATATATTGTTTGTTCGAAAATGTGCATATTTAGCGGCACAAATCGTGGTTATACAATGTGAATACTAGGCAAAATGCAATAACAATGTCCGGAGAAATCTTGGAGAGGCACCTAATCTAATCAAATAACTATTCATAAACGTTACTAAAAAATACATGTTGGACAGCAAATTAAAGATAGCTTAGTTCTTAATGCAATCGCCGTGTTAGAATTCTAAAAATAACTTCATTACGACATGCAGCTTACGTTATGGCGAGAGAGCGCCCAAAATCTGGGCGCAAACTAATAGTACACATGTTCGACAGATATATGAAATAACATCATAAATGGGTCCTACTTTTGATGATCTTCCATCAGAATGTTGTACAAGGGGTCCTTTGTCGGGAACAATCGTTGTTTGGTTTTAGAATGGCATTTTTCCCTCTTGAATTAGCAAGCACACTAGCCAAGTGGCGCGAAGCTCTCCTTCCTGAACTAACGCAGAGAACGCAACACGCCTAACCTCCTATATTGAAAAAACATACTTTACGATGATATTGTCACATTTATCAAATAAAATCAAAGCCGGAGATAGTAGCCGTCTATAACGACAGCTTTTCAGAAGGCAATACCCGGTTCCTTCTCGCGCCTTCCAGAAAACAGGAAATTGGTGTCACGTCATGCCAAGAGCTCTTATTCGACCTCAGATCAAGATATACACTCCATTTCTTCTCTCACTGCCTGTTGACATCTAGTGGAAGGCGTATGAAGTGCATGTATACTAATACATATCAAGCAAATGAATAGGGATGCCCTGGAACAGAGCATCGATTTCAGACTTTCCACTTCCTGTCAGGAAGTTTGCTGCAAAATGAGTTCTGTTTTACGCACAGATATAATTCAAACGGTTTTAGAAACTAGAGAGTGTTTTCTATCCAATAGTAATAATAATATGCATATTGTACGAGCAAGAATTGAGTACGAGGCCGTTTGAAATGGGCACCTTTCATCCAAGCTACTCAATACTGCCCCTGCAGCCCAAAGAAGATATCTGAGAGATATAATAAAGATCAGGAAACATATTTTGTTATTTTTTTATTTGACATGTTTTTGGCACTAAACATATAGGCCTATACTCCATATAGGCCTATCCATTTTCTCAACTGGTACCCGGGGGACCTTCAGACACGTATGTGTTCGAGAGAGTCAATCCTTTCCACAGAGGGGTCATATTAGTTTGTAGCCCAAACAGACGATTTTGTGAGAAGACCGACTTTCGGGATGTCTCATGGTCTGACAAACACATATCTCTAGCTTAAACTGACTGATTTATTATTATGCTAATTAGATGTAGACTCTAGGGGGTTTTAATTGGTAACCAGTTGTAGAAAAGCAATTGTACACTTGAGGTTGTGCAACACGACTTTATTAGCATGCCCTCTGGTGTTCAATTGCATTAACAAAAAGCTGAAAACAATTTAGCACCATTTTAAAAACTCAAATGATTTCTCGGTATTTCTGTTTAACAGTATTTTGGCACTGTATTAGCTTTCTAAAGCAATTCAAGTCTAATGCCTATTCCATTCTCCTATTTTAACATACTGGGAAACTTAAATTCCCTGAAACATCTTATTCTCTGTATTTTTCTGCATTTCTGTATGCAATATAAAAGCTTCCTGTAACCGTTACATTAACGCTTTATGTACCAAAGTGAAACACAGACAATAGCCTTTTTCTTCTCTCTCCCCCAACATTTCTTTCACCCACACTCAAAATGAGCTTCATACAATCCCGGACATTCTTTAACAGGCTCAGTTAAGCAGCACATCCATGTCAAGGTCAAGGACAGCCATGGAGGAACTGTGTGACTACTGAGGGAACAGTAACAGCAGGCGGTAGGAACAGAGATAGGCCTACCGGTTAGGGAGATGAGAGGGGGAACATGAGAGAAGGGGATGGGTTTGTTTAGCAGCCTGAGGAATGCTCGAGATGCCTGCAATCTGAATGCCTCTCACTGACAGCAAATTAAAACACTTGCATAAATCACAACAATCAGGACCTTGTCACATCACCAGAGGCCTTTGTATAAGAGAGGGAGAGAGACAGACAGAGAGAGAGGGAGAGGATAAGAGAGAGAAAGTGAGAAAGTGAGGGAGAGACAGGCGCAATAAAACAAATCGAATAACTAATTACATTGTTTCTTCCTCTTGCTATAAACACAGGATCGCCATTGGGGAAACTGTTATCATTTTTATTTGAAGGAGAAGAAGAGGAAGGGATGGAAAAAATGGTGGCAGAAATAATTAAAAGTGTCCTTATCATCCCCTATTTTCTGTGAGGTGCACAGGAGAGGCAGCGTTAAATGTCACTGGAGAGGAGAGCTCTTTGAAATGTATGTGTCACACTGTTTATGAATCCATTTATTGGTCTGGCTCTGTCTCTCTGAATGCAGTGTGTTCAGTAATTTGTCTGTAGAAGACAGACTCCAGGACTTTCTGTGTTCATTTTGTTGGATGTTTTCCATTGTAAATCTTCTGAAGTTACATGTTCAACATTTTGAGTGGGTGTTCAACAAGTGAGTGAGCTCATTAGAAGTTTGTCGTTTTGGAGAAAACACAATTTGTGGCTGTACTTTTATTAAATTGTATCTGTAAATGGAAGAAGGAACACTTTCCGATTGTGTTTAATAATTGAATCAGAACAAATAAAAAACTGTTGAAAATCCTGCAATGAATTGAATGAACATTTCCTGCTTCATAAAAGGGATGTTCTTGGAGAGCAGGGACCATGCCAGCTTCTTATTCAGATGGTTGTTGGAAGACATGAATACTGTACTGGTGCCCCAAAAAAATTGCTTTTGATGGAATAATCATCATCTAAATGCTTAAAATAGTCTCTTTACCTCTGGAATGTGGATTATGATTATGAGAGGTTGATTATTCATTGGTGGGCCTAGATGAATCTACCATGCTTTTCATTGTAGTTCCACATTTAATTATTCTCTTCTTGTTTTTTTTCTTCTAATCTCTCTCTCTCTCTCTCTCTCTCTCTCTCTCTCTCTCTCTCTCTCTCTCTCTCTCTCTGCTTAACATCATTTGCTGGAGAACTTTGAGGGCTCAATCTGGGTGCACCATCAGTGGGACTTTGTCTCGCTGCAATTAAAGTGATGAGTGGATGCAGCTATTAGTGTGTTCATTACATTATGCTACCGCTCTGTGCTTCATCAGGAAACCCAGAGCTAACACTATAGGCCCCTGTCAAATCCTGAAAGTATGAAGGCTGTTTAATGTAAGTAGCCTTGCACATGCCTTGGTGTGAGGCAGCTTGATGTACAAGTACACCCCCTCGCAGGGCCTCACGCCCAATATATCTTCTTACTGCCAGAAAATCTGTCCACACGGGTATACAGCGATAAGCAGAACGCCTGCCTTCCAAAACAACTCCCATTGTTTTGGCCAGCAAATGACCATCTCATCATTATATACAGTATATCCGTTAATGCTACGTGCCAAGCAGAGAGGCATTGTGTCAAATTTTTACAGTCGTTGGTATGACTCGGCCGGGGATCAAACTCCCAATCTTCCAATCTCATGGCGGACACTCTAACCACAAGGCTACTGTACATCGGTTTATGTTCATGGCATGTATAGAAGTCAACGCTATAATTGTTTCAGAGAAGGGTTTAAGTTAGACTCGGCGTTATGACGTAGCATCAGGTAATGAAATGACCGCAATGCAAGACTTTGCTGTCACATAGTATCTGTGCATGTGCATGTGCATGGGTACGTGTCACACTGATACAACGTAGTAGCTACTGGACCAATGGAGTTTAATCTTTCACTTTAACGCTCTTAGTTTTTGCGGAAATTGACCACTACTTCTGTTTACTTTGTGCATCGCTGAGTCATCCTTTAAGTAGCAAAAGCAGATTAACACACAGGCTAATGTTTATGGATTATTTTATTTTATTTCTTGAAGATAAAGGCCTGTCTCTCCATTTAGAAGATATAGGCCTACTGTTGGTCAGGGGACTCTACTCCACAGGGGACTCTACTCCACTGTACTCCATCCAACCAGTTGCCCTCTCAGCACAAGCTGGTAACATTTGCCATTATTTTCTAGGAGAAATGCTTAACCACATGGGTTACTGTAAACAGGTTAAACACAGAATGTGGTTCTGTCAAAAGATATTCACTGAGCTATGATTTGCAGTGACCCAAAACAGCATTTAAAATGATCATAAGCTTGTCCCACTGACAGGCGATGAAGATAAACAAGAATGACATTAGTGAGGCACTGCATTACACTGTCAAGGCTGAGACGTAGTACTTAGTACGAGGTGAAGCAACAATTAAAATTATCTTCCATTGGACTTCAGCCTGAGAATTGGTTGTCAGTCACGCATTACAAATCATGATAGGCTAATGACCATGGAAAGGTTACGGTACCAGTCAAATATTTGGACACATCTACTCATTCCAGGGTTTTCCTTTATTCTAAACTATTTTCTACATTGTAGAATAATAGTGAAGACATCAAAGCTATGAAATAACACATATGGAATCACGTAGTAACCAAAAAGTGTTAAACAAATCAAAATATATGTTATATTTGAGATTCCTTTGCCTTGATGACAGCTTTGCACACTCTAGGCATTCTCTCAACCAGATTCATGAGGTAGTCACCTGGAATGCATTTCAAATAACAGTTGTGCCTTGCTTCTTGCCACTAGGGGGGTGCCATTTCGACGTAGCACAAATTCGTATCCAAATTAAACTGCCTCGTACTCAATTCTTGCTCGTACAATATGCATATTATTATTACTATTGGATAGAAAACACTCTCTAGTTTCTAAAACCGTTTGAATTATATCTGTGGGTGAAACAGAACTCGACTTAGAGCAATTTTCCTATGTGTATGTCAGAGTGCAGAATTTTGCTGGCTGTTCCCAGACCTGTGTATTAATTTGCCTGTCCTCTATTGGTTGAGATGCACTGCATACGCCTTCCCCTGGTTGTTAGCGAATAGGGAGACTTGAAATGGAGTTTCTACGTAGTTCCCAAAGTTTATAAATTGATTGGAATCGAGGTGTCCACCCTTTTGGATCTTCGCGCTGACGCAGAGAGGGTCTTGGCATGTCTTTTTAGAAGCTCTGGTTTTAGAAACTAGATATATCCGGCTCTGTTTTTATTCGATATAGGCTTTAAAGACATCATAATCTTGTTATTTTAAACCGATTTATATCAGTTTATGTCAGTATATTGCGATTTTCGGGCATTTCATTTTCTGACGTTGTATTGAGTTGGGTATCTCTCTCTCGAATGCCATTGTGTACTGCTAATTGCAACGTGGAAGGAAACATTCTCCAACCCAGCAACGATTATTTTGGCCAACGGACACCTTTCCCAAGATTCTGATGGGTGTTCAGCTAATAGTAAGAACTATTTATGCTGATAATTCGTTGTTCTGTTGAAAAAGTAAAATGCATAAGACGCCATTATTTGCCGTGTAGCCTTGCGTTATCGCAGCCTGTATTGCACCCTGTATTGCGCAGTAAGGTTAATTTTAAAAATGTAATTCAGCGATTGCATTAAGAACTAATTTGTCTTTCAATTGCTGTCCACCCTGTATTTTTTAGTCAAGTTTATGATTATTTATTGATTAGACTAGGTGACTCTCCAAGATGGCGCCCGAAATTTTCTGGGCAGCTTGGCAACTTTTCTCATTGTATAAGCACGATTTGTGGCTAAATATGCACATTTTCGAACAAACTCTATATGCATTGTGTAATATGATGTTACAGGACTGTCATCTGAAGAATTCTGAGAAGGTTAGTGAAAATTAATATATTTTGGTGGTGAATACGTTATCGCTATGTTTGGCTGGAATCAATGCTGTTGTTTGGTTTGCTACTGTGCTAAGCTAATATAACGCTATATTGTGTTTTCGCTGTAAAACACTTAGAAAATCTGAAATATTGTCTGGATTCACAAGATCTGTGTCTTTCAATTGCTGTACGCTGTGTATTTTTAAGAAATGTTTTATGATGAGTAATTAGCTAATACACGTTGCTCTCTGTAGTTATTCTAGTCATTTTAGTGAGAGTTGTGATGGGGGCTGCAATGGTAAACTATGATTTATACCTGAAATATGCACATTTTTCTAACAAAACCTATGCTATACAATAAATATGTTATCAGACTGTCATCTGATGAGGTTGTTTCTTGGTTAGTGGCTATTTATATCTTTATTTGGTCGAATTTGTGATAGCTACTGATGCAGTAAGAAAATGGTGGAGTATGGAAGTGGTGTCTTTTGCTAACGTGGTTAGCTAATAGATTTACATATTTTGTCTTCCCTGTAAAACATTTTAAAAATCAGAAATGATGGCTTTATTCACAAGATGTGTATCTTTCATTTGGTGTCTTGGACTTGTGATTTCATGAACATTTTATTATATGATATCCCTGTGGCTTTAGGCTAGGCTATGCTAGTCAGCTTTTGTGATGGGGGGGATCCCGGATCCGGGTTTGGTATGCGTTAGAGGTTAAAAGTTCATTTGTGGAATTTCTTTCCTTCTTAATGCGTTTGAGCCAGTCAGTTGTGTTGTGTCAAGGTAGGGGTGGTATATAGAAGATAGCCCTATTTGGTAAAAGACTAAGTCCATATTAAGGCAAGAACAGCTCAAATAAGCAAAGAGAAACGACAGTCCATCATTACTTTAAGGCATGAAGGTCAGTCAATGCGGAGAATTTTAAGAACTTTGAAAGTTTCTTCAAGTGCAGTCGCAAAAACCATGAAGCGCTATGATGAAACTGGCTCTCATGAGGACCGCCACAGAACTCAGAGTTACCTCTGTTGCAGAGGATAAGTTCATTAGAGTTACAAGCCTCAGAAATTGAACCCCAAATAAATGCTTCACAGAGTTCAATTAACAGACACATCTCAACATCAACTGCTCAGAGGAGACTGCGTGAATCAGGACTTCATGGTCGATTTGCTGCAAAGAAATCACTACTAAAGGATACCAATAATAAGAAGAGACTTGCTTGGGCCAAGAAACACGAGGAATGGATATTAGACTGGTGGAAATCTGTCCCTTGGTCTGATAAGTAATTTGAGATATTTTGTTTCCAAACGCCGTGTTTTTGTGAGACGCAGAGTAGGTGAGTGGACGATCTCCGCATGTGTGGTTCCCACCGTGAAGCATGGAGGAGGAGGTGTGATGGTGTGGGGTGCTTTGCTGGTGACACTGTCAGTGATTTATTTAGAATTCAAGGCACACTTAATCAGCATGGCTACCACAGTATTCTGCAGCGATAATCCATCCCATCTGATTTGCGCTTAGTGGGACTATCATTTAGTTTTTCTACAGGACAATGACCCAACACAACTATGTTATTTTGTAGTTTTGATGTCTTCAATACTGTTCATGCTATATGTTCATGCTTCAATGTTTCACTACTTACTGTAAATACTGTAGGTCTTGCACTTAATATTGAGGGCTCCATTTTACATGTGCAGCTTTATCTAAAGCCATCCCTTTAAATTTGGTCCGCCTTTAATAAGAATGAATAAGAATATATGAAGATATGGAGACAACAATTCAGAATATTAGTGATCAATGAAAGAAAGCCATATAAATACATGCATATTCGTCTTCTTTTCAGCACCAATTGGTAGATCGAAAAATACTCAGATCTTTTATGTTATATAGGGTTAGGAAAGTCTTTATGAGTAAAACAGGTTTGGAGAATCTTTAAACACAAAATATATTTGTGAATCAAAAATTCTGTGGTTTGATTCATCCTGAAAGTTGCCATATTCAATTGTTCCAATGAACTATTGGAAGGTTAGAAAAGTGTACAATAGAGGTTGAACAATAGTTATAAATCTACTCTAATAATCCTCTAATTATGGAACTGTAATGGCAACGGTCCAGTTGTCGTGTCGTGAACCGTGCGCCAGGCTCCAGGTTTAAACTGCTACGCATGGTCTGCGTTTCATAATGATTCAAATTATAATGGCACAAGGCAAGACCCAAATGCAGACACAGGAGGCAGATGGTTGAGCTCTGATATTTATTATAACAAAAGGGGTAGGCAAAAGGCATGTCGGGGACAGGCGAGAGTTCATAAACCAGGTCCAAGTCCAAACAGTACAAGGGGATAGGCAGGCTCGAGGTCAGGACAGGCAGGGGTTCAGTGATCAGGTCCGAGTCCAAACAGTACAAGGCGATAGGCAGGCTCGAGGTCAGAACGGGCAGAGTGGTCAGACAGGCGGATTCGGCGTCAGGACGGGCAAAGGTCAAAACCAGGAGGGCTAGGAAAAAACAGAGGCTGGGAAAAACAGGAGCTAGGAGAAACGCTGGTTGACTTTGCAAAACAAGACGAACTGGCACAGAGAGATGGGAAACACAGGGATAAATACACCGGGGATAATAAGCGACACCTGGAAGGGGGTGGAGACAAGCACAAGGACAGGTGAAACAGATCAGTGTCTCCTGACCCCTCCGGTCTCAGCCTCCAGTATTTATGCTGCAATAGTTTATGTGTCGGGGGGCTAGGGTCAGTTGGTTATATCTGGAGTACTTCTCCTGTCTTATCCGGTGTCCTGTGTGAATTTAAGTATGCTCTCTCTAATTCTCTCCTTCTCTCTTTCTTTCTCTCTCTCGGAGGACCTGAGCCCTAGGACCATGCGTCAGGACTACCGGGCATGATGACTCCTTGCTGTCCCCAGTCCACCTGGCCTTGCTGCTGTTCCAGTTTCAACTGTTCTGCCTGCGGCTATGGAACCCTGACCTATCCACCGGACATGCTACCTGTCCCAGACCTGCTGTTTTCAACTCTCTAGAGACCGCAGGAGCGGTAGAGATACTCTTAATGATCGGCTATGAAAAGCCAACTTTAAAAAAAAAGTCTTGATTTTGGATTGGAGATGTTTGATATGAGTCTGGAAGGAGAGTTTGCAGTCTAGCCAGACACCTAGGTACTTATAGATGTCCACATATTCTAGGTCGGAACCGTCCAGGGTGGTGATGCTAGTCGGGCGTGCGGGTGCAGGCAGCGAACGGTTGAAAAGCATGCATTTGGTTTTACTAGCGTTTAAGAGCAGTTGGAGGCCACGGAAGGAGTGTTGTATGGCATTGAAGCTCGTTTGGAGTTTAGATAGCAGTGTCCAAGGAAGGGCCAGAAGTATACAGAATGGTGTCGTCTGCGTAGAGGTGGATCAGGGAATTGCCCGCAGCAAGAGCAACATCATTGATATATACAGAGAAAAGAGTCGGCCCGAGAATTGAACCCTGTGGTACCCCCATAGAGACTGCCAGAGGACCGGACAACATGCCCTCCGATTTGACACACTGAACTCTGTCTGCAAAGTAGTTGGTGAACCAGGCAAGGCAGTCATTAGAAAAACCGAGGCTACTGAGTCTGCCGATAAGAATATGGTGATTGACAGAGTCGAAAGCTTTGGCCAGGTCGATGAAGACGGCTGCACAGTACTGTCTTTTATCGATGGCGGTTATGATATCGTTTAGTACCTTGAGCGTGGCTGAGGTGCACCCGTGACCGGCTCGGAAACCGGATTGCACAGCGGAGAAGGTACGGTGGGATTCGAGATGGTCAGTGATCTGTTTGTTGACTTGGCTTTCGAAGACCTTAGATAGGCAGGGCAGGATGGATATAGGTCTGTAACAGTTTGGGTCCAGGGTGTCTCCCCCTTTGAAGAGGGGGATGACCGCGGCAGCTTTCCAATCCTTGGGGATCTCAGATGATACGAAGGAGAGGTTGAACAGGCTGGTAATAGGGGGTGCGACAATGGCGGCGGACAGTTTCAGAAATAGGGGGTCCAGATTGTCAAGCCCAGCTGATTTGTATGGGTCCAGGTTTTCCAGCTCTTTCAGAACATCTGCTATCTGGATTTGGGTAAAGGAGAAGCTGGGGAGGCTTGGGCGAGTAGCAGCGGGGGGGGCGGGGCTGTTGGCCAAGGTTGGAGTCGCCAGGAGGAAGGCATGGCCAGCCATTGAGAAATGCTTGTTGAAGTTTTCGATTATCACGGATTTATCGGTGGTGACCGTGTTACCTAGCCTCAGTGCAGTGGGCAGCTGGGAGGAGGTGCTCTTGTTCTCCATGGACTTTACAGTATCCCAGAACTTTTTGGAGTTAGAGCTACAGGATGTAAATTTCTGCTTGAAAAAGCTGGCCTTTGCTTTCCTGACTGACTGCGTGTATTGGTTCCTGACTTCCCTGAACAGTTGCATATCGCGGGGGCTCTTCGATGCTATTGCAGTTCGCCACAGGATGTTTTTGTGCTGGTCGAGGGCAGTCAGGTCTGGAGTGAACCAAGGGCTATATCTGTTCTTAGTTCTGCATTTTTTGAACGGAGCATGCTTGTCTAATATGGTGAGGAAGTAACTTTTAAAGAATGACCAGGCATCCTCAACTGACGGGATGAGGTCAATATCCTTCCAGGGTACCCGGGCCAGGTCGATTAGAAAGGCCTGCTCGCAGAAGTGTTTTAGGGAGCGTTTGACAGTGATGAGGGGTGGTCGTTTGACCGCGGACCCGTAGCGGATACAGGCAATGAGGCAGTGATCGCTGAGATCTTGATTGAAGACAGCAGAGGTGTATTTGGAGGGCAAGTTGGTCAGGATAATGTCTATTAGGGTGCCCATGTTTACGGATTTAGGGTTGTACCTGGTGGGTTCCTTGATGATTTGTGTGAGATTGAGGGCATCTAGCTTAGATTGTAGGACTGCCGGGGTGTTAAGCATATCCCAGTTTAGGTCACCTAACAGAACAAACTCTGAAGCTAGATGGGGAGCGATCAATTCACAGATGGTGTCCAGGGCACAGCTGGGAGCTGAGGGGGGTCGGTAGCAGGCGGCAACAGTGAGAGACTTATTTCTGGAGAGATTAATTTTTAAAATTAGAAGTTCGAACTGTTTGGGCATAGACCTGGAAAGTATGACAGAACTTTGCAGGCTATCTCTGCAGTAGATTGCAACTCCTCCCCATTTGGCAGTTCTATCTTGACGGAAAGTGTTATAGTTGGGTATGGAAATCTCAGAATTTTTGGTGGCCTTCCTAAGCCAGGATTCAGACACGGCAAGGACATCAGGGTTGGCAGAGTGTGCTAAAGCGGTGAGTAAGACAAACTTAGGGAGGAGGCTTCTGATGTTGACAAGCATGAGGCCAAGGCTTTTTCGATCACAGAAGTCAACAAATGAGGGTGCCTGGGGACATGCAGGGCCTGGGTTTACCTCCACATCACCCGAGGAACAGAGGAGTAGTAGGATGAGGGTGCGGCTAAAGGCTATCAAAACTGGTCGCCTAGAGCGTTGGGGACAAGGAATAAAAGGAGCAGATTTATGGGCGTGGTAGAATAGATTCTGGGCATAATGTGCAGACAGGGGTATGGTGGGGCACGGGTACAGCGGAGGCAAGCCCAGGCACTGGGTGATGATAAGAGAGGTTGTATCTCTGGACATGCTGGTCTCAATGGGTGAGGTCACCGCATGTGTGGGAGGTGGGACAAAGGAGGTATCAGAGGTACGGAGAGTGGAACTACGGGGTCCATTGCAAACCAAAACAATGATAACTAGCCTGAACAACAGTATACAAGGCATATTGATATTTGAGAGAGACATACAGTAAGGCATAAAGTGATTGCAGGTCTTGATTGGGAGAGCTAGCTAAAACAACAGGTGAGATAACAGCAGCTAGTCAGCTAACACAGCAACAGCAGGTAAAAATGGCGACGACTAGGCAGAGAGGGTCGGATTAACTACACATAGAGCCTGAGTTAAAACACAGAGCCGACAGATAAAACACAAATAAACAGAATGGAGTACCGTGAATTAATGGACAGTCCGGCAGGCATCAGCTATGTAGCCAAGTGATCATAGTGTCCAGGGGGCAGCCGTAGATGGAGCAGGGAAGCCGCCACTAAGCTAGCACGCGGCGTTTAAAGTTAGTAGCCCGGGGGGTGGTCTGCTCAGACGGAGGGGGTCTGCTCAGACGGAGGCCGGTTGAGGGCACAGCGGATGGGGTATTCGTCTGCAGACCAGACGTGGTCGTGTCGACAGAGAATCCAAGCCGGATGGCGATGGCGAAAGAGAGGTTGTGATTGTAGAATTGTGTTTGCTAACTGGTGCTAGCTTCGTGGCAGTGGCGCTAGCTGCGCTAGCTGCGCTAGCTGCGCTAGCTGCGCTAGCTGCAGGCTAGCTGTGAGGATCAGAAGTAGTGGCTCAGGGATTACGGCAGGAATCCGGCGTTGTTGTCGAGAGACAGTCCGATGCTGGTAAATTGGTGAGTAATATTCAGGCTAATAACAGGGCTGGTGTCTGTGCAGAAGGTAAAAGCTGCTAGCAGCGGCTAAAAATGGCTAAGTAGCTTGTAGCTGATTAGCTGGTTAGCTACTGGGGGTTCTTGAATGTGTTCCAAAGTTAAAAAAATAATAGCGATTCCGTATCACATTGGGTGAGGTAGGTTACCGGAAGGTATAATCGAATTAAAAATCGAAAAAAGATAGATTTAAAAAAATATATATATACAAGAAATACGAAAAATACAAACGTACACGAGAGGACTAAACAAACACGTCTACACTGCTACGCCATCTTGGAACACTGACATTTACTCCTGAGGTGCTGACTTGCTACACCCTCGATAACTACTGTGATTATTATTATTTGACCATGCTGGTCATTTATGAACATTTGAACATCTTGGCCATGTTCTGTTATAATCTCCACCCGGCACAGCCAGAAGAGGCCTGGCCACCCCTTATAGCCTGGTTCCTCTCTAGGTTTCTTCCTAGGTTCTGGCCTTTCTAGGGAGATTTTCCTAGCCACCGTGCTTCTACACCTGCATTGCTTGCTGTTTGGGGTTTTAGGCTGGGTTTCTGTACAGCACTGAGATATCAGCTGATGTAAGAAGGGCTTTATAAATACATTTGAAATAAATCATTGTTTATTGTCAGTGCGTTGGAGAGGTTCCAACAAACTTAATGCACCATAGTGACCGTCAGAAGCTCTGATGGGGCAGATGCTTGCTGTTTGGGGTTTTAGGCTGCGTTTCTGTACAGCACTTCGAGATATTAGCTGATGTACGAAGGGCTATATAAAATAAACTTGATTTGATTTGATCAGGGCGTGACACAAATAGGCCTCATGTCCGAAATTATTGCACTACTTGTAATACGTCAACCTACTATGATCCGCTAATGCTAGCGATCCTCAAGAACAACCACAGAAAAAGTTAACTAATGATGTAATGGAATGATGCAAAATGTAAGGAAACTAACAGTTATAACTGACGGTCCCTACCGATAGTGGCTAATATTTAACACGATACAAATTGTAAAAAATACAGAGAAAAGTCTGGGCGTATAATCAATACTGTAATTTCTAGAAATCATAAATCAACTCGGTAGGTCATACTGTCATTTGCGCTTGGCTACAGAAGCCTATAGTTGGGTCTACAAATGTCCTCCCTGCAAGTTATAAGCCTAGTATTTCATAAACTTCACTGTGTAAAAGGTAATAAACTCAGCAAAAAAGAAACGTCCCTTTTTCAAGACCCTGTCTTTCAAAGATAATTCGTAAAAATCCAAATAACTTCACAGATCTTCATTGCAAAGGGTTTAAACACTGTTTCCCATGCTTGTTCAATGAACCATAAACAATAAATGACCATGCACCTGTGGAACAGTTGTTAAGACACTAACAGCTTACAGACGTTAGGCAATTAAGGTCACAGTTATGAAAACTTAGGACACTAAAGAGGCATTTCTACTGACTCTAAAAAACACCAAAAGAAAGATGCCCAGGGTCCCTGCTCATCTGTGTGAACGTGCCTTAGGCATGCTACAAGGAGCATGAGGACTGCAGATGTGGCCAGGGCAATAAATTGCAATGTCCGTACTGTGAGACGCCTAAGACAGCGCTAAAGGGAGACATGATGGACAGCTGATCGTCCTTGCAGTGGCAGACCACGTGTAACAACAGGATCGGTACATCCGAACATCACACCTGCGGGACAGGTACAGAATGGCAACAACAACTGCCCGAGTTACACCAGGAATGCACAATCCCTCCATCAGTGCTCAGACTGTCCGCAATAGGTTGAGAGAGGCTGGACTGAGGGCTTGTAGGCCTTTTGTAAGGCAGGTCCTCACCAGACATCACCAGCAACAACGTCGCCTATGGGCACAAACCCACCGTCGCTGGACCAGACTGGACTGGCAAAATGTGCTCTTTACTGACGAGTCGCTGTTTTCTCTCACCAGGGGTGATGGTCGGATTCGCATTTATCATCGAAGGAATGAGCGTTACACCGAGGCCTGTACTCTGGAGCGGGATCGATTTGGAGGTGGAGGGTCCGTCATGGTCTGGTGTGGAATGTCACAGCATCATCGTACTGAGCTTGTTGTCATTGCAGGCAATCTCAACGCTGTGTGTTACAGGGAAGACACCCTCCTCCCTCATGTGGTACCCTTCCTGCAGGCTCATCTTGACATGACCCTCCAGCATGACAATGCTACCAGCCATACTGCTTGTTCTGTGCGTGATTTCCTGCAAAACAGGAATGTCAGTGTTTGGCCATGGCCAGCGAAGAGCCCGGATCTCAATCCCATTGAGCACGTCTGGGACCTGTTGGATCGGAGGGTGAGGCTAGGGCCATTCCCCCCAGAAATGTCCGGGAACTTGCAGGTGCCTTGGTGGAAGAGTGGGGTAATATTTCACAGCAAGAACTGACAAATCTGGTGCAGTCCATGAGGAGGAGATGCACTGCAGTACTTAATGCAGATGGTGGCCACACCAGATACTGACTGTTATTTTTGATTTTGACCCCCCTTTTTTCAGGGACACATTATTCCATTTCTGTTAGTCACATGTCTGTGGAACTTGTTCAGTTTATGTCTCAGTTGTTGGATCTTGTTATGTTCATACAAATATTTACACATGTTAAGTTTGCTGAAAATAAACGCAGTTGACAGTGAGAGGACGTTTCTTTTTTTGCTGAGTTTATGTTGATATGCTTCAGTTTGATGCCAGTTTTTCAGTTTTTCCATTTGTCTCCAGCGATCCTGAGGTAAAAGAGATTACAGTGCATTGAGAATGGTGCTTAAATTATTGTATTTTTTTATTCCACTTGGATCTGACAGGTTGCTCGACCTTATTCATAATTTCATTGTGTGTAAAGGGGGTGGAATTAAGTCAAGGTCAGAACACGGCTTATCTGTAGACACACCTCCGCCACATCTTCATTTATGTTTTAACCCCACCCCAAACGAATAGTGGGTGAATAGCATGCCATTCTCATGCTTAAGTTCAAGTTCAGAATACACATAGAGAAAAAAGTGCATAAACAGTTACATTTGCTTGCGCTTAACTCGGGTTGTAATTCCCCCATATGTGCCTGGTTTAAGAAGACTAAAATGAATCTTTGTCACTGAGGACTAAGTGGTGGACAGACAGCCAACAGCACTTGGTGATTGTATTGTGTCACCTAAGTTGTAGTGTGCTATGGCAATGGATAGCTAGCAGTGTGAACTCTGAAGGTGTTAAGAAGGACTGCATGGAGCCCCTGACCTTTTACCCCTACTGGTTCCATGCTTTTTACAGTCGTTTACAAGACACCACAGTGGTATTGTAGCTACCCAGCTGTAGGGGATGTGAGTCAGTGTTACTGTGGAGTCTATGTACATCCCTGCAAAGTCCCCCTTAAGCAAATCCAATTTGACTCTTGAAAAGATGATGTCACTCTCCCTCTCACCAGCTCTGCCTGTCTCGCTTTACCACTGCAGTGTGAGTGAAAAGGTGTCAGCTCAACCGCTTGATTGGTCAAGTCACCCACCAGAGACACTTAACAGCATCAGTCTCCCAGCTCAAATATTTGTAGTTGTTATTTTCGTTCACTCAAATGGAATAAAAGGCAAAAGATAATGGGTATCGATATCCTCTGTGGGTTTGCTATACAATTGCATTGCCAAGCAAAATGAGAATAAATTGAGCTGGAGTCCAATGCTGGAGAGAGAGAAAAAACAAACAAAGGTTGCAGAGTTTTATTTAAAGAAGATAGAACAGGGAGTGCTCCAGAATGCTCCCTGTGGAGCCCTGTGGAGCCGTGTGGTCAGAGTTTTATGCCAGAGTGACCTCTCACCCCCTGTGCACTACTGACTACTTCATGTACAGACACCAGATCACAGAGGGGCCAACCCGCAGAGTTTGGACCCACCAAGAATTCATTACTCGGGACTGGGCTACGTTGAATAGGAAATGATGTCCCTAATAAGCAGGAATTAAAAGAGCATGGTTGGGAATGTGCAAGCTTCAGAACCTCTTTTGGGCTGCCAAAGGTTAACTCTTAGCATTTTCCCCGGGCTTTGGCGGTGCAGTCTGGGATGCAACGTCAGGCATACTCGATGCCAATCTGTGAGCGGCGACAGAGTGTTCCTTATGATGTCAGTGGCTGGGGAAATTGGAATCTTTATCTCTCTCTCTGTGCACCGACTGCCAGGTTCTTGGCGTTCCAAACACGTCTGACTTTGTTAATTAGAGAGAGAGAGAGAGAGAGAGAGAGAGAGAGAGAGAGAGAGAGAGAGAGAGAGAGAGAGACTAAATCGACAGTACACCATGGCAAACTATTTGACCATGATAACTGATCAAAACCTTGACAAAGTACAGGCTCAGTGAGCACAGCCTTGCCACAGGAAAACCTGGCTTCCTGTAGAGGAAAGACTGTGCAACCACTGCACGACAGCAGAACCTGAGACAGAGCTGCATATTTCCTGACAAAATTTCTAAAATATTAAACAATTAGAGAGTGTCATTTCCCCAAATTTGAAACCCTTATTCAACCTCTCTGATGAGAGTAGGCTACCCGTCCTGTTGGGGGAGTACGCAGAGATCTGTGGGTTGGCAGCGCACTACATTGCTGCCTGCCATAAGATGAGGGACAGTGTCTGACAGACCAATCAACCTGCACATGTCCTCTACTGTCTGCTTATTGTTATTGTTCAATGTATGGTTAGTTTGACCCTTGGTTATTGTTGTAACTGTTGCTCCATTGACAATTTTGATTCTTATTATTTTCATATTGTAAATATCCAAAGTAAGCTTTGGCAATATGTACATTGTTATGTCATGCCAATAAAGCAAATTGAAAAATTGAGAGAGAGAAAGAGAGTGTTGAGATGCTGAGAGAGCTACAGTACCTTTGGTCCCCCCAGTTCACTTTACATGCATTTTTTAAATGCAGTTATCTGTGGAAGTAAAAGACAATGCTCCCAACCCACCCTCCCAGCACCTCTACACCACCTCTCTCTCTCTCTGTCTACTTCCTTCATCCCTCTCTCATTCCCTCTCTTTCCTTTCCACCCTCTTAATTTCTCTCTCGTTCACTCTCTTCCTCTTGCGTCTCCCTCTCTATCTTCCTATCTCCCCCCCTCTCTCTGTCCCCACCCTCCCCTCCATGCTCCAGGGGTGGGAGGGAGGCCCGGGGATATGAGTATATTAATAATGCAGTGCTGCCTGGAAACCAAACACGCTGCAGAGGAGTGCTGTGTAGAATGCTAAAGAGGTATTTGTTTGTGCATCGCTGCCCCCTTTATCCGTCATCCCGTCACTACACTACAGCCCCCTGCCTCAATCGTCTTCCAGAAGCACTCTTTGGATCAGTCTGCCTCCTGTTTGTACTTTGTAGGGACCAGGTATGGTCGTCGTAACTGTTACATTGGTCCTATAATGAGAGGGAGAGGTTTTATGTGCTGTGATTAAAAAAAAAACGTACTTTTCTGTTTGAATGTAGATTTTAATGATGTAAGAAGCAAGATGCTGCAGTTCCAAAGTTGAAGTGATTTCAACTTCCACATCAAAAGAGATGGGAGGAAAATACATTTCCTTGAGAAAGATAGGAGAGTTCTGACAGTCAGACATACAATTCTTCAATTTTCAAGTCTTTAGAAGTCTGTAGTCAAGTATTGTGGTCTTTGAGTGAAACACTATTTTACGTTGGCTGTGGAAAGCTGGATTCTTTACAGGAAAGTTAGCAGCAGTTGGAAGCTGGCACTGTTAGTCAAATCAAATCAAATCAAATTGTGTTTGTCACATGCTGCCGAATACAATAGACCTTACCGTGAAATTCTTACTTACAAGCCCCTAACCAGCAATGCAGTTCAAGAAACGGAAATAAGAAAATATTTACTAAATAAACAAAAAAAACTATTCTAAAAGTAACACAAGAAACGTACATAACAATAACGAGGCTATATACAGGGGGTACTGATACCGAGTCAATGTGCGGGGGTACAGGTTAGTTGAGGTAATTTGTAAAGTGACTATGCATAGATAATAAACAGCGAGTAGCAGCAGTGTAAAAACAAGGGGGGGGGGGGGGGGGGCAATGTAAATAGTCCGGTTAGCCATTTAAGGAAGAGGGGGGGCTTGGGGGTAGTAGCTGATAAGGAGCCTTTTGGTCCAAGACTTTGCTCTCTGGTACCACTTGCCATGCGATAACAGAGAGAACAGTATATGACTTGGGTGACTGGAGTCTTTGACAATTTTTTGGGGCCTTTGTCTGACACCGCCAAGTACATAGGTCCTGGATGTCAGGAAGCTTGACCCCAGTGATATACTGGGCCAACGCACTACCCTCTGTAGCGCCTTACGGTCAGATGCCAAGCAGTTGCCATAGTTGATTGGAGTCCGAGTTTCACTACTGCTGCTAGCACTCCTGTAAAGACAAAGTGCAGCTCAAACAATGTATCATTCTCCAATTACATGACATATCAATGGAGCTGTGTTCCATAGCTGCGTCGGTTATATTTTTGGGGGGCAGTAGCGGACAAGCATAAATATGTCACAATGAGTCTGGCCAAAAGTGTAATTTGGGACAGCCCAAGAGTCTGGCTGAGTGAACTCTCATCCAGAGAGGCACCAAAATCACCCCCAGAGCCTCTCCACTGTCCCCCTGTCCTCTCAGACACAGGCTAGTTGTGACTCATTGATCCACAGGATCATAGGGTCATAGGATTACAGGGTACATGCACAGCACTCTGTCAGACCCATCACACCACTGACAAGACCACGAAGAGCCGCTTTAGTTTGGCTATGATTGCCTATGTCTTTCATTATTTGTGCCATATGATTACACTTTTTTCCTATTGCTTTCACAGTGCAATTGCCATAGATTCAAATCAGTGTTTGGCCATATCACAGGGTTGATCCTCAAGCAAAAAGAAGCTTCGATACATACAGAACACACTAAGAGGTCTGGAGATCACATGATATAAGCAGGGGATTTTCATAATGTAACTATGGGTTTGACCTTATAGCTTCTATGCGCAAGTAAATAGTAGTCCAGGTTAATGCCAAAATCGGATGCATGATGAAGAGTGAAATTGACAACATCAAAAAATATATATATGTGACTTATGGCTAGCCAATAAATATGTATCTGAATGATTATCATAGGTTGTTGTAAAAAACATTAATTCAATCAAATGCAAATACAGTATTTGACAAACACAGACAGACAGGGTCTTTGTCAACGTAACTTGATAAACTCTTGTGCATCCAACTAATGTCTCCTCTTGGGGTGGTATTTAGGTGTCTGGCCTAAATAAAGACAAATCTGGGCAGATTTTTAAGATCATTCACAGCGCTGGAATTAGTTCCTTCATTACTCAGGCCTGTTTAAAAGCTGCGGTTTTATTAAGTGTGTTGTATTCTCCTTCTTTTAATGTACTGAAAATATATAGACCTTTAGAAAAGCCCTTTAGGCCCAAGCATGGTTGGATGATATATTCCAGTCTTCTTTTTATTCATGTTATTTGTTGACACAGGGACCAGACAATAAGCATGCGGTAACACTTACTATGATCAACTATCCTGCGGGACAGTTATATAATGCTGCATTGCTTGTTTCTTATTCAATTTAAATGTTACACCATTTACAATGAACGTCTTCTCAGAGTAATGTTTTTTAAGTGTTTATAAATTATACATTGAAATGAATTTATTTAGTATAAATGTAGGGTGTAAAATGAAAGCCATAGATGCTATTGTAGGTAATACATTCAGGTTGCCTTGGCCTCTTGGCTTACCACTGGGTCTGTTTAGAGAGAGCATTATGGTTGCTGTGTGTATTTTCTCTTTTACTCCACATTTGCCATTCAGATTGATACAGAAACAAACAACAAATGTCATAGTTTTGATGTCTTCACTATTTTTCTACAATGTAGAAAATAATAAAAATAAAGAATCACCCTGGAAGGAGTAGGAGTGTCCAAACTTTTGACTGGTACTGTATGTCCACCGACATGCAGCATATCATATCCAGTGTGAAAGCTAGCAGCCAGTTTGCCTTTTGGAAAGGCTTGGTCTGTCACAGCGCCGTACTAGGAGATGCTTTCACTCTGCATTACAGTAAACACAACAACTGCATTTAACAGTGTGCACCAAAACAGTTTGATGTCTCTGAGAAGGCATAGCATGGCACAGTGAAGCATACTGTAGGGAGGGTTGGTTTGGCTGCTTATTAATCTTGCCACTATAGGGGGTGCTGTTTCGCATTAGCATAATTTCCTCTACAGATTAAACGGCTTCCTACTCAATTCTTGCTCGTACAATATGCATATTATTATTATTATTGGATAGAAAACACTCTCTAGTTTCTATAGCCGTTGGAATTTTGTCTCTGAGTGAAACAGAACTCAATCTACAGCACTTTTCATGATAGGGAGTCAGATTTCAGACATCTTGGCCCCTGATCTGGAGTCAGTTTAAAGGTCCGTGTAAATGCTATGGAGAAACAGACACTTCTTACGTCTTCCCCTGGATGTCAGTACGTGATGACGCTTTGAATGGAGTCGATTGCGCAATCAGGGGCTGTATAAAACAGCAAATACCGGAAGTAGCTTCCCTTTGCTGCCTGCGCCTGGCGCACGAAGGACGTCGGACTCGCCTCCTTCCAAGCTTTTGTTTAGCCAGTAATATTTCTCTGGTCATGTTTTTACTCGTTAGAGGTGTTAAAAACATCATAAGGTAGTTAATTTAAACCGTTTTATAGCAATTTATATCCGTTTAGTGCGATTTTGAGGCATTTATTTCTGAGACACTTTGAACCGCTGGGCACGTTTCCAGTTCATGCCGAACGTTAGTGGGCATTTCCACATGGCAAGAGGACAGCTTTCGACCAAAAGACGATTAGACCCAAGAAAGGATTCTTTGCCCAAGATTCTGATGGAAGAACAGCTCACAGTAAGAACAATTTATGATGATAAATTGTGTTTCTGTCGAAAAATGTTAAACGCTTATGCCGCCATTTTGTTTTGTATAGCTTCGCTTGGCGCAACCTGTATTGAAAAGTAAGGATAATTTAAAAAATGTAAATCAGCGATTGCATTAAGAACTAATTTGTCTTTCGATTCCTGTCAACCCTGTATTTTTTAGTCAAGTATATGATTAGCTTTTGATTAAACTAGATCACTCAAAGATGGCGACCGACATTTCCAGGCTTGTTTTGCTACTATTTTCATTGTATAACCACGTTTTTTTATGGATAAATATGCACATTTTCGAACAAACTCTATATGTATGTTGTAATATGATGTTACAGGAGTGTCATCGGAAGAATTCTGAGAAGGTTAGTGAAAAAATTAATATATTTTGGCGATGATAACGATATCGCTCTCTTTGGCTTGAATTCATGCTGGGGTAACGTTTGCATATGTGGTATGCTAATATAACGATTTATTGTGTTTTCGCCGTAAAACACTTAGAAAATCTGAAATGTTGTCTGAATTCACAAGATCTGTGTCTTTCCATTGCTATGTGCTGTGTATTTTTAAGAAATGTTTTATGATGAGTAAATTGGTAATACAAGTTGCTCTCTGTAGTAATTCTAGTCGCTTTGGTGAGATTTGTGATGGTGGCTGCAATGGCAAACTATGATTTATACCTGAAATATGCACATTTTTCTAACAAAACCTATCCTATACCATAAATATGTTATCAGACTGTCATCTGATGAGGTTTTTTCTTGGTTAGTGGCTATCAATATCTTAGTTTAGCCGAATTGGTGATAGCTACTGGTGGAGAGAAAAAATGGTGGACAAAGAAAAATGGTGTCTTTTGCTAACGTGTTTAGCTAATAGATTTACATATTGTGTCTTCCCTGTAAAACATTTTAAAAATCTGAAATGGTGGCTTTATTCACAAGATCTGTATCTTTCATTAGGTGTCTTGGACTTGTGATTTAATGATATTTAGATGCTACTATTTAATTGTGACGCTATGCTAGCGATGCTAATCAGTGTGGGGGGGGGGTGGGGGGTGATCCCGGATCCGGGGTTGAGGCTCGTTAGAGGTTAATGAATAGTGCATGAACGCATGCTGCGATTTAGACTTAAAGGGGTAGTTCCATGGATTGCTGTCATACCTTGTCCATAGACTGCTTACAGGGTAAGGAAACCAGTGTGTAATTTTGCAATTTGGGGGAGCTATTCTTTTAACATACAGAATCTTAGCATGCACAATAAGCTATGATGGGTAAAATTTGTGTATTTTTTTAACAGATGTCAAAATGATTTTAATATACATATTACATATACAGTATATGTTTAATTCAGAGGCATGGATGTAATACATTGACAAGACATGACATTAAAAATATTGTCCCTTTTTCCGTATCCATCCTTGGTTTAATCATATCCCATCAGTAACAAGTGGCTGGCATTGAATGGTGTCATCAGTGACTTAGCATCTCCTTACATGGAGCTGGGCTGTTCTACATTCAGGCTGTGGTGCTGTGGTGAAATGGTGCTCGGCCCAGCCCAAAATAAATGTCAAGACCACTGGAAGGAATTCTTAACTTCTGTCACATATTGATCCTGTCTGATAGAGTTTTCAAACAGAGATTAATGAGAGGGGATTGAGTCTGTTTCCTCCATTCAAGCATTTTTCCCTGACTTTTTTGGTCTCTGTAAATCAAACAAGGTGCATGCCTATATTTAATAATATCCCAACCAGTTATAAATTAAATAAAACACTTCTGAGTACTGATGGACAATAATCAAATATGTAATGGTTGACATCCACAAAGCATTCCGTGTAAAATGTCCCCAACTCCTTAACTTCTGTAATTGGTCACAAACCATTTGCTCCAGTATACTGTGCTATGGCTAAACCAATGAGGAGGTCCTTTGTATAGGTCAGGGGTACCCACATACTATTTGAGAAGGTCTGGTCACACACTACATGGCCAAAAGTATGTGGAAACCACTTGAAATTCATGGATTCAGCCATTTCAGCCACACCCGTTGCTGACAGGTGTATAAAATCGAGCACACAGCAATGCATTCTCCATTGACATATATTGGCAATACTATGGCCCTTACTTAAGAGCTCAGTGACTTTCAACATGGCACCGTCATAGGATGCCACCATTTCAACAAGTCAGTTGGTCAAATTTCTGTCCTGCTAGAGCTACCCCGGTCAACTGTAAGTGCTGTTATTGTGAAGTGGAAATGTCCAGGAGCAACAACAGCTCAACCGCGAAGTGGTAGGCCACAAAAGCTCACAGAATGGAACCGCGGATTGCTGAATCGTCTGTCCTCGGTTACAACACTCACTACCTAGTTCCAAACTGCCTCTGGAAGCAAAGTCAGAACAATAACTGTTAGTCGGGAGCTTCATGAAATGGGTGTCCATGGCCGAGCAGCAAGCCTAAGATTATCATTCGCAATGCCAAGCGTTGGCTGGAGTGGTGTAAAGCTTACTGCCACTGGACTCTGGAGAAGAAGTCCGACAGACATCTGGCAGTCCGATGGACATAATTGGTTTGGCGGATGCCAGGAGACGCTACCTTCCCGAATGCATAGTGCCAACTGTAAAGTTTGGTTGGGGAAGAATAATGGTCTGGGGCTGTTTTTCATGGTTCTGGCTAGGCCCCTTAGTTCCAGTGAAGGGAAATCCTATGACGCTATAGCATACAGGGACATTCTAGACGATTCTGTTCTTTCAACTTTGTGGCAACAGTTTGGGGAAGGCCCTTTCCTGTTTCAGCATGACAATGCCCCCGTGCACAAAGCGAGGTCCATACAGAAATAGTTTGTCGTTGTGTGTTACGTTCCCCAGTTTCTGTGTTGTAGTTTGTATTTGAGAGTGTGTGTTTCAGGAGATGGCTTCCTGAATCCTCCCCAAGCAGCTGATTGGTCGGCCCCGGATTGATGATTGGAGAGCTGACCCCGCCCCCTCGTCAGGACGCAGCTGTCTTCAATTAGATTCCTTCTGAAGCTATATAAGCCAGTGTTCTGTTATGCAGAGAAAGATTGATTGTATATCCTGAGCGATCATTGCTGAGAGGGATCATTGCAGAGGGTTATATCATATGCTGGTTGTGTTCTCAGAGAGAGATCATTGCTGAGAGTGAGACAGGCAGTTGGTATGTACTATGTTAGTTGTTGATGCGAGCAGCTTTGGTATGTTCTGTGTGAGTTTGTTGCTCAGTCAGAGCCTATTTGATGTCCTGTGTTTCTCAGTGTGTTTGTGAAATTGTTTATAATATTCTGTTTCATTTGTTCCCGGAAGGGGAAGGCACCTAGGGAGTACTTAGGCAAGAGGCCCACGGGCATACATATACCCGTAGTATATTCACTGTCTAGGCACACTAGGTAAGACCTGGGCGGACCACCCCCTGTATTTTGGTTAGCGCACCAGGTAGTGCTAAGTTAGGTAAATAGTGGGTAGGCAGGTAAGGTAGGAGAGGGGGCTTTGACATTTACTTTCTTTGCTTTGGTTCCGTCCAGCCCCTTTTTCCCCATATTACCGTATGACGGAATAAATTCTTGTAAACGGTACAATTCTCTACCTTTTGTCATCCTTACTCGCACCTACAGTCCATACCTCTTTCACTTCACGGAGAGTTGAGTTGTAGTAGGGTGTTGCGTTCCCTCTTAGAGGCGTGCGTAACATTGTGGAAGAACTTGACTGGCCTGCACTCCATCGAACACCTTTGGAATGAATTGGAAAGCTGACTGATTGCCAGGCCTAATCGCCAAACATCAGTGAATGGAATCTTGTTCCCGCAGCAATGTTCCAACATCTAGTGGAACGCCTTCCCAGAAGAGTGGAGGCTGTTATAACAGCAAAGGAGTGACCAGCTCCATATTAATGCCCGTGATTTTGGAATGAGATGTTCAACAAGCAGGTTTCCACATACTTATGGCCATGTAGTGTACTTTTTACTCCATACATTTTTCCTGACACCCAAAAGTAATCGTTACATTTTGAATGCTTAGCAGGACAGAAATGGTCCAATTCATGCTCTTATCAAGAGAACATCCCTGGTCATCCCCTGCCTCTGATCTGGAGGATTGACTAAACACAAATGCCTTGTTTGTAAATAGTGTTGGAGTGTGTCCCTGGCGATCCTAAAAAAAAAAAAAAAAAATTGTGCCATCTGGTTAATATAAGGAATTTTAATTGATTTATACTTTTCTTTTGATACTTAAGTATATTTAAAACCAAATACTTTTGGACATTTAAAAAAAGAAAATACTGGGTGACATTCACTTTTACTTGAATAATTTTCTATGAAGGTATCTTTACTTTTACTGAAGTATGACAATTAGGTACTCCTTCAATCACTGCCTAAACATTTTGTGTGGGTAAACCTGGGGTATGCTCTGCACAGGCAACCACCATGACACCATCTCCCTCACTGCTAGCAACTTGTTTGAAATGTCATTACTAATTAATACTTTTTATCCAGACTTTATACATCTAAGACATTTACTTTTGCTTTGTGGACGAATGGGAATTACTTTTTGTGTCAGTGTCATGAGTGAACCACGTATTTGCGTTCACAAAGTGGAGAGAGCTTAAGGGATTTGAAACCGACCTGATAAGGTAAGACATAGCTAATATATCTTGCTAGATATAAAGTGATATGGTGTTTCGCTATTTAGTTGTAAACAGCTATAACTATATGCATCCTTGACGTTGTGCTATATTTCTGATGTCAGTGATTTGAAAGTTACTCATCTGATTAGCTTGCCAGCTACTTCACTTCACACTAGTGGCTCGGAATAGCCATGATCATTGGAAGAATTGTAAATCCATTGTGAAAAGCTATGGAGTTTGCGTTGCAAATTATTTGGATGAAATGTGTCTATGTATTGGTCTTTTAGTGCCACCTATCACGTGTAACTGTGGACGCTACAACAGTTTAAGGCTAAGCTCAGTTGAGCAGTGTGTCATTTTGTCGGATGATAGCTATGAAATATGCTGCCATCAGAGGCTGTCGCTTGTGTATCTTGGCTACATCGGTAATTACATTTGGTGAAAACTGTCAATTTCAGTTAATAGCCTGTGTCACTCTGGTTGTTGGAGCTATCTGTTGTATGGTGATCAAGGTTTATTTGTGAGTAAATCTGCCTTTGATAATAACCATTGCTTACCCACCCACCGACCTCACCGTATCCATCAACTGAAGCTGCAAATGAGGCCCCTTGTGCAATTACTGGACCTTTCAACAACAGCCACCCCAGGACATCCCCTCTGGGCCCTGCTGATCACAGCATAGCAAGGCTGCAAAATGTAACAGCACTTGAATGACACATCTCTCCCCCCAACCCTCTTTCTCTCTTTTTTCCTTTTCTTTTTCTCTCTCCCTCCCTCTCTCCCCCGTCTCTCTCTCCCAGTGTCCACTCAACAGCAGCAAGCAGCTAGCTGTTCCAGTATGTTTGTTTTCTCAGTATTCCCCAGTTGACTCCTAACCTTTAGTGCTTTTTTAATGTGCCGCCTCTCCTCCCACTCATTGGCAGGCAGAATGTCAGTCCCAATCTCTCCTGACATTTATGCTGGTGATGTTCTATTTATGTGACAAAATAAAACACAGGTCTCAACCCCCTCCCCCCCCAGAAGTCAAAGTCCTAGGGGATAAGCAACAGCAAACAACAAGGTTTCAGTGTCATACAAAGTGCTATGACTGAGATGTTATGAGTCCATCTGGAATGGATTTGCTTATTTGTCGACTCGAGGGCAACAAGAACATTACAGGTATATTTTGAGCTGGAATGGATTCTGTGCTGGAAAACTTAATGAACTGAAATTGGATATCAACTAACATTTACATGTGACACCAGACAAAATAAAATATTATAATTGCCAATTTCCGAATTTACACTTCAATTTAGAATGCACAGCCTTAGACATACTGTACACAGTCATGCTGTCACGATCGTCGTCAGGGTGGAAATGACCGGACCAAGGTGCAGCGTGGTGAGCGTACATTTCTTTTTATTTGTAAATGTCGCCAACAAAAACAAGAAACAACAAAAACGAACGTGAAGCTGACTAGGGCTATACAGGCCAGGCCACCTAACACAGAAAACTACCCACAACTAAGGTGGCAAAACAGGCTGCCTAAGTATGATTCCCAATCAGAGACAACGATAGACAGCTGTCTCTGATTGAGAACCATACCCGGCCAAAACATAGAAATAAAGAAACTAGAATGCCCACCCTAGTCACACCCTGGCCTAACCAAAATAGAGAATAAAAGCCTCTCTATGGCCAGAGCGTGACAGTACCCCCCCCCCCCCCCCCCCCCCCCAAAAAAAAAGTGCGGCCGCAAAACCTGACTCTACAAGGGAGGGTCCGGGTGGGCATCTACTTCGGTGGCGGCTCCGGTGCGGGACGCAGACCCCGCTCCACCTCTGGCTCCCCCCACTTTGCTGGCGCATCTGGACTGGGGACCCTCGCTGCAGGCCCCGGACTGGGGACCCTCGCTGGACGCATTGCGGAGCATTGTTCGCTGCTAGCATGCGATCATTTAGGTATGGCTTGCAAAGCTGCCTTTTCAGAATCTGTGGCAGCAACAACCTTCCAAATGCACTCCACCAAGTGCACAGAAATTATTAGGGGAGTATTGGCTCTTTATTTTCTCAAAAGGGTAACATCAGATGTGGGGGATGAGAAGTTCAGTCTCCTTTTGGATGAGTCTACTGATGTCAGTGTCTCAAATTACCTGGGTGTGGTGATTCGGTATTTCAGTGCTAAAAAAATAACCGTTGTGTCCACATTTCTCGGGCTGGTTGAATTGGAGGGGGGTGATGCCAGATCAATAGCATAGGCGGTAGTTGAGTTTCTTGAGAAGTGTAACCTTAAAAAAAGAGAATCTTCAAGGTATTGGCACTGATAATGTGTCCGTGATGGCTGGGGTGCACAACGGGGTACACAAGATTTTAAAGGAAGAATGTGCATTGCCCAATTTGCATCCAAAGAAACCATCCCTAGGAGTATTGTGTACTTAATCAGGGAAACCTACAACTGGTTTTCGATTTCCCCAAAACGGCGCGAGTCGTACAAAGCAGTGTATGCCACCATTAATTATGGCCAGAAACCCCTGCAGATCACCAAAGTGTGTGCCACACGTTGGCTATCGATTGAGTCTGCGGTAACTCGTATATTGAGCCAGTGGGAAGAACTGAAACTCCACATTGAGTTGACCAAGGCCAGTGAGCATTGCTACATGGCGGATGTGCTCCACGCCATGTACATGGACAAGACCAACTATGTCTACCTGATATTCTTGAAATCAATCCTGTCCGACGTACAAGTTGCAGTGAAGTCATTTGAGGGAGAGCAAACAGATCCTGTCAAGCTTTTGGACAATCTAGTACACCTCTTAACATCAATTTGCAGCAGGGTAGTCAACCCTATTGCAAAAATTGATGTCCTGAAGGATGCCATTGATGGACATCTCAGTCCATCACCATACCTTGGGTACATTTTAGAGAGCACGGTGTACCAACAGTCTTGCGCCAGAGGACGAAAAAGTCATTCGGAGACAGTATATCAACTACATTGTTGCTTTATGCAAGGAGCTGCAAGCAAGGCTCCCGGACAACCTAGAAGCCTTGCGACACATGGCCTTGTTCAGTGTTAACCTCTACCGACCACCAAACCCGGATCCGGGATCCCCCCCAGCATAATTGCTGACTAGCATAGCCTAGCCTAAAGTTACAGGGATATCATAAAAAAAATTGTTCATGAAATCACAAGTCCAAGACACCAAATGAAAGATACAGATCTTGTGATTCAAGCCGTCATCTCTGATTTGTAAAATGTTTTACAGGGAAGACAAAATATGTAAATCTATTAGCTAACCACTGTTAGCAAAAGACAACAATTTTTTTACTCCACCATTTTCTTACTGCATCAGTAGCTATCACCAATTCGGCTAAACTAAGATATTGATAGCCACTAACAAAGAAAAAACCTCATCAGATGACAGTCTGATAACATATTTATTGTATAGGATAGGTTTTGTTAGAAAAATTTGCATATTTCAGGTATAAATCATAGTTTGCTATTGCAGCCACCATCACAAATCTCACCAAAGCGACTAGAATTACTACAGAAAGCAACTTGTATTACCAATTTACTCATCATAAAACATTTCTTAAAAATACACAGCACATAGCAATGGAAAGACACAGATCTAGTGAATTCAGACAACATTTCAGATTTTCTAAGTGTTTTACGGCGAAAACACAATAAATCGTTATATTAGCATACCACATATGCAAACGTTACCCCAGCATGAATTCAAGCCAAAGAGAGCGATAACGTAATCATCGCCAAAATATATTAATTTTTCACTAACCTTCTCAGAATTCTTCCGATGACACTCCTGTAACATCATATTACAACATACATATATTGTTTGTTCGAAAATGTGCATATTTAGCCATAAAAAAACGTGGTTATACAATGAAAATAGTAGCAAATCAAGCCTCAAAATGTCTGACGTCATCTTTCAGAGTGATCTAGTTTAATTGAAAGCTAATCATATACTTGACTAAAAAATACAGGGTTGACAGGAATCGAAAGACAAATTAGTTCTTAATGCAATCGCTGATTTACATTTTTTAAATTATCCTTACTTTTCAATACAGGTTGCGCCAAGCGAAGCTATAGAAAACAAAATGGCGCCATAAGCGTTTAAAATTTTTCGACAGAAACACGATTTATCATCATAAATTGTTCTTACTGTGAGCTGTTCTTCCATCAGAATCTTGGGCAAAGAATCCTTTCTTGGGTCTAATCGTCTTTTGGTCGAAAGATGTCCTCTTGTCCGTCGAAATGCCCACTAACGTTCGACCGGGACCCCGAAACGTGCCCGGCGCTTCAAAGTGCAACACAAAGCAATGCCTCAAAATCGCACTAAACGGATATAAATTGCTATAAAACGGTTTAAATTAACTACCTTATGATGTTTTTAACACCTCTAACGAGTAAAAACATGACCAGAGAAATATTACTGGCTAAACTAAAGCTTGGAAGGAGGCGAGTCCGATGTCCTTCGCGCGCAAGGCGCAGGCAGCAAAGGGAAGCTACTTCCGGTATTTGCTGTTTTATACAGCCCCTGATTGCGCAATCGACTCCATTCAAAGCGTCATCACGCACTGACATCCAGGGGAAGACGTAAGACGTGTCTGTTTCTCCATAGCATTTACACGGACCTTCAAACTGACTCCAGATCAGTGGCCAAAATGTTTGAAATCTGACTCCCTATCATGAAAAGTGCTGTAGATTGAGTTCTGTTTCACTCAGAGACAAAATTCCAACGGCTATAGAAGCTAGAGACTGTTTTCTATCCAATAATAATAATAATATGCATATTGTACGAGCAAGAATTGAGTAGGAAGCCGTTTAATCTGTAGTGCAAATTATGCTAATGCGAAACAGCACCCCCTATATTCGCAAGAGGTTAAGGAAACGCTACAGCACAATAAAGTCACCGCTGAGCTACTGGGGTACCAGCCCCAAACAATTGATAAAATTGTTTCCAAATGGAGAAACATCCATCTGTTTAGGTGGGACTCAACTGAAAATACAGTCGAGTTTTGGAGTGAAGTGAATAACTACACGGACTCTTCCGGGTCAAATCCATTTGAAGAACTGTGCAAAGCTGCACTCGCTGCCCTCTCCTTGCCAAACTCAAATGCGGAGGTTGAACGGCTGTTCAGCCAAATGAGTGTGGTCAAGTCAAAGTTAAGGAATAGAATATCACTGCACACTCTCAACTCCATACTCCTGGTGTGGTATGTCAGTGTTCTGCCACCCTCCGATCCAACAGGTCCCAGACGTGCTCAATGGGATTGAGATCCGGGCTCTTCGCTGGCCATGGCAGAACACTGACATTCCTGTCTTGCAGGAAATCACGCACAGAACGAGCAATATGGCTGGTGGCATTGTTATGCTGGAGGGTCATGTCAGGATGAGCCTGCAGGAAGGGTACCACATGAGGGAGGAGGATGTCTTTCCTGTAATGCACAGCATTGAGATTGCCTGCAATGACAACAAGCTCAGTCCGATGATGCTGTGACACACCGCCCCAGACCATGACAGACCCTCCACTTGCAAATCGATCCCGCTCCAGAGTACAGGCCTATTCGGCGCATGTGACTAATACAATTTGATTTGATTTGAACTGCAGTCTGGGATCAAGAAAATCATCAGTGCAAATAGAAAACATGTTGCTCTCACAAGTTGTGATATTTAATTTGTAATTGAAAGGAAACAATGCTAATTAAATTAAATGAATAAAGCATAATGGGCAACTCTCCAGCTATGAATGACATCTTCTCAGCGGAGCTTCTCAAAATTGTCCTTATACTATCCTTACATCCTTACACATGCTTTTATTTTGCCTTTAAAAAAATGCACAGTCACAATGATAATTCATACATGTACATTCAGAATTCACTAGATAAGGCAGCATAGTGTAATCAAGTGTTTTGTCTATGTGTCCTGTCTTATTCATGAACATTGTTTTCAGGATAAGCATAACACTTTCTCAAAATCATACATTTGGACACATCCTATAAATAGTAAGAAAACGTTTTGAGTCTACATACTCTTGAAAATGTACAAATGCAGCTGCATTTCTGTGGAGCCTGGCTGTTTATCACAAACCAGTCTTTTCTTTCCCCCATCAGGCTTATTATAGTCATTATAATGATCACCTCACTGTCCCTCTCCTCCTAAACCATTATCTCCACAGTGTGCCTGTAATTGTGTTTGCAGCCATTACAACTGCTCCTATTATAATGCTCTTACTGTACTCTCCATCCAGCTTCTCATATCTGGATACCTTAACGTACCTCACCACAAGCCACTCCTTACCTTTTTCCTCCTTTCGAGCTCTCACTCTCACCTTTCGCTCCTCTTTCCCCTCTAAATGTTCTTTCACTTCCACTTCTTTCTTCACCTGCTGAGTTCTCCCTCCTCTAGAACAACATTTCTCCCTCTATTCTCTCTCTCCCATGTTTAGACTCCTTCATGTATCACTCTCGCCTCTTTCCTTTCCTTTGCACTACCTTTCCCTCCCATTTCCCCCTCTTCCTCTCTCTCTGTTTTTCCATTCTTTGGATAGCAACCTTTCTCATAGCCCCTTTGTTTTCTCTCCTCATCTCCCTCTTTCTGAGATTCCCCTCTTCTTCCTCTCTCCACCCTCAGCTCAGCTCCGCTTCCATCTACCCCTCCTCTCTCCCTCTCTCCTCTCCTCCCTCCTATTGGAATCCGTCCTGCTGTAGCCCACTGTGGTGCGTCGGTGTGGCCTGTGCACTACAGTACATCCTGTGTATAGGAAGCATCCCGTGCCTCATCACTCCCAGCTGTGTGTGAGTTCAGCTGGCTCAGCCCGACCCATCTGTGTGATCAGCTGCCAGATATCTGGGGCTTGGCACCACACGGCCCACCCCTTTCCAAATCTCTCACCAGGAGAGGGAGGGGGAAGGGGGGGAAGGGAGAAGAGATGGTGGGAGGGAGTGGCACAGGTCGATTACAGGACCTAGAGCACCGCCTCATCTAGCTACATTAACCCCGTTCCGCTAGCGGAACCCCTCGCCAACAGCCAATAAAATTGCAGGGCGCCAAATACAAATCAACAGAAATCTCATAAATCTAATTTCTCAAACATACAAGTATTGGGCACCATTTTAAAGATAAAATTTGCGTTAATCCAGCCACAGTGTCTGATTTCAAAAATGCTTTACAGCGAAAGCTCCACAAATGATTATGTTAGGTCACCACCAAGTCACAGATAAACCAAGCCATTTTTCCCGCCAAAGAGAGGAGTCACAAAAAGCACAAATAGAGATAAAATTAATCACTAACCTTTGATGATCTTCATCAGATGACACTCATAGGACTTCATGTTACACAATACATGTATGTTTTGTTCGGTAAAGTTCATATTTATATCCCAAAATCTTATTTTACATTGGTGTGTTAGATTCAGTAGTTCCAAAACATGCAGTGATATTGCAGAGAGCCACATGAATTCACAAAAATACTCATAATAAATGTTGATGAAAATACAGCTATTATACATGAAACTTTAGATACACTTCTCCTTAATGCAACCGCTGTGTGAGATTTCAAAAAAACTTTGCAGAAAAAACTTTACATGATCAAGTCCATCATTTATGTCCATTTATGTCCAATAGCTTCTTTTGTTAGGGCGTTTGGTAAACAATCCAAAAGGGCGATCTGGTGCATTCGGATGAAACGTTATATTACAGGTCGAAGAAACATGTCAAACTAAGTATAGAATCAATCTTTAGGACGTTTTTATCATAAAAGTTCAATAATGTTCCAACCGGAGAATTCCATTGTCTGTAGAAATGCACTGGAACGAGAGCAACCTCTCAAGTGAAAGCGCGTGACTGAGAACGAGGCTGTAGGCAGATCCCTTAGTAAAACAGCTCCCATCCGGCACCCCTTCATATGAGCAGCCTGAAACCACGTTCTAAAGACGGTTGACATCTAGTGGAAGCCTTAGGAAGTGAAAAATAACCCATATCCCACTGTGTATTCGATAGGGGTGAGTTCAAAAACTACAAACCTCAGATTTCCCACTTCCTGTTTGGATTTTTTCTCAGGTTTTTGCCTGCCATATGAGTTCTGTTATACTCACAGACATCATTCAAACAGTTTTAGAAACTTCAGAGTGTTTTCTATCCAATAATAATATTGTCACGACCGTCATAATAAGCGGACCAAGGCGCAGCGGGATATGAGGACATCTTCTTTTATTAGAGATGACGAAACACGAAACGAACACTTTTATAAAACAAAACAACAAACGACCGTGAAGCTACAAACGTTAGTGCATACACAAGCTACAAACGTTCAACATAGACAATTACCCACAAACACCTAAAGCCTATGGCTGCCTTAAATATGGCTCCCAATCAGAGACAACAATAAACAGCTGTCTCTGATTGAGAACCAAATCAGGCAACCATAGACTTTCCTAAACACCTACACTGAACACAACCCCATACATACTACAAAACCCCCTAAACAATACACACACCCTAAACTATACAAAACGCACAAACATCCCCCATGTCACACCCTGACCTAACTAAACTAATCAAGAAAATATATATAACAAAGGCCAGGGTGTGACAGTACCCCCCCCCCAAAGGTGCGGACTCCGGCCGCAAAACCTGACACAGAAGGGGAGGGTCCGGGTGGGCCTTCCTATGGTGGCGGCTCGGGTGCGGGACATGGACCCCCCTCCACCATAGTCACTACCCGCTTTGGTGGCGCCTCTGGAACGGCGAGTCCCGGACTGAATACCATCCCATAGGGCGCCACTGGACGGAGGGGCAGCTCCGGACGGAGGGGCAGCTCCGGACGGAGGGGCAGCTCCGGACGGAGGGGCAGCTCCGGACTGAGGGGCAGCTCCGGACTGAGGGGCAGCTCCGGACTGAGGGGCAGCTCCGGACTGAGGGGCAGCTCCGGACTGAGGGGCAGCTCCGGATTGAGGGGCAGCTCCGGACTGAGGGGCAGCTCCGGACTGAGGGGCAGCTCATGACTGGCAGATGGCTCTGGCGGATCCTGGCTGACTGGCTCTGGCGGATCCTGGCTGGCTGGCTCTGGCGGATCCTGGCTGGCTGGCTCTGGCGGATCCTGGCTGGCTGACGGCTCTGGCGGATCCTGGCTGGCTGACGGCTCTGGCGGATCCTGGCTGGCTGACGGCTCTGGCGGATCCTGGCTGGCTGACGGCTCTGGCGGATCCTGGCTGGCTGACGGCTCTGGCTGGTCATGGCTGGCTGACGGCTCTGGCTGGTCATGGCTGGCTGACGGCTCTGGCTGGTCATGGCTGGCTGACGGCTCTGGCTGGTCATGGCTGGCTGACGGCTCTGGCTGGTCATGGCTGGCTGACGGCTCTGGCTGGTCATGGCTGGCTGACGGCTCTGGCTGGTCATGGCTGGCTCACGGCTCTGGCTGCTCATGGCTGGCTGACGGCTCTGGCTGCTCATGGCTGGCTGACGGCTCTGGCTGCTCATGGCTGGCTGACGGCTCTGGCTGCTCATGGCTGGCTGACGGCTCTGGCTGCTCATGGCTGGCTGACGGCTCTGGCTTCTGATGGCTGGCTGACGGCTCTGGCTGCTCATGGCTGGCTGACGGCTCTGGCAGATCCTGGCTGACTGGCGGCTCTGGCAGATCCTGGCTGACTGGCGGCTCTGGCAGATCCTGGCTGACTGGCGGCTCTGGCAGATCCTGGCTGACTGGCGGCTCTGGAAGATCCTGGCTGACTGGCGGCTCTGGAAGATCCTGGCTGACTGGTGGCTCTGGAGGATCCTGGCTGGTTGGCGGCTCTGGCGGATCCTGGCTGACTGGCGGCTCTAGCGGCTCGGGACAGACGGGCGGCTCTAATGGCTCGGGACAGACGGACGGCTCAGATGGCGCTGGGCAGACGGACGGCTCAGATGGCGCTGGGCAGACGGATGGCTCAGATGGCGCTGGGCAGACGGATGGCTCAGATGGCGTTGGGCAGACGGATGGCTCAGATGGCGCTGGGCAGACGGATGGCTCAGATGGCGCTGGGCAGACGGATGGCTCAGATGGCGTTGGGCAGACGGATGGCTCAGATGGCGTTGGGCAGGCAGGCGGCTCAGACGGCGCTGGGCAGACGAGCAGTGCAGGAGGCGTTGGGCAGACGGCCGACTCTGACCTGCTGAGGCGCACAGTAGGCCTGGTGCGTGGTGCCGGAACTGGTGGTACCGGACTGGAGACACGCACCTCAAGGCTAGTGCGGGGAGCAGGAACAGGGCACACTGAGTTCTCGAGGCGCACTATAGGCCTGGTGCGTGGTACCGGGACTGGTGGTACCGGGCTGAGGGCACGCACCTCAGGGCGAGTGCGGGGAGAAGGATCAGTGCGTACAGGGCTCTGGAGACGCACATGAGGCTTGGTGCGTGGTGCCGGAACTGGTGGTACCGGGCTGGGGACACGCACCTGAAGGCTAGTGCGGGGAGAAGGAACAGGGCATACTGGACCCTGGAGACGCACATTAGGCCTAGTGCGTGGTGCCGGCACTGGTGGTACCGGGCTGGGGACACGCATCTCAGGGCTAGTGCGGGGAGCAGCAACAGGACGCACAGGACTCTGGAGGCGCACAGGAGGCTTGGTGTAGGCACTGGTGGTAATGGGCTGGAGACACGCACCTCAAGGCTAGTGCGGGGAGCAGGAACAGTGCGTACAGGGCTCTGGAGACGCACATTAGACCTAGTGCGTGGTGCCGGAACTGGTGGTACCGGGCTGGGGACACGCATCTCAGGATGAGTGCAAGAAGCAGGAACAGGACACACCGGGTTGTGAAGGTGTACTGGAGACCTGGTGTGTATAGCCGGCATCAAATCTTCCGGAACTTTAACACAAGTTTCAGGCTGAGTACGAGGAACTGACACAGGTGGCATCGGACAGCTAACACGCTCCTCAGGGAGAATGCCATGCATACTCTGCCAAACCAACAGCTCTCTCTCTTCACTCTCCTCCAATTTCGTCAACAACTCCTCGAATGTCTCATAATCTCCCCTTCATTCACTCTCCTCCAATCTGTCCAATAACTCCTCGACAATCTCAGACTCACCCCTCAACTTCGCCGACTGCTCCAAGTGCCCCCCCCCAAGAATTTTTTTGGGCTGTCTCTCGGGCTTCCTACCGTGTTGCCGTGCTGCCTCCATCTCTGCCTTGGGGCGGTGATATTCCCCTGGCTGTGCCCAGGGTCCTCTCCCGTCTAGGATTTCCTCCCACGTCAGGAGTCTTGACATCGCTGCTGCTGCTTTTTACCCCGCTGCTTGGTCCTAGTTTGGTGGGTAATTCTGTCACGACCGTCATAATAAGCGGACCAAGGCGCAGCGGGATATGAGGACATCTTCTTTTATTAGAGATGACGAAACACGAAACGAACACTTTTACAAAACAAAACAACAAACGACCGTGAAGCTACAAACGTTAGTGCATACACAAGCTACAAACGTTCAACATAGACAATTACCCACAAACACCTAAAGCCTATGGCTGCCTTAAATATGGCTCCCAATCAGAGACAACAATAAACAGCTGTCTCTGATTGAGAACCAAATCAGGCAACCATAGACTTTCCTAAACACCTACACTGAACACAACCCCATACATACTACAAAACCCCCTAAACAATACACACACCCTAAACTATACAAAACACACAAACATCCCCCATGTCACACCCTGACCTAACTAAACTAATCAAGAAAATATATATAACAAAGGCCAGGGTGTGACAAATATGCATATATTAGCATCTGGGACTGAGTAGGAGGCAGTTCACTCTGGGCATGCTACTCATCCAAAAGTGAAAATGCTGCCCCCTATCCCAAACAAGTTTTAAAGCAGCACTGTGAAGACCTGGCTAACAATCTGATTTTTGGCGCTTCGGTCTATGATTTCTCTTGCTTAGGGAGGGAGGGAAAGTACATTCTTAGAAAAAAAGGTGCAATCTAGAACCATAAATGGTTCTTCTACATCTAACCCAAAAGGGGTTTTACCTGGAACCAAAAAGGGTTCTCCTAAGGGGACAGCTGAAGAATCCTTTTGGAACCCACTCTAGTGGAGGTTGAGGGGAGTACTGTGAAAGAGAGTTAGAGGTACGGATGATATACAGCACCAGTCAAAAGTTTGGACACAGCTACTCATTCCAGGGTTTTTCTTTATTTTTTCTATTTTGTACATTGCAGATTAATAGTGAAGACATCAACACTATGAAATAACACATATGGAATCACGTAGTAACCAAAAAACCCTTGAATGAGTAGGTGTGTCCAAACTTTTGACTGGTAACGTTAACTAACTCACTTTTGTACATTGCGCTGGTCCGTACAATTGACCTTATTTTAGCGCCCAAAGAACAATCAACCAGATCAACTGTAATATCAATATCATTGTAAAGCACAATTTCTACCCTTTCCAACAAAATCAATGATGAGACCCTTCATGATGCCTATCTCTGCATGATTCAAGAAGGCAATGAGCTCTGTCGGGTCTTTTTAAAAATGGCGGGTGGGGAAGCTAAACCTATTGCGTGATAGTGAGAAGGAGAGATGTCATGTGGGGAAACGGCTTTTTTCACCCGATCTGTCCAACTTATCACCTCTAAAATGTAAATAAAACACTACAAAGAGTTTATATAATGTGTTATTACATACCTATTTGAAGGTTTGTGTCAAATTTGAATCAGGTTTTTAGGGCACCGCTAAAGTTATCTTCAGAAGTAAAGAGCGGCTTTTGAGTCATGATGGCTTGCAGTGATGACGCAAAAAATTACTAGGTATCCCCCTTACCCTGTCCCTTTCTTGTTTTTAAACGGTGAGAGAAGCGCTACACCTGGTGGAGAGAGGCTGTAAGACACAGAATTAGTTGCTTTATGCGTGCTGTACGTTACGTCATGACACGTCACAATTTAACCTACAGCGTCGGAGGGGTCAGTTTTTTCAACTTTTCTCTAATATTATTGATCCATTACCATGTCAATCAAAGCTTGAATAGAAACGTAGTTCACACCCCAGATTTTGATGTCAACACAGTCGCTACAGTCCCATTAGTTCTCAATCCAGCCTTGTTTGAATGTCGCTTTTGCGCAAATTTGTATGGAATGGGGTTAGTCACCTTTACTGTAGATACTTTAATTCTATGTGACATTTAAATTCCATGGCTACTGTTGATATATGGTACTTCTGGACAGTAGACACCTCAACTACTTCAATTGTCTCAGATGTTCTATGGACAAATCTAATAAAAAGCACACTCTAACATACCGGGTAAGGGCTTTCGATCAATAATTATGGTTAATTAAGGCTTCTCTCTATAGTGTTACACCATGGCTATGGGCCTTGGAGTGTGAATATGGCTTCCCATGGAGGTCTTAGTGCTCAGAGCCCCATAGCTTTCATGGAGTACATACAGTACAGACTTACTAGATTTGCTGTTGAGTTGAATCCAAACTCACAGTTAATGCCAGGAGATATAAGGATTGGCTTTCTCCAAATAGCCATAGGGTACCGAGCCAACAGAAACTGTGCAGTCCCACAGCCATATAAACATCTAAAGCTTGCAAGTTAAGCATTTCACTGTACTTGTGCATGTGACAATACAAATTGAACTTGAACACTCATGAACTCATATATAAATTAATATGCAGGCACACACACACCCACACACAGGCACGTATGCATGCACACACTTTCTACATTTTGAATGGCAAGAATCCCATCTACACAAATTCATAATTTCTCTTCTTTTCTTTTCTTCCAGCTAATTCATGTTAGTGATTTAACCTATAACCTATAATGACATTTTGGAGATATAACAATGCATTTTTCATAGCTGAATAATTTCGTATCACTGTGAATTATCCTCATAAAAGTCAATAAACTCCCACAGAGCTGTATCACACCATTGAAAAGAAGAAACTAGCCGAGGATATTGACTGTCAATGATAGGACAGTTGTTATCTTCCAGAGGTCATACTGGTCTTAAAGAGGATTTAATTAAGCTATTACATTTTCACTCCTAGCCATGAGATGGTCACAAGACTGTAATATTTAGGGGAAATAATTACCATGTGGGAGGAAGCGTTCCCCACTTTTTTAACACTCTCCCAGGGGAACGTTTCAATGGTAAGCTTCTCACAATCATTGCGGTCTGTCTCTCTTTAGCTAATTATCCAAATGAGGCTTAGAAAACAAAGCCTTCTTCATTCAGGGTTTCGCCCACGTTTGTTTCACGTTTCCTCACCATTGCCTTTTAATAGGCGCTACAACTTTGTACAAGATGTCAAGTTAATGGAACACATTTGATGTCATGTAAGAGGGGCTGGGGCTGGACTTTAATAAGGCAGTTAAGTGCTAATGAGTCTGAGTATCGTTCTGTAGGGCCTCAGAGGGTGTTTAAACACTCACCGCCGCCTCGGTCGTGGCGAAGGCCCAGGTACTCCCCAAGGGAACAGACACCCCATTACTAACTGGATTACCCTCCACATTCTCTTTGAGAGAAACATAATCCTCTGTTGCAGAGGTTGAACTGCCTTTTCCAGGTCTGTGAGCAGGGTCATCGAGAAATCCACAATAATAAATATAAATTTTCTTCTCTCTCCCACCATGACAACGATGGGTGGAGCTGGATGATGAGGGGTAGAAGCTTGCGTGATGAGTAACCTTGTTTTGAGAAGATATTTGTTTGCTTTTCAGGCTCATATCTAGACATTAATTCAAAAGGGCTAACACAGTCTTCTGGCATGCAAGGGACCAGGGTTCAAACCCAGGATGACGGGATATCATTTAGTTTCTTCTTTCCCTCTTTGTGATGTGGCATGTCCTCCAGGCATGTGCACTACATCTCTCATCCACCTGCTGAACATGTATCGATTCCTAACTTATGGGGATGGATGGGAACATGCTACAACAAGACAGGTGTGCTTTTTATGTGTTTTGGAGAACTCTGTTGACTGGTTTATTCACATCAAAGGGCAAACCAATAACAGTAATTAGTAAGACACATTGTCTAAAACCAAGCACGTAGGACAGCAGATTTTCAATGGTTAAGGAAGACCAAGATGCACAAGGATCTGCTGTTAGAGAATCTGAGAGAGGTGGCAGGAGCTGACTTTAGATCTGTGAGAGTCCAGGCGGTCTTCTAAGTGCACTGCATGATTGTCACCTCCTTCAACTAAACTTCGTACATTCATCTCCTCCCTTTACTGTCAGAACTGGAGTGAGCAGCATGCCAAAGCACAAACAAAGGCGTTATAGAGCAGTTAGTTCTGTTTCTATCCCACATCACAAAGCTCTAAGAGGGGCTAGTGTGAATGTATCTTCCCCTCACCTCCAGCACACTGGTTATATTCATTCTGCATCATGGCTGCATCATGGCTGATACCAGACCAATACTAGCTTCCATACCAAATGGACTGATACCTTTACACTATCTGATGCCTAGTCAACAGAAGAGACTGGTTGACTGTGGAAAATAGCCAACCAATGCTGATACATGTGACGCACTTCCACAGATGATTGTTGATTCCTCGCAGCCCCTGGTCTGGTTATTTCCTAACCCGGTCTGGCTCTGATTTTCTGTTTGCTCCTAGTGTTCAGTCACCTGTCAGCCACACCAACCATAAGCACTGGGGCTGTTTTTACATTACATAAACATTATTATTATTTCTCTCCTCTCAGTTCTGATTGATAGCATCCCCTCCAGCCACACAAAACAAATACAACATGAGTGATCTGATGTTGCCAACTCTGCGCCCCATGGGCAGAGAGCAGCTTTCAAACCACACCACATCATTCCCTCCGTTTTAAATAAAAGCAGAGCAGGGGGAGAGGAGTGCAGGGCAAACAGACCTCCAGGAGGTTGACATAAGTTTAGCATGGTGCTGTTGAAAGGAAACATTTCTCTGGGCCAACAACTGTACCGCTAACATTGAGCCTTTTAGAATAATGACCCTATTCCTCCTGAGGTCTATTTACAATTTTGGAACCAATTAGGTCCACTGTTACTTGAAATAATTAACACAGCCGTTCACAAAGGTTTAATTGGAAGTGATGTGAATACAGCACTAATTTCGCTTTTATAAAAAAAGGTATTGATGCCACCCAGTGCTCTCACTATTGATAAACACAGATATTAAACTATTTTTAAAATTCTGTGGTCCCATCTCAAAACTTACCTACCCATATTGGTAACAAACCCGACCAAAGCGGGTTTAACCTCTGCCATCAGATAACCTCTGCCATCTTTAACTTACATGCTTCATCAGAAACCAAAGCAAATATCTTTGGTCGATTTTGGAACATGTGGGACTTGGCTCCAATTTAATTCATAAGATTAAAATACTGTATGCCAATCCTTCAGCCTTAGTAATAACAGGCAATACCTGCTCTGTTCCATTCAGAATAACTAGAAGTAGCAGGCAAGGTGATCTCACCTCTGCTATTTTTATTGTCCATGGAGCCCCTGTCCTAGGCAATTTTAACAATTGAAAGAAATTACATCAATATCTCTCAATTCTAGGGATCACGTCATATGCCATATGTCATATGCCGATGATATCTTACCTTTTCTAGACAATGTATATCAATTTCTCCCAAAAGCTTTGAATATCATAGACAAATTCAACTCCATCTCAAATTATTGGGATAAAATCCAGAGTGCAGTTGCAAAATGTACTGGGCAAGGTAAGCAAGGCCAGATAAAATTAACACATTTGCAAAGAGGGAAAGACGTAGGAGGACTATCTGTAAAAAACAATTTTATTTCCAGGCACTAGCATATCGTCTCATCCTAAATTGGTATAGACATGATTCTTCCACCCCCTGGCTGAGTATAGAGAGAAATATGATGTCTCCTATTGCCCTGGAAGAGGTGGTCTTCACTGATATATCCCTTAACACTAGAACCGCTGAGCCTTGACGGACCCCTCTTCAAGCTAATGAGCAGTCATTCTGACTGCAACATCCTAATGGTGTAATTAATAAATGTCAAATACACTATCGTAAAAACAATACTTTGGTTGTGTTTATGAAGGCCTTGGGTAACATTAGAATACTATTTAAACATGAAACAGAAAGTATATGTGTTGGAACACAATAACAGGTCATTTTTATAATGACCAAATAAATAAAATATACCCCAACCAACAAGATGCATGGTTAAGACACATGAAAACATCAGTAGCCTAAACATAATTGTAAGCGCCAAGTGGCCTTGATAAATATTGAAACTCAGCACAAAAGCAATAATTGTCACGGCCGTCGTCGGAAGGAGACCAAGGTGCAGCGTGGTGAGCGTACATTTTCTTTTATTATAGTAAATGTCGCCAACAAAACAAGAAAACAAAGAAACGACCGTGAAGCTTAACAGGGCATTAGTGCCACTAACTAAGATAACTACCACAAACACCAAAGGAAAAAAGGCTGCCTAAGTATGATTCCCAATCAGAGACAACGAATGACAGCTGTCCCTGATTGAGAACCATACCCACCAAAACATAGAAATACCAAACATAGAAATGAAGAACATGAAGAAGAATGCCCACCCAAATCACACCCTGACCAAACTAAATAGAGACATAAAAAAGGCTCTCTAAGGTCAGGGCGTGACAATAATGGCATTATAATGAATAGGGTGGCTACTTTGAAGAATCTCAAATCTCAAATATATTTTTATTTGTTTAACACTTTTTTGGTTACTACATGATAAAATATGTGTTATTTCATAGTGTTGATGATTTCACTATTATTCTACAATGTATCAAATAGTAAAAATAAAGAAAAACCATTGAATGAGTAGTTGTGTCTGTCACGCCCTGACCTTAGTATTCTTTGTTTTCTTTATTATTTTGGTTAGGTCAGGGTGTGACATGGGTGATTATATGTTTCTGTCCTGTCTAGGGTTTTTGTATGTTTATGGGGTTGTGACCAGTCTAGGGGTTTTGTATGTCTATGGTTGCCTAGATTGGTTCTCAATTAGAGGCAGCTGTTTATCGTTGTCTCTGATTGAGAACCATATTTAGGCAGCCATATTCCTTGAGTATTTCGTGGGTGATTATCTATGTCTATGTTTAGTTGCTTGTGTCAGCACTATGATTATATAGCTTCTTGGTTGTTTTTGTATAGTTCATTCTGTGTTCTTTCTTTATTAAAAGAAGATGCATTCAAATCACGCTGCGCTTTGGTCTCATCTCTATAACAAACGTGACAGTGTCCAAACTTTTGACTGGTACTGTATATTACCAGGCAACTCCTTTTTTCTATATTTACAACTGAGGTCAGCTATGCTGGCCTATGGAGTCCCCGTGGGAAACCCAACTACCGAACCATCTAATGATTTGATTTATAAATAAATTATTTGGGCTCCCGAAAGGACTGATCTCCATAACATATAAACAACTTTTAGAAAGTTCATATTCTGAGCTAGCCATTAAAACAGTGTGGTCCACATATCTAAGTGAATCTGAACAACCCATATTCACTTCAATGCTTCCCACAGTTGTGTCAAGTTGGCTGGATGTCCTTTGGGTGGTGGACCATTTTTGATACACACAGGAAAATGTTGAGTGTAAAAACCCAGCAGCGATGCAGTTCTTGACATAAACCGGTGCTCCTAGCTAGAGCTGTGGTGGTCATGAAATTTTGTCAGCCGGTTATTGTCCTGCCAAAGACTGCTGGCTTCACGGTAATTGAACGTTAACTAACATAAACACATTTAGCATCTCCAGGCCTCCACGCATACAATCCGCATACAAGCTGCTGATGCATGCCTTTGGAACATATACATTTAAAAAAGTCTAATAAATTCATTATTTATTTTAGGCAGGTCTAAAGAAACATTATGATATGAAGAAAATGTGTTTCAGAAGAGTAGAATATGAGTTGTCCTACTGTATGTTATCTGGCTATGCCATAGGCTTATTCATTTAGTAGACATGATATGCTTATAAGTCACGTGACATTATTTTATATTACATTATTTTATAGTAAGAAGTAACAACAATAATAGTAATTGAACTTAGATAAATGAAATAGAAAATTATATTTTTCTTTTTTCCAGAGCAAGTGCGCATATGAAGTGGCTATGTTGAGCATAAATTGATCATTTGAAACAAGTCCTAAACCATAGAATGTCTTAGAAATCAAAACATATATGGCCTGCATGAAGTTGCAAAAAATGCATGTGCTCTGTTCTTTGACTCTGCACATGCTGTTCTCATCAAGTGGTCATATTTTCATCCATCAGACTATTCTCAATTTAGTCTTGTCTTTACTAAAATGTTAAAATAGTTTTGATTTAGAATGGCCCATTATGAAATGGGCAGGAACAGGGTCAGGGGGAAAAAATATGTAATCTGTATGCACATGAATAGCGAATGGAGGCTGCTTTCCCGCCCGTTGCTTTTTTCAATCACACAGAATAGGCTACTCCGGTTATTTCACTTCATGCATCAACCACTGTTTGAGGAGCATGCAGACTCTTCCTGAGCGACAGGTGATATTCTACCTAAACTCTATATGCCATGGGCTCTCCAACCCTATTCCTGCAGTTACCCTGTGCTTAATTTGGGAAACCAAGTGATATCTGTTCAGGAACTTCTATAGTAACATGTTTTCAAAACAAAACATATTTCATTAAACTGTTGACAGCCCCTTTCTGCTCGATTGAGAAAGGAATGAAGGAGAGAGAGGAGGAGATGGAAATGCACGTTGGTGAGATGCAGGTTTCCTCCAGATGTGACGCTTGCCATTCAGGCCAAAGAGTTCAATCTTGGTTTCATCAGACCAGAGAATCTTGTTTCTCATGGTCTGAGAGTCCTTTAGGTTCCTTTTGGCCAACTCCAAGCGGGCTGTCATGTGCCTTTTACTGAGGAGTGGCTTCCGTCTGGCCACTCTACCATAAAGACATGATTGGTGGAGTGCTGCAGAGATGGTTGTCCTTCTGGAAGTTTCTCCCATCTCCACAGAGGAACTGGAGCTTTGTCAGAGTGACCATCGGGTTCTTTTTCACCTCCCTGACCAAGGCCCTTTTCCCCTGATTGCTCAGTTTCTCTAGGAAGGGTCTTGGTGGTTCCAAACTTCTTACAATTAAGAATGATGGAGGCCACTGTGTTCTTCGGGACCTTCAATGCTGCAGATATTTTTTGGTACCCTTCCCTGTGCATCTGTGCATCGATACAATCCTGACTCGGAGCTCTACGGAAATTCCTTCAACCTCATAGCTTGGTTTTTGCTCTGACATTTGTGTGCCTTTCCAAATCATGTCCAATCAATTGAATTTACCACAGGTGAACTCCAATCAAGTTGTAGAAACATCTCAAGGATGATCAATGGAATCAGGATGCACCTAAGCTCAATTTCGAGTCTCATAGCAAAAGATCTGAATACTTTTGTAAATAAGGTATTACTGGTTTTAAATTTGTAATACATTTGCAAACATTTCTAAATACCTGTTTTCACTTTGTCATAATGGGGTATTGTGTGTAGACTGATAAAAAAATGTAAATCATTTTCAGAATTATGCTGTAACTTAACAAAATGTGGAAAAAGTGAAGGGGTCTGAATACATTCCAAATGCACTGTAGATTTTGGAGTATAGGCTAGTCCAGTTATGTACCAAAGACATCTTAAATTAGTTAAACAATATATATAATTCTCCAATACATAATATGAGGTAGGCTATGTACTGTATTACGGCACAATTAATATTTTCCTAACTTTATTTTTTGGGCTTGGGCTCATATATAGGCCTATGTCTATGCATATGCATAAGCTTTAATATTCATATGGGTGTTTTGAATGAATCATCACTTTAGAAAGTGCTCTCCATTTCGTTGTGTTAGGCTTTGAAACAACATCCACAACGACCATGTTTTACACTCAGTTTCAACTTGCTGCTGAACTTCTTTCTTCAAACTGATCATCACAGTGATGTGAGTTTTAAAAAGCACAATACTGTTTTCATAGCCATTTATTAATCAGAAGAAAAAATATATAATAATAATAAAAAATATATACTGTATATTTGTTTTTTCTCAGTACCCCCAACCTCAAACATCTTCCCGTGGCTATGAATGTTGATGATAAGTGTTTGATGTGATTTCGATGCATTTGCAATGATGTCAGAGTGGTTAGAGGGACAATAGAGCCCTGAGTACCAAGCCATTAGCGACCTGATGGTCGTTAGTGAGCTGGGTACTACCAACGCATGTCCAGAGTGCATAAGAGAAGAGTACCTGACTCAAAGGTCAAATGCAATTTTACTTTGTTCATGACTCATGACTGCCGGTCACCGCAGTCAGCCCTACACCTGACACTTACGTTCAAAGGAACTTTTTATTTTTATTTTATTTCACCTTTATATAACCAGGTCGGCTAGTTGAGAACAAATTCTCATTTGCAACTGCGACCTGGCCAAGATAAAGCAAAGCAGTTCGACACATACAACAACACAGTTACACATGGAATAAACAAACATACAATCAATAATACAGTAGAAAAATATATATACAGCATGTGCAAATGAGGTAGGATAAGAGAGGTAAGGCAATAAATAGGTCATGGTGGCAAAGTAATTACAATATAACAATTAAACACTGGAATGGTAGGATGTGCAGAAGATGAATGTGCAAGTAGAGATACTGGGGTGCAAAGGAGCAAGATGAATAAATAAATAAATACAGTATGGGGATGAGGTAGATTGGATGGATTATTTACAGATGAGCTATGTACAGGTGTAGTGATCTGTGAGCTTCTCTGATAGCTGGTGCTTAAAGCTAGTGAGGGAGGTAAGGGTCTCCAGCTTCAGAAATGTTTGCAGTTTGTTCCAGTCATTGGCAACAGAGAACTGTAAGGAGAGGCGGCCAAAGGAAGAATTGGCTTTGGGGGTGACCAGTGAGATATACCTGCTGGAGCGCGTGCTACGAGTGGGTGCTGCTATGGTGACCAGTGAGCTGAGATAAGGCGGGGCTTTACCTAGCAGAGACTTGTAGATGACCTGAAGCCAGTGGGTTTGGCGACGAGTATGAAGCGAGGGCCAGCCAACGAGAGCATACAGGTCGCAGTGGTGGGTAGTATTTGGGGCTTTGGTGACAAAACGGATGGCACTGTGATAGACTGCATCCAATTTGTTGAGTAGAGTGTTGGAGGCTATTTTATAAATGACATCGCCAAAGTCGAGGATCGGTAGGATGGTCAGTTTTACGAGGGTATTATTTGGCAGCATGAGTGAAGGATGCCTGGCTGCGAAATAGGAAGCCGAATCTAGATTTAATTTTGGATTAGAGATGCTTAATGTGAGTCTGGAAGGAGAGTTTACAGTCTAACCAGACACCTAGGTATTTGTAGTTGTCCACATATTCTAAGTCAGAACCGTCCAGAGTAGTGTTGCTGGACAGGCGGGCAGGTGCGGGCAGCGATCGGTTGAAGAGCATGCATTTAGTTTTACTTGCATTTAAGAGGAGTTGGAGGCCACGGAAGGAGAGTTGAATGGCATTGAAGCTCGTCAGGAGGTTAGTTAACACAGTGTCCAAAGAAGGGCCAGAGGTATACAGAATGGCGTAGAGGTGGATCAGAGAATCACCAGCAGCAAGAACGATATCATTGATGTATACAGAGAAGAGAGTTGGCCTGAGAATTGAACCCTGTGGCACCCCCATAGAGACTGCCAGAGGAATGGACAACAGGCCCTCCGATTGACACACTGAACTCTATTGGAGAAGTAGTTGGTGAACCAAGCGAGGCAATCATTTGAGAAACCAAGGCTGTTGAGCCAATAAGAATGTTGTGATTGACAGAGCCGAAAGCCTTAGCCAGGTCGATGAATACGGCTGCACAGTAATGTCTCTTATCGATGGCGGTTATGATATTGTTTAGGACCTTGAGCGTGGCTGAGGTGCACCCATGACCAGCTCTGAAACCAGTTTGCATAGCGGAGAAGGTACGGTGAGATTCGAAATGGTTGGTAATCTGTTTGTTAACTTGGCTTTCAAAGACCTTAGAGAGGCAAGATAGAATAGATATAGGTCTGTAGCAGTTTGGGTCTAGAGTGTCTCCTCCTTTGAAGAGGGGGATGACCGCGGCAGCTTTCCAATCTATGGGAATCTCAGACGATACGAAAGAGAGGTTGAACAGGCTAGTAATAGGGGTTGTAACAATTTCGGCAGATAATTTTAGAAAGAGAGGGTCCAGATTGTCTAGCCCGGCTGATTTGTAGGGGTCCAGATTTTGCAGCTCTTTCAGAACATCAGCTATCTGGATTTGGGTGAAGGAGAAGTGGGGGAGGTTTTGATGAGTTGCTGTGCAGAGTGCAGGGCTGTTGACCGGGGTAGGGGTAGCCAGGTGTGAGATTGAGGGCATCAAGCTTAGATTGTAGGATGGCCGGGGTGTTAAGCATGTCCCAGTTTAGGTCACCTAGCAGCACGAGCTCAGAAGATAGATGGGGGGCAATCAGTTCACATATGGTGTCCAGGGCATAGCTGGGGGCAGAGGGTGGTCTATAGCAAGCGGCAATGGTGAGAGACTTGTTTCTGGAAAGGTGCATTTTTAGAAGTAGAAGCTCGAATTGTTTTGGTACAGAGCTGGATAGTAAGACAAAACTCTGCAGGCTATCTCTGCAGTAGATTGCAACACTGCCCCCTTTGGCAGTTCTATCTTGGCGGAAAATGTTATAGTTAGGAATGGAAATTTCAGTGTTTTTGGTGGTTTTCCTAAGCCAGGATTCAGACACGGCTAAGACATCCGGGTTGGCAGAATGTGCTAAAGCAGTGAATAAAGCAAACTTAGGGAGTAGGCTTCTAATGTTAACATGCATGAAACCAAGGCTTTTACGGTTACAGAAGTCAACAAATGAGAGCACCTGGGGAGTAAGAGTGGAGCTAGGCCCTGCAGGTCCTGGATTAACCTCTACATCACCAGAGGAACAGAGGAGGAGTAGGATAAGGGTACGGCTAAAGGCTATAAGAACTGGCCGTCTAGCAGGTTCGGAACAGAGAGTAAAGGGAGCAGGTTTCTGGGCATGATAGCATAGATTCAAGGCATAATGCACAGACAAAGGTATGGTAGGAAGAGAGTACATTGGAGGTTAACCTAGGCATTGAGTAATGATGAGAGAGATATCGTCTCTAGAGACGTTTAAACCAGTTGATGTCATCGCATATGTGGGAGGTGGAACAACATGGTAGGTTAAGGCATATTGAGCAGGGCTGGAGGCTCTACAGTGAAATAAGACAGTAATCACTAACCAGGACAGCAATGGACAAGGCATATTGATATTAGGGAGAGGCATGCATAGCCAAGTATCCGTATGGGTCCAGTGAGTGGTTGGGCTGGCTGGGGACACGGCGATTCAGACAGTTAGCAGGCCGGGGCTAGCAAGCTAGCATAAGGGCCTTAGAGGGACGTCGCGATGGGGGAAAGTCTGTTTTTGCCTCCTCGTGCGGTGACGTCGATAGACCAGTCGTGGAATTAGTAGGATTCCAAGTAGCAGAGGGGTCTTAGTCCATTTGGCACAATGGGTATATGGATCCATTTAGATGAAAAGGTTCAGAGTTTGCGGTAGGAATCCGGGGATATGTAGAGAAAAATATGTCCGCTGTGCTCTGGTTTGAAACGAACTGGCGAGAGCTTTCCGAGCTAAAGGTTAGCTGAATGACCACTAGCAGTGGTTAGCTGACTGATAGCTGATATCTGGTAGCTATTTAGCTAGCTAGCTTCAGATGAGGATTACAGTTCGGAGGTAAATAGAAATACTTTATTGAAAAAAACAGATCCACACCACATTGGGTGGGGCGGGTTGCAGGAGAGTATTTTGAAGTTGAGAATTAGGAAAAATATTTTAAAAAATGCGAAGAAAAATATATAAAAAGTTATATACATGGGACGAGACAAGACAAAGACAAAGATGTCTGACTGATACGCCATCTGGGAAACTGTCACTTAAATATTTTATCTTGCCCATTCACCCTCTGAATGACACACATACACAGTCTATGTCTCAATTGCCAATAATCCTTCTTTAACCTGTCTCCTCCACTTCATCTGCACTGATTTAAGTCGATTTAACAACTGACATCAATAAGGGATCATAACCTTCACCTTGGTGTAAACTGGAAACCAAATATCCTGAGGCTGCATTTATTGTAGCTGGGGATTTTAACAGAGCAAAATTGAGAACAAGGCTACCTAAATTCTATCAGCATATTGATTGCAATATGCGTGGGTGCAATACACTCAATCACTGCTACTGTAACTTCTGTGATGTATACAAAGCCCTCCCTTCGGCAAATCCGACCACGACGTCATCTTGCTCCTATCGTCTTATAGGCAGAAACTCGAACAGGATGTACCAGTGACTAGAACCATTCAATGCTGGTCTGACCAATCGGAATCCACACTTCAAGATTGTTTTGATCACGCGGACTGGGATATGTTCCAGTCAGCCTCAGATAACAACATCGATCTATACGCTGACTCGGTGAGTGAGTTTATAAAGAAGTGCATTGAAGATGTTGTACCCACTGCAACTATTAAAACCTACCCTCACCAGAAACCGTGGATGGATGGAGGCATTCGCGCAAAACTGAAAGTGCATTTATCTACCGCATTTAACCATGGAAAGAGGTCTGGGAATATGGCTGAATATAAATAGTGTAGTTATTCCCTCCGCAAGGCAATCAAACAAGCGAAATGCTGGTACAGGGACAAATTGGAGTCTCAATTCAACGACTCAGACACAAGACGTATGTGGCAGGGTCTACAGGAAATCACGGACTACAAAAAGAAAACCTGCCATGTCACGGACAAAAACGTCTTGCTTCCAGACAAACTAAACATCTTCTTTGACCGCTTTGAGGATAATACAGAGCCACCGTCGCGGCCCACTAACAAGGACTGCCCCCCCTCCTTCTCCGTAGCTGATGTGAGAAAAACATTGAAACGTGTTAACCCTCGCAAGGCTGCTGGCCCAGACGGCGTCCATAGCCGCGTCCTCAGAGCATGTGCAGACCAGCTGGGTGGTGTGTTTATGGACATATTCAATCGCTCCCTATCCCAGTCTGCTGTCCCCACGTGCTCCAAGATGGCCACCATTGTCACTGTACCCAAGAAGGCAAAGATAACTGAACTAAATGACTACCGCCCCGTAGCACTCACTTCTGTCATCATGAAGTACTTTAAAAGACTAGTCAAGGATCATGTGACCTCCACCTTACTGGCCACCCTAGACCCACTTCTGTTTGCATACCGCCCCAACAGGTCCACAGACAATGCAATCGCCGTCACACTGCACACTGCCCTATCCCATCTGGACAAGATGAATACCTAGGCAAGGTCGGTAGAGGTGCATCAAAGCTGGGACCGAGAGACTGAAAAACAGCTTCCAACTCTAGGCCATCAGACTGCTAAACAGCAATCACTAACTTAGAGAAGCTTCTGCCTACATTGAGACCCAATCACTGGCCACTTTAATAAATTGATCACTAGTCATTTTAAACAATGCCACTTTAATAAAGTTTACATATGTACGTTACTCATATCATATGCATATACTGTATTTTATATCATCTATTGTACCTTGCCTATGCTGCTCGGCCATCGCTCATCCATATATTTGTATGTACATATTCTCATTCTCCCCTTTAGATTTGAGTGTATTAGGTAGTTGTTGGGAAATTGTTAGATTACTTGTTAGCTATTACTGCACTGTCGGAACTAGAAACACAAGCATTTCGCTACACTCGCATTAACATCTGCTAACCATGTATATGTGACCAATACAATTTGATTTGATTTGACCAGTATTCACCTGGTCAGTCTATGTCACGGAAAGAGCATGTGTCCTTAATGCTTTGTACACTCAGTGTAAATATTCAATGCGTTGCATCTGCTATGTTACTTAACGATGATAGCTCGATGAATCTCTCAATCAATCAGAGACGATTACTACTGGCAGGCAGCATTGCTGCAAAAAAAAGATGTAGGCTCTTAGATTGCAATCACCACAATCTCTCCCAATTCGCCAGTGGATACAGTTACCATTTCAATTATTGACAGCAAGAATGAATGGTACTAATCAAGGAACAATTGTGGTGTGAACAAATATACTTGCCTTTGTAAAGAAATCTCAGCTAATGTCACGTCCTGACCATAGAGAGTCCTTATTTTCTATGGTAGAGTAGGTCAGGGCGTGACTGGGGGGTTAGTCTAGTTTATTATTTCTATGTGTGGTTCTAGGTTTATTTTTCTATGTTGGTGATTGTGTATGATTCCCAATTAGAGGCAGCTGGTAATCGTTGTCTCTAATTGGGGATCATATTTAGGTAGCCTTTTTCCACCTGTGTTTATGGGATATTGTTTTGAGTTAGTGCACGTAGCATCGATGTAGTCACGGTTCGTATTGTTTATTTGTTTTTGTCTTTGCTAAGTTTCACTTATTTAATTATGTGGAACTCAACATCCGCTGCGCCTTGGTCCGATCATTATTCCAGCAAACGTGACAACTAAAGCCAAACGCCTTCAGAAAGTATTTACACCCCTTGACTTTTTACAGATTTTGTTGTCTTACAGCCTGAATTTAAAATGGGTTAAATTTAGATTTTGTGTCACTGGCCTACACACAATATCCCATAATGTCAAAATCGATTTATGTTTTTAGACATCTTTACAAATCAATTTAAAATGAAAAGCCTAAATGGCTTGAGTCAATAAGTATTCAACCCTTTATGAGTATGCTTAAGCTTATGGCAAGCTTAAATAAGTTTAGGAGTAAACATATACTTAACAAGTCACATAATAAGTTGCATGGCCTTACTCCGTGTGCAATAGTAATGTTTAACTTCTTATGGCTGCAGCCCGACACCGGTACACTTATGACAACAGCCAGCTCAAAGTGCAGGGCGCGAAATTGAAAAGATATTTTTTTTAAATATTTAACTTTCACACATTAACAAGTCCAATACAGCATATGAAAGGTACACATCTTGTGAATCCAGCCAACATGTCCGATTTTTAAAATGTTTTACAGGGAAGACACAATATGTAAATCTATTAGCTAACCACGTTAGCAAAAGACACCACTTTTTTTACTCCATCAGTTTTTTACTCCATCAGTAGCTATCACAAATTCGACCAAATAAAGATATAAATAGCCACTAACCAAGAAACAACTTCATCAGATGACAGTCTGATAACATATTTATTGTATAGCATATGTTTTGTTAGAAAAATGTGCATATCTCAGGTATAAATCATAGTTTACATTGCAGCTACAGTCAGAAATTGCACCGAAAGCAGCCATAATAATTACAGGCACCAACGTCAAATACCTAATTACTCATCATAAAACATTTCTGAAAAATACATAGTGTACAGCAAATGAAAGACAGGCATCTTGTGATTCCAGCCAATATTTCCGATTTATTAAGTGTTTTACAGCGGAAAAAAAATGTAGCGTTATATTAGCTTAGCACAATAGCCAGAAACACTTGGGCGCCGGCGACTACGACAGATATATGAAATAACATCATAAAATGGGTCTTACTTTTGCTGATCTTTCATCAGAATGTTGGACAAGGTGTCCTTTGTCCAGAACAGTCGTTGTTTGGATTCAGAACGGCAACTTTCCCTCTTCATTTAGCAAGTGCGCTAGCCGGGTGGCACGACACTCTCCATGTCAACAAACGGAAGAGAACGGAACACGGCAAAACTCCCGAAAAAATTTCAATAATCTGATGAAACTATATTGAAAAAACATACTTTACGATGATATGGTGACATGTATCAAATAAAATCAAAGCCGGAGATTGTAGTCGCCTATTACGGCAGCTAAACAAAAGGCAACCCCACTGTCCAGCTCGCGCTCTTCAGAGTACCGAAAATGGGGGACACGTCATTCCAAGATGATGTGTTCCATCTCAGACCAAGATAATCACCTCATTTCTTCTCTCACAGCCTCTTGACACCCAGAGGAAGGTGTATGACGTGCATGTATACTAATAGGTCTTGTGCCCATTTATAGGCAGGAAGAAGAACAGAGCATCGATTTCAGACATTCCACTTCCTGGTCAGGAAATGTGCTGCAGAATGAGTTCTGTTTCACTCAGAGAAATAATTCAAACGGTTTTAGAAACTAGATAGTGTTTTCTATCCAATAGTAATAATAATATGCATATTGTACGAGCAAGAATTGAGTACGAGGCCGTTTGAAATGGACACCTTTTATCTGGCTACTCAATACTGCCCCTTGCAGCCCAAACAGGTTAACATGATTTTTAAAATAACTACATCATCTCTGGACACCACACATACAATTATCTGTAAGGTCCCTCAGTCGAGCAGTGAATTTCATACACAGATTCAACCACAAAGACCGGGTAGGTTTTCCAGTGCCTCGCAAAGAAGGGAACCTTTTGGAAGATGGATAATAAGAAAAAAACATTGAATATACCTTTGAGCATGGTGAAGTTATTAATTACACTTTGGATGGTGTATCAATACACCCAGTCACTACAAAGATACAGAAATCCTTTATAACTCAGTTGCCAGAGAGAAAGGAAACCGCTCAGCGATTTCACCATGAGGCCAACTGTTTTTAATGAGTTTAATGGCTGTGATAGGACATAATCTAAAAGGAGAAAACTGAGGATGGTTCAACATTGTAGTTACTGTACAATACTAACCTAAATGACAGAGTGAAACAAAAGAAGCTTGTACAGAATAACAATATTCCAAAACATGCATCCTATTTGCAAAAAAGCTTTAAAGTAAAACTTTAAAAAATGTGGCAAACAAATGAACTTTATGTCCTGAATATGAAGCCTTATGTTTAGGGCAAATCCAACACAACACATCACTGACTATGGCTCTTCATATTTTCAAGCATGGTGGTGGCTGCAACATGTTATGGGTATGCTTAGCAAGGATTAGGGAGTTTTATTTAGGGTAAAATGGAATAGAGATAAGCACAGGCAAAAACCTATAGGAAAACCCAGTTCAGTCAGCTTTCCAACAGACACTGGATTCAAATTCCCCTTTCAGCAGGACACTAACCTAAAACACAAGGCCAAATATACACTGAAGTTGCTTACCAAGATGACATTGAATGTTCTTGACTGGTCTAGTTACAGTTTTGACTTAAATATGCTTGAAACCCTATGACCTGACATGAAAATGGCTGTCTAGAAATGATCAACAACCAACTTGACAGAGCTTGAAGAATTTAAAAAGTATAATGTGCAAAAATTGTACAATCCAGGTGCAAAGCTCTTAGAGACTTACCCAGAAAGACTCACAGCTGTAATCACTGCCAAATGTGATTCTAACATGTTTTGACTCAGGGGTTTGAATACTTATGTAAATGTGCTAATTCTGCATTTCATTTTCAATTTTCAATACATTTAAAAAAAAATCTAAAAGCATGTTTTCACTTTGTCATTATAGGGTATTGTGTGTAGATGGGTGGGAAAATTATATATTTAATCAATTTTGAATTCAGGCTGTAACACAACCAAATGTGGAATAAGTCAAGGGGTATAAATACTTTGAAGGCACAAACAATATTTACACTCCGTTGCACCTCTTTTGCGCTCAGAACAGCCTCAATTTGTGGATTCTACAAGGTGTCAAAAGAGTTCCCCTAGGGTGCTGGCCTATGTTGACTCCAATGCTTCCCACAGTTGTGTCAAGTTTGCTGGTAGTGGATCTCTACTCCGAATAGACCATTCCATCTTATCCCACAGATACTCAATTGGATTGAAATATGGTGACTGGGCAGGCCACTGCAAAAAGCTGAATTCACTGTCATGTTGGTGGAACCATTCCTGGACAATCCAAGCCTTGTGGCAAAAATAGTAATTTAGCAAACGCTCTTCACCAAAGCGACTTACACTAGTGAGGGAATATGTTTTTGCACTTTTTCATACTGGTCCTCAATGGGAATCGATCCCAAAACTCTTGCGTCTTACGAACTAAGCCATCCGGGGCAATGTTCAAATATCCTGTGGCATTCAAATATTGCTGCAGTTTTGTCAAGGGGACAAATGTGTGCCATGAAAACACATCACATACTATCACACCACTACCACCGAGTTGTGCAATCTTTTATGGGTCTTTGGACACCAATGTTGTATTGGACTGTCAGTTGACTAATTGTAACCTGTCTGTTGCTTTGCACAATTCATGTCTGCTTCCTTTGTTGTCTTTCATCCATTATGAGTTTTCGGCCACTGGCCTGCCGTTGGCTGGATTTCCTTTGGGTGGTGGACCTTTGTCAATAATCAGCTGACTGGCTTTCTTGATGTCTATAGTATTCTCTCTGGTATGCAATCTAGTTTCTGCTCAGGTTATGGATGTGTTACTGCAACCTTAAAGGTCCTCAATGATGTCACCATTGCCCTTGATTCTAAGCAATGTTGTGCTGCTATTTTTATTGACTTGGCCAAAGCTTTTGATACGGTAGACCATTCCATTATTGTGGGCCGGCTAAGGAGTATTGTTGTCTTTGAGGGGTCTTTGGCCTGGTTTGCTAACTACCTCTCTCAAAGAGTGCAGTGTATAAAGTCAGAAAATCTGCTGTCTCGGCCACTGCCTGTCACCAAGGGAGTACCCCAAGGCTCAATCCTAGGCCCCACGCTCTTCCCAATTTACATCAACAACATAGCTCAGGCAGTAGGAAGTTCTCTCATCCATTTATATGCAGATGATACGGTCTTATATTCCGCTTGCCCCTCCTCGGAAGTTGTGCTAAATGCTCTACAACAAAGCTTTCTTAGTGTCCAACAAGGTTTCTCTACCCTTAACCTTGTTCTGAACACCTCCAAAAGAAAGGTAATGTGGTTTGGTAAGAAGAATGCCCCTCTCCCCACAGGTGTGATTACTACCTCTGAGGGTTTAGAGCTTGGGGTAGTCACCTCATACAAGTACTTGGGAGTATGGCTAGATGGTATACTGTCCTTCTCTCAGCACATATCAAAACTACAGGCTAAAGTTAAATCTCGACTTGGTTTCCTCTATCGTAATCACTTCTCTTTCACCCAGCTGCCAAACTAACCCTGATTCAGATGACCATCCTACCCATGATAGATTACAGAGAGAACAATTTATAGATCAGCAGGTAAGGGTGCTCTCGAGCGGCTAGATGTTCTTTACCATTCGGTCATCAGAATTGCCACCAATGCTCCTTATAGGACACATCACTGCACTCTATACTCCTTTGTATACCCGTCGCAAGACCCACTGGTTGATGCTTACTTATAAAACCCTCTTAGGCCTCATAAAACCCTCTTAGGCCTCACTCCCCCCTATCTGAGATATCTACTGCAGCCCTCATCCTCCACATACAACACCAGTTCTGCCAGCCACATTCTATTAAAGTTCCCCAAAGCACACACATCCCTGGGTCGCACGTCTTTTCAGTTCCATGCAGCTAGCGACTGGAACGAGCTGCAACAAACACTCAAACTGGACAGTTTTATCTCAATCTCTTCATTCAAAGACTCATGGACACTCTTACTGACAGTTGTGGCTGGTTTGCGTGATGTATTGTTGTCTCTACCTTATTGCCCTTTGTGCTAGTGTCTGTGCCCAATAATGTTTGTACCAAGTTTTGTGCTGCTACCATGTCGTTGTCATGTTGTGTTGCTACCATGCTGTGTTGTCATGTGTTACTGCCTTGCTATGTTGTTGTCTTATGTCTCTCTTTATGTAGTGTTGCGCTTTCTCTCTTGTTGTGATGTGTGTTTTGTCCTATATATATACATATATTTATATTTATATATATATATATATATATATATATATTTATATTTAATCCCCTTCTCCGCAGGAGGCCTTTTGCCTTTGGTAGGCCGTCATTGTAAATAAGAATTTGTTCTTAACTGACTTGACTAGTTTAATGAAGATTAAATAAAAATAAATTAAATACAAATAGTTGATACATACACATGGGAAATTGTTGAGCGTGAAAAACCCATTTCAGTTCTTGACAAACTAAAACTGTCTGTCTGTCTGTCGATAATTCTGAATATTGTTATCAGATGATGTTTCACGATGATGCTGTAGATGTTCAAGAGAACAATACCATTCCTTGTCCCGTGTGGCTCAGTTGGTGAAGAATTGCGAGTACAAAGCCAGCGTTGTGGGTTTGATTCCCATGGTTGGCCAGTATGAAAAAGTATATGCACTTATTACTGTAAATTGCTCTGGATGAGAGGGTCTGTTAAATAACTGTAATGTAATGAAGCTTTCAGGGTGCCGTTTGATAGCCAAACAATGCTGTTCCCCCCAAAATATATAGATAAATACAGATTTTCATATTTTTTACTTTCTCTTCTTTTAAGCCCACAGGGAAGGTGTGGTATGGGGAGTGTTTTCACTTGGAGGTGATGTGGGAGGGTGGATGTAAAAGCATCCTCGGTTCATAAGCAATCTTGGATATTTAGGGGGGCGCGTGGGTAGATAGAGATATGGAGGAGGGGGAGGGTGGAAAATGAGCAGGAGGTTGGACGGAGACATGTTGGGCTGGGGGGAATGGGATGGGGAGTTGGGGGTGTAAGCCCACCTCTTTCTGTTTCTGTTTTCTTTACATACCAATTTTATTATTACAAAATTCTGTGTGATCAATATGACCATTTCTGTCACAGCTGTTGAAAGGAGAGGACCAAGGTGCAGCGTGGTGAGCATACATTTTCTTTATTAAATCAAAATGACGCAGAACGAAAACAATAAACACTACAAAAACAAACCGTGAAGCTCAAAGGCTATGTGCCCTAAACAAAGTCAACTTCCCACAAAGACAGGTGGGAAAAGGGCTACCTAAGTATGGTTCTCAATCAGAGACAACGATAGACAGCTGCCTCTGATTGAGAACCACACCCGGCCAAACACAAATAAATATACAACATAGGACATAGAATACCCACCCCAACTCACGCCCTGACCAAACCAAAATAGAGATCCTTTTTATTTCTCTAAGGTCAGGGCGTGACAATTTCTCTATATATTTAGAGTGGCAGCCTACGTGTACATTTGATTAACACAGCGGACCAAATAGCATGTTTGCCTTTAAGGAAGTCAGCACCGAGACAAATAAATAAATAAGTAATCAATAAATATTAAGATCTTTTTAAAGCGGAAGAGTTACTCAGCCATCTAAACTTCCTTAGCTACAGACTGTACATGTACAGTATGTCATACAGTGCATTCTGGAAGTATTCAGACCCCTTTACTTTTTCCAGACTAGATTGATGAGAAACATGTTTTATTTAATCCATTTGAGAATAAGGCTGTAACGTAACAATATGTGGAAAAAGTGAAGGTGTCTGAATTCTTTCCGAATGCACTGTAGGTACTGGGTTTTTACAGTTTTTGTTTTCTGGATGTATTTCATTAACTGGATGTGTTTAACCTCCCCTACAGCTCCTGCTTGCTTCAGTTCCTGAGATAAACTGGGAACAGCATTGTGAGTGATGATGTCATTTTAAAACAGTTTAATCAGAAATAACACAAAAGTAAAAGAATTAACACATGTTAGTAACATGGCTTCTACGCAGTCCTCTCTGCCACCTCAGGCCTGATTTAAGGCTTGTTATTTTTATGCCCATAAATACGTTGAGTCTGGGAGTGCTCCATGGTTTGTTTATTGGCTGTCTCGCTTTCTCTCCCCACCCCCCCCCACTGGCCTGGCTTTACTAGAGGAGGGGTGTCATATAAACAGGGTAATATACCAGCCTTCCTTCTATGCACCGAAAAGCATTACCTACCCCTTTAATTCATTTTATAATGCAGAGACAGCCACAATTAATCCCCTGTGAATAATACAGAATGGAGAGGAAGGGAAAATATAACCCACAGGAACCTAAAAGTGTAACGATCGTTGTTGGAAGGATGGTCGTACCAAGATGCAGCGTGGGGTAGGTTAATCATTTTTATTTATGATAACCGGCACAAAACAAGAAACAAACGAAACATACAGCTTTGTAGGGCTAAAAAGCAACAATACAAAATCAAGATCCCACAAACAACAGGTGGGAATAGGCTGCCTAAATATGATCCCCAATCAGAGACAACGATAGACAGCTGCCTCTGATTGGGAACCATACCAGGCCAACATAGAAAATAAAAAACTAGACTACCCACCCTAGTCACACCCTGACTTAACCAAAATAGAGAAATAAAAGGTTCTCGAAGGTCAGGGCGTGACAAAAAGGGTGTTAGTTAGGATGCAACAGTGGAACTCTTTTGGATCAAAATGAGGGTGGATGTCTTGGACTAGACTTCGTAAGAGCACTGGTGATCATGATGGACTAGGCTGCTCATCCGTAGTTCTAAGAATCGCTGGCTTTTTTGGGTATCTGGTAACCAGATGATAACACAAACTGAATCTGGGTTGATTAGCATAGGGATGCATGTTAAATTACTGCATATCAACACACGGTCAACCCACGCTAGCTGTGGCATTCAGATGTGATTATAAAAGACATCTTACAACTGGTCTAAGGCGATTGTGTGTGTTTTCTTCTTGGTGCATCCTACATAAAGACGGATGAGTGAACAGCTAATCGCTCTGCATTAAGATGTGAGGAGACACAGCTGTCCAATAAATACAGTTCAAGGATGAGAATTGCATTTGTCATCATTTTAACTGTCTCTTTAGCCTCTGCTAGCCCCCTTTTGATGGATACATGGTAGGGGTTTATAGGGGTAAAACAGTTAGACGAAAATGCAGTGCGCAGGAGAAACAGATAAATAATGGTGTGAAGGTGAACACCATAAGTGAGGTGTCCAATTAAGGACACTCTCTGTCTGAGTAAGACTTGAGTCTATCTCAGTAAGAAAAAGAGGAAAGGGGGATACTTAGTCAGTTGTACAACTGAATGCATTAAACTGAAATGTGTCTTTCGCATTTAACCCAACCTCTCTGAACCAGAGAGGGGTGAGGGGCCGCCTTAACTGACATCCACGTCATCGGCGCCCGTGGAACAGTGGGTTAACTGCCTTGCTCAGAGTTGAGTCATTCTCAGTAGGAGTTGTCAGCAGGAGTTGTGTCATATGGAGTTATCTATCTATCTAATTTGTCTTTTTTGTCACGATGATGCTGGAGATGTTCAAGAGAACAATACCATTCCTTGTCCAGTGTGGCTCAGCTTGTAGTGCATGGCACTTACAACACCAGTGTAGTTGGTTTGATTCCCATTGGTGGCCAGTATGAAAAAAGTATACACTTACTGTCGCAAGTTGCTCTGGATAAGAAGGACTGAAATGAAGCTTACATTTTTGGGGGGGACAGCAGGGTCACGTTCGTTAGCCAAACATTGTCGAACATTGCAGATAGACATGCCACGAATAGAGCCTATGTGATACCTTATTCCACCAGCTTACTCCACTGTCCCTACCTCCTGACTGGGCTTAAACCAGTGGTACTCTGATCTCAAAGACGTGTGACAGCCCGCCAGGACGCAACGTTTTGAAATGTTCAAATATAAATATGCTATGTAGAACAAACACCTCTCTGATATGTAGAATATGGAATCACGGTGGCTCTACTCGTGTGATCTAGCTGCAATGTTCGAAAAAGTTTGGCTACCAACGTGGCCCTAGAGAGACAGATAGATAGATAGATAGATATTATATTCTAGAATCATGCTCATATTTTAAATTACCATAACAATGATAATAGATAAAAAAATCCTGCTGACTCAACTTTAACTGACAAAAGTCCCAATGAAACAACTCCCGATGACATCCCGATGACACAACTATTGATGATACACCTCTTTCCGACACAACTCCTACTGAGATCAACTCAATTCTTACTGAGATCGACTCAAGTCTTAACGAGACAGAGAGCGTCCTAAAATAGACACCTTACATCAGTCCCTAGTGGGAGCGACTGCAGTGCTGATCTGCCAGCGCTAGTGGGACAGGCAAAGAGCAGACAAATGGCATGTACTTGACACTTCTATGTGTTACAAGAAGAATAACATGAATGTTTGATCACAGCAAAATGACATGTATGCCATAAAGGGGAGTTTTTGACTGCCAAATGGTATGAAGTGATCAGTTATATACGACAACGTTGAAGTTGTATTATACAGTGTCTGACAGCTAAGATTACATGACTTTCTAGCCATTTGAAAGCTTGAGAAGGTTTTTATTTGAAATAGTAAATCCCTTCAGACACAGGCAGTAAAGTGGCAACTCTGGTTATTTATTATTCAGCTTACAGATGTTTATAACATCTAATGAATGTGATTTTGTTTTGCATTCTACTTGACCTTAGACGAGACAGAAAATTTACCCCTGGTAAGTTTTAGATTTAAATGTAGATGAAGACAAATAATGCCAAGGCGACCCCATCCAGTCAAAGACATAATTGAAGTGTCGTTCAAAAGAGTGAGAGACGAGCACAGAGTGGTTTTACATTACAGCTCAGCTCTCCAAAGTTCACAAGTGCAGCCATTTTGGGGAAAAAACAAACAACCTGAAGAACAAAGAAAGCTCTGTCACACACGGGGCAGCCCAAGCTTGAACTTATTCACTTCCTCAGCGGAAGGCCCTATTCTTACAAAATAATGCACTCTTCAAATCAAATCAAAGTCTATTTGTCACGTGCGCTGAATACAACACCTTACAGTGAAATGCTTACTTACAGGCTCTAACCAACAGTGCAAAAAAGGTATTAGGTGAACAATAGGTAAGCAAAGAAATAAAAACAACAGTAAAAAGACAGGCTATATACTGTACAGTAGTGAAAAGACAGAAAAATAGCAGTAGCGAGGCTATATACAGGCACCGGTTAGTCGGGCTGATTGAGGTAGTATGTACACGTAGAATTGATTAACTTCTTATGGCTGAAGGGGCAGTATTGAGTAGCTTGGATGAAAGGTGCCCATATCAAACGGCCTGCTCCTCAGTCATAGTTGCTAATATTTGCATATTATTATTAGTATTGGATAGAAAACACTCAAGTTTCTAAAACTGTTTGAATTATGTCTGTGAGATTAACAGAACCCATATTGGCAGGCAAAATCCTGAGTTGAAATCAAAACTGGAAGTCAGAAATCTGAGCTTGTATGTATTCACCAGAGTCCCCAATGAAAACCCCTTGAGATATGAATGATTGTGCACTGCCTAGAGGTTCCACTAGATGTCAACCATCAATAGAAATTATAATGAGACTTCTATGATGTTGTGGGAGAGAATGATAGCAGAATCAGTCAGGTGTCCATCAAGCAACCATTTTCTGATCATGCTTTTTCCTCATGGTACTCACTTGCATTCCATTGCTCACGAAGACAAGAAAGAATACTCCGGTTGGAACTTTATTGAAGCTATATGTTAAAAACATCCTAATGATTGATTCTGTACTTAGTTTGAAATGTTTCTTCGACCGGTAATATCACTTTTTGAAGTTTTTGTCCGATATAACGCTGACCAGAATTAGCGTTTGGATATGTAAACCAGACGCGCTAAAAAAAGAAGGTATTTGGACATAAATAACGGATTTTTTCGAACAAAACAAACATTTATTGTGGACCTGGGATTCCTGGTGTGCTATCTGATGTAGATCATCAAAGGTAAGGGAATATTTATCATATATTTTCTTGTTAATGTTGACGCCATCTTTGCGGCTGTGGTGTTTTACTTTTGAGCGCCGTCTCAGATTATAGCGTGGGTTTCTTTTTCGGTAAAGTTTTTTTGTAATCTGACACAGCGGTTGCATTAACTTCTCTGGGGCAGGTGGGCCAATAGCCAGGGAAAATACAGCGCGCCATATTCAAATAACATGATATAAAAATCTAACTTTCATTAAATCACACATGTAAGATACCAAAATAAAGCTACACTCGTTGTAAATCCAGCCAACATGTCAGATTTCAAAAAGGCTTTTCGGCGAAAGCATAAGATGCTATTATCTGATGATAGCACAACAGTAAACAAAGAGAGTAGCATAATTCAACACTGCAAGCACGACACAAAACGCAGAAATAAAATATAAATCATGCCTTACCTTTGACAAAATTCTTTTGTTGGCACTCCAATATGTCCCATAAACATCACAAATGGTCCTTATGTTCGATTAATTCCGTCGATATATGTCCAAAATGTCAATTTATTTGGACCGTTTCATCCAGAAAAACACAGCTTCCAACTTTCGCCAAGTCACTACAAAATATATCAAAAGTTACATGTAAACTTTACCAAAACATTTCAAACTACTTTTGTAATACAACGTTAGGTATTTTTAAACGTTAATAATCGATCAATTTGAAGACGGGATGATCTGTGTTCAATACAAAAAACAAACAAACTGACGCAACTTTTTTCGTAACGTGACTCTCTCAAAAAATTTACTTCATGTGACCCTCAATTACGATAGCCCTACTTCTTCACTACACAAAGGAATAACCTCAACCAATTTCCAAGGACTGGTGACATCCAGTGGAAGCGGTAGGAACTGCAAGCAAGTCCATTAGAAATCTGGTGTCTCTAAGAAAAAGCATTGAAAAGACAGTGACATCAAAAAAATACAAATTCTGAATGGTTTGTCCTCAGGGTTTTGCCTGCTACATAAGTTCTGTTATTCTCACAGACATGATTCAAACAGTTTTAGAAACTTCAGAGTGTTTTCTATCCAAATCGACTAATGATATGCATATCTTATATTCTGGGGATGAGTAGTAAGCAGTTGAATTTTGGCATGCTATTTTTCCGAAAGTGAAAATGCTGCCCCCTGCCCTCAAGAAGTTAACCTTTTCTCAATAGGGGGGCGCTATTTTCACTTTGTAAAAAATCGTTCCCAAATTAAACTGCCTCGTACTCAATTCTTGCTCGTACAAAATGCATATTATTATTACTATTGGATAGAAAACACTCTCTAGTTTCTAAAACCGTTTGAATTATATCTGTGAGTAAAACAGAACTCATTTTGCAGCAAACTTCCTGTCAGGAACTGAAAAATCTGAAATCGGGGGCTCTGTTCCAGGGCCATCCTATTAATTTGCATGAAATCTATGGGTCTACATGCACTGCATACGCCTTCCACTAGATGTCAATAGGCTGTGAGAAGTGGAATGGGGTGTATAGCTCGATCTGAGGCCGAACAAGACCTGTTGGAATGACGCGACCACTCTTTCCTTTATTCTGCATGGCGCGAAAGGGACCCCTGGATTGCGTTCTGAAAAGCTTTTGTTATAGACGTTAGATATCTCCGGCTCTGATTTTATTTGATATGTGTTAACATCATAAACTAGTTATTTTAAACCGACTTATATCAGTTTATATCAGTTTATTGCGATTTTCTGGATTTTCTTTTTTTTGCGTTATGGTGAGTTGGACACTGCTGCGCCACATGGCTAGCGTTGGCTAGCGTTCTACAGATGAAGAGGGCATTCTACAACCAAACAACGATTATTCTGGACAAAGGACCCCTTGTACAAGATTCTGATGGAAGATCATCAAAAGTAGGAACCATTTATGATGTTATTTCGTATTTCTGTCGAAAATGTGTCGTCGTATTTTGGCCGCTGATTTTGGGCGCTGTCTCGCTATAACGTAAGCTGTATGTCAAACTAAAGTTATTTTTAAAAATCTAACACAGCGGTTGCATTAAGGAGAGGTATATCTATAATTCCATGTGTATAACTTGTATTATCATCTATATTTATGAGTATTTCTGTTGAAATGATGTGGCTATGCAAAGTCACTTGATGTTTTTGCCACTAGTGAATCTAGTTGCCTCAATGTAAACTCAGATTTTTTGATATAAATATGAATTTAATCAAACAAAACATGCATCTATTGTGTAACATGAAGTCCTATGAGTGTCATCTGATGAAAATAATCGAAGGTTAGTGATTAATTTGATCTCTACCTGGAAAAAGCTATCTTTACCTGGAAAAAATGGCTGTGATTATTGTGGTTTTGTGGTGACCTAACATAATCGTTTGTAGTGCTTTCGCTGAAAAGCCTATTTGAAATCGGACACTTTGGTGGGATTAACAACAAGATTACCTTTAAAATGATATAAGACACATGAATGTCTGAGGAATTTTAATTATGAGATTTCTGTTTTTTGAATTTGGCGCCCTGCACTTCGACTGGCTGTTGTCATATCGATCCCGTTAACGAGACTGCAGCCATATGAAGTTAAAGTGACTATGCATATATGATAAACATAGAGTAGCAGCAGTGGAAAAGAGGGGTTGGGGGGGGCACACAATGCAAATAGTCCGGGTAGCCATTTGATTACCTGTTCAGGAGTCTTATGGTTTTGGGGGTAAAAACTGTTGAGAAGCCTTTTTGTCCTAGACTTGACACTCCGGTAACACTTGCCATGCAGTAGTAGAGAGAATAGTTTATGACTGGGGTATCTGGGGTCTTTGACAATTTTCAGGGCCTTCCTCTGACACCACCTGTTATAGAGGTCCAGGATGGCAGGTGATGAGCTTTGAGGGTACTATGGTGTTGAACGCTGAGCTGTAGTCAATGAATAACATTCTCACATAGGTGTTCCTTTTGTCCAGGTGGGAAAGGGCTGTGTGGAGTGCAATAGAGATTGCATCATCTGTAGATCTGTTTGGGTGGTATGCAAATTGGAGTGGGTCTAGGGTTTCTGGGATAATGGTGTTGATGTGAGCCATTACCAGCCTTTCAAAGCACTTCATGGTTACGGACGTGAGTGCTACGGGTCTGTAGTCATTTAGGCAGGTTGCCTTTGTGTTCTTGGGCACAGGGACTATGGTGGTCTGCTTGAAACATGTTAGTATTACAGACTTAATCAGGGACATGTTGAAAATGTCAGTGAAGACACCTGCCAGTTGGTCAGCACATGCCCTGAGCACACGTCCTGGTAATCCGTCTGGCCCCGCAGCCTTGTGAATGTTGACCTGTTTAAAGGTTTTACTCATGTCGGCTATGGAGAGCGTGATCACACAGTCGTCTGGAACAGCTGATGCTCTCATGCATGACTCAGTGTTGCTTGCCTCGAAGCGAGCATAGAAGTGATTTAGCTCGTCTGGTAGGCTCGTGTCACTGGGCAGCTCACGGCTGTGCTTCCCTTTGTAGTCTGTAATAGTTTGCAAGCCCTGCCACATAAGACGAGCGTCGGAGCTGGTGTAGTACGATTCCATCTTAGCCCTGTATTGACGCTTAGCCTGTTTGATGGTTTGTCGGAGGGCATAGCAGGATTTCTTATAAGCTTCCGGGTTAGAGTCCCTCACCTTGAAAGCTGCAGTTCTACCCTTTAGCTCAGTGCGAATGATGCCTGTAATCCATGGCTTCTGGTTGGGGTATGTACGTACTGTCACTGTGGGAACGACGTCCTCGATAAACTTATTGATAAAGCCAGTGACTGATGTTGTGTACTCCTCAATGCCATCAGAAGAATCCTGGAACATGTTCCAGTCTGTGATAGCAAAACAGTCCTGTAGTTTAGCATCTGCTTCATCTGACCACTTTTTTATAGACCGAGTCACTGGTGCTTCCTGCTTTAATTTTTGCTTGTAAGCAGGAATCAGAAGGATAGAATTGTGGTCGGATTTACCAAATGGAGGGGAGGGAGAGCTTTGTACGCGTCCCTGTGTGTGGAGTACAGGTGATCTAGAATTTTATTCCCCCTGGTTCCACATTTAACATGTTGATAGAAATGAGGTAGAACTGATTTAAATTTCCCTGCATTAAAGTCTCCTGCCACTAGGAGCGCCGCCTCTGGGTGAGCGGTTTCCTGTTTGTTTGTTTCCTTATACAGCTGACTGAGTGCGGTCTTAGATTCTGCATACATCTGTGGTGGTAAATAAACAGCCACGAAAAGTATAGCTGAAAACTCTCTAGGCAGATAGTGTTGACCCCAAAGTGATACTCTTTGGGGTAAACCAGTGAAGGGTGCTTGTTTACAAGCTATTTTGATTTTCTTTCTCTTCATCCTTAAATATACTTCCCCTCATTCCACTCTGTCACATACTCTGATGTTCCATCAAAAAGTGATTATTTCGAAATATTATCTGCATTCGCACAAATAAGCAACCCAATTAGTGTGCCGGCGGCAGCTGAGTTATTTGGGAGAGATTTTTTAATTCTCCCTGAATGGAATATTAGAGACTGGCTGCAAAATAACCTTTTGGAGACCCTGCAGAGAGAATAATGTATTCAATATCCAATGGCACATCACTGGCAAATGTGAGATAATGAGTATTTGGGGGTGTTCCTCCCATTGAGCGTTCATTCGCATGTCCTTCATTGCAAAGCCCCCGCGGTTCAGAGAGGGAGGATAAGCATTCCAGTGATATTATGGGCAGTTGTCTTGTCCTATAATTGACCATTGTCTGATCCCACATTCAAATTACAGTAATACGCTGAGTTGTTTCTCTTTACCATGTTAATTTACTTCCTCTTGATGATGAACTCACTCCCACAAACTGTATACCTTTAGTATCTACCTATCAAAACATGTTGTGTAAGTGATCACGCTGTCATCAGTAGCCCACTGTAATATTGTTGTGACAGAGTGTGATATAATTAAGAAATAAGGCCCAAGGGGGTGTGGTATATGGCCAATATACCACGGCTAAGGGTTGTTCTTATTCACGAGTACCTGGATACAGCCCTTAGCTGTGGAATATTGGCCAACTGCCTTAATGTTGCTGGACCCCAGTAAGAGTAGCTGCTGCCTTGGCAGCAGCTAATGGGGATCCTTAATAAATACAAAATATACCACAAGCCCCCGAGGTGCCTTATTGCTATTATAAACTGGTTACCAGCATAATTAGAGCAGTAAAAATAAATGTTTTGTCATACCTGTGGCATATGGCCTGATATATCACGGCTGTCGGCCAATCAGCATTCAGGGCTCGAACCACAAAGTTTATAATGCCAGATTAATACATGGAACTGTTTTTCACAGCCTACATTCTAAATTGATGAGGTTTTGAGGTTATTCTAATATAGATACACATACACTTCGTACAAAACTGTCTGTAAAACTGTCTAAAAAAATCATGAGCAAGTAACTAGAACGAAGATAATTCAGACTTACTTTCCTTAGAAATACTTCCCGGAAAACTACTTCCCCTAAAACTACAGGAAACCTGCAATTAAAAAAAGGTGAAAATGTGAAGCAGTAAATATTACCATTTAGGAAATCAGAATTGACCGAAAGGCAAACAGATTTGATTAATTTAATGCTTGACTGGCAAGCCTGAGCTTTCACTTCCAAACTAAATGAGAAAAATACACATTTTAAAAACATAACGTAAGGTTTTTTAAGCTGTCAGGCAGTGGTGTAAATCCATTAGCAGTTCATGGCAGAGGAATCCCTGACAACGTCTTCTTTTCCCAATCTTCCTCTCGATGATTCATGCCACAATTACACGTCTGACTGAAAGAGATCACATTTGATCAAGTCTCTGCTCTTAGATGTTGGAGGTTTGTCAGCTATCATTGGAGTAATATTGAGCAGTTATCTCTAAAGCGTCAAAACAAAGTACAAGGTGTCAATCATTTTAGAGATGCTGGTTGAGGAGTAAAAAGCTGGAATAATGTATTTAGTCCATCTTTAAAGTGAATAAGTGTGATTATGTGGAACTTTAGGCTAGTTGGAGTAATTTCTGCTTTTAAAAACCGTACATAATAGCACTGTATGTCTAATGAGTGGTTCTATACTGGGTGCTTGTTGAAATTTAGGCCCTTTTAGTAAGTCTTCCTTGGAGTTGGATGAGAAGATGCTGTTGTTATTTGTCTTGATATATTAGTTCAAATGTACAGCTTAAAATATAATTGTTTGGTAAATCAATACATATTGCTTTTGAGTGCTGAGAGATTTTTGCTGTGCTTTGAAAAATGATATTAATGACAAATCTTGATTTCACATTTTCTTTGTTTCATCCTACTACAATATAGCCAGTAATTGCGCACGTACACACGCACGCACACACACACACACACACACACACACACACACACACACACACACACACACACACACACACACACACACACACACACACACACACACACACACACACACACTATCGCTAGCATTATCTCCAAGCAAAGTAGTACTACACACTACAATACATTTAATCTATATACAGACTGTGATTTCAGAAGGACTTTAATAGATGGGAGGGTGGGTCTTCAGTTAGTTCCAGCCAGCCCTGCAATACAGTGGTCCAGTCCAATCTGTGCAGCAGGGGTCACTGTGGTGCTGGAGAGGCACACAAACCAGCACTCTGTCTGAGGAGACAGAGAATCTGGGAGTCCCAGAAACACATTCACAGAACAGCTCACTCTTAACAGATGCCCCATGTGAAATAATTTATACAGTAAAACAGCTCATCCTTGGAGTGTGATACACGTGTACCTTCAGCATGGCATTCCCAGTCCTGCATTCCCAGTCCTCAGTCATTCGTACAGGGACGTAGTGGATTTGGTGAACCTTTACAGTATGAATATGTATCATTTCAAGGTTTTCTCTGGGTAGAACAGGCACTGTTTAATGGTGGCAGTGCTAGCTGTTGAGTGTTGCAGGTAAGGGACGTGTTAAACTGATTGGGATGTATTTTCTCTATGTGGGGTATACAGCGCCGTGTGCATTGTGTTTTCTCTAAGGCTACAGTGTAGCAGTGGTGTGCTGCAGTCTTGTTTCTGGTGATGCAGTGAAAAGAGACATGCAGAGACTATTGGAAGGCCCATTCCATTGCTCTGCTCAGAGACAGCTGTGTGTTCCAGTGATAGCATTCCTGCACCCACACTGAGAGAGCTGCATGGAAACAGACGTGTGTGGGTGTGTATGTGTGTGTCTCGCTAGGCAAGAGTGTGAGATCTACCAGGCTGTGTCTCAGACACAGGTAGTACAGACGCTGGCACATCCATACGACAGTCGTTCTCCCTCTGTCCTCAAATAGCTCTGCTCTGAGAATGGATGATTAGAGTAATTAGCTTCCAATGCCAGACATTGTCCTCCATGCCCATCAGTGGCAGACTGTGTCGGTTTCCCCACCACACAGAGGGCTGGGAGTTTTGTCACACTAACAGGGTGACAGAGCTCTGGCAGGAGCTGCCTGTTTACATAACGCAGAGTTGTGACCACATCAGTCTCTGGTCAACACTGATGAGCTAATGGGCCTATCGGGGCCTGCCGTCAGCAAGAGGGGGAGAGGGACAGGAAGGAGAGAGAAAGAGATTGGAGAGAGAGAGGGTGGGGATGAGAAAGACAGAGATAAATAGAAAGGAAGTGTGGGAGGAGAAGAATGGGTGCCATAGGGAGAGAGGATTGGATAGTGAGAAAGAGCGAGAGGATAGGGATAGATAAAGAAAGGATGGGACAGAGACAATTGGATAGACACACCGCAGGGGAGAGAGAGATCCAAGGAGAGAGAGCGAGACAGAGACAGGGAGAGAGAGGGGGCAAGAGATGGGGGGGGGGGGTCAAACCAAAGGAAATCAATGTAGTTCCCTCTTGCCGTGCTTCTCAGGCATGGGCATGATTAACTTAATTGGTTAATGATCATCGAGCCTGGGCTTGTGCCTAATCCTCCTGTGTGTTAGCCCCTTGTGACTTTGGCTCTGAGACTTCAGAGGGAGAGAGAGACACTTTAGATGCTTCCATAACATATACTCACCAAGTCACAGAGACAGCTACACACACATATATAGAGTATGTGTTCTAGCGCCAGAGAGCAAACTCCATGGTTTGGAGACCACTGAAGAGTCTAGATGTTTCCATAACACGCGGACCTATGAGATAAAGTCATGTATAATTTGCACTAATAAAGGAGTTATTTATACATTGAGTATACAAAACTCTTTCCATGACATAGACTGACCATGGGAAAAATGCCTTTGAACAGGGTATGGTAGTGTGTATCAAAAATATTCCACCACCCAAAGGACATCCAGCCAACTTAACACAACTGTGGGAAGCATTGGAGTCAACATGGGCCAGCATCCTTGTGGAACACTTTCAACACCTTGTAGAGTCCATGCCCCGACGAATTGAGGCTGCTCTGAGGGCAAAAGAGTGTGCAACTCAATATTATGTTTTGTACATGTTAGTGTTCTTGCAATAAGATTTATATTGGAAGAATATCCAGCACCTTGCTATAAGATGTCAAAATATCACCTCGCTAGTTGCTAGGCACTTTATAGAGCAAAATCACTCTATTAATGAATTGTGTTGCGTCGGGATCTAAAAAGTTAATCCACCACGCAGAGGAGTCGGGATCTAAAAAGTTAATCCACCACGCAGAGGAGTCGGGATCTAAAAAGTTAATCCACCACGCAGAGGAGTCGGGATCTAAAAAGTTAATCCACCACGAAGAGGAGTCGGGATCTAAAAAGTTAATCCACCACACAGAGGAGTCGGGATCTAAAAAGTTAATCCACTACGCAGAGGAGTCGGGATCTAAAAAGTTAATCCACTACGCAGAGGAGTCGGGATCTAAAAAGTTAATCCACCACGCAGAGGAGTCGGGATCTAAAAAGTTAATCCACCACGCAGAGGAGTCGGGATCTAAAAAGTTAATCCACCACGCAGAGGAGGTGATTATGACGACAAATTACTCCAAAGAGAAGACATGGATATGTATAAATTATCAGATTTTGCATATCATTTATGAGTTAACCGCACATATTTATGAATGGCAGAGCCTGATGTCCTTTATGGTAAGCTATATTGTGAATTGATATAATGTATTCAAGTGAGCGGACAAATGAGGCAATTCATTCATGAATGGTTCACGCCTGATGCCCTCAAGTGACCTTCGTGCCCGCTCCCATACCCTATAATTCTGTATTTCTTTGTGACTGTAACTTGCATACAGGTAGACTACAGAAGTCACATCCCGAATAGACAGATAAGTGGCAACCCTGATCAGAAGCACCTGCTGCTCATCGGTTGCTTGATTGTGTTCCCTAAAAATGCTGTTTTGAATGAAACAGATTTGTACCGTACCTACAGTCTGAAGAAGGCTGTAAAGCCTAAACATCTGTGTACTGTCCCTGATGCAGTGAAAATAATAAAAAAATGTTTTTAAATGAAGTAAGCTTTATGCAACATCTTTTTGAGTGCAGACCCATCACACCTTTTAATGTATTATTTTCTCTCTAACACACACACGAATGGATGCACACAGGCTCACACATACGTATTCCTTGTTGTTTTAATATTGCTATAGTGCAAACATAAGGTACTGCAGTATCTACTGTATACAGTATTCACTGTATGAATAAATGAAAGAATTACATTTTATTTTCGTGTCAAATTGTCAGTTGGCAACCCATTGCTTACGAAATTAATTGACACACAAACAAACATTACAATAATTCCCTGTGATAATTCAGTGATTTTTATAATTCTTCTGGTGTTCTGTGTAGTGCGCATCACATAAAATATATATATTTGTTTTTTACATAATAGTAAATAAGGTTATCCAAGCAATAATTAAAACCCTAGAGCAGTAAATATAATAAAAATAAATACAGATAAATGAAACAAAAGGACTTTGAACCCAGTCTTGCACAAAAAGGAATTAAGTGTGTGTGACTTTTTCCACATTTTGTTATGTTACAGCCTTATTCCAAAATAGATTCAGTTGTTTTTTTCCCTCGTCAATCTACACACAATACCCCATAATGACAAAGCAAAAACAGGTTTTTAGATTGTTAACGTTAAAAAACTGAAATATCACATTCACATAAGTATTCAGACCCTTTAACTTCTTCTGGCTGCAGGGGCAGTATTGAGTAACTTGGATAAAGGTGCCCATTTCAAACGGCCTCGTACTCAATTCTTGCTCGTACAATATGCATATTATTATTACTATTGGATAGAAAACACTCTCTAGTTTCTAAAACCGTTTGAATTATATCTGTGAGTCAAACAGAACTCATTTGGCACAAACTTCCTGACCAGGAAGTGGAAAGTCAGAAATCGAGGCTCTCTTCTAGGTCCTGCCTATAAATGGGCATGATACGTATTAGTATACATGCACTTCATAGACCTTCCCCTGGATGTCAAGAGGCGGTGAGAGAAGAAATTTAGTGTTTATCTTGGTCTGCAGTGGAATACAAGCTCTTTGTATGACGTGTCCCCCATTTCCGGTTTTCTGGAGAGCGCGAAGAGGGACTTGGATTTGCCTTCTGTTTAGCTGCCGTTATAGGCGACTACTATCTCCGGCTGCCGTTATAGGCGACTACTATCTCCGGCTTTGATTTTATTTGATACATTTGACCATATCATCGTAAAGTATGTTTTTTCAATATAGTTTAATCAGATTATTGAAATTTGTTCGGGAGTTTTGCCGTGTTCCGTTCTCTGACTTTGTTGACGATGGAGAGATTCGTGCCACTTGGCTAGTGTGCTTGCTAAATCGAGAGGGAAAGTGGCCGTTCTAAATCCAAACAACGATTGTTCTTGACAAAGGACCCCTTGTCCAACATTCTGATGAAAGATCAGCAAAAGTAAGAAACATTTTATGATGCTATTTCATATATCTGTCGTACATGTGAACTAGTCGTGGGCGCCCAACTTTTGGGTACTCTAGCTATACCGAAGCTGGATGTCGTAATGAAGTTATTTTTTAGAATTCTAACACTGCGATTTCATTAAGAACTAATGGATCTATCATTTCCTATACAACATGTATGTTTTAGTTATGTTTATGAATAGCTATTTGGTCAGAATATGTGTGTCAGAAAAAGTGTCCGAAAAAAATCCGGGCGTTGTGGGAAAAAGTAGCTAAGTTAGCACAATGTATAACCATTGATTTCAGCTCTAAATATGCACATTTCCGAACAAAACATAAGTGTATGTATAACCTGATGTTATAGGACTGTCATCTGATGAAGAAAATCAAGGTTAGTCAAAAATTATATATCTTTTACTGGTTTGTTACGATCGCTAACTTTTACTGCTGGGGAAGGGCTTGTGTTTTTGGCTATTGTGGTAAGCTAATATAACGCTATATTGTGTTTTCGCTGTAAAACACTTGATAAATCGGAAATATTGTCTGGAATCACAAGATGCCTGTCTTTCATTTGCTGTACACTATGTATTTTTCAGAAATGTTTTATGATGAGTATTTAGGTATTTGGCGTTGGTGTCTGTAATTATTCTGTCTGCTTTCGGTGCAATTTCTGATTGTAGCTGCAATGTAAACTATGATTTATACCTGAAATATGCACATTTTTCGAACAAAACATAGATTTATTGAATAACATGTTATAAGACTGTCATCTGATGAAGTTGTTTGTTGGTTAGTTTGGTTGGTTCTTGGTTAGTTAGGTTGGCTTTGTGCATGCTACCTGTGCTGTGAAAAATGTCTGTCCTTTTTTGTATTTGGTGGTGAGCTAACATAAATATACGTGCTGTTTTCGCTGTAAAACATTTTAAAAATCGGACATGTTGGCTGGATTCACAAGATGTGTACCTTTCATATGCTGTATTGGACTTGTTAATGTGTGAAAGTTAAATATTTAAAAAAAATATATTTTGAATTTCGCGCCCTGCACTTGAGCTGGCTGTTGTCATAAGTGTACCGACGTCGGGCTTGCAGCCAGAAGAAGTTAATCAGTACTTTCTTGAAGCACCTTTGGCAGTGATTACAGCCTTGAGTCTTCTTGGGTATGATGCTACAAGCTTGGCACACTTACAGTGGCAAGAAAAAGTATGTGAACCCTTTGGAATTATCTGGATTTCTGCATAAATTGGTCATCACATTTGATCTAAACTTCATCTAAGTCACAACAATAGACAAACATAGTGTGCTTAAACTAATAACACAGAAATGATTGTATTTTTCTTATCTATGTTGAATATATCATTTAAACATTCACATTGTAGGTTGGAAAAAGGCTGTGAACCCCTAGGCTAATGACTACTCCAAAAGCTAATTGGAGTCAGGTAACCTGGAGTCCAATCAATGAGACGAGATTGGAGATGTTGGTTAGGGCTGCCTTTCCCTATGAAAGCTCACAAAAATTAAGTTTGCTATTCATAAGAAGCATTGCCTGATGTGAACCATGCCTCGAACAAAGGAGATCTCAGAAGACCTAAGATTAAGAATTGTTGACTTGCATAAAGCTGGAAAGAGTTGCAAAAGTATCTCTAAAAGCCTTGATGTTCATCAGTCCACGGTAAGATCAATTGTTTATAAAATGGGTTCAGCACTGTTGCTACTTTCCCTAGGAGTGGCCATCCTGCAAAGTTGACTGCAAGAGCACAGAATTCACAATGAGGTTAAAAACGTCTTATGGCTGCAGGGGCAGTATTGAGTAGCTTGGATGAAAGGTGCACAGAGGTGCCCATATTAAACGGCCTGCTCCTCAGTCCCAGTTGCTAATATATGCATATTATTATTCATATCGGATAGAAAACACTCTGAAGTTTCTAAAACTGTTTGAATTATGTCTGTGAGTATAACAGAACTCATATGGCAGGCAAAAACCTGAGAAGTTCCACTTCCTGTTTGAATTGTTTCTAAGGTGGCAGATATTCAACCAAGCTCTCAATGAAATTACAGCGAGATATGGATGAGTTTTCACTTCCTACGGCTTCCACTAGATGTCAACAGTCAACAGAACTTTGTCTGATGACTCTAATGTGAAGGGGAGCCGAAGGAGACAGGAATTAGTCATCACTGCCACGAGCTGATCACGCATTCACCATGCGCCTTCACATGAGGAGGACGTCCCTTCCACCGCTCTTCTGAAGTCAATCTAATTCTCCGGTTGGAACGTTATTCAAGATGTATGTTAACAACATTCTAAAGATTGATTCAGTACATCGTTTGACATGTTTCTACTGACTGTTACGGAACTTTTGGACATTTCGTCACATTATAGTGGAGGCGCTTTGTGACTTTGGAATTGTTTACCAAAGGCGCTAACCAAAGTAGCTAATTGGACATAAATAACGGACAATATCGAACAAATCAAGCATTTATTGTGGACCTGGGATTCCTAGGACTGCATTCTGATGAAGTTCATCAAAGGTAAGGAAACATTTATCATGTATTTTCTTGTTTCTGTTGACCCCAACATGGCGGCTAATTTGGCTATTGTTCTGAGCTCCGTCTCAGATTATTGCATGATTTGCTTTTTCCGTAGTTTAAAAAAAATCTGACACTGAATCAATCTTTAGAATGTTGTTAACATACATCTTGAATAACGTTCCAACCGGAGAATTACATCGACTTCAATTGACCGATGGAACGGAGCTCACTCTCACGTGAACGCGCCAGTTCAATGCGTGGGCACCTCATGGAAGTGATTACTCATTCCTGTCTCCTTCGGCCCCCCTTCACATTAGAGTCATCAGACAAAGTTCTATTGACTGTTGACATCTAGTGGATGCCGTAGGAAGTGAAAACCCATCCATATCTCTCTGTATTTTCAATGAGAGCTTGGTTGAAAATCTGGTACCCCCAGAAAATATCCAAACAGGAAGTGGAACTTCTCAGGTTTTTGCCTGCCATATGAGTTCTGTTATACACACAGACATAATTCAAACAGTTTTAGAAACTTCAGAGTGTTTTCTATCCAATACTAATAATAATATGCATATATTAGCAACTATGACATAGGAGCAGGCCGTTTACTCTGGGCACCTCTGTGCACCTTTCATCCAAGCTACTCAATACTGCCCCTTCAGCCATAAGAAGTTAAGGAGAGGTATATCTATAATTCCATGTGTATAACTTGTATTATCGTCTACATTTATGATGAGTATTTCTGTTGAAACGATGTGGCTATGCAAAATCACTTGATGTTTTTGGAACTAGTGAATGTAACGCGCCAATGTAAACTCAGATTTTTTGTTATAAATATGAACTTTATCAAACTGTAAATGAGTAAAACAGAACTCATTTGGCAGCAAACTTCCAAACAGGAAGTGAAAATTCTGAAAATGGGGCTCTGTGTCAGGGCCTGCCTATTCAATCGCCTTTTGTTTATGGATCTGTATGCACTTCATACGCCTTCCACTAGATGTCAACAGGCAGTAGAATGTTGAATGGGGTGTCTAGCTTGATGTGAGACCGAATGAGAGCTTTTGGAGTGACAGGTCCGCTCTATTGGCAGTATTCAACTGCGCACCAGGGAACCCCACATTGTCTTCTGAAATGCATTAGGTATACACAACGAAATGCTCTGGCTCGGATTTTATTGGATACATATGAGAAAAACATCATAAAGTTGGATTTTCAACCGAGTTTGACCAGTTTATTCGACGTTTATTGGGACTTTTGGAATTTTTCGTTCCATGCGCTAAGAATTCTTGGACATGTGCGCTCCACATGGCTAGCCAAAGTTGCTAATTCGACAGAAGAAATGGACATTCTAAAACAAAACAACGATTTATTCTGGAACTAGGACTCCTTGCACTACATTCTGATGGAAGATCATCAAAGGTAAGAGAATATTTATGATGTTATTTCGCATTTTTGTGGTTTATGTTGGCTCCAACAAGGCGGAGAATTGTAGGGCGCTGTCTCACAATATTGCATGCTGTACGTTGTACTAAAGTTATTTTTTAAAAATCTAACACAGCGGTTGCATTAAGAACCAGTGTATCTTTCATTTGCTGTACAACATGTATTTTTTTGTAAAGTTTATGATGAGTTTTTTGGTTAGATTACGTGACTGTCCAAAATTTCTCCGGACAATTTGGTGCACCACGATTTGTACCTCTAAATATGCACATTTTCGAACAAAACATAAATGTATTGTATAACATGATGTTATAAGACTGTCATCTGATGAAGTTGTTCAAAGGTTAGTGATTAATTTATCTCTATTTGTCGGTTTTGTGAAAGGTATGTTGGCGGTGAATAAATGACGTTGTGTGTTTGGCTATTGTGGTGAGCTAATATAAATATATATTGTGTTTTTGCTGTAAAACACTTAAAAAATCGGAAATATTGGCTGGATTCACAAGATGTTTATCTTTCATTTGCTGTACAACATGTATTTTTCATAAATGTTTTATGATGAGTATTTATTTATTTCACGTTACTCTCTGTAATTATTCTGGCTGTTTTGGTGCTATTTGTGACGGTGGCTGCAATGTAAAACTACGATTTATACCTCTATGTCACGTTCCTGACCTGTTTTCCTTTGTTTTTGTATTTGTTTAGTATGGTCAGGGCGTGAGTTGGGGTGGGCATTCTATGTTATGTGTTTCTATGTTGGCTTCATGTTCATTTAGCCTGATATGGTTCTCAATCAGGGGCAGGTGTTTTACGTTTCCTCTGATTGAGAACCATATTTAGGTAGGCTGTTCACACTGTTTGTTGGTGGGTGTTTGTTTCCGTGTTTGTGTTTTTCACCACACGGTACTGTATCTGTTTTCTGCACTTCGTTTATTTGTTTTGTATTTTCAGTGTTCAGTTTTTCCGTTATAATAAATCATTCATCATGAACACTAACCACTCCGCGTATTGGTCCGATCCTTCTCGCCTCTCCTCATCCGAGGAGGAGGAAGAAATAGACGAGCGTTACACTCTAAATATGCACATTTTCGAACAAAACATAAATGTATTGTATAACATGATGTTATAAGACTGTCATCTGATGAAGTTGTTCAAAGGTTAGTGATTCATTTTATCTCTATTTGTGGGTTTTGTGAAAGCTATGTTGGCGGTGAATAAATGGCGTTGTGTGTTTGGCTATTGTGGTGAGCTAATATAAATATATATTGTGTTTTCGCTGTAAAACATTTAAAAAATCGGAAATGATGGCTGGATTCACAAGATGTTTATCTTTCATTTGCTGTATTGGACTTGTTAATGTGTGGAAGTTAAATATTTCCCAAAAATATTTTTGAATTCCGCGCGCTGCGAAGGCAGCGGAATGTCGTGGGTGTTCCGCTAGCGGAACCCCGGGGGGAGAAAGGTTAAAATGTCCGTTATTTATGTCAAATTAGCTACTTTCGAATTGTTTACCAAACGCTCTAACCAAAGTCTCAAAGCGCGACCACTATAACGTGACGAAATGTCCAAACGTTCCATTACAGTCAGTAGAAACATGTCAATCGATGTACTGAATCGATCTTTAGAATGTTGTTAACATACATCTTGAATAACGTTCCAACCGGAGAATTACATCGACTTCAATTGAGAGATGGAACGGAGATGCCTATCACGTGAACGCGCAAGGTGAAAGCATGGTCAGCTAGTGGCAGTGGTGAATCATTTCTGTCTCCTTCGGCCCCCCTTCACATTAGATTCATCAGACAAAGTTTTATTGACTGTTGACATCTAGTGGAAGCCGTAGGAAGTGAAAACTCATCAATGGCTCGCTGTGATTTTTTGAGAGCTTGGTTGAAAATTGGCACCCCCAGAAAAAATACAAACAGGAAGTGGAACTTCTCAGGTTTTTGCCTGACATGTGAGTTCTGTTATACACACAGACATAATTCAAACAGTTTTAGAAACTTCAGAGTGTTTTCTATCCAATATGAATAATAATGTGCATATATTAACAACTGGGAATGAGAAGCAGGCCGTTTAACTTCTTGTCAATATGGGGGCGCTGTTTTCACTTTGTAAAAATTCGTTCCCAAATTAAACTGCCTCGTACTCAATTCTTGCTCATACAATATGCATATTATTATTACTATTGGATAGAAAACACTCTCTAGTTTCTAAAACCGTTTGAATTATATCTGTGAGTAAAACAGAACTCAAGTTGCAGCAAACTTCCTGTCAGGAAGTGAGAAATCTGAAATCGGGCACTCTGTTCCAGGGTCAGTTTATTAATTTGCATGTAATCTATGAGTCGACATGCACTGCATACGATGTCCCCTAGATGTCAGTAAGCAGTGAGAATTGGAATGGGGTTGCTCGGTAGATCTGAGGCCGTATAAAAGCTCTTGGAACCGGGGGTGCACTCTTTTCAACGTTCGTCATGACGCAAGACAGACCTCAGGATGGCATTCTGAAAAGCTCTCGTTATAGGCTTTAGATATATCCGGCTCTGATTTTATTCGATATAGGTGTTAAAAACATCATAATGTAGTTATTTTAAACCGAGTTATATCAGTTTATATCAGTATATTGCGATTTTCGGTATTTCATTTGTGCTGCGTTATAGTGAGTTGGACACGTCTTCGTCACATGGCTAACGTTTGCTGCTAATTCCAAAGTTGAAGACGACAATCTACAAACGAGCAACGATTCTTCTGGACAAAGGACAACTTGCACAAGATTCTGATGGAAGCTCATCAAAAAGTAAGAACTATTTATGATGTTAATTCGTTGTTCTGTTGAAAAATGTTACACTACTATTCCGCCATTAATTTCGGTGCGGTCTCACTTTAACGCACGCTGTATGTCGTAGTAACGTTAATTTTAAAAATCTAACACAGCGGTTGCATTAACTTCTTATGGCTGCAAGGGGCAGTATTGAGTAGCCAGTTAAATCGTGCCCATTTCAAACGGCCTCGTACTCAATTCTTGCTCGTACAATATGCATATTATTATTACTATTGGATAGAAAACACTCTCTAGTTTCTAAAACCGTTTGAATTATTTCTCTGAGTGAAACAGAACTCATTCTGCAGCACTTTTCCTGACCAGGAAGTGGAACGTCTGAAATCGATGCTCTGTTCTTCTTCATGCCTATACATGGGCACAAGACCTATTAGTATACATACACGTCATACACCTTCCTCTGGTTGTCAAGAGGCTGTGAGAGAAGAAATGAGGTGATTATCTCGATCTGAGTTGGAACACATCATCTTGGAATCTCGTGTCCACCATTTTCGGTACTCTGAATAGCGCGAGCTGGACAGTGTGATTGCCTTTTGTTTAGCTTCCGTTATAGGCGACTACAATCTCCGGCTTTGATTTTATTTGATACATGTCACCATATCATCGTAAAGTATGTTTTTTCAATATGGTTTCATCAGATTATTGAAATTTTTTCTGGAGTTTTGCTGTGTTCCGTTCTCTTCCGTTTGTTGACATGGAGAGTGTCGTGGCACCCGGCTAGCGCACTTGCTAAATGAAGAGGGAAAGTGTCCGTTCTGAATCCAAACAACGACTGTTCTGGACAAAGGACACCTTGTCCAACATTCTGATGAAAGATCAGCAAAAGTAAGACTCATTTTATGATGTTATTTCATATATCTGCCGTAGTCGCCGGCGCCCAAGTGTTTCTGGCTATTGTGCTAAGCTAATATAACGCTACATTTTGTTTTCGCTGTAAAACACTTGATAAATCGGAAATATTGTCTGGAATCACAAGATGCCTGTCTTTCAATTGCTGTACACTATGTATTTTTCAGAAATGTTTTATGATGAGTATTTAGTTATTTGGCGTTGGTGTCTGTAATTTTTCTGTCTGCTTTCGGTGCAATTTCTGACTGTAGCTGCAATGTAAACTATGATTTATACCTGAAATATGCACATTTTTCTAACAAAACATATGCTATACAATAAATATGTTATCAGACTGTCATCTGATGAATTTGTTTCTTGGTTAGTGGCTATTTATATCTTTATTTGGTCGAATTTGTGATAGCTACTGATGGAGTAAATAACTGGTGGAGTAATGAAAAATGGTGTCTTTTGCTAACGTGGTTAGCTAATAGATTTACATATTGTGTCTTCCCTGTAAAACATTTTAAAAATCGGACATGTTGGCTTGATTCACAAGATGTGTACCTTTCATCTGGTGTCTTGGACTTGTTAATGTGTGAAAGTTAAATATTTAAAAAAAATATCTTTTGAATTTCGCGCCCTGCACTTTGAGCTGGCTGTTGTCATAAGTGTACCGACGTCGGGCTTGCACGCCAAACAGGTTAAGAACTAATTTAGTCAAGTTTATGATTAGTTATTGATTAGATTAGGTGCCTCTCCCAAGATTTCTCCCGACATTTTGTTGGCAGCTTGGCTACTATTCTCATTGTATAACCACGATTTGTGCCGCTAAATATGCACATTTTCGAACAAACAATATATGTATTGTGTAATATGATGTTATAGGACTGTCATCTGATGAAGTTTTGAGAAGGTTAGTGAAAAATTTAATATCTTTTGCTGGTTTATTCGCTATCGCTAACGTGCATGAATCAATGCTGCTGTGTGGTTGGCTATTGTAGTAAGCTAATATAATGCTAAATTGTGTTTTCGCTGTAAAACACTTAAAACATCTGAAATATTGGCTGGATTCACAAGATCTTTGTCTTTCATTTGCTGTACGCTGTGTATTTTTCATAAATGTTTTATGATGAGTATTTAGGTAATTCACGTTGCTCTCTGTAGTTATTCTAGTTGCTTTGGTGAGAGTTGTGATGGTGGCTGCAATGTAAAACTATGATTTATACCTGAAATATGCAAATTTTTCGAACAAAACATATGCTATACAATAAATATGTTATCAGACTGTCATCTGATGAAGTTGTTTCTTGGTTAGTGACTATTTATATCTTTATTTGGTTGAATTTGTGATAGCTACCTATGCAGGAAAAAAATGGTGGGAAAAAAAAGTTGTGTCTTTTGCTATCGTGGTTAGCTAATAGAAATACATATTGTGTCTTCCCTGTAAAACATTTTAAAAATCAGAAATGATGGCTGGATTCACAAGATGTGTATCTTTCATTTGGTGTCTTGGACTTGTGATTTCATGAACATTTTATTATATGATATCCCTGTCGCTTTAGGCTAGGCTATGCTAGTCAGCTTTTTTGATGGGGGGGATCCCGGATCCGGGTTTGTGACTCGTTAGAGGTTATAATATGGGCACCTCTGTGCACCTTTCATCCAAGCTACTCAATACTGCCCTTGCAGCCATAAGAAGTTAACCTCTCTGGGATATGTGGGACGGTAGCATCCCACTTGGCCAAAAGCTAGAAAACATGTAGTGCGCCAAATTCAAATATATTACTATAAAAATCAGTCTTTCATGAAATTACACATGAAAGACACCAAATCGAAGCTACACATGTTTTGAATCCAGCCAACATGTCTGATTTCAAAAAGGATTTACGGCGAAAGCACAGCAAACGATTATGTTAGCTCAGTACATAGCCACAGAAAAACACAGCTATTTTCCCAGCAAAAGATAGTAGTCACAAAAAGCAGAAATAGAGATAAAATTAATCACTCTTTGATGATCTTCATCAGATGACACTCATAGGACATCATGTTACACAATACATTTATGTTTTGTTCGATAATGTGCATATTTCTATCCACACATCTTGGTTTACATTGGTGCCATGTTCAGAAATGCCTCTAAAATATCAGGAGAAATTGCAGAGAGCCACGTCAAATAACAGAAATACTCCTCATAAACTTTGATGAAAGATACATATTTTACATATATTTAAAGATACACTTGTTCTTAATGCAACCGCTGTGTCAGATTTCAAAAAAACTTTACGTAAAAAGCACTCCATGCAATAATCTGAGACGGCGCTCAAACATAACAACATTTCTCCGCCATGTTAGAGTCAACAGAAATACGAAATTACATCATAAATATTCCCTTACCTTTGATCATCTTCATCAGAATGCACTCCCAGGAACCCTAGTTCCACAATACATTGTTGTTTTGTTCGATAATGTCCATTACTTATGTCTAAGTAGCTACTTTTGCTAGCATGTTTAGTGCACATGTCCAAACGCTCGCGCAAATGCAGGCGAACTCGGACGAAAACTTCAAAAAGTTATATAACAGGTCGAATAAACTGGCCAAACTAAGTAGAGAATCAATCTCCAGGATGTTGTTATCATATATATCCAATAACGTTCCAACTGGAGCATTCCTTCATGTCTGTAGAAGTTATGGAACGCAAGGCGATATCATGAGGAAAGCGAGTGACCAGGAACTGGCAATCTGCCAGACCACTGACTCAATCCCCTCCCATCCGGCCCCACAACACAGCACAAGCTTCATTCCACGTTCTACAGACTATTGACATCTAGTGGAATGCGTAGGAAGTGCAAACAGATCCATATCTTACAGGGAATTGAATCGGCGATGAGTTGAACAACGACCACTCTCAGGTTTTTCACTTCTTGTTTGGATTTTTTCTTAGGTTTTTGCCTGCCATTTGAGTTCTGTTATACTCACAGACATCATTCAAACAGTTTTAGAAACTTCAGAGTGTCTTATATCCAATAGTAATAATAATATGCATATATTAGCTTGTGGGACAGAGTAGGAGGCAGTTCACTATGGGCACGAAATTCAACCAAAAGTGAAAATGCTGCCCCCTATACCAAAGAAGTTAATTCACCACAGGTGGACTCCAATCAAGTTGTTGAAACATCTCAAGGATGATCAATGGAAACAGGATGCACCTGAGCTCAATTTTGAGTCTCGTAGCAAAGGGTCTGAATACTTATGTATATAAGGTATTTAAAAAAATAATAATTTGAGTCCATTTGCAAACATTTCTAAAAACCTGTTTTCACTTCGTCATTATGGGGTATTGTGTATAGATTGACGAGGATTTTTTTTTAAAAGTCAATTTTAAAATAAGGCTGTAATGTAACAGAATGTTGAAAAAGGGAAGGGTTCCGAATATTTTCAGATTGCACTGTACATAAGTGCCATTTGTTATATAGGAGCTAAGTATTTGTATAATTTCATTATAGGTCGCTTTTTTTCTTTTATTCCAGGTCTAATCAAAAAATTCTGCAAACGGAAATACACAAGGGAAAAAAAAACATTTCAGTTTCTCCTCATCGCTCATTGACATAATGCCAGGGTATATCTGGTGGGCTTTCTGGAAAAAGGACAATAGTCTATTGTGGTAGAAAGGGCAATAGAGGATAAAATTAGTTTCATTCTCTATTTCTTCGAGGTCACAATAATTACATAGTCTTTCCTCATCCATTTCACAACAATACCGAACTGTTTCAATACGCAGGGGCAATATACATAATCTTACTTGTGCACATAGCGATCTCTTGCCTTTAAGTAGGTTGTACATAATATATCTCTCACAAATGAATCCCATTGAAAAACTTGCTGTTTATTCTGGCAATTGGCATATCCTTACAGTCTATTCTAATGTTTCACCATACACACCTTCCATCTCACCTCAAAGGGTTCTCAGCCCATGTCCCCAGTTTTTTCCAGTATAGGTGCAAACTTGTGGATACCTAAAAAAATAACGTACTGCTATGTTATGGACTTGTTTGTGCCATGAATCCCTCCGGAACTTTCATCACGCACACCTGTCCCCTATTCCCACTGATTAGTACTTGTATAAGTGTGCCCTTTGGTTTCCATTGGGCTGTCGATTATTGTTACAATGTCCGTTGGTGCGTACCTGTGCTGTGTGTTTTGGCTTTCAACCCATTGTGGATTGTGCAGAAGATTACGGGTCTTGTCCCGTGTGTTAATCATTGCGCATGTGTTATTTATTTGAGGTACTCCTCGCTCTTTTGTTTGGGTTTCAACCCTGTGTTTTGTTATGCGTTTGGTCTTCGTCCCTGTGCTTTTACACGGCACGCCGTAATTAGGGCTTAATAAAAAAAACTATTACGCTTCCTGCGCCTGTCTCCCGAATAATTTATGCCAGCGTGACAGTTTATTTTTGAGATACCACATAGCACCCCACACTCCTGCTAAATAGTCCAGAACGGGACAGACGGATGCAGTTTGGAATACGTGGCACAACCAATATCTGTGTTTTTGTTTTTCCTAGAACTCCCCCAAGAGCTCTACTTCCTGTATTTCCCCAGACCCCTGGAAGAATAAATTAAGATTGAGACCTCACAGTCTGAATCTCTATCTCTGAAATAGCAGCCTCGGGAGAAACCAGATCAGGAGGCTCTATGGAGTGCTATATGAAAATAACACAGAGGAACATTACCCTGCCGCCTTCAGCCAGTGAGATAGGCTTGTTGGCTGCCTGTGCAGCCATACTTACTTAATCTGGAGGGATTCTGTCCATCACGTCAGGAAATCTTAAGGAAACATTTCCTTTTATCATATTTAATTTCAATGCTGTGTAGATTTCATGGGGCTGGGAGGGCAGTAGGGGGTGGAGGGATGTAGGTTGAGTAGGGTGAGAGAGAAAAAGAGGGAATACATGGAATCGTGCCCTTGAAGCTATTTCTTTAATGAAGGGGGAGTCAGGTGAGAAGGGGAGGCTATGGGGAGGCTTATGGGGAGATACACGGCCCTGTGCCTTTCAAATAAAATACACAAAGTTAGACACACACACACACACACACACACACACACACACACACACACACACAGAATGTCAGTGAACTCTGATGTGACATCTCTAAGTGCTAACAGCACTGTTGGAGCTGCTGAAGAATGGTGATGGAGGATGGGCCTGGCTGTCAGGTTGCTGGTCACTATCAAGCGTTCCCTGAGTGCTCTCTGGGAGGACGTCAGGCCCGCCACATCACATTAGCCAATCACAGCACTCCATGACTGCCCAAATGAGAATAACCAATTCATATTAATTGGGTTTCAATAACAGTCTTTTGACTTTCTGTTGTCATGTACTGTATTCCCATAAGCAATATGTCGGAGTTATTGACGTTCTTGGATACAGTGGGGCAAAAAAGTATTTAGTCAGCCACCAATTGTGCAAGTTCTCCCACTTAAAAAGATGAGAGAGGCCTGTAATTTTCATCATAGGTACACTTCAACTATGACAGACAAAATGAGAAAAAAAAATCCAGAAAATCACATTGTAGGATTTTTTATGAATTTATTTGCATGGTGGAAAATGGTGGAAAATAAGTATTTGGTCACCTACAAACAAGCAAGATTTCTGGCTCTCACAGACCTGTAACTTCTTCTTTAAGAGGCTCCTCTGTCCTCCACTCGTTACCTGTATTAATGGCACCTGTTTGAACTTGTTATCAGTATAAAAGACACCTGTCCACAACCTCAAACAGTCACACTCCAAACTCCACTATGGCCAAGACCAAAGAGCTGTCAAAGGACACCAGAAACAAAATTGTAGACCTGCACCAGGCTGGGAAGACTGAATCTGCAATAGGTAAGCAGCTTGGTTTGAAGAAATCAACTGTGGGAGCAATTATTAGGAAATGGAAGACATACAAGACCACTGATTATCTCCCTTGATCTGGGGCTCCACGCAAGATCTCACCCCGTGGGGTCAAAATGATCACAAGAACGGTGAGCAAAAATCCCAGAACCACACGGGGGGACCTAGGGAATGACCTGCAGAGAGCTGGGACCAAAGTAACAAAGCCTACCATCAGTAACACACTACGCCGCCAGGGACTCAAATCCTGCAGTGCCAGACGTGTCCCCCTGCTTAAGCCAGTACATGTCCAGGCCCATCTGAAGTTTGCTAGAGAGCATTTGGATGATCCAGAAGAAGATTGGGAGAATGTCATATAGTCAGATGAAACCAAAATAGAACTTTTTTGGTAAAAACTCAACTCGTCGTGTTTGGAGGACAAAGAATGCTGAGTTGCATCCAAAGAACACCATACCTACTGTGAAGCATGGGGGTGGAAACATCATGCTTTGGGGCTGTTTTTCTGCAAAGGGACCAGGACGACTGATCCGTGTAAAGGACAGAATGAATGGGGCCATGTATCGTGAGATTTTGAGTGAAAACCTCCTTCCATCAGCAAGGGCATTGAAGATGAAATGTGGCTGGGTCTTTCAGCATGACAATGATCCCAAACACACCTCCCGGGCAACGAAGGAGTGGGTTCGTAAGAAGCATTTCAAGGTCCTGGAGTGGCCTAGCCAGTCTCCAGATCTCAACCCCATAGAAAATCTTTGGAGGGAGTTGAAAGTCCGTGTTGCCCAGCAACAGCCCCAAAAAAGTATTGAGATAAACTTTTGTAGGTGACCAAATACTTATTTTCCACCATAATTTGCAAATAAATTCATAAAAAATCCTACAATGTGATTTTCTGGATTTCTTTTCTCATTTTGTCTGTCATAGTTGAAGTGTACCTATGATGAAAATTACAGGCCTCTCTCATCTTTTTAAGTGGGAGAACTTGCACAATTGGTGGCTGACTAAATACTTTTTTGCCCCACTGTATGTTGACTTTGTTTTTTAATGTATTTTCCACCGTTGCTCCGATATGTTCATGGAATGATTTTTACCCAGGATGTCCATCCTCTGTCATTATACAGGAATACCAAGGTGTGCCTAAACCATTTTGAAGTAAGACACACAACAAACATATCTGAGCTATTAGCTTCTGTGAATGGCGTGTTTAGGTCTGACCAAGTATAGACTTAGCTAAATCACTTTCCCAAGCTTACATAAACATCCCTTCATAGCTCAAAGAGGAGTCTCTAATGTATTTGTTTGTTTATTTATAGCATGGCACAAAGAAAGCACATCTGAAGGATGAGGGCACACAGAGCTTCCCTACACCAACAGCATAATAGCTTAATTTGATGTATTAATTTGCACATGGCTATGTGAGTGTGTGTGTGTGTGTGTTTGGGCCTGCATATGTATGTATATATATGTGTATTCATAACCTTGATTTTTATTTATCCCGTGAGGAAGGATGTCTCATTCCCCTCACGTACCCTCACGTACAGTGGGGAGAACAAGTATTTGAAACACTGCCGATTTTGCAGGTTTTCCTACTTACAAAGCATGTAGAGGTCTGTAATTTTTATCATAGGTACACTTCAACTGTGAGAGACGGAATCTAAAACAAAAATCCAGAAAATCACATTGTATGATTTTTAAGTAATTAATTTGCATTTTATTGCATGACATAAGTATTTGATACATCAGAAAAGCAGAACTTAATATTTGGTACAGAAACCTTTGTTTGCAATTACAGAGATCATACGTTTCCTGTAGTTATTGACCAGGTTTGCACACACTGCAGCAGGGATTTTGTCCCACTCCTCCATACAGACCTTCCCCAGATCCTTCAGGTTTCGGGGCTGTCGCTGGGCTATACGGACTTTCAGCTCCCTCCAAAGATTTTCTATTGGTTTCAGGTCTGGAGACTGGCTAGGCCACTCCAGGACCTTGAGATGCTTCTTACGGAGCCACTCCTTAGTTGCCCTGGCTGTGTGTTTCGGGTCGTTGTCATGCTGGAAGACCCAGCCACGACCCATCTTCAATGCTCTTACTGAGGGAAGGAGGTTGTTGGCCAAGATCTCGCGATACATGGCCCCATCCTCCCCTCAATACGGTGTAGTCGTCCTGTCCCCTTTGCAGAAAAGCATCCCCAAAGAATGATGTTTCCACCTCCGTGCTTCACGGTTGGGATGGTGTTCTTGGGGTTGTACTCATCCTTCTTCTTCCTCCAAACACGGCGAGTGGAGTTTAGACCAAAAAGCTCTATTTTTTGTCTCATCAGACCACATGACCTTCTCCCATTCCTCCTCTGGATCATCCAGATGGTCATTGGCAAACTTCAGACGGGCCTGGACATGCGCTGGCTTGAGCAGGGGGACCTTGCGTGCGCTGCAGGATTTTAATCCATGACAGCGTAGTGTGTTACTAATGGTTTTCTTTGAGACTGTGGTCCCAGCTCTCTTCAGGTCATTGACCAGGTCCTGCCATGTAGTTCTGGGCTGATCCCTCACCTTCCTCATGATCATTGATGCCCGACGAGGTGAGATCTTGCATGGAGCCCCAGACCGAGGGTGATTGACCGTCATCTTGAACTTCTTCCATTTTCTAATAATTGCGCCAACAGTTGTTGCCTTCTCACCAAGCTGCTTGCCTATTGTCCTGTAGCCCATCCCAGCCTTGTGCAGGTCTACTATTTTATCCCTGATGTCCTTACACAGCTCTCTGGTCTTGGCCATTGTGGAGAGGTTGGAGTCTGTTTGATTGAGTGTGTGGACAGGTGTCTTTTATACAGGTAACGAGTTCAAACAGGTGCAGTTAATACAGGTAATGAGTGGAGAACAGGAGGGCTTCTTAAAGAAAAACTAACAGGTCTGTGAGAGCCGGAATTCTTACTGGTTGGTAGGTGATCAAATACTTATGTCATGCAATTAAATGAAAATTAATGACTTAAAAATCATACAATGTGATTTTCTGGTTTTAGATTCCGTCTCTCACAGTTGAAGTGTACCTATGATAAAAATTACAGACCTCTACATGCTTTGTAAGTAGGAAAACCTGCAAAATCGGCAGTGTATCAAATACTTGTTCTCCCCACTGTACGTGAGCAAACAGCGATCTAAACACCTACACACTACAACATGATACCAAGGTCTGTTGGGATATGTTTTCTCCTCCAACTAGACAGGCTGTCATATTTTCTCTGAGAATTAAGCCTAGATGTGATTACAGGAGCCTCTTTTACAAGGCAGGGTTACAGGTTGAGCCCCTCTCATAAGTCCATCGGGGTTAATAGTTGAGATGAGATTACTGGGACGCTGAGAGGTATTATAGAAATGTTCCTTTAACCTCTGCGAACTCTTGGTGCATGTCAGGTTTATTGGGAAGGGCACCCATATGTGTAGCTTATGGTGGTGTGTGTCCAACTCCAGCCTCTCACCTGACAGAGAGGCGTGTGGAGAAGGCTTGTGCTTTACTGCATGTGATCTCTGCGTGTGCAGAGACAGACCACTGGATTGTCACTCACATATATCCTCCCTTTTAGTTTATAGCCCAGTCAGCCATGTGTTCCTGCATGGTGTAAAGTGCTTTACTGAGAACCTGGTAAGTGACGATATTACACGCTGCTTGAAGAGCCACTTATCTGGGGTATATTTTTTTGACATTGTTATGGGATTACTTATCTGTATGTACATCAGTTTTGTGTACAAGTATACAGTACAGTACGTCACTCCTGTGCAAGTGTGTGTTTGTGTGTCCTAGCAGCGGCATATACATACCTGAACTGCTGCAGTTCTGAGTGTGTTACATCATCCACTAGCATATTGTATGAACATGCGTCTTGTACCCACTGGTGCAGTTGTACCGTAGGTGTGTTAATCACATTACCACCAGCACGCATACTGCATTGTATGCACATGAACTGTGTGTATAGTATACCCATGGGACTGGTGTTTCTCAGTGCCTCCTACACAGCAATCACCACAATATGCTCCAGATAAAGCTGCGTATCAGATAACAGCGGGGGGGGTTGCTACACACATTGTCATTAGAAATACACTCTCACAGTGTATCACGTTTTAGGGAAGACCCAGATGCAGACAGTGTCGAAGTAACAAAAGTGTATTACTAGAACAGGGGGCATGCAAAATGACAGGTCAAGGGCAGGCAGAGGTCAGTAATCCAGATCAGATTCCAAAAAGTGCAGAACGGCAGGCAGTCTCAGGGTCAGGGCATGTAGAGGTCAATAATCCAGTGTGGTGTGCCAAGGTACAGAACGGCAGGCAGGCTCAGGGTCAGGGCAGGCAGAATGGTCAAAACTAGAAAACAGGAACTAGAAACAGATAGGAGCAAGGGGAAAAACGCTGGTAGGCTTGAAAAACAAAATGAACTGGCAACAGACCACACAGGTATGAATACACTGGGGATAATGGGGAAGGTGGGCGACACCTGGAGGGGGGTGGAGACAAGCACAAAGACAGGAGAAACAGATCATGGGACAGTAGGGGCGGATACCTGGTTGACCGGGGTGTCGGCGTTGGAAATTAGCACCGAGGCCTGGGTCCAGGATGTCCCTAGCAGGGACCCAGCACCTCTCCTCAGGGCCATAACCCTCCCAGTCAACCAGGTACTGGAATCCCCTGCCCTGACGTCAAACCTTCAGGAGACGCCTCACCGTGTACGCCGGTTGGCTGTCGATGAGACGGGGAAGAGGGGTGGGTCTGAAAACAAGAGACAAAGGGCTGTGAGACATGGATTTGATTCTAGATACATGAAAAGTGGGATGTATACAGAGGGTACGGCGCAACAGAAGACAAACAGCAGAGGGGCTAATGACCTTGGAGATGGGGAAAGGGCCGATAAACCAGGGGTAAAGTTTGCGAGACTCCACCTGGAGGGGAGGGTCCCGGGTGGACAGCCATACCTTCTGCCCCTGAGACGATCTTGGGAAGCCGGGGTCCGGCGGCGGTCCGCTTGTTGTTGATACCTGGAGGTGGTCTTGAGAAGTGCCGACCAGGCTCTCTTCCAGGTATGACGACAGAGGCGGACAAACACCTATGCCGACCTCTTCCTCTTGCTCAGGGAAGAGCAGGGGCTGATAACCCAGGGAACACTCAAAGGATGAGAGACCCGTGGCAGAGCAAGGAATGGTGTTGCGGGCGTATTCGGCCCACACTAGTTGCTTGCTCCAGGTTTTGGGGTTGGCGGAGACCAGGCAGCGGAGAGTCGTCTCTAGGTCTTGGTTGGCTCACTCCGACTGGCCGTTGGACTGGGGGTGGAACCCAGAGGACAGGCTGGCCGACGACCCAATGAGTGTGCAGAACACCTTCCCGAACCGGGACGAGAACTGAGGACCCTGGTCGGAGACCATGTCCACTGGGAGTTCATGGATCCGGAGGATGTGATGCACCATGAGCTGGGCCGTCTCTTTGGCAAAGGGTAGCTTGGGGAGAGGAATGAAGTGGGCGGGTCTGGAAAGCTAGTCCACTACTGTCAGGATGGTGGTGTTGCCATCAGACGGTGGGAGACCCATGACAAAGTCCAGGAATATGTGAGACCAGGGATGGTGAGGCACAGGCAGAGGTCGAAGGAGATCAGTCGGAGCTTGCCGAGCAGTCTTGTTCTGGGCATAGATCGTGCATGCGGCGATGAACACGGAGACGTCAGAAACCATGGTAGGCCACCAAAAGTGTGTCATCCGGGAGTCCGGATGACAGGCAAGACAGGAGGAGTGGGCCCACTCCAGGACCGAGGAACGGACCACGTCAGGAACAAACAGCCGGTTATCTGCCCCCCCCCCCTGGTGTTCTGCTGGGAATGCTGCGCCTCACAAACCGGCTTCCTTATTCCCCAGCTGAGTGCCGTCGCCAGGCATGAGGTAGGAAGGATGGGCTCGGGTTCTGGGGTTGTAGCCGTGGGGCTATAGCGGTGTGACAGCACATCCGGCTTGACATTCTTGGATCCTGGTCGGTATGAGAGGGAGAAGATGAACCGGGTGAAAAGCAGGGCCCACCTAGCTTGCCTGGAATCGAGACGCTTGGCGGTGTGGAGATATTCCAGGTTCTTGTGGTCGGTCCACACAATCAACGGATGTTCTGCCCCCTCCAGCCAGTGCCACCACTCCTCCAACGCCATCTTCACCGCGAGAAGCTCACGATTCCCCACATCGTAGTTCCTCTCCGTGGCATTGAGGCAATGGGAGAAGAAGGCGCAGGGATGTAACTTGAGGTCCATAGCAGAATTCTGGGACAGGACAGCCCTACTCCGACATCCGAAGCATCGACCTCAACCACGAACTGGTGGAACGGGTCAGGATAAACCAAGATGGGAGCTGCGGTGAAATGGTGTTTGAGTCTCAGGGTCAGGGAAGGCAGAGGTCAATAATTCGGTGTGGTGTGCCAAGGTACAGAACGGCAGGCAGCCTCAGGGCAGGCAGAATGGGGAAAAATAGAAAACAGGAACTAGAAACAGACAGGAACAAGGGGAAAAACTCTGGTAGGCTTGACGAACAAAACGAACTGGCAACAGACAAACAGAGAACACAGGTATAAATACACTGGGTAAAATTGGGAAGATGGGTGACACCTGGAGGGGGTGGAGCCAAGCACAAAGACAGGTGAAACAGATCAGGGTGTGAAACGGTGGGCTCTAAACATATGCACCTCGGAGGCCATATTGCAGCAGCGTGAGCATGTGAGTGCAGTATATGTTAGTGTGTATGAGGCGAGTGTGTATGCGTGTGTGTGTATCCATGTAACTAACAGTACTCATACACTGTAAAAATAGAAAGTCTCAAAACACCATGATTGCGTAATGAAACCATGAAAGATTGCCCCCTAAACTGTGATCTAGTGTTTGGAGGGTGTTTGAATATAAACCCAGTGTAAGTGCTTTAACCTTTCTGGTGCAGGCGTTCCGCTAGCGACCCACCTCGGCAACATCCGGTGAAATTGCAGAGCTCCAAATTCAAAATACAGAATGAGTCATAATAAACATTCATAAAAAATACAAGTGTTATACATCGGCTTAACTTCTTGTTAATCCAGCCGCTGTGTCAGATTTCAAAAAGGCTTTACGGCGAAAGCATACCATGCGATTATCTGAGGACAGCCCCCCGCTTACAAAAGCATACAAACATTTTACAACCAAGTAAAGGAATTACAAAAGTCAGAAATAGCGATAAAATTAATCACTTACCTTTGAAGATCTTCATATGGTTGCAGTCACAAGAGTCCCAGCTACACAATAAATGTTTGTTTTGTTCGATAAAGTCCCTCTTTATATCCCAAAAACTCAGTTTTGTTGGCGTGTTTTGTTCAGTAATCCACTGACTCCAAGGCGGTCAAAATATGCAGACGAATACATCCTAATAGTACCGGTAAAGTTCGTCGAAACATGTCAAACGATGTTTATAATTAAACCTCAGGTTGTCAATTGTCTAAATAATTGATCATATTTCAACCGAAAGGAAAAACAACGAAGGGTGCGCCATTGGTCACGCGTGCAAACCAGCTCTGCATGCTTCCTCAGTCCACTGACAAAAAAGGGTCTCATTCGTCTTCATTTTTCAGAAAACAAGCCTGAAACAATGTCTAAAGACTTTTGACATCTAGTGAAAGCCATAGGAACTGCAATCTGGGTCCTAACCCATTCCTAACCCACTCTATAGGTATTCAATTGAAAATACCCACATCAAAAAAATCCCACTTCCTGGATGGATTTTCCTCAGATTTTCACCTGCCAAATCAGTTATTTTATACTCACATACATTATTTTAACAGTTTTGGAAACTTTAGAGTGTTTTCTATCCAAATCTACAAATTATATGCATATCCTAGCTTCTGGGCCTGAGTAACAGGCAGTTTACTTTGGGCTTGCTTCTCATCCAGACGTTGAAATACTGCCCCCAAGCCATAAGAAGTTTTAATACACAGAATATGTTTTGAAACAGAAGTACTCTGAAACACCCAAAGTGGTTCTTCAACCTGAATATTGGTGTTTTTAAGAGAGTGCTTGGGGTTTCAATATATGTAAAAGGTAAAATCAAAACACAAAAACTATGTTTCTCACACAATCAATGGTTTAGAAATGGCAAATGGCTTATAGTCTAAATTTTGATATTTTTGGTGGAATTCCACCTTCATTTTTTCAATGCTTTATTTAGACAGATTAGAAATGAGTGGTAGTAAAATGTTACATTTCATTGGAATTTTCTTGCAGTTCAACCTCCAGTTAGTGCTGATGGTTTGGACACTGCTTGACAATGCCTGCCAAAACAGTATAAAATAGCAAATGTAACTCACCACCTGGATTCGGTCTTTTGAAATTATGTTTTTTATGTTGAATAAAAGTAGACACTCGGAGCTGCAAAATGGTATATCATACACTGCATTTGAGGAACAATGGCAAGGGAAGACCCCCATGAAATGGACAAAAATGAATGGCATCTTATTGGCATTAGGCGGACCATGTACACGATTGCAAATACCACTCAAATAGTCGGCAGTTCATGAAAAACATATTGCAACCGGAACATTGCCAATGCCTAGAGTCATAAACCAAAGATACGATAGGGGCGAGCGCACTCCACCGTAGGATTTCATATGGGAAATGATCACAAAGTCAGGTCTCAAGGGTGAAATATCTTCTTTTTTTTCAACATTTTAAAACCTTATTATTAAAAGAGGTTCTTGGACTGTTTTTCAAAAAAAAAAAAAAAAAAATTGTCAATTATACATACAGTGGGGAGAACAAGTATTTGATACACTGACAATTTTGCAGGTTTTCCTACTTACAAAGCATGTAGAGGTCTGTAATTTTTTATCATAGGTACACTTCAACTGTGAGAGATTCCTGGGAGTGCATTCTGATGAAGATCATCAAAGGTAAGTGAATATTTATAATGCTATTTCTGACTTCTGTTGACTACACAACATGACGGATATCTGTTTGGGTTGTGTTGGTCTCTGAGCGCTGTACTCAGATTATTGCATGGTGTGCTTTTTCCATAAAGTTTTTTTTAAATCTGACAGCGGTTGCATTAAGGAGAAGTGGATCAAAAAATCCATGAATAACATTTGTATCTTTTAGCAATGTTTATTATGAGTATTTCTGTAAATTAACCTGTTTGGCGTGCAAGCCCGACGTCGGTACACTTATGACAACATCCAGCTCAAGTGCAGGGCGCGAAATTCAAAAGATATTTTTTTTTAAATATTTAACTTTCACACATTAACAAGTCCAATACAGCATATGAAAGGTACACATCTTGTGAATCCAGCCAACATGTCCGATTTTTAAAATGTTTTACAGGGAAGACAAAATATGTAAATCTATTAGCTAACCACGTTAGCAAAAGACACCACTTTTTTACTCCACCAGTTTTTTACTCCATCAGTAGCTATCACAAATTCGACCAAATAAAGATATAAATAGCCACTAACCAAGAAACAACTTCATCAGATGACAGTCTGATAACATATTTATTGTATAGCATATGTTTTGTTCGAAAAATTTGCATATTTCAGGTATAAATCATAGTTTACATTTCAGCTACAATCAGAAATTGCACCGAAAGCAGCCATAATATTTACAGACACCAACGTCAAATACCTAATTACTCATCATAAAACATTTCTGAAAAATACATAGTGTACAGCAATTGAAAGACAGGCATCTTGTGATTCCAGACAATATTTCCGATTTATTAAATGTTTTACAGCGAAAACAAAATGTAGCGTTATATTAGCGTAGCCACAATAGCCAGAAACACTTGGGCGCCGACGACCAGTTCACATGCGCGACAGATATTAGAAATAGCATCATAAAATGTTTCTTACTTTTGGTGATCTTCCGTCAGAATGTTGGACAAGGTGTCCTTTGTCCAGAACAGTCGTTGTTTGGATCTGGAACGGCAAATTTCCCTCTTGATTTAGCATGGGCTCTTGCCAAGTGGCACGGATCTCTCCAACGTCAACAAAGTCAGAGAACGGAACACGGCAAAACTCCCGAAAAAATTTCAATAATCTGATTAAACTATATTGAAAAAACATACTTTACGATGATATGGTCACATGTATCAAATAAAATCAGAGCCGGAGATAGTAGTCATCCATAACGGCAGCTAAACAGAAGGCAAATCCATGTCCCCTTTCGCGCTGCCAAGAGTACCGGAAATGAGGGACACGTCATACAAAGAGCTTGTATTCAAATTCAGATCAAGATAAACACGAAATGTCTTCTCTCACAGCCTCTTGACATCCAGAGGAAGGTCTATGAAGTGTACGTAGACTCTTACGTATCATGCCCATGTATAGGCAGGAAGTTGAACAGAGCATCGATTTCAGACATTCCACTTCCTGGTCAGGAAATGTGCTGCAGAATGAGTTCTGTTTCACTCAGAGAAATAATTCAAACGGTTTTAGAAACTAGAGAGTATTTTCTATCCAATAGTAATAATAATATGCATATTGTACGAGCAAGAATTGAGTACGAGGCCGTTTGAAATGGGCACGATTTAACTGGCTACTCAATACTGCCCCTTGCAGCCATAACAGGTTAACCTGTTTGGCCGAGGCGTTCCGCTAGCGGAACTCCTCCCACATTCCACTGAAAAGGCAGAGCGCGAAATTCAAAAAATATTTTTTTGAAATATTTAACTTTCACACATTAACAAGTCCAATACAGCAAATGAAAGATACACATCTTGTGAATCCAGTAAACATGTCCGATTTTTTAAATGTTTTACAGCGAAAACAGCACGTATATTTATGTTAGCTCACCACCAAATACAAAGAAGGACAGACATTTTTCACAGCACAGGTAGCATGCACAAAGCCAACCTAACTAACCAAGAACCAACCAAACTAACCAAGAAACAACTTCATCAGATGACAGTCTTATAACATGTTACACAATAAATCTATGTTTTGTTCGAAAAATGTGCATATTTGAGGTATAAATCAGTTTTACATTGCAGCTACCATCACAGCTACCGTCAAAAATAGCACCGAAGCAGCCAGAGTAATTATAGAGACCAACGTGGAATAACTAAATACTCATCATAAAACATTTCTGAAAAATGCATCGTGTACAGCAAATGAGTGTTAGTGATACTTAGTGTTAGTGTTACTATCATTTCCTATACAACATGTATTTTTTAGTAATGTTTATGAATTGCTATTTGGTCAGAATAGGTGAGAGTCTAATAGAAATATCCGCACATTCTGGGAAATAGAAGCTACGTTAGCATAATGGATAACCACTGATTTCAGCTCTAAATATGCACATTTTCGAACAAAACATAAGTGTATGTATAACCTGATGTTATAGGACTGTCATCTGAGGAAGGTTTATGAAGGTTAGTGAAAATGAATATCTTTTGCTGGTTTATTCGCTAACGCTAACGTGCCTATTGCTATCGCTAATGTGCCTTGATGAATGAATGCGGAAGTGTGGTAGGCTATTGTAGTAAGCTAATATAATGCTATATTGTGTTTTCGCTGTAAAACACTTAAAAAATCTGAAATATTGGCTGGATTCACAAGATCTTTGTCTTTCATTTGCTGTACGCTGTGTATTTTTCATAAATGTTTTATGATGAGTATTTAGGTAATTCACGTTGGTCTCTGTAGTTATTCTAGTTGCTTTGGTGAGAGTTGTGATGGTGGCTGCAATGGTAAACTATGATTTATACCTGAAATATGCACATTTTTCTAACAAAACATATGCTATACAATAAATATGTTATCAGACTGTCATCTGATGAAGTTGTTTCTTGGTTAGTGGCTATTTATATCTTTATTTGGTCGAAATTGTGATAGCTACCTATGCAGGAAAAAAATGGTGGGAAAAAAAAGTTGTGTCTTTTGCTATCGTGGTTAGCTAATAGATTTACATATTGTGTCTTCCCTGTAAAACATTTTAAAAATCAGAAATGATGGCTGGATTCACAAGATCTGTATCTTTCATCTGGTGTCTTGGACTTGTGATTTAATGATATTTAGATGCTAGTATTTACTTGTGACGCTATGCTAGGCTATGCTAGTCAGCTTTTTTACTGATGGGGGTGCTCCCGGATCCGGGATTGTGTGCAAGTAGAAGTTAATGTGTGAAAGTTAAATATTTCAAAAAAATATCTTTTGAATTTCGCGCCCTGCACTTGGACGGGCTGTTGTCATAAGTGTACCGGCACCGCCCTGCAGCCATAAGAAGTTAAGACCCTCTATATCAGACCGCCCAGCCAACCTGAGCCGCCTACACCAGTCTAGTCAATAACTCAACTCTCTCACCAACACAACTTCCATCCCATCTTTTTTTTTATATCTCAAGGGAAAGGTTTGGAAAACAAAAGTTGAATGAAAACATACATACACCTACACATTAACACACAGGAACAGTACTCCCTCCATATAATTCATATCATAGGGCTAATAGTACTGTAGGGCTCTTTTTACTTGCACACAATATAGCTGGTTCACCCCGTCCTGCCCCTAAGGGTCCACGGCCCTGTAGTGCCCCAACCCAACACACCCAACTCAGCTTCAGGATCACAACATACGCAAATATGTCCCCTTTTGTGCTTTACACCTCCAGCAGAATAATAACATTTCTGAGTGCATGATATTCAGTTTCACTGGCATATAGCATGTTCTATGGATGGTCTTGAACTGCAGTAATTTATGTCTGAGATTATATGAACATAACTGGGCATTCTAACATATCGTTATCCATTCATCATCATCAATAGTGTCTCCCAGGTCTTCCTCACGTTTTTGTTTTACATGTTTTATGTCATCGGGAAATGCCTCTCTCAACCCTTCATATAGTTTGGAAATCAACTTTGGAGGTTTGTTAGACTGCCTAAAAATAGCATCTAGCTTGTCCAATGTTTCCTGGAGAGAGAGAATAAAGTGTTGTATCTGCAAAAATTCACCTCACCTCTGTCACAGGCTCTTCCCTGGCTGTCTGACTCTGCTGAGACCCCTTTCACCATCTGATCCTCCTAAAATGAGGAATGACAATGAATTACCTTGGTGTACATTTATACATTATATTATCCAAGAATATAATCAATTGTTCAATAATTGAAATTACCATTATCCCCAGATCCCAGACTGTAGCTTTCAGCTTAAACTGCTGTCCTGTAGCTACTGTAGGTCTACCCATCAATTATAGATAGAACTTTGTATCAGTCACAGAATATACTGCTAAGCTCACCTGAGCTCCATAGACTGGTTTTCCCTGGCTGTCTGAGCCTGCTGGGACACCTGTCACCATCTGATCCTGCTAAGACTTGATGAGCATTGTGTTGTACTGACTGCACTAGAGGGCTGCGTTCCCATGGGATACCTGCGGGTCCCGACAGAGATCATTGTGGCGTGGGCGGGAGTGGGAGTGGGCGGTCAGACAGATGACTTTGGGATGAAAATATTTTTGTTGTCCCACAGATTCTTTTGAAACGATTCTCTTTCACCTAAAATAACACTGCAGGACTGCGGTTGGATTTGGCACCAGTTCTTGCAGTAGCAAGTGGGAGTCGGACAGAAAGCCAACTGTGGGAGCAGGCTGAAGAAATTGGTCTTGCTCAGACCTCTACTGTGCATCATGACAGTGAAGCCTGTAACGTTAGAGCTGTTTATTACTGTGTCAGTGTGAAAAGTAGGGAATTAGCTAGGGAAAATGGCAGATCAATAATGTTACATTGACATACTGACTAATACAACTCACATTGCACAGAAAAAGCGTCAGAATATCAATCTTCAATCGTTTGGCCGATTCAGGTCTAGTTTGATTGAGGCAAAAATCATAGCTAATATAAGTCAACTTTCGGCCAGCTCTCTCTCTAATGGTACATCAACCTGCGAAAGCTTGCCAAGTTAACCTTTTGTCAATAGGGGGGCGCTGTTTTCACTTTGTAAAAAATCGTTCCCAAATTAAACTGCCTCGTACTCAATTCTTGCTCGTACAATATGCATATTATTATTACTATTGGATAGAAAACACTCTCTAGTTTCTAAAACCGTTTGAATTATATCTGTGAGTAAAACAGAACTCATTTTGCAGCAAACTTCCTGTTTAGGAAGTGAAAAATCTGAAAATCGGGGGCTCTGTTAGCTAATAGAAATACATATTGTGTTTTCGCTGTAAAACATTTAAAAAATTGGAAATGATGGCTGGATTCACAAGATGTGTATCTTTCATCTGTTGTCTTGGACTTGTGATTTCATGATATTTAGATGCTAGTATTTACTTGTGGCGCTATGCTAGGCTATGCTAGTCAGCTTTTTTACTGATGAGGGTGCTCCCGGATCCGGGATGGTGACTCGTGAGAAGTTAATTTACTTCTGAAACGTTACAAAACAAAGGCTATAAAACATGTCCGTACAAACAACTGCTATTAGAAAGTAATAATAGCCTCATATCGCTATCTGACAGATAACTGGAGGCTAGAGCTGACCTGGCTGTGGTGGCTACTCACTAGCGTAGCTTATTCATTCACCTCAGTCAAAGGGGATGAAACATTAACTAACGTTACACATTAGTTACAAAACTAGCTCAGCACTGTGAATAAACACTAGTTTCCTTGCCAGTTTCTGTTCCTTTTACAACTCGGTGAAGGAGCGCAACGCGTACACTAAAATATGCTCAACTCTCCCGTGCTGATCCAGTCAGACTTCCAGAAGCTTTGCCTTTGACCGCTCGGAGGTGTCTGCATGGTCCTAAAGCACACCGTTGCCTTGTTTTGTATCATATTCCAATGATAAAACTGGGGGGGACAATAATTCAATTTCAGAGTGCGGGAGGGGCATGTCCTCCCTCATTCCACAGTGAAAGTTGTGCCCCTGGTCTCTAGTAGTGTTGGTCAGTGTCTCTGGTAGTGTTTATCAGTGTCTCTGGTAGTGTTAGTCAGTGTCTCTGGTAGTGTTGGTCAGTGTCTCTGGTAGTGTTGGGCAGTGTCAGTAGTTGTGTATTTTGGTCAGGTTCTGGATTCCTCCTCTCTTCTTCTCCCCCTCCTCTCCTTCTGTAGTCCACATGGTGATGGATGGCTTCATCACCGGCTGATTTTCCTGGCTGCTTATTTATCTAGAATATCTGTCTGATTGTCTCACGATCTCCACTGACACTGATTACATGTGCAAACAATGTGTTTACCAAATTCCCCCCACAACAAACTGACAATAAGAACAATATTTTCCTCCTAATGACCTCCTAAAGGCAATATGCTGGCATTCTGGAACAATCAGCAGGCGTTAACTAGTTTTGGCTGCAGCCCGACGTCGGTACACTTATGACAACATCCAGCTCAAGTGCAGGGCGCGAAATTCAAAAGATATTTTTTTTAAATATTTAACTTTCACACATTAACAAGTCCAATACAGCATATGAAAGGTACACATCTTGTGAATCAAGCCAACATGTCCGATTTTTAAAATGTTTTACAGGGAAGACACAATATGTAAATCTATTAGCTAACCACGTTAGCAAAAGACACCACTTTTCTTACTCCATCAGTTTTTTACTCCATCAGTAGCTATCACAAATTCGACCAAATAAAGATATAAATAGCCACTAACCAAGAAACAACTTCATCAGATGACAGTCTGATAACATATTTATTGTATAGCATATGTTTTGTTAGAAAAATGTGCATATTTCAGGTATAAATCATAGTTTACATTGCAGCTACAGTCAGAAATTGCACCGAAAGCAGACAGAAAAATTACAGACACCAACGCCAAATAACTAAATACTCATCATAAAACATTTCTGAAAAATACATAGTGTACAGCAATTGAAAGACAGGCATCTTGTGATTCCAGACAATATTTCCGATTTATCAAGTGTTTTACAGCGAAAACACAATATAGCGTTATATTAGCGTAGCCACAATAGCCAGAAACACTTGGGCGCCGACGACCAGTTCACATGCACGACAGATATTAGAAATAGCATCATAAAATGTTTCTTACTTTTGGTGATCTTCCGTCAGAATGTTGGACAAGGTGTCCTTTGTCCAGAACAGTCGTTGTTTGGATCTGGAACGGCAAATTTCCCTCTTGATTTAGCATGGGCACTTGCCAAGTGGCACGGATCTCTCCAACGTCAACAAAGTCAGAGAACGGAACACGGCAAAACTCCCGAAAAAATTTCAATAATCTGATTAAACTATATTGAAAAAACATACTTTACGATGATATGGTCACATGTATCAAATAAAATCTAAACCGGAGATGTTAGTCGTCCATAACGACAGCTAAACAGAAGGCAAATCCATGTCCCCTTTCGCGCGCTCCAGAAACAGGAAATGGACGGTCACGTCATACAAAGAGCTTTAATTCCACCTCAGACCAAGATAAACACGAAATTTCTTCGCTCACCGCCTCTTGACAACCAGGGGAAGGTGTATGACGTGTACGTAGACTCTTACGTATCATGCCCATGTATAGGCAGGAAGTTGAACAGAGCATCGATTTCTGACATTCCACTTCCTGGTCAGGAAATGTGCTGCAGAATGAGTTCTGTTTCACTCTAATTCAAACGGTTTTAGAAACTAGAGAGTGTTTTCTATCCAATAGTAATAATAATATGCATATTGTACGAGCAAGAATTGAGTACGAGGCCGTTTGAAATGGGCACGATTTAACTGGCTACTCAATACTGCCCCTTGCAGCCATAACAGGTTAATGGAGTTGATCAATGGAACCAGTTTGAGGTAGGGACAGGGGATTTGGGGCTGTGTAACATACACAGGCACACACACAAACACTACACTGACTAATTTTACCATTAGAATTTATCCTGCACCAGCCACTTTCTAACCCTGTTCTATTATTATGATGGTCATTAGTATTTATCCTGCTACTAGTCACTTTTACCCCTGTTTGCATGTACATGCCTACCTCAACCACTCCAGTACTACTGCACATTTTATTACATTTAAAAAAATGTTAAACCTTTCTTTAACTAGGCAAGTCAGTTAATGAAGGATTTACCATCACCAAATGGACAGGTTGAAATCAACACCAACGAGCGATTATACAGTGTCCATTACACATATGCTATATTGTCAGTGTGAACATGCTCTTCTGCAAGTTGACGGTGTCCATTGCCAACATATATTCATAAGGACCGGGGTACCAGGGTCCATCTTTGTGTTTTAGAATAACAATAAAACTACAATACTGTTGTGACAAATGCAAACAAGATTGATATGGTACCAGTACAATACTACTGTGTGTATATATTGCTTTGAATGGATGATGACATGCTTTTTCCTGTTGTTTGAGAAGAATAATAGTTTAAGGCCATAGCCCTATATAGCCCCTCGTCAACAGCCAGTGAAACTGCAGGGTGCCAAATTCAAAATAACAGAAATCCCATAATTAAAATTCCTCAAACACACAAGTATTTTACACCATTTTAAAGATACACTTGTTGTAAATCCAGCCACAGTGTCCGATTTCAAAAAGGCTTTATGACGAAAGCACACCAAACGATTATGTTAGGTCAGAGCCAAGTCACAGAAAAACACAGCCATTTTTCCAGCCAAAGAGAGGAGTCACAAAAAGCAAAAATAGAGATCAAATTAATCACTAACCTTTGATGATCTTCATCAGATGACACTCATAGGACTTCATGTTACACAATACATGTATGTTTTGTTCGGTAAAGTTCATATTTATATCCAAAAATCTGAGTTTACATTGACGCGTTATGTTCAGTAGTTCCAAAACATGCAGTGATTTTGCAGAGAGCCACATTAACTTCTTTGGGCTGCAGGGGCAGTATTGAGTAGCTTGGATGAAAGGTGCCCATTTCAAACGGCCTCGTACTCAATTCTTGCTCGTACAATATGCATATTATTATTACTATTGGATAGAAAACACTCTAGTTTCTAAAACCGTTTGAATTATATCTGTGAGTAAAACAGAACTCATTTTGCAGCAAACTTCCTGACAGGAAGTGGAAAATCTGAAATCGATGCTCTGTTCCAGGGCATCCCTATTAATTTGCTTGATATGTATTAGTATACATGCACTTCATACGCCTTCCACTAGATGTCAACAGGCAGTGAGAGAAGAAATGGAGTGTATAGCTTGATCTGAGGTCGAATAAGAGCTCTTGGCATGACGTGACACCAATTTCCTGTTTTCTGGAAGGCGCGAGAAGGAACCGGGGATTGCCTTCTGAAAAGCTGTCGTTATAGACGGCTACTATCTCCGGCTTTGATTTTATTTGATAAATGTGACAATATCATCGTAAAGTATGTTTTTTCAATATAGTTTTATCATATTATTGAAATTTTTTCGGGAGGTTAGGCGTGTTGCGTTCTCTGCATTTGTTCAGGAAGGAGAGCTTCGCGCCACTTGGCTAGTGTGCTTGCTAATTCAAGAGGGAAAAATGCCATTCTAAAACCAAACAACGATTGTTCCCGACAAAGGACCCCTTGTACAACATTCTGATGGAAGATCATCAAAAGTAGGACCCATTTATGATGTTATTTCATATATCTGTCGAACATGTGTACTATTAGTTTGCGCCCAGATTTTGGGCGCTCTCTCGCCATAACGTAAGCTGCATGTCGTAATGAAGTTATTTTTAGAATTCTAACACGGCGATTGCATTAAGAACTAAGCTATCTTTAATTTGCTGTCCAACATGTATTTTTTAGTAAAGTCTATGAATAGTTATTTGATTAGAATAGGTGAGTGTCAGAAATATATATTCGGACATTCTGGGAAAAAGATGCTAAGTTTTCCCCATGTATAACCACGATTTGTGCTGCTAAATATGCACATTTTCGAACAAACCATATATGTATTGTGTAATATGATGTTATAGGACTGTCATCTGATGAAGTTTGAGAAGGTTAGTGAAAAAATGTATATCTTTTGCTGGTTTATTCGTTATCGCTACTGTTGGCTTGAATCAATGCGGTTGTGTGGTTGGCCATTGTAGTAAGCTAATATAATGCTATATTGTGTTTTCGCTGTAAAACACTTAAAGAATCGGAAATATTGGCTGGATTCACAAGATGTTTGTCTTTAATTTGCTGTACACCATGTATTTTTCATAAATGTTTTATGATGAGTATTTAGGTATTTCAATTTGGTCTCTGTAATTGTTCTAGCTGCTTCGGTGCTATTTCCGATTGTAGCTGCAATGTAAAACTATGATTTATACCTCAAATATGCACATTTTTCGAACAAAACATAGATTTATTGTATAACATGTTATAAGACTGTCATCTGATGAAGTTGTTTCTTGGTTAGTTTGGTTGGTTCTTGGTTAGTTAGGTTGGTTTTGTGCAAGCTACCTGTGCTGTGAAAAATGTCTGTGCTTTTTTGTATTTGGTGGTGAGCTAACATAAATATACGTGGTGTTTTCGCTGTAAAACATTTTAAAAATCGGACATGTTGGCTGGATTCACAAGATGTGTATCTTTCATTTGCTGTATTGGACTTGTTAAATTGTGTAGAAATGCAGGGAATGTGCTTCAGATGCCCCCAAAAATGGGAGGGCCCAGACCCTCTGCCAAGTTATTTCCCCTTCTGCAAATAACACTGCTGGGGGATTAAAAAAGTCATAGTCAATCGATCAAAAATATAATTATACTCTTAGAAAAATGTTAATTTTTTATTTACAATATGTCGAATCTATGAGAATAGAACGGTTCAGAACTTTTGTGAAACATCACAGCACAGGTGAAAATATATGGCAAAGAGATAGTATTCAGAGATCGATGGGATTGGAGCTGAAGGATGGAACAATTTCTTTTTTTAAATATACTGTGTCTGTAAAACGTATATAGTATGTATAAGCTGGTATTAGAAGCCAAAGTGTTATTGTCCATTAGTTTACTCCAATTAGGGGAGGGATCGTAGAATTAGGGAAAAATAATGAAGGAAAATATATATTTTTTAAATATATATAGTGCCTTCGGAAAGTTTTCAGAACCCTTGACATTTTACACATTTTGTTATATTACAGCCTTATTCTAAAATGAATTAAATAAAAAATGGTCCCCAGCAATCTACACACATTACGTCATAATGACATAGCGAAAACAGTTTATTTTTTATTTTTGCACATTTATACAAATAAAATAACTGAAATAACTTATTTACATAAGTATTCAGACCCTTTGCTTTGACACTCGAAATTGAGCTCAGGTGCATCCTGTTTCTATTGATCATCCTTTAGATGTTTCTACAACTTGATTGGAGTCCACCTGTGGTAAATTCAATTGATTGGACATGATTTGGAAAGGCAGACAGCTGTATATATAAGGTCCCACAAACCAAGCCATGATGTCGAAGGGATTGTCCGTAGAGCTCCGAGACTGGATTGTGTCGAGCCACAGATCTGGGGAAGGGTACCAAAAAATGTCTGCAGCATTGAAGGTCTCCAAGGACACAGTGGCCTGCATCATTCTTAAATGGAAGACGTTTGGAACCACCAAGACTCTTTCTAGAGCTGGCCGCTCGGCCAAACTGAGCAATTGGGGAGAAGGGCCTTTGTCAGGGTGGTGACCAACAACCCGATAGTCACTCTGGTAGAGCTCTAGAGTTCCTCTGTGGAGATGAGAGAACCTTCCAGAAGGACAACCATCTCTGCAGCACTCCACCAATCAGGCCTTTATGGTAGAGGGGCAAGACGGAATGCACTCCTCAGTAAAAACAACATGACAGCCCCCATAATATTTCACCTTTATTTATGTACAGCGTGTGCAAATGTAGAAGAGTAGGGAGGTAAGGCAAAAAATAGGCCATGGAGGTGAAATAATTACAATTTAGCATTAACACTGGAGTGATAGATGTGCAGATGATGATGTGCAAGTAGAGATACTGGGGTGCAAAAGAGCAAGAAGAAAAATAGCAATATAGGGATGAGGTAGTTGGGTGTGCTATTTACAGATTGGCTGTGTACAGGTAGAGTGATCTGTAAGCTGCTCTGACAACTGATGCTTAAAGTTAGAGAGGGAGATATAAGACTCCAGATTCAGTGATTTTTGCAATTCGTTCCAGTCATTGGCAGCAGAGAACTGGAAGGAAAGGCGGCCAAAGGAAGTGTTGGCTTTGGGGATGAACAGTGAAATATACCTGCTGGAGCGTGTGCTATGGGTAGGTGTTGCTATGGTGACCAGTGAGCTGAGATAAGATGGGGCTTTACCTAGCAAAGATTTATAGATGACCTGGAGCCAGTGGGTTTGGCGACGGATATGTAGTGAGGGCCAGCCAACGAGAGCATACAGGTTGCAGTGGTGGGTAGTATATGGGGCTTTGGTGACAAAACGGATGGCACTGTGATAGACTACATCCAGTTTGCTGAGTAGGGTGTTGGAGGCAATTTTGTAAATGACATCGCCGAAGTCAAGGATCGGTAGGGTAGTCAGTTTTACGAGGGTATGTTTGGCAGCATGAGTGAAGGAGGCTTTGTTGCGAAATAGGAAGCCAATTCTAGATTGAATTTTGGATTGGAGATGCTTAATGTGAGTCTGGAAGGAAATGTTTACAGCCTAACCAGACACCTAGGTATTTGTAGTTGCCCACATATTCTAAGTCAGAAGCCTCCAGAGTAGTGATGCTAGTCGGGCGGGTGTGGGCAGCAATCGGTTGAAGAGCATGCATTAAGTTTTACTAGCATTTAAAACACGGAAGGAGTGTTGTATGTCATTGAAGCTTGTTTGGAGGTTTGTTAACACAGTGTCCAAAGAAGGGCCAGATGTATACAGAATGGTGTCGTCTGCGTAGAGGTAGATCAGAGAATCACCAGCAGCAAGAGCGACATCATTGATATATACAGGGAAAAGAGTCGGCCTGAGAATTGAACCCTGTGGCACCCCCATAGAGACTGCCAGAGGTCCGGACAACAGGCCCTCCGATTTGACACACTGAACTCTATCTGAGAAGTAGTTGGTGAACCAGGCGAGGCAGTCATTTGAGAAACCAAGGCTATTTGGCCAAGTCGATGAAGACGGCTGCACAGTAGTGTCTTTTATCAAGGGCGGTTATCATATCGTTAAGGGCCTTGAGCGTGGCTGAGGTGCACCCATGACCAGCTCGGAAACCATCTTGCTTAGTGGAGAAGGTACGGTGAGATTCGAAATGGTCGGAGATCTGTTTGTTAACTTGGCTTTCGAAGATTTTAGAAAGACAGGGCAGGATGGATATAGGTCTATAACAGTTTGGGTCTAGAGTGTCTCCCCCTTTGAAGAGGGGGATGACCACGGCAGCTTTCCAATCTTTGGAGATCTTAGACGATAAGAAAGAGAGAATAGTGATAGTGGGTTGCAACAATTTCGGTGGATAATTTTAGAAAGAGAGGGTCCAGATTGTCTATCCCAGCTGATTATTAGGGATCCAGGTTTTGCGGTTCTTTCAGTATTCAGCTGTCTGGATTGGGGTGAAGGAGAAGCGGGGGGGTGGGGGGGCTTGGGCAAGTTGCAGTGAGGGGTGCAGAGCTGTTTGCCAGGGTAGGGGTAGCCAGGTGGAAAGCATGCTTGAAATTCTCAATTATCGCAGATTTATCGGTGGTGACTTTGTTTCCTAGCCTCAGTGCAGTGGGCAGCTGCGAGGAGGTGCTCTTATTCTCTTTGAACTTTACAGTGTCCAAAAACTTTTTGGAATTAGTGCTACAGGATGCAAATTTCTGTTTGAAAAAGCCTTAGCTTTTCTAACTGACTGTGTATATTGGTTCCTGACTACCCAGAAAAGTTGCATATCGCAGGGGCTATTCAATGCTAATGCAGAACGCCACAGGATGTTTTTGTGCTGGTCAAGGGCAGTCAAGTCTGGGGTGAACCAAGGGCTATATCTGTTCTTATTTCTACATTTTTTGAATGGGACATGCTTATTTATGATGGTGAGGAAAGCACATTTAAAGAGCAACCAGGCATCCTCTACTGACGGGATAAGGTCAATATCCTTCCAGGATACCCGGGTCAGGTCAATTAGAAAGGCCTGTTTGCTGAAGTGTTTTGGGAGCGTTTGACAGTGATGAGGGGTGGTCGTTTGACCGATGACCCATTACGGACGCAGGCAACGAGGCAGTGATTGATGAGATCCTTGTTGAAGACAACAGAGGTGTATTTAGAGGGGAAGTTGGTCAGGATGATATCTAAGAGGGTGCCCATGGTTACGGATTTAGGGTTGTACCTGGTAGGTTCCTTGATAATTTGTGTGAGATTGAGGGCATCTAGCTTAGATTGTAGGACGGCCGGGGAAAGCATATCCCAGTTTAGGTCACCTAACAGTACAAACTCTGAATATATTTGGGGGGCAATCAATTCACATATGGTGTCCAGGGCACAGCTGGAAGCTGAGGGGGGTCTATAGCAAGCGGCAACGGTGAGAGACTTGTTTCTGGAAAGGTAGATTTTTAAAAGTAGAAGCTTGAATTGTTTGGGCACAGACCTGGATAGTATGACAGACCTCTGCAGGCTATCTCTGAAGTAGATTGCAAATCTGCCCCCTTTGGCAGTTCTATCATGTCTGAAAGTGTTGGAGCTGGAAATGTCAGGATTTTTGGTGGACTTCCTAAGGCAGGATTCAGACACAGCTAGGACATTAGAGTTGGCGGAGTGTGCTGAAGCAGTGAGTAAAACAAACTTAGAGAGGAGGCTTCTAATGTTAACAGGCATGATACCAAGGCTTCTACGGTTACAGAAGTCAACAAATGAGAGCGCCTGGGTAATGGGAGTGGTGCTGGTGGCTGCAGGATGCTCGTGGCTGCAGGGACTGGGTTAACCTCTACATCACCAGAGGATCAGAGGAGGAGTAGGATAAATGCTATAAGAACTGGTCGTCTAGTGCGCTTGGAAAAGAGAGTAAAAGGAACAGATTTCTGGGCGTGGAAGAATAGGTTCAAGGCATAATGTACAGACAAGGGTATGGTACAGTGGTTCCTCCATTAAAAGTTGCGAGCTTGCAGCACGGGACTTAGAGGACCCAGCATCATGGCTTCATTGCTCCAGACCACCACAAGGGGGAGTTAGAGCACTCATTATGCATTTGGTTCCCATGGTTTTTATATGACCAATCATATCGAGTGGTTCCAATGACAAATTTTGACGCGAGCCACCCTTACCTTGTAGCGTTCTTCAACAAAGATGGCTGACAAATGTGGTGGAACCAGATGTAAGTTGTTATAACGTCATAACGAGTCAAGCAAAAAATGTACAATTCAGAGGAATATGTTAGATAATGTAGAGACAAACGTTTGTTTTTTTGTCATAAAGTTAATTTACAAAAATCACTATTTAGCAAGTTATCTGTAGTTATCTGTACGATAACTACAGATAACACCATAGTACCCTCCACCATAGTAGCCTCCAAACTCGTCATTAAGCTCGAGACCCTGGGTCTCGACCCCCGCCCTGTGACACTGGGTACTGGACTTCCTGAAGGGCCTCCCCCAGGTGGTGAGGGTAGGTAAAAACATCTCCACCCCGCTGATCCTCAACACTGGGGCCCCACAAGGGTGCGTTCTCAGCCCTCTCCTGTACTCCCTGTTCATCCATGACTGTGTGGCCATGCGCGCCTCCAACTCAATCATCAAGTTTGCATACGACACTACAGTGGTAGGCTTGATTACCAACAACGACGAGACGGCCTACAGGGAGGAGGTGAGGGCCCTCGGAGTGTGGTGTCAGGAAAATAACCTCACACTCAACGTCAACAAAACAAAGGAGATGATCGTGGACTTCAGGAAACAGCAGAGGGAGCACCCCCCTATCCACATCGACGGGACAGTAGTGGAGAGGGTAGTAAGTTTTAAGTTCCTCGGTGTACACATCACGGACAAACTGAATTGGTCCACCCACACAGACAGCGTGGTGAAGAAGGCGCAGCAGCGCCTCTTCAACCTCAGGAGGCTGAAGAAATTCGGCTTGTCACCAAAAGCACTCACAAACTTTTACAGATGCACAATCGAGAGCATCCTGTCGGGCTGTATCACCGCCTGGTACGGCAACTGCTCCGCCCACAACCGTAAGTCTCTCCAGAGGGTAGTGACGTCTGCACAACGCATCACCGGGGGCAAACTACCTGCCCTCCAGGACACCTACACCACCCGATGTCACAGGAAGGCCATAAAGATCATCAAGGACAACAACCACCCGAGCCACTGCCTGTTCAACCCGCTATCATCCAGAAGGCGAGGTCAGTACAGGTGCATCAAAGCGGGGACCGAGAGACTGAAAAACAGCTTCTATCTCAAGGCCATCAGACTGTTAAACAGCCACCACTAACATTGAGTGGCTGATGCCAACATACTGACTCAACTCCAGCCACTTTAATAATGGAAAAATTGATGTAAAAAATGTATCACTAGCCACTTTAAACAATGCCACTTAATATAATGTTACATACCCTACATTACTCATCTCATATGTATATACTGTACTCTATACCATCTACTGCATCTTGCCTATGCCGTTCTGTACCATCACTCATTCATATATTTTTATGTACATATTCTTCATCCATTTACACTTGTGTGTATAAGGTAGTTGTTGTGAAATTGTTAGGTTAGATTACTCATTGGTTATTACTGCATTGTCGGAACTAGAAGCACAAGCATTTCACTACACTCGCATTAACATCTGCTAACCATGTGTATGTGACAAATAACATTTGATTTGATTTGACTAAAAAACTGACCAACACAACTTCAAAACTACGACCAACACTACTACAGACACTGACCAACACACAACTATATACACTGACCAACACACAACTATATACACTGACCAACACAAAGAGAACACTACGACCAACACACAAAAGTACAGACACTGACCAACACTACTACAGACACTGACCAACACACAAAACTACAGACACTGACCAACACTACTACAGACACTGACCAACATACAACTATGGACACTGACCAACACCTGTAGAACACTACAACCAACCCTACTACAGACTGAAAAACAAAACTACAGACACTGACCAACACAAGTAGAACACTACAACCAACACTACTACAGACACTGACCAACACAACTACAGACATTGATCAACTTACTTGCTTACTTGCTTATGGAAGTCCATCATTTCCGATGATGACTTCCACTTCTGAGTTAATGGTGAATTCTTGAGGTCACCGTCTGTTCAATGAGATTTCATTGGGATACTAGATTTCTAATCAACCTGTTTGCAGTTCCTACCGCTTCCACTGGATGTCACCAGTCTTTGGAAATAGGTTGAGGTTATTCCTTTGTGCAATGAAGAAGAACGGCCATCTGGAATCAGTGTAAAGTTATGTGTACTGTTTGAGAGTTGCGCAAGACTAGAAAAGTAGCGTTAGATTGTTGACCTCCTGTATTGAAAACAGATAGACCCGTCTTCAATTTGATCGATTATTAACGTTTACAAATACCTTAAGTTGTATTACAAAAGTAGTTTGAAATGTTTTGGCAAAGTTTAGAGGTCATTTTTGAGATATTTTGTAGTGACGTTGCGCAAATTGGAAGCTGTTTTTTTCTGGATCAAACGCGCCAAATAAATGGACATTTTGGACATATATGGACGGAATTAATCGAACAAAAGGACCATTTGTGATGTTTATGGGACATATTGGAGTGCCAACAAAAGAAATTTGTCAAAGGTAAGGCTTTGATTTATATTTTATTTCTGGGTTCTGTGTTGCGCCTGCAGGGTTGAAATATGCTACACTCTCTTTGTTTACTGTTGTGCTATAATCAGATAATAGCATCTTATGCTTTCGCCGAAAAGCCTTTTTGAAATCTGACATGTTGGCTGGATTCACAACGAGTGTAGCTTTAATTTAGTATCTTATATGTGTGATTTAATGAAAGTTTGATTTTATATCATTATTATTATTTCCAATCCGAGATCCACAAACTTCATTGCAGGTTGGGCATGTGCAGTCTGTGTTTTTGGTGGAAGGCATGGTTGTGTGCCTCCTGAGCTGTTTTTGCTGTGTCTTTGTTGGCCTCTCCTCCTCGCACATCTGTACACCTTTATGGCAGAGCTTCCGCCAGGCGGGACGGTCGGCAGCAGCGCCCTCCATGTCTGTAGGTTTGATGTTGCACTTTTCAGCTATGTTTTCTGCTGGTCCTTGTAGCGCTTCTTCTGCCCCCCTGCAGACCACCAGTCGAGGTGTAACAGGTCATACAGGATCTTCCATAGCAGGCGCTCATGAGGCATCCTTATGACATGCCTGAGCCAGCGCAGTTGGTGTTGGGTGACCGTGGCCTCCATACTCTTGCAGTTGGTCTTAACAAGTATTTCCGCTTGGGGCACAAGGCCACACGAGATTATTTCCAGGATGTGCTGCCGGTATCCTATATAGAATCTCTCAAACTTCTTGATGTGGCGACTGTAGGGTCAGGGCTGTAGGTGATCCACACTTCAGAGCTGTAAAGAAGTGTGCTGATTTAGACGGTTTGATAGACGGCAACTTTGGTGTGGAGGTGGAGATCCCTGTTTTGGAAGACCCTGCATCTGAGTTTTTACTAAGGCTTGCTTGATCCTGTTTTGAATTTCGGGGTCGATGCTTTGGGGTCGGTGCTGCCCAGGTATTTGAATGACGGGAATATTGCCAGAGGTAATGTTCAATGGTGAAGACAGGCATGATGGGGAGGGCTGGGTCTCCATTGGCAGACCACCTCTGTTTTGGTGGTGTTGATAGACAGTCCCATCCTGCTATAGACCCTCACAGCCATTGCAATGATGGACTAAAGTTCTTCTGGAGTGTGGGTCACAAGAGCACAGCTATCAGCATACTGCAGCTCAAGGACCCGCTCCATCTAAACCTTGGCTGCTTGGAGCCTTCTAATGTTGAGTAGGTTTCTGTCCAGCCTGAAGTCCACCACAACCCTGCTTCTGTCCTCAAGATCCTTGTGGAAAAGCTAGGTGACAGATAGGAGGAAGATGTTAGAGTACAGATGCCACCTTGCCTCACACTAGTACATACTCCGAAGGGCACCAACTCCTGCTCTCGTATGGCCCCCAAGTCATCATCCAATCATGGAATTGCCAAAGCATGGGCAGCCAAATTTGAGTAGAATGCCCCCGCCATCTCGCCGTTGTTGGGGGACGATCTCCCGGTCCCAAACCTCAGTGATGTACTGGTGTAGCGTTATGGTGCAGAAGTAACCTCCTTGCTTAAGTAGTTCTGCCGGGATGATGTCGGCCCCAGGAGGCTTGTTGTTCGATAGCTGATAAAATCAAATGTATTTGTCACATGCGCCGGTGTAGACCTTAGTGAAATGCTTACTTACAAGCCCTTAACCAATAATTCCGTTTTAAGAAAAATAAGTGTTAAAGTATTTATTAAAATAAACTGAAGTAAAAACATTTTTTTTTATTAAATAAGAAGAAATTGAAAAATAACAAATAATTAAAGAGCAACAATAAAAAAAACAGTAGTGATGCTATATACAAGAGGTATCGGTACAGAGTCAATGTGCGGGGGCACAGGTTAGATGAGGTAATTGAGGTAATATGTACATGTAGGTAGAGGTAAAGTGACTATGCATAGATAATAAACATAGGGTAGCAGCAGCATAACATGGGGGTCGGGGTCGGGGGGTGGTCAATGCAAATAGTTTGGGTAGCCATTTGATTAGCTGTTCAGGAGTCTTATGGCTTGGGGTAGAAGCTGTTAACTTCTTTGGGCTGCAAGCCCGAAGCCGGGCACAATATGACAACAGCCACTTCAAGTGCAGGGCGCGAAATTCAAAATATATTTTTTAGAAGTATTTAACTTTCACACATTAACAAGTCCAATACCGCAAATGAAAGATAAACATCTTGTGAATCCAGCCAACATGTCCGATTTTTAAAATGTTTTACAGCGAAAACACCACGTATATTTATGTTAGCTCACCACCAAATACAAAAAAGGACAGACATTTTTCACAGCACAGGTAGCATGCACAAAACCAACCTAACTAACCAAGAACCAACCAAACTAACCAAGAAACAACTTCATCAGATGACAGTCTTATAACATGTTATACAATAAATCTATGTTTTGTTCGAAAAATGTGCATATTTGAGGTATAAATCAGTTTTACATTGCAGCTACCATCACAGCTACCGTCACAAATAGCACCGAAGCAGCCAGAGTAATTACAGACACCAACATGAAATACCTAAATACTCATCATAAAACATTTCTGAAAAATACATGGTGTACAGCAAATGAAAGACAAGCATCTTGTGAATCCAGCCAATATTTCCGATTTCTTAAGTGTTTTACAGCGAAAACACAATATAGCATTATATTAGCTTACCACAATAGCCAGAAACACAAGCCATTTACCAGCAGCAAAAGTTAGCGATCGTAACAAACCAGCAAAAGATATATAATTTTTGACTAACCTTGATAAGCTTCATCAGATGACAGTCCTATAACATCAGGTTATACATACACTTATGTTTTGTTCGAAAATGTGCATATTTAGAGCTGAAATCAGTGGTTATACATTGTGCTAACGTAGCATCTTTTTCCCAGAATGTCCGGATATTTTTATGACACTCACCTATTCTGACCAAATAACTATTCATAAACGTTACTAAAAAATACATGTTGTATAGGAAATGATAGATACACTAGTTCTTAATGCAATCGCCGTGTTAGAATTCTAAAAATAACTTCATTACGACATCCAGCTTACGTTATAGCGAGAGAGCGCCCAAAATCTGGGCGCAAACTAATAGTACACATGTTCGACAGATATATGAAATAGCATCATAAAATGGGTCCTACTTTTGATGATCTTCCATCAGAATGTTGTACAAGGGGTCCTTTGTCGGGAACAATCGTTGTTTGGTTTTAGAATGTCCTCTTCTCCAGTCAATTAGCACGGAAAGCTAGCAAAGTGGCGCGAAGCTCTCCTTCGTGAACAAACGCAGACAACGCAACACGCCTAACGTCCCGAAAAAATTTCAATAATCGAATAAAAATATATTGAAAAAACATACTTTACGATGATATTGTCACATTTATCAAATAAAATCAAAGCCGGAGATATTAGTCGTCTATAACGACAGCTTTTCAGAAGGCAATACCAGGTCCCTTCACGCGCCTTCCAGAAAACAGGAAATTGGTGTCACGTCATGCCAAGAGCTTTTATTCGACCTCAGATCAAGTTATACACTCCATTTCTTCTCTCACTGCCTGTTGACATCTAGTGGAAGGCGTATGAAGTGCATGTATACTAATACATATCAAGCACATTTATAGGCAGGCCCTAGAACAGAGCATCGATTTCAGATTTTCCACTTCCTGTCAGGAAGTTTGCTGCAAAATGAGTTCTGTTTTACTCACAGATATAATTCAAACGGTTTTAGAAACTAGAGAGTGTTTTCTATCCAATAGTAATAATAATATGCATATTGTACGAGCAAGAATTGAGTACGAGGCCGTTTGAAATGGGCACCTTTTATCCAGGCTATACTGCCCCTGCAGCCCAAAGAAGTTAAGAATACTTTTGGACCTAGACCTGGCTCTCCGGTACCGCTTGTCATGTGGTAGCAGAGAGAACAGTCTATGACTGACTAGGGTGGCTGGAGTCTTTAGCAATTTTTAGGGCCTTCCTCTGACATCGCCTGGTCTAGAGGTCCTGGATGACAGGAAGCTTGGCCACAGAGATGTACTGGGCCGTACGCACTACCCTCTGTTGTGCATTGCGGTCAGAGGCAGAGCAGTTGCCATACAATGCGATGATGCAACCAGTCAGGATGCTCTCGATGGTGCAGCTGTATATATTTTTAAGGATCTGAGGACCCATGCAAAATCTTTTCAGTCTCCTGAGGGGGAAGAGGTGTTGTCGTGCCTTTTTCATGACTGTTTTGGTGTGTTTGGACCATGATAGTTTGTTGGTGATGTGGACACCAAGGAACTTGAAGCTCTCAACCTTCTCCGTTACAGCCTCGTCGATGAGAATGGGCTTGCTTGGCCATTATTTTCCTGTATTCCACGATCATATCCTTTGTCTTGATCACATTGAGAGAGAGGTTGTTATCCTCTCTTGGGTAGGGCGCATATTTTCACCTCCAGATGAAAAGTGTGCCCAAAGTAAACTGCCTGTCACTCAGGCCCAGAAGCTAAGATATGCATATAATTGAAAGAGTTGGATAGCAAACACTCTAAAGTTTCCAAAACTGTTAAAATAATGTCTGTGGGTATAACAGAACTGATAGGGCAGGCAAAAACCTGAGAAAAATACATCCAGGAAGTGGAATTATTTTCATGTGGCTGTTTTTCAACTCAGTGCCTATTGAGAGTCCAACGGGTTAGGAATCAGATTGCAGTTCCTATAGCTTCTACTAGATGTCAACAGTCTTTAGACATGGTTTCAGGCTTTTATTTTTTTAAATGACGAGTTAACAGCCATTTTGGTCAGAGGACAGAGGAATTTTGCGGACCTGCTTCGGCGCACCCAAGTTTGTTATTTTTCCGTTCTATTGAAAAAGGTATTGTCCGGTTTAAATATTATTGATTATAAAGACAATAAACAACCTGACGATTAATTATAAACATCGTTTGACATGTTTCAACGAACCTTACCGCTACTTTTAGTATGTATTCGTCTGCCTGCTGTGACCGCCTTGGAGCCATTGGATTACTGAACAAAACGCGCCAACAAGACTGAGTTTTTGGGACATAAAGAGGGACTTTATCGAACAAAACGAACATGTACTGTGTAACTGGGAGTCTTGTGAGTGCAACTATATGAAGATCAAAGGTAAGTGATTAATTTTATCGCTATTTCTGACTTTTGTGACTCCTCTACCTGACTGGAAAATGCTTGTATGCTTTTGTAAGCTGGGCGCTGTCCTCAGATAATCGCATGGTATGCTTTCGCCGTAAAGCCTTTTTGAAATCTGACACAGCGGCTGGATTAACAAGAAGTTAATATTTAAGCCGATGCATACACTTGTATGTTTCATGAATTTTTATTATGAGTATTTCTGTTTTTGAATTTGGCGCTCTGCTTTTTCACCAGATGTTGGCCAGGTGGGACGCTAGTGTCCCACATACCCTAGAGAGGTTGTCCTGGCACCACACTGCCAGGTCTCTGACTTCTTCCCTATAGACTGTCTCATCGTTGTCGGTGATCAGGCCTACCACTGTTGTGTTGTCAGCAAACTTAATGATGGCGTTGGAGTCGTGCAGGGCCATGCAGTCATGGGTGAACAGGGAGGACAGGAGTGGACTGAGCACGCAACACTGAGGGGCCCTTGTGTTGAGGATCAGCGTGGCAGATGTGTTGTTACCTACTCTTACCACCTGGGGGCGGCCCGTCAGGAAGTCCAGGATCTAGTTGCAGAGGGGTGTCACGACTCCTACCGAAAGTAGCTCCCCTTCCTGTTCGGGTGGCGCTCGGCGGTCGTCGTTACCGGCCTACTAGCTGCCACTGATCCCTTTTCCCTCCTTTTCTGTTTATTAGTTGCACCTGTGTTTAGTTAGGCTAATTGGTTGGGCTTTATTTTCCAGCCGGCCCGCCTGCTGTTGTGCGGGATTATTTCAGTGTACTTGTGTTCACGGGTGTAGGTCACGGTTGTCCGTGTGTTTGTTTTTTTGCTGGACTGTTTAAGTTCCCCATGTTTGGGGCATTTGTTTGGGTTGGCGTATGTTCACCGTTGTGGTGCATTTAAAGTAGCGCTACCCTGAACTCTCTGCTTCCTGCACCTGACTTCTTCCTCCACTACATCCCGGGCGTTACAAGGTGGGTGTTTAGTCCCAGAGTTTTGAGGACACTATGGTGTAGAACGCTGAGCTTTAGTCAATGAATAGCATTCTAACGTAGGTCTTCCTTTTATCCTGCTGGGAAAGGGCAGTGTGGAGTGCAATAGAGATTGCGTCATCTGTGGATCTGTTGGGGCGGTATGCAAATTGGAGTGGGTCTAGGGTTTCTGGGATAATGGTGTTGATTTGAGCCATGACCATCCTTTCAAAGCATTTCATTGCTACAAATGTGAGTGCTACGAGTCGGGTAGTCATTTTGGCAGGTTACCTTGGTGTTCTTGGGCACAGGGACTATGGTGGTCTGCTTGAAACATGTTGGTATTACAGACTCGATCAGGGACAGGTTGAAAATGTCAGTGAAGACACTTTACACAAGGTCAGCGCATGCTCGGCGTACACGTCCTGGTAATCTGTCTAGCCTTGCGGTCTTGTGAATGTTGACCTGTGGTCTTACTCACATCGGCTACGGATAGCGTGATCACACAGTCGTCCGGAACAGCTGGTGCTCTCACGCATGCTTCAGTGTTGCTTGCCTTGAAGCGAGCATAGAAGTCATTTAGCTTCTCTGGTAGGCTTGTGTCACTGGGCAGCTCGCGGCTGTGCTTCCTTTTGTAGTGCGTAATAGTTTGCAAGCCCTGCCACATCCAACGAGCCGGTGTAGTACAATTCAATCTTAGTCCTGTATTGACACTTTACCTGTTTGATGGTTCATCGGAGGGCATACCGGAATTTCTTTTATGGCAGAAATATTACGTACAAAATAAGTTACAAATAACGCAAAAAAACACACACAGTAGCACAACTGGTTAGGAGCCCTTAAAATGGCAGCCATCTCCTCCGGCGCCATTCTTCATCCCTCTTGGGAAGATAAACCCTCTTGGAAAATTGGTGGATGGTTGAGCTCTTGGACGGGTGGACAGACAGCCAGTTCTTCCAGGATGGTATGGTCTGTTGGAGTGCGCTGGATGAGTAGGGTTTCAAAGTGGTCAGCCCACCTCAACAGAATCTGGTTTTGGTACTCCAAGAGAGTTAGACCGTCAGCTGTTTTCAGGGGGATGATGGAGCAGCTTCTAGGGCCATAGACAGTTTTAACTGAGTTGTAGACGTTGTGCATGTCATTTTTGTCTGCGTACATTTGTCCACCATTTGATTTGCAGAGCATGCAAGGTGGTGTACACTTTCTTGTGTGATACTCACCATTGCTGCTGGAGGGTACCAGATGTGGGGTTGGTGAGAGTAGGCCTGTGCACTTTGTGCATATCAACTCAAATCAAAGTTTATTGGTTGCATACACAGTTTTGCAGATTTTATGGCAGGTGCAAAGAAATGCTTATGGTTCTAGCTCTAACAATGCAGCAATATCTAGCAAAACAATAACAATACACACATAATCCAAAAATAAACAAAATAACAATAAATTAAGACATATCACTGCGATCAATATCAGAACGAGCAATATCAGTGTCATGAATATAAATGTGTGTAGTAGTTATATAGAATTAGCCATGACTAGAATACAGTATGTACATTTAAAGTGGGTAAAACAGTAAGTAAACATTATTCATATTGTCTAGTAAGGTTGTCATGGTGTCCAAGTTCTCATTGAACCAGTCCTAATATTTCCTACCTCTGGAGCCTATGGAGCGGGCCGCTGCCTTATAGAGCACTGAGCTGACAGAGGCCCACTTCTGGTCCATGGGGTCCTGTGGGCTCAGTAGAAGCTCAAACACCCTCAGTCTTTTAGCCAGAGAGCGACAGAACTTGTTCCTTATTGCAGCTTTCTTAAAACTTATTTGGGATTGGGGGCAGCATTTTCACTTTTGGATGAATAGCGTGCCCTGAGTGAACTGCCTCCTACTCAGTCCCAGATGCTAATATATGCATATTATTATTAGTATTGGATAGAAAACACTCAGAAGTTTCTAAAACTGTTTGAATGATGTCTGTGATTATAACAGAACTCATAATGCAGGCAAAAACCTGAGAAAAAATCCAAACAGGAAGTGGGAAATCTGAGGTTTGTAGTTTTTGAACTCAGCCCCTATTGAATTCACAGTGGGATATGGGTTATGTTGCACTTCCTAAGGCTTCCACTAGATGTCAACCGTCTTTAGAACGTTGTTTCAGGCTTCTACAGGGAAGGGGGGCCGGATGGGAGCTGTTTGACTAAGGGGTCTGCCTGCAGACTTGTTCTCAGTCACGCGCATTTCACATGAGAGGTATCTCTCATTCCATTGCTTTTCTACAGACAATGGAATTCTCCGGTTGGAACATTATTGAACATTGAAGATAAAAACATCCTAAAGATTGATTTTATACTTAGTTTGACAAGTTTCTTCGACCTGTAATATAACTTTTTGAACTTTTCGTCCGACTGGACCTGAACGCGCTTTTGGATTTGTTTATCAAACGCCCTAACAAAAGAAGCTATTTTGACATAAATTGTCAGAGCTGCTAGGAGTACTGGGTGGAGGAGTCAAGCGCAGAGAGCAGGGTTTCAAGAAAGTGGATTTATTTTCCAGTTGACAGGGAAAACGATCATGCCCTAAACACACGGGCGCATGAAAAGACGAGTCCAAAAACACAGGACTAAACTGTCCAGAAAAATATAATAAATCCACGTAACAATCCAACACCAAATAACAGATAAACAAGCCCGCACAAAAGCCAGCGGGCTTACTGCCCTAAAATAGCCTACCCACAAAACTAAACTCAAAACAGGTGCACCCAATCAGCCCAAACTAACAGAAACAAAAAGAAAATAATCGATGGCAGCTAGTAGGCCGGTGACGACGACCGCCGAGCACCGCCCGAACAGGAAGAGGCACCATCTTCGGCGGGATTCGTGACATAAATGGACATAAATGATGGACATTATCGAACAAAACAAACATTTATTGTGGAACTGCGATTCCTGGGAGTGCATTCTGATGAAGATCATCAAAGGTAAGGGAATATTTATAATGCTATTTCAGACTAATGTTGACGTCGCAACATGGCGGATATTTTTTTTGGCTGGTTTGGGTTCTGAGCGCCGTTCTCAGATTATGCTTTTTACGTAAAGTTTTTTTGAAATCTGACACAGCGGTTGCATTAAGGAGAAGTGTATCTAAAGTTCCATGCATAACACTTGAATTTTCACCAACATTTATAATGAGTATTTCTGTGAATTCATGTGGCTCTCTCCAAAATCATAGCATGTTTTTGAACTACTGAACATACACACCAATGTAAAATTAGATTTTTGGATATAAATATGCATTTATCGAACAAAACATACATGTATTGTGTAACATGAAGTCCTATGAGTGTCATCTGATGAAGATCATCAAAGGTTAGTGATTAATTGTATCTCTATTTGTGCTTTTTGTGACTCCTCTCTTTGGCGGGAAAAATGGCTGGGTTTTTCTGTGACTTGGTGGTGACCTAACATAATCGTTTGTGGAGCTTTCGCTGTAAAGCATTTTTGAAATCAGACACTGTGGCTGGATTAACGAGAATTGTATCTTTAAAATGGTGCCTAATACTTGTATGTTTGAGAAATTAGATTTATGAGATTTCTGTTGATTTGTATTTGGTGCCCTGCAATTTCATTGGCTGTTGGCGAGGGGTTCCGCTAGCGGAACGGGGTTCAGTCCTAGACAGGTTAACTTCTACTTGGTACTCATCCCGGATCCGGGAGCACCCTCATCAGTAAAAAAGCTGACTAGCATAGCCTAGCATAGCACCACAAGTAAATACTAGCATCTAAATATCATGAAATCACAAGTCCAAGACACCAGATGAAAGATACACATCTTGTGAATCCAGCCATCATTTCTGATTTTTAAAATGTTTTACAGGGAAAACACAATATGTATTTCTATTAGCTAACCACGATAGCAAAAGACCCAACCGCATATTTTCACAATTTTTTTACTGCATAGGTAGCTATCACAAATTCGACCAAATAAAGATATAAATAGTCACTAACCAAGAAACAACTTCATCAGATGACAGTCTTATAACAGATTTATTGTATAGCATATGATTTGTTCGAAAAATGTGCATATTTCAGGTATAAATCATAGTTTTACATTGCAGCCACCATCACAAAATCTCACCAAAGCAGCTAGAATAACTACAGAAACCAACGTGAAATACCTAAATACTCATCATAAAACATTTATGAAAAATACAAGGTGTACAGCAAATGAAAGACAAACATCTTGTGAATCCAGCCAATATTTCAGATTTTTTAAGTGTTTTACAGCGAAAACACAATATAGCATTATATTAGCTTACTACAATAGCCTACCACACAACCGCATTCATTCAAGGCACGTTAGCGATAGCGAATAAACCAGCAAAATATATAAATTTTTTCACTAACCTTCTCAAACTTCATCAGATGACAGTCCTATAACATCATATTACACAATACATATATGGTTTGTTCGAAAATGTGCATATTTAGCGGTACAATTCGTGGTTGAACAATGTGAATACGTAGCCAAACTGCACAAAATTATCCGGATATATTTCTGACACTCACATCATCTAATCAAATAACTAATCATAAACTTTACTAAAAAATACAGGTTGGACAGCAAATGAAAGATACACTAGTTCTTAATGCAACCGCTGTCTTAGATTTTTAAAAATAACTTCAGTACGACATACAGGTTACGTTATAGCGGGACAGCGCCTGAAATCTGGGCGGAATATACGTCTAAACATTTTCGACAGAAATACAAAATAACATCATAAATTGTTCCTACTTTTGATGATCTTCCATCAGAATCTTGTACAAGGGGTCCTTTGTCCAGAATAATCGTTGTTTGGTTGTAGAATGCCCTCTTCATCTGTAGAACGCTAGCAAACGCTAGCCATGCGGCACAGAAGTGTCCAACTCACCAGAACGCATAACAAAGAAAATACCGAAAATCGGAATAAACTGATATAAGTCGGTTTAATATAACTAGTTGATGATGTTTTTAACACATATCAAATAAAATCAGAGCCGGATATATCTAACGCCTATAACGAAAGCTTTTCAGAACGCAATCCAGGGGTCCCCTTCGCGCCATGCAGAATAAAGGAAAGAGTGGTCGCGTCATTCCAACAGGTCTTGTTCGGCCTCAGATAGAGCTGTACACCCCATTCCAACTCTCACTGCCTACTGACATCTAGTGGAAGGCGTGCATGTAGACCCATAGATTCCATGCAAATTGATAGGCTGACCCTGGAACAGAGCCCCCGATTTCAGATTTCTCACTTCCTCATAGGAAGTTTGCTGCAAAATGAGTTCTGTTTTACTCACAGATATAATTCAAACGGTTTTAGAAACTAGAGAGTGTTTTCTATCCAATAGTAATAATAATATGCATATTGTAGGAGCAAGAATTGAGTACGAGGCAGTTTAATTTGGGAACGATTTTTTACAAAGTAAGAACAGCGCCCCCCCCCCTATTGAGAAAAGGTTAAGCGAGGCACAGTGCAGCTGCTTCTTACTGGACTTCTGCAGACGTTGGAGGGGACGTACTTTCACCTGGAGTTTAGCAAGTATCATACGGTTATCTGTCCAGCATTATGCACCCCTCACGAGTCAGCAGGACTTCATTGGTGTCAGCATGTCTCACTATGACGTAGTCAATCAGGTGCCTGTCTTTGGAGCGTCAGTTCATCCATGATGTTTTATATTTGTTCTTCTGCTGGAACACGTTGTTAGTGATGATGAGATCATTCTCAGTACATGGAGTTAGCAGTCTCATGCTGTTCTCATTGACCTGGCCAACACCATGCCTAACTAGCACTTCGCTCCATATCCTGTTGTTCTGTTCGACCCTAATGTTGAAGTCACCCAGCAGAAAGATCTTGTCATTCCTGGGGATGCGGCCCAAGGCCTCATCTAGTGACTGGTAGAAGCTGTCCTTTACCTCATTCTCTGATGGTAACGTTGGTGTGTATGCACTGAGAAGAGTCACACACGTATCTTGGCTAGGGGACTATATTGCGACATCAGTCCCTCACTTATGCCAACAGGTGCTTCGGTGAGGCTGTTCTTAATTGCTGTTATTACACACCTGGGGGGGAAGTCATTCCAGAAGAAGGTGTAGCCATCTCCATCCTCTTTCAGGGAAACTTCATCCAGGAACCTGGTCTCACTCAGGGCAGCAGTGTAAATGTTGTAGTGCCTCCGTTTTGCAGCAATCAGAGCTGTTCTCTAATGGGGTCTATTGTTATTGTCATCAGTGACCAAAAGAGTTCTGAGGTGTCTTTAGCATTTTCCAACTGCTGGATGGAACGCCCGATAGGTGCAGTAGCCTATCCAGGAAGGGGTGAGTGGGACATTTTTAGGCCACCTTTTCTAGGCCTCTACCCAGCTGGGGTGAGCAGTGTGGCTCCTAAATAGGGCTGATCAGTCACACAGGTGTCTGCCGAGAGCAGCTGCCATTCATGTCCCAACTGCTGTATACCATAATAGTCCTGTGCTGCTGGCGTGCAGGGGTCTGATTAAGGGCTCTCTGTGCATTCACTCCTGCCCCCGTCACCAGACAGCCCGTCGCCATCAGGCTTTAGTACAGTTTCCGGTTGATGACCAAGGTCAGAAGTGGATACCTGAAGTGAATATCTCTGGGGCCAACTGCTGCTCCGAGATCCCCTGCCGGTTGGCCTGGTGTTGCAAAACATCCAGTTACCGTGTGCCGCCACAAGGAGGCCCAACAGGAGTCGGTCATGGAGAGGCTTTGCACCGGCAAGGGAAGACTTGGGCATGAAACTGCTACCCAGTTCACCACAAGGGCTAGCTGGTGGCAGCGAACTGTAAACGAGAGTATGCAAGCACGTGGTAAGTGAGCATGCAAATTAGGCACTACTGCACTAGACGCATCACATGCACTCTGCGGTTGCCCACTGACACACAATTACAGCCATTGACCAACACAGAACTACAGACACTGACCAACACACAACTACAGACACTGATCAACACACTAGAGGGGTATTACACAGAAACGGACCAACACACACTACAGGGGAAGAGAAGAGTGGACAGGTGGGGAGGGGTCAAAGGCCACAAAAACAAACTGTGTTGGGAATACATGTACTCGCATAGATGCACAGCACAGATGTACCACTATGACGATATAACATAATGCACCCACTGTGCTACTGATGTCATGATGAAAAAAACACAGCATAGACCAGCCTAAATTTCAAGCTTGTCTATGCTGATCCATGATGGTCTGTGCTGTTCGAGCTGGCCGACCAGCAGGTCAAGCTGTGATGCTGGTGACCAACTCATGCTGGTGATGCTGATATGTTGTTGGCCAGTTTATGCTGATATGCTGGCTACTTTGATGGTCTATGCTGGTGCAGCATGGTCTAGCTGCCCATTTCTGAAACGGTTATTCCAGTTTAGTTTCTAACTCTGGCAGTCATTCTGAATGCAGGTTGTGTGTGAATAAAAGTTATGAACTCATAAAAAAAAAGAAATGTCCCTTTTTCAGGACCCTGTCTTTCAAAGATAATTTGTAAAAATCCAAATAACTTCACAGATCTTCATTGTAAAGGGTTTTAACACGGTTTCCCATGCTTGTTCAATGAACCATGAACATGCACCTGTGGAACAGTCGTTAAGACACTAACAGCTTACAGGCGGTAGGCAATTAAGGTCACAGTTATGAAAACTTAGGACACTAAAGAGGCATTTCTACTGACTCTGAAAAACAACAAAATAAAGATGCCCAGGGTCCCTGCTCATCTGCATGAACGTGCCTTAGGCATGCTGCAAGGAGGCATGAGGACTGCAGATGTGGCCAGGGCAATACATTTCAATGTCCATACAGTGAGACGCCTAAGACAGCGCTAAAGGGAGACAGGACGGACAGCTGACGTCCTCTCAGTGTCAGACCACATGTAACAACACCTGCACAGGATCGGTACATCTGAAAATCCCACCTGCGGGACAGGTACATGATGGCAACAACAACTGCCCGAGTTACACCAGGAACGCACAATCCCTCCATCAGTGCTCAGACTGTCCGCAATAGGCTGAGAGAGGCTGGACTGAGGGCTTGTAGGCCTGTTGTAAGGCAGGTCCTCACCAGACATCACCGGCAACAACGTCGCCTATGGGCACAAACCCACCTTCGCTGGACCAGACAGGACTGGCAAAAAAGTGCTCTTCACTGACGAGTCACGGTTGTTTCTGACCAGGGGTGATGGTTGGATTCGCATTTATCATCGAGGGAAAGAGCATTATACCGAGGCCTGTACTCTGGAGTGGGATCGATTTGGAGGTGGAGGGTCCGTCATGGTCTGGGGCGGTGTGTCACAGCATCATCGGACTGAGCTGTTTGTCATTGCAGACAATCTCAACACTATGCGTTAAAGGGAAGACATCCTCCTCCCTCATGTGGTACCCTTCCTGCAGGCTCATCCTCTGGCATGACAATACATTTGTGAGGTGCTCTTATTCTCCATGGACTTGAGTGTCCAAGAACTTTTTGGAGTTAGTGCTACAGGATGCACATTTCTGTTTGAAAAAGCTAGCCTTTGCTTTCCTAACTGCCTATGTATATTGGTTCCTAACTTCCCCAAAAAGTTGCATATCGTGGGGGCTATTCGATGCTAATGCAGTACGCCACAGGATGTTTTTGTGCTGGTCAAGGGCAGTCAGGTCTGGAGTGAACCAAGGGCTATATCTGTTCCTGGTTAAATTTGTTAGGAATGGGGCATGCTTATTTAACCTCTCTAGGGTATGTGGGACGGTAGCGTCCCACCTCGTCAACAGCCAGTGAAACTGCAGGGCGCCAAATTCAAAACAACAGAAATCCCATAATTTAAATTCCTCAAACATACAAGTATTTTACACCATTTTAAAGCTACACTTGTTGTAAATCCAGCCAAAGTGTACGATTTCAAAAAGGTTTTACGACGAAAGCACACCAAACGATTATGTTAGGTATGAGCCAAGTCACAGAAAAACACAGCCATTTTTCCAGCTAAAGAGAGCAGTAACAAATAGCAGAAATAGAGATAAAATTAATCACTAACCTTTGATAATCGTCATCAGATGACACTCATAGGACTTCATGTTACACAATACATGTATTTTTTGTTCGGTAAAGTTCATATTTATATCCAAAAATCTGAGTTTAGGCAAGACGCTACTGTATCACTTGGCAAAAAGCCTGAGAAAATGCAGAGCCAAATTAAAATTAATTACTATGAAAATTACTATAAAATCAAACTTTCATTAAATCACACATGAAAGATACCAAATTAAAGCTACACTGGTTGTGAATCCAGCCAACATGTCAGAATTCAAATAGGCTTTTCAGCGAAAGCATACAATGCTAATATCTGAGCATAGCACCATAGTAAACAAAAGAGAGAAAACATTTCAACCCTGCAGGCGCGGCACAAAACGCAGAAATAAAAATATAATTCATGCCTTACCTTTGACGAGCTCCTGTTGTTGGCACTCCAATATGTCCCATAAACATCACAAATGGTCCTTTTGTTCGATTAATTACGTCTATATATCCAAAATGTCCATTTATTTGGCGTGTTTGATCCAGAAAAACACCGGTTCCAACTTGCTCAAACGTGACGACAAAATATCTCAAAGGTTACCTGTAAACTTTGCCAAAAAATTTCAAACTACTTTTGTAATACAACTTTAGGTATTTTTTAACGTTAAAACCTCTTGGCAATAGGGGGTGCTATTTGCACTTTGTAATAATTTCGTTCCCAAATTAAACTGCCTCGTACTCAATTCTTGCTCGTACAATATGCATATTATTATTACTATTGGATAGAAAACACTCTCTAGTTTCTAAAACCGTTTGAATTATTTCTCTGAGTGAAACAGAACTCATTCTGCAGCACATTTCCTGTCAGGGAGTGAGATTTCAGAAATCGAGGTCCCTGTTCTGAGGTCAGTTTATAAGTCCCCATGTAAGCCATCGGGCTACATGCACTGCATACGCCTTCCTCTAGATGTCAGTAAGCGGGGAGAATTTGAATGGAGTGGATTGCGCAATCTGGGGCCCTATATAAGACCGTGGAACGGAAGTACCGTTCTTTTCAACGGTGCGCCTGGCGCATCAGGGACATCACAATGGCCTCCTGCAAAGCTTTCGTTTTAGCAGTTCTGTATCTCCGGTCATGTTTTTATTCGTTATAGTTGTTAAAGACATCATAAGGTAGTTAATTTAAACCGATTTATAGCAGTTTATATCAGTTTATTGCGATTTTCCTGGATTTCTTTGTTATGCGCTTTCACGAGTTGGACACCTCTCCAGTGGGTGGCTAACGTTAGCGGCTATTTCGACAGGACAAGAGGACATCTTTCAACCCAAAGACGATTGTTCTGGAGAAAGGACACCTTGCCCAAGATTCTGATGGAAGCTCAGCTAATAGTAAGCAGTCTTTATGCTGTTAATTCGTACTTATGTTGACAAATGTCAAATAATAATTCCGCCATGAATTATGGTGCGGTCTCGCTTTAGCGCACGCTGTATTGCGCAGTAACGTTAATTTTAAAAATCGAACACAGCGATTGCATTAAGAACTAATTTATCTTTCATTTGCTGTCCAATCTGTATTTTTTAGTCAAGTTTATGAATAGTTTTCGATTAGATTAGGTGCCTCTCCAAGATGGCGCCGGACAGATTGCTTGAAGTTTTGGCCACTAATCACATTGTATAACCACGATTTGTGCCGCTAAATATGCAAATTTTCGAACAAACTCTATATGCATTGTGTAATATGATGTTATAGGACTGTCATCTGAAGAATTCTGAGAAGGTTAGTGAAAAAATTAATTAATTTTGGTGGTTTATACGTTATCGCTATTTTTAGCTTGAATCAATGCTGTTGTGATGTTTGCTATTGTGGTAAGCTAATATAACGCTATATTGTGTTTTCGCTGTAAAACACTTAGAAAATCTGAAATATTGTCTGGATTCACAAGATCTGTGTCTTTCATTTGCTGTACGCTGTGTATTTTTAAGAAATGTTTTATGATGAGTAATTAGGTAATACACGTTGCTCTCTGTAGTTATTCTAGTCGCTTTGGTGAGAGTTGTGATGGTGGCTGCAATGGTAAACTAACGTGGTTAGCTAATAGATTTACATATTGTGTCTTCCCTGTAAAACATTTTAAAAATCAGAAATGATGGCTGGATTCACAAGATGTGTATCTTTCATCTGGTGTCTTGGACTTGTGATTTAATGATATTTAGATGCTAGTATTTACTTGTGACGCTATGCTAGGCTATGCTAGTCAGCTTTTTTACTGATGGGGGTGCTCCCGGATCCGGGTTTGGGGAGAAGTAGAGGTTAATAATCGATAAAATTGAAGACGGGATGATATGTGTTCAATACAGGATTAAAACGAAATGTAGCATGCCTTCTGTTTGATTGAAGCGCATGTCCAGGACACCTGGAGTGCCTCGACTTCAAGATGGCCGTATTTCTTCATTACACAAAGGAATAACCTCAACCTATTTCTCAGGACTGTTGACATCTAGTGTGGCCGTAGGAACTGCAAGCAATTCGCTTAGAAATCTGGTTTCCCAATGAAAACTCATTGAAAAGACAGTGACCTCAAAAAAAAAAGTGTCCTCGGGGTTTCGCCTGGTAAATAAGTTCTGTTATACTCACAGACATGACTCAAACAGTTTTAGAAACTTCAGATCGACTAATAATATGCATATCTTATCTTCTGGGGATGAGTAACTGGCAGTTGAATTTGGGTATGCTTTTCCTCCAAACGTGAAAATGCTGCCCCCTAACCTAGAGAAGTTAAGATGGTGAGGAAAGCACTTTTAAAGAATAACCAGTCATCCTCTACTGACGGAAAGAGGTCAATAGCCTTCCAGGATACCCAGGCCAGGTGGATTAGAAAGGCCTGCTTGCTGAAGTGTTTAGGGAGCGTTTGACAGTGCAGCGGGGTGGTCTCTTGACCACAGACCCATTACGGATGCAGGCAATGAGGCAGTGATCGCTGAGATCCTGGTTGCAGACAGCAGAGGTTTATTTGGAGGGCAGGTTGGTTAGGATGATATCTTTGAGGGTGCCCGTGTTTACGGATTTGGAGTTGTACCTGGTGGGTTCATTGATCATTTGTGAGCATTAAGCTTAGATTTTAGGACGGCCGGGGTGTCAAGCACGTCCCAGTTTATGTCACCTAACAGCACGAGCTCTGAAGATAGATGGGGGGCAATCAATTTGCATATGGTGTCCAGGGCATAGCTGGGGACAGAAGGTGGTCTATAGCAAGTGGCAACGGTAAGAGACTTGTTTCTGGTGAGGTGGATTTTTAAAAGTAGAAGCTCAAATTGTTTGGGCACAGACCTGGATAGTAAAACAGAACTCTGCAGGCTATCCCTGCAGTAGATTGCAACTCCGCCCCCTTTGGCAGTTATATCTTGTCGGAAAATGTTATAGTTAGGGATGGAAATGTCAGGGTTTTTGGTGGTCTTCCTAAGCCAGGATTCAAACACGGCTAGGACATCCAGTTGGCAGAGTGTGCTAGGGCTGTGAATAAAACAAACTTAGGGAGGAGGCTTCTAATGTTAACATGCATGAAACCAAGGCTTTTACGGTTACAGAAGTCAATAAATGAGAGCGCCTGGGGAAGGGGAGTGGAGCTAGGCACTGCAGGGCCTGGATTGACCTCCACATCACCAGAGGAACAGAGGAGGAGTAGAATAAGGGTACGGCTAAAGGCTAAAAGAACTGGTCGTCTAGTACGTTCAGAACAGAGAGTAAAAGGAGCAGATTTCTGGTCACGGTAGAATAGATTCATGGCATAATGTACAGACAAAGTTATGGTAGGGTATGAATACAGTGGGGATAAACATGTGCATAGAGTGACGATGAAAGAGATATTGTCTCTAGAAATATAATTTAACCCAGGTGATGTCACCGCATGTGTGGGAGGTAGAACTAAAGTGTTAACTTCTTGACGCTAGGAGGCAGAATTTTTATCTTTGGAAAAATAACATTCCCAATGTAAACGGCCTACTTCTCAGGCCCAGATGCTAGAATATGCATATAATTGACCGATTAGGATAGAAAACACTCTAAAGTTTCCAAAACTGTCAAAATATTGTCTGTGAGTATAACAGAACTGATTTTGCAGGCGAAAACCTGAGGAAATCCAACCCGGAAGTGCCTCTTATTTTGAAAAATCCCTGTTCCATTGCCTGCCTATCCTCCATTTAAAGGGATATCAACCGGATTCCTTTTCCAATGGCTTCCACAGGTTGTGAACAGTCTTTAGACATAGTTTCAAGCTTTTATTCTGAAAAATGAGCGAGATTTATCAAATCGCGTCAGTGTCCTTGATTAGTTCTTGCGCGCGAAAGTTGTAGCTCAACATTTTATTTCTGTCTTGTATTGAATTACTTTACCCTCCTGTTGAAATATTATCGATTATTTATGTTAAAAACAACCTGAGGATTGATTATAAAAACGTTTGACATGTTTCTACTAACTTTACGGATACTATTTGGAATTTTCGTCTGCCCTTCAAGACTGGCACGAGCCTGTGGATTACTGAACATAACGTGCAAACCAAATGGAGGTTTTTGGATATAAAAATCATCTTTATCGAACAAAAGGAACATTTATTGTGTAACTGGGAGTCTCGTGAGTGCAAACATTCGAAGATCATCAAAGGTAAGCGATTAATTGTATTGCTTTTCTGACTTTCGTTACCAATCTACATTGCTGCTAGGTGTTCGTAATGTTTTGTCTAGTGATCGATAAACTCACACAAAACCGCTTGGATTGCGTTCGCTGTGAAGCATATTTTCAAAATCTGACACGACAGGTGGATTAACAACAAGCTAAGCTGTGTTTTGCTATATTGCACTTGTGATTTCATGAATATAAATATTTTTAGCAATTTTTTTTGAAAAATTGCAGTTGTTGATGACAATTATCCCGCTAAAGGGATCCGTGCGCCAAGATGTTAACTAAGGGCTATTGAGCAGGGCTAGAGGCTCTACAGTGAAATAAGGCAATAATTACTAATCAAAACAGCGATGGACAAGGCATATTGACGTTAGGGATAGGCATGCGTAGCCGAGTGATCATAGGAGTCCAGTGAGTGGCTTCAGGCAGCTAGCGGGCCAGGGCTAGCAAGCTAGCAGCCCCCCCCCCTCCCCTTTGAGGGACGTCGCAGCGGAAGAAAGTCTGTTGTGGCCCCCTAGTGCTGTTACGTCGGCAGACGACCACTGACTCATTCCCCTCCCATCCGGTCCCACAATACAGCATAAGCTTCATTCCACGTTCTACTGACTGTTGACATCTAGTGGAAGGCGTATGAAGTGCAAACAGATCCATATATTACAGGGAATTGAATAGGCGATGACTTTAACAACGACCACTCTCAGAATTTTCACTTCCTGTTTGGATTTTTGCCTGCCATGAGTTCTGTTATACTCACAGACATCATTCAAACAGTTTTAGAAACTTCAGAGTGTTTTCTATCCAATAGTAATAATAATACGCATATATTAGCATGTGGGACAGAGTAGGAGGCAGTTCACTATGGGCACAAAATTCATCCAAAAGTGAAAATGCTGCCCCCTATACCAAATAAGTGTTAGGTTACTACAAGATTCCAGATGTGACCCGATTCAGCACACCAGGCATATGTCGCAAGTCCCGACTTCACAGGGGAGCCGTTTGAACGTAATTATTATTATTTTTTATCAAAATGCGTTTTTTTTTTGTGGCAGAAATGCCATCTTGAACATGTGGACTTTCATGTGCCTTAATAATAAACTCGTATGCCATCTGTAAATACGACTATAATTGTTAAATTGCGAGCCTTGTTGGTTGACAACCTTCCCACTAGCCATGATTGGCTGACATAATGAGTGGGCTGAACATGCCGAGAGTGTCATGACTTTCTAAAGTAGAACTCAGAAGCAGACCAGGACAAGGAGAGTAGGACGAAGGTGAGTATTTATTTACAAGTTTAACCGTAGAGGTAGAAAGATCCAGGTGGCGGAGCGGGCAGCGGAGGTGAGTTGATGGGAGTGAATAGGCAGATCCAAGGGAATAACAGAAGCCACCGACGACCAGGCAGGGATGGGGTGAGTGTTCCGGGTGAATGACTGTAGACAGAACAAACGGAGGTAAGTTCAAGGCAAGCAAGATGTACAAAACAACAAAACAAACTATCAAACTGGAGGCTGATACGCTGGCACAACATACTGTTCATGGCTAACGATCCGGCAGGGAATGGATGTCAGGTCAGAGCTTATGAAGTGGAGGGGTGATGATCAGGACCAGGTGTGCAGATAGCTGATGGGATACAGGTGCGGGTAATCAGAGATCTCCCAACTAGCTACGTCGCCCGGCAACCAGACAGGGTGCGTTCCAGGACACCGGAAAAACACTCCAGGACAGAACACAGGCAAAAACATACTCAGGAAACGGGATTCGTGACAGAGAGAGTTCGGACTGTTCTGCCATAGAAGCTCATCAGTCTGTGTTGGTAATCCTGTCGAACGTGGCTTTTTAAAACATTTATTGTATAGTGGAGCTGCATAAGTGTGGCTCTCCACTTTCTGGAGGATCAAGTTTTGAAATCAGTGGATTTAGAGTATGATAGCTAAAGAGATGGAGGAAACACCTGTCTCCGGATTTCATCTTCAAACCAAGGGCAACTGTGGCATGGCATTCCTGACAGGGAGACTTTTTGACAGAAAGTGGTTTCATTTCAAGCTAACGTTAGCCGGCTGGCTCCCTAGTTCACGTTATTATTAATTTCCCAGAGCCATGCTCTGTTCTAGTTAAAGCCTAATGTTATCTAGCTCATGTTGAACATGGTTGGTAGCTCCCAGCACTGTGGCATTGTTGACACTGTTTATCGTTTAACTAGCTAATGTTATCTGGCTGGCTCGTTAGCTAATGTTACGTGACATGTGTACAACACCCGTTGAATATGGCCGGAGTCTGTAAACGTCTGCAAAAAAGCGTAATGAAATTGTTGCCAGCGGAGCTGGTTAGGCTGTTTTCATGTTTTATACCATTTTGTAGCTCTGATTTTGCTACATAAGACGGAATCCGGGTGATCAGTCACATATGTGTTTTTTCATAGTTTTGATGTCTTCACTATTATTCTACAATGTAGAAAATAGCAAAAATAAAGAAAGACCCTTGTATGAGTAGGTGTGTCCAAGCTATTGACTGGTACTGTATGTAATGTACTGTCTTAAATAATTAAGCACTTTGATGCTGGTGAACAGCATATGCTTGTATGCTGGTCACCAGTGTCTAAAACACATGTTGGTATGTTGATCACCAGTGTCCAGAACATACAGAAGGCTGGTCACCAGCAAAACCACGGAGAAGGGACCATAAAAACCACAGAGAAGGGACCATAAAAACCACAGAGAAGGGACCATAAAAACCACAGAGAAGGGACCATAAAAACCACAGAGAAGGGACCATAAAAACCACAGAGAAGGGACCATAAAAACCACAGAGAAGGGACCATAAAAACCACAGAGAAGGGACCATAAAAACCATAGAGAAGGCACTAGAAAAACCACAGAGAAGGCACTAGAAAAACCACAGAGAAGGCACCAGCAAAAACAAAGAGAAGGCTGGTGACCAGCACAACCATCCTATGCCGGTCTCTGCTGTTTTTTTCAGCAGGGTGTAAAGTGATATGGTGAGCTGAATATCAATCATTATTTCATTGGGATTAAAGAAAATGACAAACATCATTTTGCAAGTGTATAGGATTAAGAAATTGAAACCCCTGTAAAATTGTCTTCATGGTCATTCTTCATCATGCTGATTTTCCATTGACAAACCTTTCATCCATGCTTCCTTCAAAATTTTGTATCGCCAAGCCTTTATTCTCAATTCAAACACCCACTTCTTTCCCACCCACCAATATCTTCATCGGTTTCTAACCTCTACCACTCTAAGACACAGTGGCCATGTCTGAAATCTGGCTTGCCTACTACTTATTTAAACTGCATACTGTGTAGTAATTATTCTACATACTATTTCGAACTTACTATTTAGTAAAAAGGTATGCAGTAAGCAACAAATATCAACATACTACTCATCCATACTGAAAAGGTGTCATTGAATGCGCAATCACGCCTTATCCCGCCATTCGTTAAGTTTTCTAGAATGCGGCAACCCCTATTCTGATTATCAGCTGTTGTCGACACACAAGGGAGTGATTTAAAAAAAAAATCTTCCCCAATAGTGTGCTGCACATTCTACTAGATTAAATGCTGATATTACTGTAGTATGACTTCCTTTTTTCGCATAGTATGGGTATTCGGACAAGCCCTGCTCCCCCGCCACCTCATGTATGCACCTCTCATGTATGCACGTCTCCAATCATTAGCCCTCGCCACGCTAATATCTTAACTTCTTATGGCTGCAGGGGCTGTATTGAGTAGCTTGGATGAAAGGTGCACAGAGGTGCCCAGAGTAAACGGCCTGCTCCTCAGTCATAGTTGCTAATAGATGCATATTATTATTAGTATTGGATAGAAAACACTCTGAAGTTTCTAAAACTATTTGAATTATGTCTGTGAGTATAACAGAATTCATATGGCAGGCAAAAACCTGAGAATAAATCCAAACTGGAAGTGGAAATTCTGAGGCTGGTCGATTTTCAACCAAGATCCTATTGAAATCACAGCGAGATATGGATGGGTTTGCACTTCCTACAGCTTTCACAAGATGTCAACAGTCTGTAGAACCTTGTCTGATGCCTATACTGTGAAGGGGGGCCGAATGAGAGGGGAATTAGTCAGGTCTGCCATGACCTGACCATTCTTTGACCATGCGCGTTCACATGAGAGGGAGCTCTGTTCCATCGCTCATCTGAAGTCAATCTAATTCTCCGGTTGGAATGTTATTCAAGATTTATGTTAAAAACATTCTAAAGATTGATTCAATACATCGTTTGACATGTTTCTACTGACTGTTACGGAACTTTTGGACATTTCGTCAGCTTTTAGTGAACGCGCTTCCTGACGTTGGATTTGTTTACCAAACACGCTACAAAAATAGCTATTTGGACATAAATGATGGACATTACCGAACAAAACAAATGTTTCTTGTGGAAGTGGGAGTCCTGGGAGTGCATTCCGATGAAGATCAGCAAAGGTAAGTGGAGATTTATAATGCTTTTTATGAGTTTTGTTGACTGCACAATTTGGCGGGTAACTGTATGGCTTGCTTTTGTGGCTGAACGCTGTTTTCAGATGATTGAATATTGTGTTTTGCCGTAAAGCTTTTTGAAATCTGACACAGCGGTTGCATTAAGAACAAGTGTATCTTTAATTATATGTAAAACATGTATCTTTAATCAAAGTTTATGATGAGTATTTCTGTTATTTGACGTGGCTCTCTGCAATTTCTCCGGATATTTTGGAGGCATTTCTGAACATGGCGCCAATGTAAACTGAGGTTTTTGGATATAAATATGAACTTAATCGAACAAGACATATATGTATTGTGTAACATGAAGTCCTATGAGTGTCATCTGATGAAGATCATCAAAGGTTAGTGATTAATTGTATCTCTATTTGTGCATTTTGTGACTCCTCTCTTTGGCTGGAAAAATGGCTGAATTTATCTGTGAGTTGGTGGTGACCTAATATAATCGTTTGTGGTGTTTTCGCTGAAAAGCGTATTTGAAATCGGACACTTTGGTGGGATTAACAACAGGATTACCTTTAAAATGGTATAAGATACATGTATGTTTGAGGAATTTTAATTATGAGATTTCTGTTGTTTGAATTTGGCCCCCTGCACTTTCACTAGCTGTTGTCATATCATCCCGTTAACAGGATTGCAGCCATAAGAAGTTAACCACCGTGCCATGCCATGCAGTACCGTCTCAAGCCTGGCTCAATGACGAGGTGAGTCAGCTTTCAAATAACACCAGCCATCAATCAACACCGCATATACTAGGTTTCCATAGTAACCGTGGTCAAGCTGAAGACTGCTCTCTCTCTCTCTCTTTCTCATTTCTTTCTTTAACAGATTCACACGTCACTCATCAAACACATCCTGTCTGTGGGAGGGTGTCATGTGCTGTATGCTCTATAGGAAATAATTATAATCATATAACAACGGTTTGTTGTGTCATGCATTTGACATGTGTTTTATTATAATGAGAAAGTCTGAGGTCTGTTTGAAGTGGACTACAATGATAGAAAATAACAGAGAAAATAATTTACTGCTTACACCTTGGCATAGAGATACTTTGTGTAAAATAAAAAACATACCATGAACATGTTTAATGTGCCCTGTAGTCTTCCACCTCTTCCTCAAGGTGTGAGTTCACCCATCTCCCAAACAACGTTGTGTGTCTGGTCCTTTGGGTTCTGAAAACCGAAGTGCATCACACAAAATTATGGGGCCTTGCTCTAACAAAAGGGCAAAATAATTTCAGCAAAACCCTTGAGAAATAAATATGTGTCAAAGGCATCTCATGTGCCTGAACGGCTACACATTTCACATGCCCCTCACATTTTCTCAGATGATTTAAAGTGACCTGTCTCTCGACCGCCTTTTTAAATCTTTCTGGATGAGACACAATGCACAAGAGAGAGAGAGAGAGAGTGAGCAATAGATAAAGTGAAAGAGAAAGAGGAAGTCTGAGAAGTAAAGAGCGAGCGATTCTGCCCAAATACATCCCGCTTTTGTAAATGAGAAAAATGTCTCTAATGTTATTTATAATACCCTGACCTGCCTTGACTCTTTTCTCTCCTTCTTTCCCTCTCTCTCACTCTATTTTCCTGCTGACAGAGAGAGAACTAAGCAGTAGCATCCCTGCTCCCTCTAAGCTTGAACTGTGTGCTGGCGGAATATAGAGTGTAGCTTTTATTTTCTGTGTGACTTTCCGTTCAATGAGATTTGGAGAAGGTGACTTTTATCCCTTAGGGGAGAAAAAAGAAGATGCTCTTATGCACTCACACATGGTACAGCACTGGGGTGGGGAAAATAAAAGAAAGAGAGAAAAAAAAACATTGAAAAGCTACAGCACTCGGACCCATTTACTAAGCAACTTCTATCTCTGTGTATGACTCCTGGACTGCTAACTGTGATGGAAGTTGGCACAGCATAATAAGAAATACAAAGATGTATTATCGGATAGAAGTAATGGAGCCATGCATACAGATACTCCAAGGCTTACTTTCCCTGTTTAATTTCCTCCTTAGAGAATTAAATGACCTGCTGTATTAACCTTCAAGGCAAAATAGAAGATGCTTTCCTTTATCACAAAAAAGGGATAATTTTCATCTGAGAATTACACAGTCACTAAGAAACAAAGCTTAGCATTGGATCCAAGGGGTTAACCCAAATGTCCAGGGATGCTTTTGTGAGAGCCACATCAAGGCTAAAGTCAAACGCTGAATTCCCAAACCGCCCTAGCCCCAACACACAACTCCCCTTCAGCTGAGCTGATCAAAAACTCCCATCTAAAGTAAGCAGCTGTCTATCAATCTGACAACCATGCCAGATCTCAGCCATGACAGATCCATTTCTAATGAGTCCAGTGGGGGAGGGTTCCAGAGAGATCGAGACATGCCCTGAGGGTCATGGGATGGTAAAGGTTTCTCATAGGTGTTTTAAAATTGTGAATACGCCCTAGGGTCAAAGGGTGTTTGATCTGCGGTACACTGTGACGTTGGATCAATACACCACTCCGCTGTGGTTTAACCCCCCTCTTTCTTCCACCTTACATCCCTTCTATTTTCCTTTTCATTTAATTTCTAACCCACACCTTTTCAGAGGAGTATGCAGGTTGGCTTTTTAGTGTCAGTTCAATAAGACTCAAGTTAGTAAAATAGGTCTGTGGAAGAATGCACATTTTTTTTCTGTAGATTTCTATGGTGCTCAAACACCTCAACATGATTCTATTTGATTGTTTTGACCATTGAGTCTCATCTGAAAGTGATACTTTTCAGTTTTGATCCGATCTTTTAACCTTATGTAGAGTTTATTGAAATTGATACAAAGTTATTTCCACCAAAAATATCACAACTTTAAACTGGATAAAACATAGATGGTTAACATACTGTAAGTCTCTACCTCCCTTCTTCCCAGTGTCTAACTGGTGGCTGCTCAACCAAGCGTACTAACGACAACAGCCACATAAAATTACAAGCAGCACGCTCCATGTTAACAGATGCCTCCGATAGGTTCTTGTCAAGATTATCCACGCTGCTCCGGGGCTGACTGTGTTCTTTCAGGGTGGGGAGTGAAGTTAACAAATGACAATGGAAGCAGAACCAATCACAGAGCAGGGCCCCTGATACGGCGTCGTGCTGACACTTTCTCCAGCCCGGGCCATGTGATGCATCTCCCTGGCTGTTTTCTGTTAACTCTGCTCTTTCAGGGCAATCCATTCTCCCACGCAGCAGCCTGATGTCACTGCAGCATCTTCCAAGTCTCCCTCCCTCTCATTCCCTCCTCCACCTACAGTATCTATCCATTGGACATTGCAGGTGTGTTCGGGGTGTTTATGGATGCCAGTGGTCTGTGTCATTCCTGCCGTGTCATGACATTTCACCTCTGTATGTTATCTGGGGAGCTGAGGTGCAGATTTCCATTGTCCTGCAGACCCTGTCCACCGTCCTCTCTGAGATATGAGGAGACTCCCAGACCATGGTTGATCACATCCTTATGGCTGACCAGACATTTCCCAATGAAGATCACACTACAGCAAGATGGTGTGTATCCTAGCTGCATATTCAGTTGCTCTCAGGCCACTTTATTATTCCTGCGAGCCAGTCAGGAGTAGTCAAGTGGAGTAGCCTACAGTGCAGTCTCTGTGACCGATGTCTCTGAGTGAGGTGCTCTCCCTATCTCAGCTTTCCCTGAGATAGATAAAGATACTGGTGGGTGGTGGGTTATAGGTGGGTGGTAGAAATAGCTTTTGCTGTGGGGGAAAGCTTTGTAAAAATAAGTGTGCTATTCCAACATACTGTATGTGACATACTGTAAGTTTATGATGAAGATGGTGCTTATCTGGGTTTTCTGACCCGATGTATGTCATTGTTACCCACCACCCTGACACATAAAGGTGAGACATAAAGTGGCTGTTTTTACTGTATGGTGTCTGAATTAAATGCAGTTCTAAGACTGTCTGGAGGGTCCCTGCTTCTGTTCCTGAAGAGAGCCCTGCTTCGGGCCTGATCTGTCACTATCAGCAGTTCTTAGGCTTTATTCTTGCCATTGTTTTAACCCCGATTCCAAATTCAGTGTAGTCAGTAAACTACAGTAACAAACAGGGTTTTAAAACATGTGCCAAATGAGGGGTTCAGAGTTGGTTGGCCCCTCTTACCTCTGCAACTAATATCAGGGTAACAGTTGCAATATGAGCTGAGCTTCCTGGAAGAAACATAGTGTTTTCACAGGGAGCAGCAGATAATACATCAGGAGATGACTCTCCAGCTGGCGCCACATCACTCCTAAGGAGACATCATCCATAACCTTTCTTTTTCCTCTCTCTTATTGTCTCGCTCAGGTCACAGTGTGCTGTAATCTCAAAGGCAATAAAAGGAAGTGAATAGCTACTCGTTGGATAAAAATTGAATACATTTAAATAGATCTGAAAGCCTGCAATTTGTGTGAGAATTATCATATGAAGATGAGAACACTGAACTGATCATCAGATGTCTTGAACCATGGAACTCCATAATTACCTTGTAACCCTACCACTGGTTCATTTCACAAGGATAACTCACTTACGTAGTTTATTCTGTAACTTGGGGAGTATTTTAGGTGAGAGAAAATAAGTAGGTATGGGACACCTACGTTACAGCCTTGGACTTATCATGACATGCCATTAATCAGGGGTGGGAAAACTACGGCCCGTGTGTCAGATCCGGCCCGCGAGCCCATTCAATCTGGCCCATGGGAGGTTTAGGGGGGAAATTATTATTATGGGTAAAATAAAAACACTTCAGAGGGGAAACAATTATTATGAAAAAAATAAATAAAAAATCCAGCCCACTCTTGGAATGTCTAAAACTAGATAAGAAGTATGTAGAAATTATAATGGACCTATATTTACAGTTGAAGTCGGAAGTTTACATACACTTAGGTTGGAGTCATTAAAACTTGTTTTTCAACCACACCACAAATATCTTGTTAACAAACTATAGTTTTGGGAAGTCGGTTAGGACATCTACTTTGTGCACGACGCAAGTAATTTTTCAAAAAATTGTTTACAGACCGATTATTTCACTTATAATTCACTGTATCACAATCCCAGTGGGTCAGAAGTTTACATACACTAAGTTGACAGTGCCTTTAAACAGCTTGGAAAATTCCAGAAAATTATGTCATGGCTTTAGAAGCTTCTGATAGGCTTATTGACATAATTTGAGTCAATTGGAGGTGTACCTGTGGATATATTTCAAGGCCTACCCTCAAACTCAGTGCCTCTTTGCTTGACATCATGGGAAAATCAAAAGAAATCAGCCAAAACCTTAGAAAAAAAATTGTGGACCTCCACAAGTCTGGTTCATCCTTGTGAGCAACTTCCAAACTCCTGAAGGTACCACGTTCATCTGTACAAACAAAAGTATGCAAGTATAAACACCATGGGACCACGCAGCCGTCTTACCACTCAGGAAGAAGATCCATTCTGTCTCCTAGAGATGAACGTACTGTGGTGCGAAAAGTGCAAATCAATCGCAGAACAACAGCGAAGGACCGTGTGAAGATGCTGGAGGAAACAGGTACAAAAGTATCTATATCCACAGTAAAACAAGTTTTATATCAATATAACTTGAAAGGCCTCTCAGCAAGGAAGAAGCCACTGCTCCAAAACCACCATAAAAACCCAGACTACGGTTTGCAACTGCACATGGGGACAAAGATTATACATTTTGGAGAAATGTCCTCTGGTCTGATGAAACAAAAATAGAACTGTTTGGCCATAATGACCATCATTATGTTTGGAGGAAAAAGGGGGAGGCTTGCAAGCCGAAGAACAACATCCCAACCGTGAAGCACGGGGGTGGCAGTATCATGTTGTGGGCGTGCTTTGCTGCACGAGGGACTGGTGCACTTCACAAACTAGATGGAATCATGAGAAGGAAAACGATGTGGATATATTGAAGCAACATCTCAAGACATCAGTCAGGAAGTTAAAGCTTGGTCGCAAATGGGTCTTCCAAATGGACAATGACCCCAAGCATACTTCCAAAGTTGTGGCAAAATGGCTTAAGGACAACAAAGTCAAGGTATTGGAGTGGCCATCACAAAGCCCTGACCTCAATCCTATAGACAATTTGTGGGCAGAACTGAAAAAGTGTGTGCGTGCAAGGAGGCCTACAAACCTGACTCAGTTACACAAGCTCTGTCTACACAAGCTCTGTCAGGAGGAAGGGGCCAAAATTCACCCAACTCTTTGGGGGAAGCTTGTGGTAGGTTACCCAAAACGTTTGACCCAAGTTAAACAATTTAAAGGCAATGCTACCAAATAATAATTTAGTGTATGTAAACTACTGACCCACTGGGAATGCGATGAAAGAAATTTAAGCTGAAATTGTCACGTTCGTCGTAAAGAGGAGACCAAGGTGCAGCGTGAGTAGAGTTCCACATAATTTTAATCAATTGAAACTCACCTAACAAAACAACAACCAACCAAACGAAACGTGAAGCTATAGGTGTGCGCTCAGGCAACTCAATGTAGACAAGATCCCACAACACAAACGAGGGAAAAGGCTACCTAAATATGATCCCCAATCAGAGACAACGATAAACAGCTGTCTCTGATTGGGAACCATATCAGGCCAACATAGACATACAAAACCCCTAGACATACAAAAACCCTACACATACAAAACCCTAGACATACAAAAACCCTAGACATACAAAAACTAGCGTACCAACCCTAGTCACACCCTGACCTAACCAAAATATATAGTAACACAGATATCTAAGGTCAGGGTGTGACAGTACCCCCCCCCCCCCCAAAGGTGCGGACTCCCGGCCGCAAACCTGAACCTATAGGGGAGGGTCCGGGTTGGCATCTACCCTTGGTGGCAGTTCTGTTTCTGGATGGAGCTCTGGAAGCTCCGGACGGTGGGTCATCTCTGGAGGCCCCGGACCGTGGATCGTCGGCTCCGGACCGTGAGTCGTCTCGGGAGGCCCCGGACCGTGGGTCATCTCTCCGGAGGCCCGGAACCGTGGATCGTCGCCGGAGGCTCCGGACCGCAAATCGTTGCCAGAGGCTCCGGACCGCAGATCGTTGCCAGAGGCTCCGGACTGCAGCTCGTCGCCGAAGACTCCGGACTGCAGCTCGTCGCCGAAGACTCCGGACTGCGGACCGTCGCCGGAGGCCCCGGACTGGGGACCGTCGCCGGAGGCCCCGGACTGGGGACCGTCGCCGGAAGCTCCGGACTGGGAACCGTCGCCGGAAGCTCCGGACTGGGAACCGTCGCCGGAAGCTCCGGACTGGGAACCGTCGCCGGAAGCTCCGGACTGGGAACCGTCGCCGGAAGCTCCGGACTGGGAACTGTCGCCGGATGCTCTGGACTGTGGATGCGCACTGGAGACCTGATGCGTGGGACCGGTACAGGTGACACCGGGCTGATGACACGCACCCCAGGGCGAGTGCGGGGAAGAGGCATAGGACATACTGGACTGTGGAGGCGAACTGGAGACCAATTGCGTGGGACCGGTACAGGTGACACCGGGCTGATGACACGCACCTCAGCACGCTCGCTCTGCAGCGCGCTCAATGCTAGCACCTCTATTCGGAATCTTGCGTCGAGCTCCTCATCCGACTCCCTGACTGGCTCTGGTTCGCTGCTCGGCTCCGCCGACTGCTCCATGTGCCCCCCGCCAAATTTTCTTGGGGTTGCCTCTCGTGCTTGCTCCGTTGAGCTATCTCCTCGTATCGTCGCTGTTCCGCTTTCGCTGCCTCTATCTCCTCCTTAGGTCGGCGATACTCCCCGGCCTGCGTCCAGGGTCCTTTTCCCTCCAGGATCTCCTCCCAAGTCCACTCCTCCTGAACACGCTGCTTGGTCCATTTTTGCTGGGATCTTCTGTCATGTTCGTCGTAAAGAGGAGACCAAGGCACAGCGTGAGTAGAGTTCCACATAATTTAATCAACTTAAACTCACCTAACAAAACAACAAACAACCAAACGAAACGTGACGCTACAGGTGTGCACTCAGGCAACTCAATATAGACAAGATCCCACAACACAAACGAGGAAAATGGATACCTAAATATGATCCCCAATCAGAGACAACGATAAACAGCTGTCTCTGATTGGGAACCATATCAGGCCAACATAGACATACAAAACCCCTAGACATACAACACCCCTAGACATACAAAAACCCTAGACATACAAAACTAGCGTACCCACCCTAGTCATACCCTGACCTAAACCAAACCTAAACCAAAATATATAGAAAAACAGATATCTAAGGTCAGGGCGTGACAGAAATAAATAATTCTCTCAACTATTTTTCTGACATTTCACATTCTTAAAACAAAGTGGTGATCCTAACTGACCTAAGACAGGGAATTTTTACTAGGATTAAATGTCAGGAATCGTGAAAAACTGAGTTGAACCTTTCTCGCCCAGGGGTTCCGCTAGCGGAACACCCACAACATTCCGCTGAAAAGGCAGCGCGCGAAATTCAAAAATATTTTTTGAAATATTTAACTTTCACACATTAACAAGTCCAATACAGCAAATGAAAGATAAGCATCTTGTGAATCCAGCCAACGTGTCTGATTTTTAAAATGTTTTACAGCGAAAACACAACATATATTTATGTTAGCTCACCACCAAATCCAAAAAAGCACAGACATTTTTTCACAGCAAAGATAGCTTTCACAAAACCCACAAATAGAGATAAAATTAATCACTAACCTTTGAACATCTTCTTCAGATGAGTCATATGACATCATGTTACACAATACATTTATGTTTTGTTCGATAATGTGCATATATATATATATAACAAAAATCTCAGTTTACATTGGCACGTTACGTGCAGTAATGTTTTGATTCCAAAACATCCGGTGATTTTGCAGAAATACTCATAATAAATATTGATAAAAGATGCAAGTGTTATTCACAGAATTAAAGATAAACTTATCTTCTATGCAACCGCTGTGTCAGATTTCAAAATAAACTTTACGGAAAAAGAATAATCTGAGAACGGCGCTCAGAGCACAATCCAGCCAAAGAAATAGTCGCCATTTTGGCGTCAACAGAAGCTACAAAAACACTATAAATATGCACTTACCTTAGAATAACTTCATCAGAAGGCACTCCCAGGATTCCCAGTTCGACAATAAATGACTGAAAAGTTCCATAAAGCCCATCATTTAGTCACTTGTTGTTAGCATGTTCAGCCCACAAATCCATTTTCATGACGCACGAGCAATCCCTCCAGACAAAAACTCAAAAAGTTCCGTTACAGGTGGTAGAAACAAGTCAAATGATGTATGCAATCCATATTTAGGATGTGTTTAACATTAACCTCTAATTCCTCCCAAACCCGGATCCGGGAGCACCCCCATCAGTAAAAAAGCTGACTAGCATAGCCTAGCATAGCGTCACAAGTAAATACTAGCATCTAAATATCATTAAATCACAAGTCCAAGACACCAGATGAAAGATACACATCTTGTGAATCCAGCCATCATTTCTGATTTTTAAAATGTTTTACAGGGAAGACACAATATGTAAATCTATTAGCTAACCACGTTAGCAAAAGACACCACTTTTTTTACTCCACCAGTTTTTTACTCCATCAGTAGCTATCACAAATTCGACCAAATAAAGATATAAATAGCCACTAACCAAGAAACAACTTCATCAGATGACAGTCTGATAACATATTTATTGTATAGCATATGTTTTGTTAGAAAAATGTGCATATTTCAGGTATAAATCATAGTTTACCATTGCAGCCACCATCACAACTCTCACCAAAGCGACTAGAATAACTACAGAGAGCAACGTGTATTACCTAATTACTCATCATAAAACATTTCTTAAAAATACACAGCGTACAGCAATTGAAAGACACAGATCTTGTGAATCCAGACAATATTTCAGATTTTCTAAGTGTTTTACAGCGAAAACACAATATAGCGTTATATTAGCTTACCACAATAGCAAACATCACAACAGCATTGATTCAAGGCAAAAATAGCGATAACGTATAAACCACCAAAATATATTAATTTTTTCACTAACCTTCTCAGAATTCTTCAGATGACAGTCCTATAACATCATATTACACAATGCATATAGAGTTTGTTCGAAAATGTGCATATTTAGCGGCACAAATCGTGGTTATACAATGAGAAAAGTAGCAAAGCTGCCCAGAAAATGTCAGGAGAAATCTTTGGAGAGGCACCTATTCTAATCAGTAACTATTCCAAAACTTGACTAAAAAATACAGGTTGGACAGCAATTGAAAGACAAATTAGTTCTTAATGCAATCGCTGGGTTACATTTTTAAAATTAACGTTACTTCAAGCATACAGCGTGCGCTAAAGCGAGACGCACCGAAATTCATGGCGGAATTATTATTTGACATTTGTCAACATAAGTACGAATTAACAGCATAAAGACTGCTTACTATTAGCTGAGCTTCCATCAGAATCTTGGGCAAGGTGTCCTTTCTCCAGAACAATCGTCTTTGGGTTGAAAGATGTCCTCTTCTCCTGTCGAAATAGCAGCTAACGATAGCCACCCACTGGAGAGGTGTCCAACTCGTGAAAGCGCATGACAAAGAAATCCCAGAAAATCGCAATAAACTGCTATAAACTGCTATAAGTCGGTTTAAATTAACTACCTTATGATGTCTTTAACACCTATAACGAATAAAAACATGACCGGAGATATAGAACTACTAAAACGAAAGCGTTTGCAGGACGCCATTGTGATGTCTTCTTGCGCCAGGCGCACCGTTGAAAAGGAAGGTACTTCCGTTCCACGGTCTTATATAGGGTCCCAGATTGCGCAATCCACTCCATTCAAATTCTCCCCGCTTACTGACATCTAGAGGAAGACGTATGCAGTGCATGTAGCCCGATGGCTTACATGGGGACTTATAAACTGACCTCAGAACAGGGACCTCGATTTCTGAAATCTCACTCCCTGACAGGAAATGTGCTGCAGAATGAGTTCTGTTTCACTCAGAGAAATAATTCAAACGGTTTTAGAAACTAGAGAGTGTTTTCTATCCAATAGTAATAATAATATGCATATTGTACGAGCAAGAATTGAGTACGAGGCAGTTTAATTTGGGAACTCATTTTTACAAAGTCGAAATGGCGCCCCCATAGGCTCAAGAGGTTATTAATCATCAATAAGGATCCAACCGGAGAATTTCATTGTCTGAAGAAAGAGCATTGGAACGAGAGCACTCTCTCTCGCTCGTGCGCAAAATGAGACTGAGAATTTCTGAAGACCACTCAGTAAAATAGCTCCTATGAGCCCCTCCTTTATAGTAGAATCATATAACCAAAATCTAAAGACGGTGACATCTAGTGGAAGCCCTAGGAAGTGTTTGCTTATCCATCACTATAAGGGGTATCATTTGGCACTGTTTTGAAAATCGAGTTCTCACTTCCTGTTTGGAAGTCTTCTCAGGTTATTGTCTGCCAAATGAGTTCTGTTATACTTACAGACATAATTCAAACAGTTTTAGAAACTTCAGAGTGTTTGCTATACAATAGTAATAATAATATGCATGTATTACCTTCTGGGGCAGAGTAGGAGGAAATTCCGTTTGGGTACGCAATTCGTTCAAAGTGGAAATGCTGCCCCCTGTCCATAACTGGTTTTAAATGCATTTGGCTACCGTGTATGTAAACTTCCGACTTCACTGTACCACTTGACGTTGTTGCGGTTGGTGGCAGCTTAGTTGGGGAGCACGGGCTCATAGTAGTGGCTGGAACGGAATAAACTGAATGGTATTGACACATCAAAAACATTGTTTTGATGTGTTCTGATACCATTCCATTCACTCCATTCCAGTCATTATTAAGAGCTGTCCTCCCCTCAGCAGCCTCCTGTGGTGTACAGCATGTTCCCAAGGTAGCGATGCTCAGCATTATTGTTGAGACTATACTCTCAGTTCTTGTTCACTAACAGTGTCATCTCTATTGCATGTTGGGAAATATCTTTACAACATTCCGTAAAATGTGCGATTTCAGTTTTATCCCACCAATAATAGGATTAGTTGCTGTGTGAGAGTGGGACTTGCTTACAAGATCAAAGAGGAGAGGGGAAACAAGTTTCTCAGAGTAGACGCGCTGTGTGGCTTGTCCAAGGGGAACACAGTTTGTCAATTAAATGATTTCGCAAAAGAATCCAGATATCCTCAAACATTTGAATGGAGATCAGAGGCATGCAAAGGAACATTTGAATTATTATAAGTTAGCCAAAAGGCTCTATTGAATCTGTATCGCTGGAGTGTTACCGATTGCGCAATAGAAATGTAAAGGTAATTTCCAATTGAGCCGACATATGCAGGGTTTATGGTGAATGCTGTCTCCTCTAACGAGAGAACATTGTCTTTCCTTTTCAATCATTCAGGCACGCTGAACTTCCGCGATACGGATTAAATAGAGCTCTAAAACTCTCTCTGGAAGTTTGCTCCCTTACTAACTATTTTGTACCGATTTTATTTATTTTCTTGAAAGTTCACAGTCCCTGCCTGTGATAAGCCTTGATATACTTATTATGCCGTCTTGCTTCCTGCAATGTAATCTAACACAAACTATAGTACCTTTGGAAAGTTTTCAGACCCCTTGACTTTTTCCACATTTTATCTACGTTACTGCCTTATTCTAAAATTGATTAAATAAATAAAAATACTCTGCAATATACACACAATACCCCTTAATGAAAAAGTGAAAACAGGTTTTTAGAATTTTTGCAAAAAAAAAGAAAAAAAAGAAATACCTTATTTACATAAGTATTCAGACCCTTTGCTGTGCGACTCTAAATTGAGCTCAGGTGCATCCTGTTTCCATTGATCATCCTTGAGATGTGTCTTCAACTTGATTGGAGTCCACCTGTGGTAAATTCAATTGGTTGGTCCTGATTTGGAAAGGCACACACCTGTCTATATAAGGTCCCACAGTTGACAGTACATGTCAGAGCAAAAACCAAGCCATGAAGTCTAAGGAATTGTCAATAGAGCTCTGAGACAGGATTGTGTCGAGGCACAGTTCTGGGGAAGGGTACCAAAACATTTCTGCAGCATTGAAGGTCCCCAAGAACACAGTGGCCTCCATCATTCTTAAATGGAAGAAGTTTCGAACCACCAAGACTCTTCCTAGACCTGACCAAACCTGAGAAATCGGGGGAGAAGGGCCTTGGTCAGGGATGTGACCAACAACCCGATGGTCACTCTGACAGAGCTCCAGAGTTCCTCTGTGGAGATGGGAGAACCTTCCAGAAGGATAACCATCTCTACAGCACTCCTCTACAGCACTCCTCACCCCTACAGAAGCCACTCCTCAGTAAAAGGCACATGACAGCCCGCTTGGAGTTAGCCAAAAGGTACATAAAGACTCTCAGACCATGAGAAACAAGATTATCTGGTCTGATGAAACCGAGATTGAACTCTTTGGCCTGAATGCCAAGCATTACGTCTGGAGGAAACCTGGCACCATCCCTACGGTGAAGCATGTGGGCGACAGCATCATGCTGTGGGGATGTTTTTCAGCGGGAGGGACTGGGAGACTAGTCAGGATTGAGGCATAGATGAACAGCGCAAAGAACAGAGAGAGACTTAATGAAAACCTGCTCCAGAGCACTCAGGACTTCAGACTGGGATGAAGTTTCACCTTCCAACAGGACAACAACCCTAAGCACACAGCCAAGACAACGCAGGAGTGGCTTCGGGACAAGTCTCTGAATGTCCTTGAGTGGCCCAACAAAGCCCGGACTTAAACATCTCTGGAGAGACCTAAAAATAGCTGTGCAGCAACACTCCCCATCCAACCCGATAGAGCTTGAGAGGATCTACAGAGAATGGGAGAAATTCCCCAAATACAGGTGTGCTATGCTTGTAGCGTCATACCCAAGAGGACTCAAGACTGTAATCGCTGCCAGAGGTGCTTCAACAAAGTACTGAGTAAAAGGTCTGAATATTTATGTATATGTGATATGTCTAAAAATCTGTTTTTGCTTTGTCATTTTAGGGTATTTTGTGTAGATTGATGAGGCTGTGTAGAATAAGGCTGTAACCTAACAAAATGAAGAAAAAGTCAAGGGGTCTGAATACTTTCCGAAGGCACTATGTATTAAAATAAAATAAAGAGAAGAAATATACATGTTCTATATTTTATATGGCAAGGTAAACAGATCTACCCTACGCCTTGACCTCTTTCTCCACTCTCTCTCCAGATGAAATCCTGCGACTGATGATGTCTGGCCACCTGATAACCTGCCCACTTGACCCTATCCCCTCCTCCCTACTCCAGACCAGCTCAGGAGACCTTCTCACTTTCCTCATCAAGTAATCCCTGACCCCTGGGGTGCGTCCCCTCTGACTTCAAGCAGGCCAAAGTCGCTCCCCTCCTCAAGAAACTAACACTCGGCCCGGCCCCTCTGACGTCAAAAACTACAGACCAGTATCCCTTCTTTCCAAAACACTTGAGCGTGCTAACTCTGACCAACTCTCTTGTTATCTCTTTCAGAATGATGTTCTTGACCCTAACCAGTCAGGATTCAAGGCAGCTTAGTCAACTGTTTCACAGAGTCTCTCCGCTCTGCCAAAGTTTACTCTTTCTCTGTTCTCATCCTCCTAGATCTATCAGCTGCCTTTGATACCGTGAACCATCAGATCCTCCTGTCCTCCCTCTCATGATTGGCCGTCTCAGGCTCTGCACACTCCTGGATTGCATCCTACCTGAAAAGTCACTACTACCAGATGGCGTGGAGAGGATATGTGTCTGCACCACATGCTCTCACTACTGGTGGCACCCAGGTCTTGGTTCTAGGCCCTCTCCTCTTTTCTTTTTACACCAAGTCACTCGGCCCTGTCATATCCTCACATGGTCTCTCCTATCATTGCTATGTGGATGACACTCAACCCCTCTTCTCCTTCCCTCCTTCTGACACACAGGTGGCGACATGCATTTCGGCATGCCTGGCAGATATCTCAGCTTGGATGTAGACCCATCACCTCAAGGTCAACCTTGACAAAATGAACCTGCTCTTTCTCCCGGGAAAAGCCTGCCCACTCCAAGACCTCCCCATCATGGTTGACAACTCCATGGTGTCCCCCTCCCAATGTGCTAAAAACCTTGCTGTGGCCCTGGACAACACCCTGTCGTTCTCTGCAAACATCAAAGCAGTGACTCGCTCCTGCAGGTTCATGGTGAACAACCTTGGTATGACCTTTCCTCACAAAGAAAGTGGCGCAGGTCCTAATCAAGGCACTTGTTATCTCCCTTCTAGACCTCTGCAACTCGCTGTTGGCTAGGCTCCCTGATTGTGCCATCAAACCCCTGAAACTTATCCAAAATGCCGCAGCACGCCTGGTGTTCAACCTTCTGAAGTTATCCCATGTCACCCCGCTCCTCCGCACATTCTAATGGCTTCCAGTCAAAGCTCACGTCATCTTCAAAACCCTGGTGCTTGCATATGGAGCAGCATGGGGAATCGAGCACTCCATTCCGCCACCTCTAATCTCTTGGCCCTCTCACTCCTACGGGTGGGCAGCTCCCACTCAGCCCAGTCAAATCCCCTCTCTGTCCTGGCACCCAAATGGTAGAATAAGCATTCCCCTAAAGTCATGACAGCAGAGTCCCTGCCCATCTTTCAAAAACATTTAAAACGCTACCTCTTTGAAGAGTATCTTAAATAACTCACATGGAGTTCTTTAAAAAAGAAGAAAATGCCATTTCTCTTTTCCCACGAGCACTGACTTGATATGTACTTGATACGGATGTGATGTGTTGTTGTCTCACCTAGCTACATTAACCTTTACTTCATACCCATCCCGGATCCGGGAGCATCCTCATCAAAAAAGCTGACTAGCATAGCCTAACCTAACGGGACAGGGATATCATATAATATAATTTCATGAAATCACAAGTCCAATACAGCAAATGAAAGATAAACATCTTGTGAATCCAGCCATCATTTCCGATTTTTAAAATGTTTTACAGCGAAAACACAATATGTATTTATATTAGCTAACCACAATAGCCAAACACACAACGGCATATTTTCACCATGTTTCCACCGCATAGGTAGCCTTCACAAAACCCACAAATAGAGATAAAATGAATCACTAACCTTGAACAACTTCATCAGATAGAGCTGCAAATCGTGGTTATACATTGTGAATATGTAGCAACAATTCACCAAAATCTCCAGAGATATTTTGGACAGTCACCTAATCTAATCAAAGAACTCATCATAAACTTTACTAAAAAATACATGTTGTACAGCAAATGAAAGATACACTGGTTCTTAATGCAACCGCTGTGTTAGATTTTTTTAAATAACTTTACTACAACATACAAAAAGCATTATTGTGAGACAGCGCTCACATATTCTACCCCCTGTTGGAGTGAACATATTCCACAGAAATACGAAATAACATCATAAATTGTGTCTTACTTTTGCTGAGCTTCCATCAGAATGTTGTGCAAGGAGTCCTTGGTCCAGAATAAATCGTTGTTTGGTTTTAGAATGTCCATTTCTTCTGTCGAATTAGCAACCTTGGCTAGCCATGTGGCGCGAACATGCCCATCAACTCTTGGCGCAAAGAACGGAAAATTCCAAAAGTCCCAATAAACGTTGAATAAACTGACAAAACTCGGTTGAAAAATCCTACTTTATGATGTTTTTCTCATATGTATCAAATAAAATCAGAGCCGGAGCAATTCGCCGTGTATACCGAACGCTCTTCAGAACACAATGTCGAGGTCCCCCGCGCGCCGTCGACAACAAACAAAATACCGAACCTGCCACTCCAAAAGCTCTTATTCGGCCTCAGATCAAGCTAGACACCCCATTCAACCTTCCACTGCCTGTTGACATCTAGTGGAAGGCGTATGAAGTGCATACATATCGATAAATAAAAGCCAGTTGAATAGGCAGGCCCTGAAACAGAGCCTCGTTTTCAGATTTTTCACTTCCTGTATGGAAGTTTGCTGCCAAATGAGTTCTGTTTTACTCACAGATATAATTCAAACAGTTTTAGAAACTTCTGAGTGTTTTCTATCCAATAGTAATAATAATATGCATATTGTATGATCTAGAACAGAGTACGAGGCCGTTTAATTTGGGCACGATTTTTTCCAAAGTGAAAACAGCGCCCCCCTATTGACAAGAAGATAACTACTTCACAAGATGCATTTGGACGTACATTTTTTTTTTTTATCAAAATGCGTTCTTGGGCAGAAATGCCTTCTGGAACGTGTATCCTGTGCATGTGACAAATAAACATATATTTTATTTGATATAGTGTGTGTTTATCAAAGACAGTAATGTGAAGGACAACATGACCTGCACCAAAGTCAAATTAGGATATAACGTTAGGCCAATGAGACAATGTCCAAGTTCTAAAATTCTCTGGTGGAATGCCCTGCTTTTATTTCGTCACACTCACAACCGTAAGCTATTTACTATAATTAGTTTGCCATTAACCTGTTTGGCGTGCAAGCCCGACGTCGGTACACTTATGACAACAGCCAGCTCAAAGTGCAGGGCGCGAAATTCAAAAGATATTTTTTTTAAATATTTAACTTTCACACATTAACAAGTCCAATACAGCATATGAAAGGTACACATCTTGTGAATCAAGCCAACATGTCCGATTTTTAAAATGTTTTACAGGGAAGACAAAATATGTAAATCTATTAGCTAACCACGTTAGCAAAAGACACCACTTTTCTTACTCCATCAGTTTTTTACTCCATCAGTAGCTATCACAAATTCGACCAAATAAAGATATAAATAGCCACTAACCAAGAAACAACTTCATCAGATGACAGTCTGATAACATATTTATTGTATAGCATATGTTTTGTTAGAAAAATGTGCATATTTCAGGTATAAATCATAGTTTACATTGCAGCTACAGTCAGAAATTGCACCGAAAGCAGACAGAAAAATTACAGACACCAACGCCAAATAACTAAATACTCATCATAAAACATTTCTGAAAAATACATAGTGTACAGCAATTGAAAGACAGGCATCTTGTGATTCCAGACAATATTTCCGATTTATCAAGTGTTTTACAGCGAAAACACAATATAGCGTTATATTAGCGTAGCCACAATAGCCAGAAACACTTGGGCGCCGACGACCAGTTCACATGCACGACAGATATTAGAAATAGCATCATAAAATGTTTCTTACTTTTGGTGATCTTCCGTCAGAATGTTGGACAAGGTGTCCTTTGTCCAGAACAGTCGTTGTTTGGATCTGGAACGGCAAATTTCCCTCTTGATTTAGCATGGGCACTTGCCAAGTGGCACGGATCTCTCCAACGTCAACAAAGTCAGAGAACGGAACACGGCAAAACTCCCGAAAAAATTTCAATAATCTGATTAAACTATATTGAAAAAACATACTTTACGATGATATGGTCACATGTATCAAATAAAATCTAAACCGGAGATGTTAATCGTCCATAAACAGCTAAACAGAAGGCAAATCCATGTCCCCTTTCGCGCGCTCCAGAAACAGGAAATGGACGGTCACGTCATACAAAGAGCTTTAATTCCACCTCAGACCAAGATAAACACGAAATGTCTTCTCTCACCGCCTCTTGACAACCAGGGGAAGGTGTATGAAGTGTACGTAGACTCTTACGTATCATGCCCATGTATAGGCAGGAAGTTGAACAGAGCATCGATTTCTGACATTCCACTTCCTGGTCAGGAAATGTGCTGCAGAATGAGTTATGTTTCACTCAGAGAAATAATTCAAACGGTTTTAGAAACTAGAGAGTGTTTTCTATCCAATAGTAATAATAATATGCATATTGTACGAGCAAGAATTGAGTACGAGGCCGTTTGAAATGGGCACGATTTAACTGGCTACTCAATACTGCCCCTTGCAGCCATAAGAAGTTAACTTGTAAACCATGGTCTTGTTGCGAGTTTATTTTCCTGTAATAATGAATACAAATTAGCTAAAGTTAAGATGTTGTCAGCTATATGATATAGTCATTATTTGAACTGGCTAGCCAGCTAACTTAATGTTAGCTAGCTAACAAGCTATAAAGGAACACAAACATTGTTTAGACAGTTTCTTTTAGTTGCCTGGTTTGCTAGATTGACATAAACTAAATTCATTTTTAAACAGATGGGTTTATTGGTGTTAAAATGCACCAATTATACTATTTTGGACCACCAGGCTGCTGATGTCGTGAATCAGTGTACTTTGTTTTTGTACTTGTAACAAAAATGACAATCAAAGAAATGCATAGAAAAATAACCCCAACCTACAGTCCCCATCCAACCGTATGCATCCTCTTTCCTCACCCGGAAAGTATGTATTCCACTCCACCTACCCAAACTTAAATGTATTTATAAATCCTATCATTGGATGGTTTGTTTCCCAAGGGCCAGCATAGCTGACCTAGATTGTAAATATAGAAAAAATGTGTTGCCTGGTAATGTGTATGTGTCTTTCAAATGTTGAATTGTTCTCAAACCATTACTGTCCATAATATCGGTAAGGGTACAGATTCCACATTTGAACCATAGGGGAGATGCAAATGGATGCAAACCAGATCGCAAGGCATTATTGTGAAATATTGGAGGAATCCCAGTTACATTGTTCTTACATTTTGCGGCGAATATTGTGTGAGCAATAATAGGACCAAAACTTAGTTTTTTTGTTTACTGGATATATCAGTGAAGAACACCTCTTCCAGGGCAATAGGAGACACCGTATTTATCTGTCTATACTCAGTCAGGGGGCAGAAGAATCATGTCTAAACCAATTTAGGATGGGACGAAATGTTAGTGCTTCGAAATATAATTTCAATTTTGGTATGGATAGTCCTTCTACGTTTTTCCCTCTTTGTAAATTTGTTTTACATTTTTGCATTACATTTTAGTCAGTTAGCAGACACTTTTATCCAGAGATACTTACAATTAGTGCCCTCATCTTATGCGTGACATATATCTAGTTTCCTGAAACAACTCACATATACCATGCAGTTTTGATGCTTGCATCCCATTGTCATGATGTTGCCTGCTTGGGTACTGCAAACCCCATCCCCCTCTCCCTGCCTCTCCCTTTCCACCACAACCCATGCGGTGATCACAGAGAGATGTCGTAAATTCCTGAGAATCCCCCCACCACAAACAGTATTAAGAGAGAGGGTAAACTTTCAGGACAAAGGAATTCTCTTCCACCTCACAGAACTTGGGGTACGAACATATTTCATATTCCTGCAAAAGTATGAAAGATCGGTGGACAGTCCAGCTATGAACCGGTGCATTTGTCACCACGTGGGAAACTCATGTGAGACTGTGGGACCACATTACCATACCGCTGTTTATATAATAACCTCAGATATGAGGTTTACATCTGTGTGTTGTATAAAATGAATGAGTGAGTATGATACTGTTTGTATAATTGTGTAATATGATTTTGAACTGTTTAATGAAGGAAAATTTGAACTAAATCCAAGGACCGCCCCTGAGCCAGTTGGGTCAGAGACCATGGAACCACCCCTCTCTGCTATCTGAATAAAAGCCAACTTTAAGAAATTACCATTTAGACCATGCTTTCCTCCATTAGGAGGAGAAAGAAGGTTAAAGTACCATTGGTGAATCTTTAACCATACCACGTGGTTAAACTCTTAAGACGAATGAGAACAAGTCTTTGATATTGACTACTAGTCTGCAGCTAGGAATTCGGTATCATTGAACGCGAAGAAAGACAACCGCCGAAACAATCATTCTATAACGAATGTCACTCTGAACTATCCACAATAGCCAAGACAGAGACCGACGAATCTCCAACAGAAACTAACTTCACTCCAACAGAAACTAACTTCTCTCCAACTATCAAGACACACACACACCGAGCGTAACTATATATATATTGATTGCAGTTGTTCCCGAATGAGTGAGCGTTCATGTGTAAGGATTAGCATGTCAATTGTTATAATTATGGACTCTGTAGTGAACTCTTAGTCGAACGCCAATTTTCCCTTTGTCTAACAGCCGTCATGCCGGTTCAGCCCACTAGGGCATATTTTCTCCTATCATTTCATGTAACTATTTTAAGTTTGTTTGTTTGTTTATGCATTTCTGTGAATTAATTAGTTAGTAATAAATAAATGATTTAAGACAATTGATGTATGGATGACTCATAGTGAAGACTGGGTTCGTGCAGATAATCAACGATTTACGACGTTTGGAATGAGACTGACGTGAGGTAGAGTAAATAAATCATTAATTAGAAGACTATTGATCAGATATGAAAATATCTGAAAGGTTATATTGGGAAATTATAACTTTGTAATCTAATAACTTTCCCTGGTGCCCTCGAATTCATAGTTAATTAATTACGTTATTACTCAAGTGATAGCGTAAGCCCTAATTACAGGAATCTATGATAAAAACTATAAGTCTTCAATTTAACGATAGCAAAGACACGACACCATAATAAAGAAGCAGAATCCAGCTGAGAAATGTGCTGTACAGTATGTAGCATGCATGTGTACATGTTGAAACACAAAGTTGAGAAGAGGGTAATGAATAAAATATTAATAATCTGCCATGTCCACTGACTGTCTGTGTTTGATGATATAAACACATACAAAAAGCTCTTAAGGTCTTATCATTTGAACCTCAAGTTCTACATCTCAGCCTTCAAAGCAGGCTAATTACCAAATTATGTTTGCGGTTTAAGTCTAGTTACAGAGACAACATGCTGCCTTTTTTTTAAGACATACCGTATGTCATCATGATGTCCTTGATGAATGGTAGCTCCTCTGTGTGTTTCTCCACACAGACAAATCTACATGTACAGTATGTGGCTGTTGACTTCTCCCACCAATCTTCAAAGTAGAACAAACATCAAAGACAAGGGAAAGAGAGAGGGAGAGAGAGAAAGAAACACAAAGAGAGATAGAGAAATAAATACAGATATTTTCACTTTTCCCATTTCTGCATTGGGGAGAAAAGGAAAAAGCAAAAAAAAGCAACAGGTGTTGACTGTAAGTGTTAATGAGGGAGTGATAAAGGTATGATTGTGATTGTACTTTTAGGGTCGTAATGCTAGAAACTTTCTGATCTTGTGAAATCTGGGCTCACCTATCATCGTCATCTCGTCAATGGTTGAGAAAAGTATTAGAGCAAAGCCATTACAGACATTACATATTCCAAATAAACCACCAGCATTTTCTTCAGATTACCTTGTGGACTGCTTATGACTGTTAAGACAACAATATTGCAGATTATCCACAGTAACCACTGAAGTGTCCAGGACTCCCATCAGAGACATGACATGGAACATCGAAAAGAGAGGTGATCGTTCTTGCATCAACCAGAGACCTTTGAAATTCTCTCTCTTCAGATACCCATCCCCTGTCATTATCAGGCAGAGAAAATCACCACAACAGAGCACAGCACATCCACAACACGAAATTGAGATCCTTAACGTTAAGAAAGATAACTAACCAGAATTCTTTTTTTTTATCTCCACAAATTTGTTATCTGAGTGCAGCGATCACAAAATATTATTTTCCATGTTATAGCCAAACTAGACGATAAGCTATGAAGGCCTGGGGAAAGTTCTGTAATTGAAATAAAACCAGAGAGGAAGAGGCAAACTTTTTGGCTACTTTGGTGAATTTGCAAGGCATGCACGACAAGACATTGCGAGATAAAGATTACCAAGATATATGCGAACAGTTCTTTCTGCTTGCACCCCCCCCTCTCCCTCACGCTGGCTGGCCTGTTCTTTCTCTTCGCTAATGATGCGAGTGTGTGTTCAGTCTTCGGTCTGTTGCCTGTAGAATATCCTAGCCTATTCATCGATGATAGGCTTTCCTGAAGTTACGAGACATTGCAAGCCAAGAAATTGCAAGACACAGCCTTCCATTGCAAGATGCAACTTTTGATTGACAACAGATAGGCCTAGTGCACGGTTCTGACTTTGTCTGTCTGGTGGCCGACCTGCCCATACTGTGCCCCTTCCCTCTCTCTCCATCCCTCAAAAGCTCGCTATGGCAGCTAATCAGTCCCCTCCGTTCCAAAATTACTGAATCTTAGGAGTCGATTCATAGCGGAATCGAATCTTGATATTCATAAGTGGGAATCGATGTGCAAACAGTCGAGGAATCAATTATTTTGGAGTCGACACCACCACGTCATCGCCGTTAACAGTTGGAAAAGGAGAGAAAGGCAATCGACAACAGCAAAGTCCTGTATAGCAATACATTGAGAAGTTAAATGACAAGGACATGTTAACTTTGCTATGTGGAATTGAGTTACATTAATTGTATTAAGGGTGCAATGCTTAACTTATCTAGGGTAGGGGGCAGCATTTTTATGTTTGGATGAAAAGCATACCCAAATTCAACTGCCAGCTACTCATCCCCAGCAGATAAAATATGCATATCATTGGTATATTTGGATAGAAAACACTCTGAAGTTTCTAAAACTGTTTGAATCATGTCTGTGAGTATAACATAACTTATTTAGCAGGCGAAAGGACAAACTATTCAGATTTTTTTTTTTGAGGTCACTGTCTTTTCAATGAGGTTTCATTGGGAAACCAGATTTCTAAGTGAATTGCTTGCAGTTCCTACGGCTTCCACTGGATGTCAACAGTCTTGAGAAATAGGTTGAGGTTATTCCTTTGTGTAATGAAGAAATACGGCCATCTTGAAGTCGAGTCACTCCAGGTGTCGTGTTTGATTGAAGTGCATGTCCAAAAGCCATGCTACATTTAGTTTTAATCCTGTATTGAACACAGATCATCCCGTCTTCAATTTTAGCGATTATTAACGTTAACAAATACCTAAAGTTATATTACAAAAGTAGTTTGAAATTTTTTGGCAAAGTTTACAGGTAACCTTTGAGATACTTTGTCGTCACGTTTGAGCAAGTTGGAGCCTGTGTTTTTCTGGATCAAACGCGCCAAATAAATGGACATTTTGGATATATATCGACGGAATTAATCGAACAAAAGGACCATTTGTGATGTTTATGGGACATATTGGAGTGCCAACAACAGAAGCTCGTCAAAGGTAAGGCATGAATTATATTTTTATTTCTGGGTTTTGTGTCGCGCCTGCAGGCTTGAAATATGCTTCTCTCTCTTTGTTTACTATTGTGCTATACTCAGATAATAGCATCGTATGCTTTCACCGAAAAGCCTATTTGAATTCTGACATGTTGGCTGGATTCACAACCAGTGTAGCTTTAATTTGGTATCTTTCATGTGTGATTTAATGAAAGTTTGATTTTATAGTAATTTTCATAGTAATTAATATTAATTTGGCGCTCTGCATTTTCTCAGGCTTTTTGCCAAGTGATACAGTAGCGTCTTGCCTAAACTCAGATTTTTGGATATAAATATGAACTTTACCGAACAAAAAATACATGTATTGTGTAACATGAAGTCCTATGAGTGTCATCTGATGACGATTATCAAAGGTTAGTGATTAATTTTATCTCTATTTCTCCTATTTGTTACTGCTCTCTTTAGCTGGAAAAATGGCTGTGTTTTTCTGTGACTTGGCTCATACCTAACATAATCGTTTGGTGTGCTTTCGTCGTAAAACCTTTTTGAAATCGTACACTTTGGCTGGATTTACAACAACTGTAGCTTTAAAATGGTGTAAAATACTTGTATGCTTGAGGAATTTAAATTATGGGATTTCTGTTGTTTTGAATTTGGCGCCCTGCAGTTTCACTGGCTGTTGACGAGGTGGGACGCTACCGTCCCACATACCCTAGAGAGGTTAACCTTCTGAAAGGGATACACTGTGAGACTCAAACCATTGCTGGCATCAGTGCAGCAGCATTTTGAATTCACGTGTAATTGTATGTTTGTTTTTTACGGAAAACCGATAAAAAAATTGCAGTTTAAACTTTAAGAAACATTCTCCATTTGTAACATCCTACTTTCAAGTTCCTCCATCAGGTGTCTACTACAATGTCTCAGGACACCATCCTCTCTGTGTGGTGTGGTTAGCACCACGTCTGTGTACTGCAGCCAATCGGGCCATCTCTCTCCGTGAGCTCCATCTGTCACCCGGGCCTGCTGCTGTGTGTGTGGCCCGCGCCATGTGAGCCAGCTCTGGGCGAGGCCGCGTCGAGTAACCAGGCCAAAAGCCTGGGAGATGGTGGTGGACTGACGCCTTGGCAGGGGAGCCTCCAGTTTTTTCATGTGGGGGTGAGATGAGAGGCCTCTCAGAAACTGGAGGAAAGGCAGTCTCATGACTAGAATTTTGGGATTTACTGTTTTGATTGGTTATGGCTGGTCATCGTTATGGCTATTACACTGTTGTATTGCAAAATTATGGTAAGATATTCACTGTGAATTGTAACATGTATAATCAATTCAACGACAACTAAACCGTTTTTTAATCTGTAGAATTGTTTTGGTATCTTCTCGGTCTTGCACTGCAGCGAGTGCAGCAGCGGTATGACTCAAGGCATCTTGCATTAGTAATTGTTGAGTTGTGAGCAGACTCCTGCTCAATCTTTGCAAGGCTGTTCAGTACATGGTCCTCCGGTGTGTTGAATTACCTTAAGCTCTTGCTTTAGATTTTCGGGGGAAACATAGACCACCCAACACATCCCCTCTTAAGATTTCATTGTTCAACATAATGCTATACCATTTCAACTGCTACCATCTGTTAAAGATTCAACATCTGAATGGAAAATAAAATAAATAAGGTGTCAGAGGTGGTATGAGGTCTCTTGTATTACCCTCTCTCTGAACTGATTCAAAAGTAAGGGATGGATGGATGGAATGGAAGAAAAAGAGGGCCATACTGAGTAAAGCCAAATAATTTTCTTTGCTTTTAATTAGGGAAAATGGTGGAAGAGTCTTTTAGTCCACAGGCCCTAAGTAATCTCCTCCTAACTTCCGTTTACCTTTCTCCACTGCAGCTGAGTATTAATGAGTGGATTTCCATTGACAGTAAGAAGGTGGTTATAGGCAAAATTCCCTCTCTCGCCTTTCTACCCACACCTTTCCCCATGGTATGTTCATGAAGATAGCTCCTCTAATTAAATAAGACTATTTTTGATAGGTAAAATAAACTGCATTTGATGCAAAAGAAATGCTACTCATAACTGTAATGCAACACCATAACTGTTATAAGTATAAACCAATATGTCAATCTAGGTGCATAAAACTAAAATGCCTAAAATGAGACTTTTGACATAGTCCATGAGACCACGGTATCAGTTCATCTGGCTGGTATTCTAATTGGGCACAGGAAGGTTGCAGACACAGGCAGGAAACAGAAAACAAACAGATTGATTAATCCATAAGAGCAGAAAATGGTCTGGTTCCATCCTATTTAGAGCACCGCCACAGAAGGCCTATGGGAGGATTGGGAGGGAGAGAGAAATGGAGGGTAGAGAGAGACAGGGATGGAGGCGTGGGGGAGAGAGGGTTGGAGGGAGGGAGAGAGGGCAGAAGAGATGGAGGGATGAAGGGGAAACATTGCTTGTGTTGCACTTGAACTTTGCTTGCATTGTGGCGCATGAAGCGTACTGTAGAACAAGCAATTGTTCTACAGGCATTCATCTGTAATCAACTGTGCACTGAATGCTACCGTCAATGCACCTTGAGGTGTTTAACTTCATATACACACCAAGGTAGGTCACACTTGTTACATTTTCATATTATTAATGATGGAAATGCGTAACACTGGCATCAGCTGAAATTGCTTATAGACTTTTCATGAGACTCTTCATGAGACTGTTTCTGCCATGAGACATCACCTGCCATAGAAATCTATTACTTGTGTACTTGTGTACACCTTGTCTTTCCATGACCCTTCCTCTCTCACATTGAACCCTCCACTAAACATTTTATCCTGTGAATCACATCAACAACATTTCAGTTGTGGGCAATGATGACAAGACACTACTTGAACATGTCTTTCTCTTGAACATTGTCTTTAGCATACAATGGCATTATTTCTGAGAGCCAAGGAGCACTAATGAATTGCTTACTCAGGTTTATGTTTTTGTCAAGACAGCAATTTGTATACAGTATTGGATGATATTAAAACTAGTCCAAACACACAGGCCTCCTCTTAACTAACACTATTTGTCATTAACGTGCCACAAATAGAAAAAAGGTCCTGAGCTTGCAGTCCTCTGATTAATTTGCCTTTAGAAGTACCCCTCAGTGTATTCCCGAGGTCATCGACCTCATTTCCCCTTAAACAAATATAAACTTAATTTTTTATGATGTATGAGACAGAAGTTCTCAAAGCCCACTTTCCAAGGTTCAGATTCTCTATACAGCATGTGTACTACCAAGTATACCTTGCATCACCTTACCATTCCAAACAAAAAGTAGGCCTACACATATTATTGTTGTTTTTGTGTTGTGTATGAACAAGCAATGTGGGTTATAACCTGTGCAGCCTTTAGTGAGGTCACAGCGGAGGGCTATTGACTGAAGTTGTGTTGTTTTCATTTAGTGCTCAGAGGCTAATAAAATATAATTTACAAGATCAATTATTCACCACATGATCCTTCAAAACATCTCCAGAGTAAAACTACTTTAATATTTTTTTCATAAGCAAGATTAGCAAATTTAGGCATGACATGACAGCAACAAATGTTGACACTAAATATTCAAGTATATCTGACTGTCATGATGTTGCCTGCTTGGGTATTGCAAACCCCATCCCCCTCTCCCTGCCTCTCCCTTTCCACCACAACCCATGCAGTGATCACAGAGGGACGTCGTAAATTCCTGAGAATCTCCTCATGGCCCAACAGTATTAGACAGAGGGTAAACTTTCAGGATAAAGGAATTTTCTCCCACCTCACAGAACTTGAGGTACGAACATATTTCATGTTCCTGCCAAAGTATAAAAGATCGGTGGAGAGTCCAGCTATTAACATGCCCATTGGTCACCACGGGGGAAACTCATGAGAGACTGTGGGACTACATTACCATACCGCTGTTTATATAATAACCTCAGATATGAGGTTTACACCTGTTTGTTGTATAAAATGAATGAGTGAGTATGATACTGTTTGTATAATTGTGTAATATGATTTTAGACTGTTTAATTAAGAAAATACAAATCCCTTTTTGATTTGAACTAAACCCGAGGACCCGCCCCTGAGCCAGTTGGGTCAGACGTCCAAGGACAGCCCCTTCCTGCTATCTGAATAAAAGTCGACTCTGAGAAATTACCATTAGACCATGTTTATCCTCCAGGAGGAGAACGAAGGTTGAGTACCATTGCTGAATCTTTAACCATACCACGTGGTTAAACTCTTATACGAATAAGAATAAGTTTTGATATTGACTACTAGTCTGCAGCTAGGAATTCGGTATCATTGAACGCGAAGAAAGACAACCGCCGAAACATCCATTCTATAACGAATGTCACTGAACTATCCACAATAACCGGGACAGAAGGAACTCCAACCAAAACGAACTTCTCTCCAACGATCAAGACGACACACACCGAGCATAACTATATATATATTGATTGCAATTGTTCCCGAATGAGTGAGCGTTCATGTGTAAGGATTAGCATGTCAATTGTTATAATTGTGAACTCTGTAGTGAATTCTTAGTCGAACGCAACTTCCCCTTTGTCTAACAAGCCGCTATGCCGGTTCAGCCCACTAGGGCATATTTCTCCCATCATTTCATGTAACTATTTTAACCTTTAACGAGTCACCAACCCGGATCCGGGATCACCCCCCACTCCCCCCCCCACTGAGTAGCATAGCTAGCATAGCGTCACAAGTAAATTGTAGCATCTAAATATCATTAAATCACAAGTCCAAGACACCAGATGAAAGATACAGATCTTGTGAATAAAGCCACCATTTCAGATTTTTAAAATGTTTTACAGGGAAGACACAATATGTAAATCTATTAGCTAACCACGTTAGCATAAGACACAATTTTTTTACTCCAACAGTTTTTTCCTGCGTCAGTAGCTATCACTAATTCGACTAAATAAAAATATATATAGCCAACAACCAAGAAACAACTTCATAAGATGACAGTCTGATAACATATTTATGGTATAGCATAGTTTTTTTTTGAAAAATGTGCATTTTTCAGGTATAAATCACAGTTCTACATTGCAGCTGCAATCTGAAATAGTGCTGACGCAGCCAGAACAATTACAGAGACCAACGTCATATAACTAATTACTTATCTTAACTTCTTGAGAATACAGGGGGTGCTATTTTCCCATTAGCATAATTTGCTCAACAGATTAAACTGCCTCTTATTCAATTATTGCTCTTACTACATGCATATAAATAATACCATTGGAAAGAAAACAATCTCTAGTTTCTAAAACCGTTTCAATTTTGTCTCTGAGTGATACAGAAGTCATTTCACAGCACTTTCCATGACCAAGAACATAAAATCAAGATGTGTTATGCTGGCTTCAAAGCTCTGCCTATATATGGTCGTGCCCCCTATGACCCGAAACACACCTCATTCGCCTTCCTCTGGGTGTCAAGAAGACGTCAGAGGAGAAATTCTTTGTTTATCTGGTACTGACGTGAAATAAGACCTATTTCTTTGGCGTGACCGACAACTTCCGGTTTGCTGATTCGCACGAGTTGGAGCTGCGATTGTGTACTGTTTTGCTGGCGTTATGGATGAAAACTATCTCCGTGTCGAATTTTGTTTGATACATGTGACCATATCATCGTAATGTATGTTTTTTCAATATAGTTTAATCAGATTATTTGAATTTTTTTGGGAGTTTTGCGGTGTTCCGTTGTCACAATTTATTTACATTTGAGAGATCTGTGCCACTCGACCGGTACCTGTGCTAAATGGAGTGGGAAAGGAAGATTTCTGAACGGAACCAACGACTCATCTTGACAAAGGACACTTTGATCAACATTCTGATGAAAGATCAGCCATAGTAAGACCCAATTTACGATGTTATATCATATCTGTTGTGCATGTGAACTGACCGTGGGCGCCTAGCCGAATCTGCCTTGTATAGCTATGCTAATTTAGCGCTACATTTTGTTTTCGTTATAAAACATTTAATAAATCTGAAATATTGTTTGGATTCACCAGATGTTGGGCTTTCAATATCTGTACGCTGTGTATTTTTCTGAAATGTTTTAAGATGAGTAATTCGTTATATGACGTTGGTCTCTGTAATTGTTCTGGCTGGGTCAGCACTATTTCAGATTGCAGCTGCAATGTAGAACTGTGATTTATACCTGAAAAATGCACATTTTTCCCCAAAAAAACTATGCTATACCATAAATATGTTATCAGACTGTCATATTATGAAGTTGTTTCTTGGTTAGTGGCTATATATATTTTTATCTAGTCGAATTAGTGATAGCTACTGACGCAGGAAAAAGCTGTTGGGAGTAAAAAAATTGTGTCCTTTGCTAACGTGGTTAGCTAATAGATTTACATATTGTGTCTTCCCTGTAAAACATTTTCAAAATCTGAAATGGTGGCTTTATTCACAAGATCTGTATCTTTCATTAGGTGGCTTGGACTTGTGATTTAATGATATTTAGATGCTACTATTTAATTGTGACGCTATGCTAGCGATGCTAATCAGTGTGGGGGGGGTGGGGGGTGATCCCGGATCCGGGGTTGAGGCTCGTTAGAGGTTAAAACATTTCAGAAAAATACACAGCGTACAGATATTGAAAGCCCAACATCTGGTGAATCCAAACAATATTTCAGATTTATTAAATGTTTTATAGCGAAAACAAAATGTAGCGCTAAATTAGCATAGCCACGCCAGCCAGAACCAGCTGGGCGCCCGCGACCAGTTCACATGCACGACAGATATATGAAATAACATCGTAAATTGGGTCTTACTATTGCTGATCTTTCATCAGAATGTTGATCAATGTGTCCTTAGTCCTGATGAGTCGTTCAATCCATTCATAATGGCAACTTTCCCTCTTCATTTAGCATATGTACTGGTCGACTGGCCAAAGTAAAAAAAAGTCACAGAACGGAACACGGCAAAACTCCCGAAAAAATTCAAATAATCTGATTAAACTATATTGAAAAAACATACATTAAGATGATATGGTCACATGTATCAAACAAACTTCGAGACGGAGATAGTTTTCATCCGTAACGGCAGCAAAACAGTAGACAATCGCACCTCCAAATAGCGCGAGTCAGAGAACCGGAAGTTGTCGGTCACGCCAAAGAAATAGGTCTTATTTCACGTCAGTACAAGGTAAACAAAAAATGTCTCCTCTGACGTCCTCTTGACACCCAGAGGAAGACGAATGAAGTGTGTTTCGGGTCATAGGTGGCGTGACCATATATAGGCAGAGCGTTGAAGCGAGCATACACATCTTGCATTCTTCTTCTTGGTCAGGGAAAGTGCTGTCAAATGACTTCTGTTTAACTCAGAGACAAAATTGAAACGGTTTTAGAAACTATAGATTGTTTTCTATCCAATGGTATTAATTATATGCATATGTAAGAGCAATAATTGAATAAGAGGCAGTTTAATCTGTAGAGGAAATTATGCTAATGCGAAAACAGCACCCCCTATAGTGGTTTGTTTGTTTGTTTATGCATTTCTGTGAATTAGTTAGTTAGTAATAAATAAATGATTTAAGACAATTGATGTATGGATGACTCATAGTGAAGACTGGGTTCGTGCAGATAATCAACAATTTACGACGTTTGGAATGAGACTAACGTGAGGTAAAAATAAATAAATCATTAATCAGAAGACTATTGATCAGATATGAAAATATCTGAAAGGTTATATTGGGAAATTATAACTTTGTAATCTAATAACTTTCCCTGGTGCCCTCGAATTCATAGTTAATTAGTTACGTTATTACTCAAGTGATCGCGTAATCCCTAATTACAGGAATCTATGATAAAAACTATAAGTCTTCAATTTAATGATAGCAAAGACACGACATGACCGAATTATGAAAGACAAGCAGTGTAATTTTGAATTCCGTAAGGTAAGTGTGGAAGAGGTGAACAAATGATTGTTGCGGTCTAAGGCACTGGATCTCAGTGCTAGAGGCGTCACTACAGACACTCTGGTTCGAATTCAGGCTGTATCACAACTGGCTGTGATTGGGCCATTGGGCGGCCGGATTTGGCAGTTGTAGGCCGTCATTGTAAATAAGAATTTGTTGTTAACTGATTTGCCTAGTTAACCTCTCTTGGGTAGGGGGCAGTTTTTTCACGTCCGGATGAAAAGCGTGCCCAGAGTAAACTGCCTGCTACTCAGGCCCAGATGCTAGGATATGCATATTATTAGTAGATTTGGATAGAAAACACTCTGACATTTCTAAAACTGTTTGAATGATGTCTGTGAGTAGAACAGAACTGAAAAACCTGAGAAAAAATCCAACCAGGAAGTGGGAAATCTGAGGGTTTTAGTTTTTCAACTCTTTGCTTATCCAAGATACAGTGGAAATGGGGTCATGTTGCACTTCCTAAGGCTTCCACTAGATGTCAATAGTCTTTAGAACCTTGTTTGATGCTTCTACTGTAAAGTGGAGGCGAATGAGAGAGAATTGAGTAAGGTCTGCCATGAGCTGACTATGCGCTGACCATGCGCGTTCATTTGAGAGTTAGCTTGAGTTCCATTGCATTTCTGAAGACAAAGGAATTCTCCGGTTGGAACATTATTGAAGATTTATGTTAACTTCTTTGGGGTACCCCCCCTTCTTCTCAATTTCTGCCTAAAGACATACCCTAATCTAACTGCCTGTAGCTCAGGCCCAGAAGCAAGGATATGCATATTCTTGGTATCATTTGAAAGGAAACACTCTGAATTTTGTGGAAATGTGAATTGAATGTAGGAGAATATAACACAATAGATCTGGTAGAAGAAAATACAAGGAAATAAACATACGTTTTCTGTTTTTTATTGTTGCTGCATCATCTTTCAAATGACCAAGAACAGCCAAACATACAGATAGGATGCTGTGGATGATTTGAATGAAGAACATAAGATGGGCACAATAGCTGAGCAAAGTTTTAGACAGATAACTTCAAGAATGAGCGAGTTACATGACATTGAGCATGAAGTCATCCAGGTGTCCCACACAAATGTACCCAAATGTACCCAAGTGGCCGAATTGGTACAGTGATACATTTTGAAGGAAAGAACTATATACAAAATACATAAATGCTATTCTAACACACCCCCCCCCCCCAAAAAAAAAAAAATATATGAAAAAAATATATAATAATAATAAACAAACAAATAACAAGGGTAACTATTTACACATTGTGAAGACCCTCAGTCCTCTACACAATATTGTGCTGCTGGTGCCATGGCCCATAGCAGTCTCTTTCTCTTTCTGCTGTAAAGCAGAGGCTTACTGAACAGGTTGTGCAGGTGATGGGGCATTTCCTGTGACAAAGTGCACAACGACGTCTTCCTACTGTGGCCTTTTTGCCCAGAGGCACATTCATGCCTGAAGAGATGAATCTGGGCAGGTGAACGCCAATGGTTGGAGCAGAAGGGACAGAAGGTGCTACATTGGACTTGCTCTAGCTAGCAAGCTCCTGGATGAGCAGCTCCCTGAAGGCTAGCTGTAAGATGGGGGGCTGTCCACAGCTCTTGGCCATTTCCTTCTGGAGGATGAAGGAATTCACCACAGCAATGTCAATGAAATGATAGAAAAATGTCTTGTACCATTTCATGGTCTTGTGGAGAACATTGTCGTATCCTATCAGCGCATCTGACAGGTCCACACCTCCCATGCCCTTGTTGTAGTCCTTCACAGCAGCTGGGATGGGGACATTGTTTGTGGTCCATGCCCCGGCACCGTCCTTCACACGCCTGACGACGTGATCTCCACCGAAGGACGTGTGGATACTGGAGCACATGACCACCTCTCTGGTATCCATCCACTTTACAAACAGCAGGCCATCTTCACAGATCCATCGCATGGTACCCCGCTCAGCCCGCTTAGGCATGTCATTCACCTTTGTCTTTGGAAATCCCACCCTGTTGGTACGAATGGTGCCACAAGCCCACACCTCCCGCTTCCTCAGCCAGATAAACAGGGTAGGGCTTGTGTAGAAGTTGTCCACAAACAGTTTGTAGCCCTTCCCCAGCAGTTCGAAATCCAATAACTCCATAACGGAATCATAACTAAGTCCATTACCGGTAGCAAAACTGTTTTCCCCCTCATAAACCAAAAAATTGCAAGTGTAGGCACACACAGAAACAGCCAAAACAAACAGTTTGTAACCCCATTTGGTTGGTTTGTTACGCATGTATTTTTTTAGGCTGATTCTGGCCTTTGAGGCTACCATCCTCTCATTGATGGACAGGTTCTGGGAGGGTTGAAAATAGGTCTTGCAGGCCTCAACGATGCTGGGGTAGAGAGGTTTGATTTTGCAGAGCCTATCAAACCTTGGTGTGCCTCTCTTCTTGTCTTTCTCCCCATCAACTTCTGGGTCACTGATGTGAGGCGCCCGTGAGATAGTCAGAAACCTTTTACAAGACATGACAGTCATGGGGCAATGCAGTTGATAGAGAGCTGACGTTTTCCAGTAGTCCCTTAGAGTTTTCAACTTCACCAGCCCCATGTAAATGACCATTGAAAAGGAGCAGAAAAGGTCTGACATGGAAATGGTCTTCCATGCCTCTTTCTTTCCTGCCTGCTTCTTAGCCCCGTACTTATTGGTGTTCGACACCAGGGAATCAACAATTGACGAGGTGAAAAACAGTTGAAAAAGTTGAAGGGGGCTGTACTTTGCAGTCATGTCTAGTTGAGGTCCTGGTTGCCTTTTGTGTTTAAAAACTGGTGGATTTGGTTCCACATCATCTTCTAACACAGAGTGCCAACGACCCGCTGGCCCTCTGTCTGCAGGTTTCTCTCTTCCCCACCTCCGCTTCTTTGTCACTGACTTCACACCTCTAGATGGCTGGGTAGGTGTAGAGCCAGAGACAGCGGGGGTCCGGCTGGATGAACCAGCTTCAGAGGGAGATGGACACCTAGACATTGGCGGCTCATAATCAGAATCACTGCCACTGTGAAAGATTTAAAAAATCAGTAACAATACTTTCACGTTATGAGCCCTGTATCAACACGTAAAATAAACAGATATATATAGAGTAGAAGTGCTGTTCCATTCCATGTTTATGTAAAATAAATGTACAAAATATATCACACACACACACACACACACACACACACACAGTATAGCCAATGTGTACTTTACACATTTCATTTCAGATTATATTTTTATATATTGCAAATAAAATAAGAAATAAAATAAAAAAATCTCAAATGAATAATATTTGATATTATTAATTTCAAACAATGACATTAGCATTAGAATTTACCAATCCAGCATGGCATCCTCGCCATGCAGAAACATGTCTTCCGCCTGGGAGGCAAAACTAGCTTCGCTGAAAGATTCATCTTCCTGAAGCAACTCGGTCTGGCTGTCTCTATCAATTTCCTCTATAATTTGGTTTAAATCTGTATACCTAGACTTTGTTTTAGCTTTTCCTGATTTATTCGCCATAATTTAAATATACAAACTTGTTGAAAATGCTATTGAATATGTACTGCTATGCGTAACACTCGTGGCTCCGTCAAGTAGGATTTGCAATGGCGAATGAACCTCTATTACGCCAGAGTTTACGACAAAGGCTGGTCTTCGAACGTATAACCATTACATATTGCCGTTTACCTCAGCTCATTGGCTATCTTCCAAGCTAGATTTCAAGATGATCAGTGGTCATTGGGCCAAAATACAGTCAATCAACGATAGACCGGTCCTACCATTTGTGCGAAATGAGGTCATTGATTGGTGTCTTCAAATCGGTTTGTTTCGGTCAATATGTCCCGGGAAAAGAACCATCAAGCATGGGTGTGTTAGTAAAACCAGAGGATTGCAATGAAACTAACCATGACTGGATAAACGTTTGTTTAGTGTGTGTAATTACCACGAACGCTTCGTCCAAAGTTGAATGAGACGGAAATCACGACGCAAGCGTTTTACAAATGTTTCGTGTTAGGCTATAAAAATTGATTTTATCAAACAAAACGAACATTCACTGTGTAGTTAGGAAAACTTGGCATTGCCACCAGAGGAAGATCTTCAATGGTAAGCGATTTATTTTATTGTTATTTCTGACTTTCGTGACGCTTGGTTGGAAAATGTGTAACGGCTTTCTTCCTGGGATGAAGGAGAGGACCAAAATGCAGCGCAGTTAGTGTTCAACATGTTTAATTAAACAATAAACAATGAACATTAACAAATAACAAAATAACAAACGTGAAAGCCGAGACAGTCCTATCTGGTGCAGAACACAAACACAGAGACAGGAAATAACCACCCACAATCCCCAACACAAAACAAGCCACCTTTATATGATTCTCAATCAGGGACAACGATTGACAGCTGTCTCTGATTGAGAACCATATTAGGCTGAACACAGAAACAGACGAACTAGACACACAACATAGAATACCCACCCCAACTCACGCCCTGACCAACTAAACACATACAAAACAACAGAAAACAGGTCAGGAACGTGACAGAACCCCCCCCCTCAAGGTGCGAACTCCGGGCGCACCCCTAAAACTCAAGGGGAGGGTCTGGGTGGGCATCTGTCCGCGGTGGCGGCTCCGGCGGTGGACGAGGACACCACTCCACCACTGTCTTTGTCCCCCTCCTTAGCGTCCTTTGGGTGGCGACCCTCGCCCCCGACCATGGTCCAGGAACCTTCACCAAGGCCCCTCCTAAATAGAGGAGACAACTCAGGACAGAGAGGTAGCTCAGGACAGAGAGGTAGCTCAGGACAGAGAGGTAGCTCAGGACAGAGAGGTAGCTCAGGACAGAGAAATCGCTCCGGACAAATGGCAGCTCCGGACTGAGTGGCAGCTCCGGACTGAGTGGCAGCTCCGGACTGAGTGGCAGCTCCGGACTGAGTGGCAGCTCCGGACTGAGTGGCAGCTCCGGACTGAGTGGCAGCTCCGGACTGAGTGGCAGCTCATGACTGGAGGGCAGCTCATGACTGGAGGGCAGCTCATGACTGGAGGGCAGCTCATGACTGGAGGGCAGCTCATGACTGTAGGGCAGCTCATGACTGTAGGGCAGCTCATGACTGTAGGGCAGCTCATGACTGGAGGGCAGCTCATGACTGGAGGGCAGCTCATGACTGTAGGGCAGCTCATGACTGTAGGGCAGCTCTGGCAGCTCCTGACTGGCTGGCGTCTCTGGCAGCTCCTGACTGGCTGGCGTCTCTGGCAGCTCCTGACTGGCTGGCGTCTCTGGCAGCTCCTGACTGGCTGGCGGCTCTGGCAGCTCCTGACTGGCTGGCGGCTCTGGCAGCTCCTGACTGGCTGGCGGCTCTGGCAGCTCCTGACTGGCTGGCGGCTCTGGCAGCTCCTGACTGGCTGGCGGCTCTGGCGGCTCCTGACTGGCTGGCGGCTCTGGCGGCTCCTGACTGACGGACGGCTCTAGCGGCTCCTGACTGACGGACGGCTCTAATGGCTCGGGACAGACGGGCGGCTCTAATGGCTCGTGGCAGACGGATGACTCAGATGGCGCTGGGCAGACAGATGGCTCAGACGGCGCTGGGCAGACGGATGGCTCAGACGGCGCTGGGCAGACAGATGGCTCAAACGGCGCTGGGCAGACGGATGGCTCAGACGGCGCTGGGCAGACGGATGGCTCAGACGGCGCTGGGCAGACGGATGGCTCAGACGGCGCTGGGCAGACGGATGGCTCAGACGGCGCTGGGCAGACGGATGGCTCAGACGGCGCTGGGCAGGCAGGCAGTGCAGGCAGCTCAGACGGCGCTGGGCAGACGAGCAGTGCAGGCGGCGTTGAGCAGACGAGCAGCGCAGGCAGTTCAGACGGCGCTGGACAGACGAGCAGTGCAGGCGGCGTTGAGCAGACGAGCAGTGCAGGCAGTTCAGACGGCGCTGGGCAGGCAGGCAGCTCAGACGGCGCTGGACAAACGAGCAGTGCAGGCGGCGTTGGGCAGACGGCCGACTCTGACCTGCTGAGGCGCACAGTAGGCCTGGTGCGTGGTGCCGGAACTGATGGTACCGGACTGGAGACACGCACCTCAAGGCTAGTGCGGGGAGCAGGAACAGGGCACACTGGACTCTCGATGCGCACTATAGGCCTGGTGCGTGGTACCGGCACTGGTAGTACCGGGCTGAGGGCACGCACCTCAGGGCGAGTGCGGGGAGAAGGCACAGTGCGTACAGGGCTCTGGAGACGCACAGGAGGCTTGGTGCGTGGTGCCGGAACTGGAGGTACTGGGCTGGAGACACGCACCACAGGGAGAGTGCGTGGAGGAGGAACAGGGCTCTGGAGACGCACTGGAAGCCTGGTGCGTTGTGTAGGCACTGGTGGTACTGGGCTGGGGCGGGAAGGTAGCGCCGGATATACCGGACCGTGCAGGCGTACTGGCTCCCTTGAGCACTGAGCCTGCCCAACCTTACCTGGTTGCATGCTCCCCGTAGCCCGTCCAGTGCGGGGAGGTGGAATAACCCGCACTGGGCTGTGTTGGCGAACCGGGGACACCATGCGTAAGGCTGGTGCCATGTACACCGGCCCGAGGAGACGTACTGGAGGCCAGATATGTAGAGCCGGCTTCATGGCACTTGGCTCAATGCTCACTCTAGCCCGCCCAGTGCGGGGAGGTGGAATAACCCGCACCGGGCTATGCACCCGTACAGGAGACACCGTGCGCTCTTCCGCATAACACGGTGTCTGCCCGTACTCCTGCTCTCCACGGTAAGCATGGGAAGTGAGCGCAGGTTTCCTACCTGCCCTCGCCACACTACCCTTTAGCCCCCCCCCCAAGAAATTTTTGGGGTTTCTTCACGGGCTTCCAGCCCCGCTTCCGTGCTGCCTCCTCAGACCACCGCTCCTGGGCTTTAGCTGCCTCCATCTCTTCCCGAGAGCGGCGATCTTCTCCAACCTTAGCCCAGGGTCCTTCTCCGTTAAATATTTGCTCCCATGACCATTCCTCCTGGTACCGCTGCTGCTGTCGCTGCTGCCCGTTGCCACGCTGCTTGATCCTTGTTTGGTGGGTGGTTCTGTAACGGCTTTCTTCCTGGGATGAAGGAGAGGACCAAAATGCAGCGCAGTTAGTGTTCAACATGTTTAATTAAACAATAAACAATGAACATTAACAAATAACAAAATAACAAACGTGAAAGCCGAGACAGTCCTATCTGGTGCAGAACACAAACACAGAGACAGGAAACAACCACCCACAATCCCCAACACAAAACAAGCCACCTTTATATGATTCTCAATCAGGGACAACGATTGACAGCTGTCTCTGATTGAGAACCATATTAGGCTGAACACAGAAACAGACGAACTAGACACACAACATAGAATACCCACCCCAACTCACGCCCTGACCAACTAAACACATACAAAACAACAGAAAACAGGTCAGGAACGTGACAAAATGCTAGTAATACTTGTGTGTGCGGGGCGCCGTCCTTAGAAAATCGCATGTTTGCTTTCGCAGTAAAAGCCTTTTTGAAATCTGACACAGCGGCTGGATTAATAAGATGTTCATCTTTTAAAAGATGTAAGATACATGTATTTACAAGAATGTTTAATATAACGAATGGTGTATTTAGAATTTTAGCTCTCTGCAGTTTCACCGGATGTCGGCCTGGTGGGACGTTAGCGTCTCACCTACCCTAGAGAAGTTAAAAACATCCTAAAGATTGATTCTATACCTCGTTTGACATGTTTCTACGGACTGTAATTTAACTTTTTTGACTTTTAGTCCGTACTTTCTGCTGGACTTGCACGTGAGTCGTGAGTTTAGATTGTGTACTGAACGCGCGAATAACAAGGAGGAATTTGGACATAAATGATGGACATTATCGAACAAAACAAACATTTATTGTGGAACTGGGATTCCTGGGAGTGCATTCTGATGAAGATCATCAAAGGTAAGTGAATATTTATAATGCTATTTATGACTTCTGTTGACTCCAACATGGCGGATATCTCTTTGGGTTGATTTGTCGTCTGAGCGTCGTACTCAGATTATAGCATGGTTTGCTTTTTCCGCAAAGTTTTTTTGAAATCTGACACAGAAGTTGCATTATTAACCTCTACTTCATCAACCTCCCGGATCCGGGGTCCTCCTCATCAAAAAAGCTGACTAGCATAGCCTAGCCTAACGGGACAGGGATATCATATAATATAATTTTCATGAAATCACAAGTCCAATACAGCAAATGAAAGATAAACATCTTGTGAATCCAGCCATCATTTCCGATTTTTAAAATGTTTTACAGCGAAAACACAATATGTATTTATATTAGCTAACCACAATAGCCAAACACACAACCGCATATTTTCACCATGTTTCCTCCGCATAGGTAGCTTTCACAAAACCGACAAAATAGAGATAAAATTAGTCACTAACCAAGAAACAACTTCATCAGATGACAGTCTTATAACATGTTATACAATACATTTATGTTTTGTTCGAAAATGTGCATATTTGAGGTATAAATCATAGTTTTACATTGCAGCCACCATCAAAAATAGCACCAAAGCAGCAAGAATAATTACAGAGAGCAACGTGAAATACATAAATACTCATCATAAAACATTTATGAAAAATACATGGTGTACAGCAAATGAAAGATAAACATCTTGTGAATCCAGCCAATATTTCCGATATTTTAAGTGTTTTACAGCGAAAACACAATATAGAATTATATTAGCTCACCACAATAGCCAAACACACAAAGGCATTTATTCACCGCAAAGGTAGCTTTCGCAAAAACCAGCAATAGATATAAAATGAATCACTAACCTTTGGACAACTTCATCAGATGACAGTCTTATAACATCATGTTATACAATACATTTATGTTTTGTTCGAAAATGTGCATATTTAGAGCTGCAAATCGTGGTTATACATTGTGAATACGTAGCAACAATTCCCCAGAATGTCCGGAGATATTTTGGACACTCACCTAATCTGACCAAAGAACTCATCATAAACTTTACATAAAAATACTTGTTGTATGGCAAATGAAAGATACACTGGTTCTTAATGTTAGATTTTTAAAAATAACTTTACCACACCATACAGCTTGGGTTATTGTGAGACAGCGCTCACCAACACGGCGGAGAATAGGCATCAACATATTACACAGAAATACGAAATAACATCATAAATGTTGTCTTACTTTTGCTGAGCTTCCATCAGAATGTTGTACAAGGAGTCCTATTTCCAGAATAAATCGTTGTTTGGTTTTAGAATGTCCATTTCTTCTGTCGAATTCGCGCCACAATGCTAGCCAAGGTTGCTAACATTCCCATCCTCTCTTGGCGCAAAGAACAGAAAACTCCAAAAGTCCCAATAAACGTTGAATAAACTGACAAAACTCAGTTGAAAAAACCTACTTTATGATGTTATTATCATATGTATCAAATAAAATCAGAGCCGGAGATATTCGCCGTGTATACCGAACGCTTTTCAGGAGACAATGTCGAGGTCCCTCGCGCGCCGTCGAAGACAAAGAAAATACCGGACCTGTCACTCCAAAAGCTCTTGTTCGGCCTCAGATCAAGCTAGACACCCCATTCCACCTTCCACTGCCTGTTGACATCTAGTGGAAGGCGTATGAAGTGCATACATTCCGATAAATAAAAGCCAGTTGAATAGGCAGGCCCTGAAACAGAGCCTAGTTTTCAGATTTTTCACTTCCTGTAGGGAAGTTTGCTGCCAAATGAGTGCTGTTTTACTCACAGATATAATTCAAACAGTTTTAGAAACTTGAGAGTGTTTTCTATCCAATAGTAATAATAATATGCATATTGTATGATCTAGAACAGAGTACGAGGCCGTTTAAATTGGGCACGATTTTTTCCAAAGTGAAAACAGCGCCCCCCCCTATTGACAAGAAGTTTTTAAGGAGAAGTGGATCTAGAATTCGATGTATAACACTTGTATTTTCATCAACATTTATGATGACTATATCTGTAAATTGATGTGGCTCTCTGCAAAATTACCGGATGTTTTGGAACTACTGAACATAAAGCGACAATGTAAACTCAGATTTTTGGATATAAATATGAACTTTACAGAACAAAACATAAATGTATTGTGTAACATGATGTCCTATGAGTGTCATCTGATGAAGATCATCAAAGGTTAGTGATTCATTTTATCTACATTTCTGCTATTTGTGACTCCTCTCTTTGGCTGGAAAAATGGCTGTGTTTTTGTGTGACTTGGCTCTGACCTAACATAATCGTTTGGTTTGCTTTCGTCGTAAAGCCTTTTTGAAATCGGACACTGTGGCTGGATTTACAACAAGTGTATCTTTAACTTCTCTGGGATATGTGGGACGGTAGCATCCCACTTGGCCAAAAGCTAGAAAAAATGTAGCGCGCAATATTCAAATATATTACTATAAAAATCAATCTTTCATGAAATCACACATGAAAGACACCAAATTAAAGCTACACATGTTGTGAATCCAGCCAACATGTCTGATTTCAAAAAGGATTTACGGCGAAAGCACACCAAACGATTATGTTAGCTCAGTACATAGCCACAGAAAAACACAGCCATTTTCCCAGCAAAAGATAGGAGTCACAAAAAGCAGAAATAGAGATAAAATTAATCACTAACCTTTGATGATCTTCATCAGATGACACTCATAGGACATCATGTTACACAATACATTTATGTTTTGTTCGATAATGTGCATATTTATATCCACAAATCTCGGTTTACATTGGCGCCATGTTCAGAAATGCCTCCAAAATATCCGGAGAAATTGCAGAGAGCCACGTCAAATAACCGAAATACTCATCATAAACTTTGATGAAAGATACATGTTTTACATATAATTAAAGATACACTTGTTCTTAATGCAACCGCTGTGTCAGATTTCAAAAAAACTTTACGTATAAAGCACACCATGCAATAATCTGAGACGGCGCTCAAACATAACAACATTTCTCCGCCATGTTGGAGTCAACAGAAATACGAAATTACATCATAAATATTCCCTTTGATCATCTTCATCAGAATGCATTCCCAGGAATCCGAGTTCCACAATAAATCGTTGTTTTGTTCGATTAATGTCCATTACTTATGTCTAAGTAGCTACTTTTGCTAGCATGTTTAGTGCACATGTCCAAACGCTCGCGCAAATGCAGGCGAACTCAGACGAAATCTTCAAAAAGTTAAATAACAGGTCGAATAAACTGGTCAAACTAAGTAGAGAATCAATCGTCAGGATGTTGTTATCATATATATCCAATAACGTTCCAACCGGAGCATTCCTTCATGTCTGTAGAAGTTATGGAACACAAGGCGATATCATGAGGAAAGCGGTGACCAGGAAATGGCAATCTGCCAGACCACTGACTCAATCCCCTCCCATCCGGCCCCACAACACAGCATAAGCTTCATTCCACGTTCTACAGACTATTGACATCTAGTGGAATGCGTAGGAAGTGCAAACAGATCCATATCTTACAGGGAATTGAATCGGCGATGAGTTAAACATTGACCAGTCTCAGAATTCTCACTTCCTGTTTGGATTTTTTCTCAGGTTTTTGCCTGCCATATGAGTTCTGTTATACTCACAGACATCATTCAAACAGTTTTAGGAACTTCAGAGTGTTTTATATCCAATAGTAATAATAATATGCATATATTAGCATCTGGGACAGTTGGAGGCATTTCACTATGGGCACGCAATTCATCCAAAAGTGAAAATGCTGCCCCCTATCATAAAGAAGTTAAAATGGTGTAAAATACGTGTGTGTTTGAGAAATTTTAATTATGGGATTTCTGTTGTTTTGAATTTGGCGCACTGCAGTTTCACTGGCTGTTGACGAGGTGAGTCGCTACCGTCCCACATACCCTAGAGAGGTTAAATAAAGGATAAATTAAAAAAATAACAATTGCAAGCAAAATTAATGAGGATAATAGCGGATGATATTGCCACTCCTTTTTGCCATATCTTCAATTTAAGCCTACTAGAAAGGCCTGGAGGGAGGCAAAAGTAATTCCCCTACCTAAGAATAGTAAAGCCACTTTATCGGCTCAAATAGCCGACCAATCAGCCTGTTACCAACCCTTAGTAAACATTTGGGAAAAGTGGTTTGACCAGATACAATGCTATTGACAGTTTATCCCATGTGTAACTCTGTGGTGTTGTTTTTTGTCGCACTGCTTTGATTTATCTATATCTTTATCAACTGGCCTACCTGGTGTTGATGTCACAAGTTTACTGGAGAACTGAGACGAAGTAGAGACTCTGGACAGGGTGGATATTCGTATAATAAAAAGCAGTTTTATTCAGAGGTAAAGATATCTGATACAAGCGTGCACGGACTCGTTCATTCAGCTCATATGGAACTTGCAGACGGAGCCCAGATAACAGAGTGCATAGACATTTTATACAGCACAGAAAGTAGGTTGAGTCTAGTAGGTCTGGTCTTCTGATTGGTCCTGTCGATCTGGGTGTCGTCCTTCAGGGCCTGGTAGTAGAGTTCTGTGTTTCCAAATGTTCAGCTAAAACAGGAGATTTTGTGTGTGCGTAGATGTTCCTATTTTGATCAGTGTTTATGAAAGGTTTACGTCAGCCCTCTGTCCTTGGGTGTGTGTGTGTCTCAGTATCTCGTGAAATGCAGACCCAGGCACCCCTTTGATCAAGGCCTTTCCGGCCTTATCAGTGTTTATGAAAGGTCTGTGCCAGCCCTCTGTCCTTGGGTGTGTGTGGGTCTCAGTATCTGCTTATGAGTTTGTGAGAAACCCTGTTTTGAAAGAAGTTAGTTATAACAACGTAATAGCAATATGCTTGTGTTATTTTAAATGGTATTTATTACACTGGTTAAATAAAAGTTAAATAAAATAATTAAAAATATATATTTTACAGTAAACAAACTGACAACAGACTTTCAGCACGCTTATAGGGAAGGACATTCAACAAGCCCAGCACATACACAAATGACTGGTGATTGGTTGAGAGAATTTGATGATAAAAAGATTGTGGGGACTGTTTTGTTAGACTTCAGTGCGGCTTTTGACATTAACGGCCATAGTTTGCTGCTGGAAAAACATTCAGTATGTGTTATGGCTTTACACCCCCTGCTATATTGTGGATAGAGTTACCTGTCTAATGGATGCCTCTCCAACATAGTCAAGGTAGATTCAGGAATTACCCAGGGCAGCTGTCTAGGCCCCTTACTTTTTTCAATATTTACTAACGACATGCCACTGGCTTTGAGTAAAGCCTGTGTGTCTATGTATGCGGATGACTCAACACTATACACGTCAGCTACTACAGCTACTCAAATGACTGCAACACTTAAGAGCTGCAATTAGTTTCAGAATGGGTGGCAAGGAATAAGTTCGTCCTAAATATTTCAAAAACTAAAAGCATTCTATTTGGGACAAATCATTCACTAAACCCTAAACTTCAACTACATGTTGTAATGAATAATGTGGAAATTGAGCAAGTTGAGGTGACTAAACTGCTTGGAATAACCCTGGATTGTAAACTGTCATGGTCAAAACATATTGATACAACAGTAGCTAAAATGGGAAGAAGTCTGTCCATAATAAAGCTCTGCTCTGCCTTCTTAACCTGTCTAGGTTCCGCTAGCGGAACCCCTCGCCAACAGCCAACGAAATTGCAGGGCGCCAAAATCAATCATCAGAAATCTCATAATTCAATTTTCTCAAACATACAAGTATTAGACACAATTTTAAAGATAAAATTCTCGATAATCCAACCACAGTGTCCGATTTCAAAAAGCTTTTCGGCGAAAGCAGAACATATCATTATGTTAGGTCAGCAGCTAGTCACAGAAAGCATACAGCGATTTTCCAACCAAAGAGAGGAGTCACAAAAAGCAGAAATATAGATACAATTAATCACTAACCTTTGATGATCTTCATCAGATGACAGTCATAGGACTTCATGTTACACAGTACATGTATGTTTTGTTCGGTAAAGTTCATATTTATATCCAAAAATCTGAGTTTACATTGGCGGGTTATGTTCAGTAGTTCCAAAACATTCGGAAATTTTGCAGAGAGCCACATCAATTTACAGAAATAGTCATCATAAATGTTGATGAAAATACAAGTGTTATACATGGAATTTTAGATCCACTTCTCCTTAATGCAACCGCTGTGTCAGATTTCAAATTTCTTTTACGGAAAAAGCAAACCATGCAATAATCTGAGTACGACGCTCAGAGACCAACACAACCCAAGAAGATATCCGCCATGTTGGAGTCAACAGAAGTCATAAATAGCATTATAAATATTCACTTACCTTTGATGATCTTCGTCAGAATGCACTTCCAGGAATCCCAGTTCCACAATCAATTTTTGATTTGATCCATAAAGTCAAAAATGTATGTCCAAAGTCCTCCTTGTTGTTCGCGCGTTCAGTAAACAATCTAATGTCACGAAGCGCGGGCAGGTCCAGGCAAAAGTTCAGACGAAAAGTCATATTACAGTCCATAGAAACATGTCAAATGAAGTATAGAATCAATCTTTAGGATGCTTTTAACATAAATCTTCAATAATGTTCCAACCAGAGAATTACTTTGTCTTCAGAAATGCAATGGAACTCAAGCTAACTCTCACATGAACGCGCATGGTCAGCTCATGGCAGACCTTACTCAATCCCCTCTCATTCGCCCCACTTTACAGTAGAAGCATCAAACAAGGTTCTAATGACTGTTGACATCTAGTGGAAGCCTTAGGAATTGCAACATGACCCCATGTCCACTATCTTGGATAAGCAAAGAGTTGAAAAACTAAAAACCTCAGATTTACCACTTCCTGGTTGGATTGTTTTCTCAGGTTTTTGCCTGCCATATGAGTTATGTTATACTCACAGACATCAGTCAAACAGTTTTAGAAACTTCAGAGTGTTTTCTATCCACATCTACTAATAATATGCATATCCTAGCATCTGGACCTGAGTAGCAGGCAGTTTACCCTGGGCATGCTTTTCATCCGGACGTGAAAATACTGCCCCCTACCACAAAGAAGTTAACAAACCCAAACTATAGTACGCTAAATAACATAACTGGCATTAAAAGTTTTCAGTTATTATTAATATTCGTTATATCACCCGTTCAGGTGATATCTTTGATCTGTGTATCACACTGAGAACTCTAACAATATACCTGCCTGGGAGAAGCGAGTCTGTATTTCACCTTGTTTTAAAACAAATGTTTTTTCAGTTTGGGATTTTTGATCATTGTCCTTGCGGAAGGTAACTGCTCTGGCACGGTGGGAAATCTGGGCTGTGTTCACTGCATTCCAAATGTGCATTACTGCAGAGAAGGGCTCTACTTAGACACAGAATGTACTCCTGCTGTTTGTAGTTTCTTCCTCTCTGCTGGAGTCCTTCAATTCTTGAGAGCTCGGGGTTTCCAAAGCACAGTAGGTATTGTACCACTTATTGGCCATGAGCAAGCACACCATTCACAGCAGTATGATAACATACTACTGTATACCAAACCTGCTTATTAGCCATAGATCTGAAATCCTCGACGTAATTAGAAGATCAATTAGACATTACGCAAAGAAACTTTTAGATGAGTTCAGGGTGAGGATCAGGTACTTCATTATTTATTTATTTTACCTTTATTTATACAGGTTTTTCTCATTGCGATAACAACATATATTTTTCAAGAGAGACCTGGTCCAATCGCAGTAAGGGGAACAACGTTTCAGACTAAACAACTTACATACACTAACACAACATTAGACAAAACCATAGACACACAGTACAAAAGCACAACAATTACATATTATGTTAAAAGAACACAAATGTCTTGACTAAAAAACAGCTGTCCTAAAGACAATTACACTCTTCAATGATCAAGTGTTAAACTCCACCAACGGGACTAGATCATCAAATTTTTTAATGTTCAGTAGAGAACTCCAGGACCACAGAGCTGAGTAACTAAAACTGTTTCTACCATGACCTGTTCTAATTCGTGGTACTGTTAAAAGAAAATGAGAATAGGAGCGTAATTTAGATTTATTTACCGACCTGATTACAAAAGAACAGAGATAAAATGGCATTTTACCCAGTTTGGCCTTATAAATCAGTGCATACCAGTGTTTAAGTTTACGCAAGTTCAATGACGACCAGCCAACAGCGCTGTAGAGTTCACAATGTGTTAGACGTTTTTGATTTGTAAGGAACATGAGGGCCGCATGATAAACTTAATCAAGTGCTCTCAGGTTAGTGGTTGAGGCCTGCATATAAATAATATCACCATCGCCAGTAATGTATATCGTACCAGCTCCTTCCTGGCCTCCAGAGAAAAACAAGCCTTATGCCGGTAATAAAAACCTATTCTCAGCTTGAGCTTCCTTATCAAGTTCTCCACATGCACAGTGAAGCTCAGCTTATCATCAACCCACACACCCAAATATTTGTACACTTTGACTTGCTCTATAGTATGTCCAGCCAAGGTAGCAATGACATGATTAGTAACATGCCTGGCATTTGAAAATGCCATGCATTTTGTTTTTCCCGAATTCAGAATCAGCTTTAATTCATACAGATTCTGTTGTATGATGTCAAATGCTATTTAGGCATTTTTAACAGCTAAAGATCAACTACTACCACTTGAATAAAGAACATTATCATCTGCATAAAAAATGTAATCCGGTGTTTCAATATGATCCCCGATGTTGTTGATATACAAAATTAACAACAGTGGGCCCAAAATAGAACCTTGCGGAACACCTAAGCACAACTCTTTGGATTTACAACCATCCGCCATTACACATTGTGTACAATTTGATCTGTAATTTATAAACCAATCTAGAGCATGACCAGTAATTCCACAACATTTTAAAATGTGCACTAACACAGCATGGTCCACGGTGTCGAATGCCTTCGACAAATCAATAAAGACAGACACACAATGTAACTTCTTGTCAAGAACACAGTGGATGTCATTTAAAACCTTCAATGTTGCTGAAACAGTGCTGTGGCCATACCTAAAACCTGCTTGCATTCCATTTAAGATATTTTTTCTTGGAGGTAGGCCTTCAGCTGCCTACTAACTAAGGACTCCAGTACCTTAGACATTACAGACAATTTTTATATGGGTCGATAGTTGTCAGGTAGTGAAGGATTTCCACCTTTCAGGAGAGGCAGTACAAAAGCAGATGTATATAACTAGATATCCCTCTAGTGGTGTGGGGGCTGTGCTTTGGCAAAGTGGGTGGGGTTATATCCTGCCTGTTTGGCCCTGTCCGGGGGTATCGTCGGACAAAGTGTCTCCCGACCCCTCCTGTTTCAGCCTCCAGTATTTATGCTGCAGTAGTTTATGTGTTGGGGGGAATATTTCTCCTGTCTCATCCAGTGTCCTTTGTGAATTTAAATATGTTCTCTCTAATTCTCTCTCTCTCTCTCTCTCTCTCTCTCTCTCTCTCTCTCTCTCTCTCTCTCTCTCGGAGGACCCGAGCCCTAGGACCATGCCTCAGGACTACCTGGCCTGATGACTCCTTACTGTCCCCAGTCCACCTGGTCATGCTGCTGCTCCAGTTTCAACTGTTCTGCCTGCGGCTATGGAACACTGACCTGTTCACCGGACGTGCTACTTGTCCCAGACATGCTGTTTTCAACTCTCTAGAGACAGCAGGAGTGGTAAAGATACTCTGAATGATCGGCTATGAAAAGCCAACTGACATTTACTCCTGAGGTGCTGACCTGTTGCACCCTCGAAAACCACTGTGATTATTATTATTTTACCCTGCTGGTCATCTATGAACATTTGAACATCTTGGCCATGTTCTGTTATAATCTCCACCCGGCACAGACAGAAGAGGACTGGCCATCCCTCATAGCCTGGTTCCTCTCTAGATTTCTTCCTAGGTTCTGGCCTTTCTAGGGAGTTTTTCCTAGCCACCATGCTTCTACACCTGCATTGCTTGCTGTTTGGGGTTTTAGACTGGGTTTCTGTACAGCACTTTGTGACATCGGCTGATGTAAGAAGAGCTTTATGAATACATTTAATTTGATTTTGATTTGATATAAATTGGGGATGTCCTTAACATCAAGTCTGAGGTTAAAAATACATGTTAAGGGGGAGCAATGATGATGATGATGATCATCAGGTCCAGGGGATATTGTTTCTATAAATTTCTTTCAGGGCTTTACGCACTTCTGAAACAGAGAAGGAGGAAAATGATAACCTGGCGAAGGAGTGAACAGGGGTGTCATGTAAATTCATAAGGGTACAATTATACCTTTGACCTTTTCAAATAAACTGCCTGTATCTAGAAAATGCTGATTTAACCTTTTGTCAATAGGGGGAGCAGTTAGCATTTATTTTTTCTGGGTGTTGCCAAATTAAACTGCCTCGTACTCAATTCTTGCTCGTACAATATGCATATTATTAATTCTATTGGATAGAAAACACTCTCTAGTTTCATAAACCGTTGGAATTATGTCTGTGGGTGACCCAGAACTCTTTCTACAGCGAAATCCATGACAGGTACTGCGAAGGTCTGAGAGCGAAGCTCTGGTCTCAGATCAGTTTTAAAGGTCTGTGTGTATCCTATGGAACGACATGAACTGCACCCGCCTTCCCCTGGATGTCAGTAACCAATGAGAAGTGGAATGGGCTTGCTACGTAGCTCTCAGAGGTTATAAAAGGCCAAGGAGTGAGGGTAGCCTTCTTTTCGACGCTGACCATTACGCAGAAAGGGACCTCAGGATGCCATTTTCAAACGCTCAGTTATCAACGTTAGATGTATCCGTCTGTAATTTAATTCGATATAGGTGTTAGAAACATCATAACGAAGCTATTTTAAACCGAGTTATATCAGATTATGCGAGTATATTGCTATTTTTCGGAATTTCCTCAGTATTGCGTCTTGAGGATTTGGACACGTTGGGGCAAAATAGCTATTGTTAGCTATTGTTAGCTGCTATATCAGAAGTTGAATGCAACGTTTTACAACCAAGCAACGATTCTTTTGGACAAAGGACCACTTGGCCAAGATTCTGATGGAAGCTCGTCGAAAAGTAAGAGCTATTTATGATGTTATTCCGTTTTTATGTGGAAAAATGTAAACTCAATAATGGCGATTAGTGACGCCATTATTGCGGCACTAGTCTGGCTGTAACGCACACTGTATGTCTAGTAACGTTAATTTTAAAAATCTAACTCAGCGGTTGCATTAATAACTAATGCATCTTTCATTTCATGTCCAACCTGTATTTTTTTAGTCAAGTTTATGAATAGTTTTCGATAAAAATAGTTGTATTTTCAAAATGGCGCCGGGCAGATTGCTTGAGTAGTTGGACACTATTTCCATTGTGTAAGCACGATTTGTGCCGCTAAATATGCACATTTTCGATCAAACTCTATATGGATTGTGTAATATGATGTTACAGGAGTGTCATCGGAAGAATTCTGAGAAGGTTAGTGAAAAAATTAATGTATTTTGGTGATGATAACGCTATAGCCCATTTTGCCTTGAATCGATGCTCGGGTAACGTTTGCAAATGTGGTATGCTAATATAACGATTTATTGTGTTTTCGCTGTAAGACACTTTGAAAATCTGAAATATTGTCTGAATTCACAAGATCTGTGTCTTTCCAATGCTGTGAGCTGTGTATTTTTAAGAAATGTTTTATGATGAGTAAATTGGTCATACACGTTGCTCTCTGTAGTAATTCTAGTCGCTTTGGGGAGATTTGTGATGGTGGCTGCAATTGCAAACTATGATTTATACCTGAAATATGCACATTTTTCTAACAAAACCTATGCTATACAATAAATATGTTATCAGACTGTCATCTGATGAGGTTTTTTCTTGGTTAGTGGCTATCAATATCTTTATTTGGCCGAATTGGTGATAGCACCTGATGGAGTAAGAAACTGATGGAGTTAGAAAAGTGGTGTCTTTTGCTAACGGGGTTAGCTAATAGATTTACATATTTTGTCTTCCCTGTAAAACATTTTAAAAATCTGAAATGGTGGCTTTATTCACAAGATCTGTATCTTTCATTTGGTGTCTTGGACTTGTGATTTAATGATATTTAGATGCTACTATTTAATTGTGACGCTATGCTAGCGATGCTAATCAGTGTGGGGGGGGGTGGGGGGTGATCCCGGATCCGGGTTTCTGAGGCGGTAAAAGTTAAGTCTTTCAGAATGGAGGTTCTCTCAGTTATAATCTGTGTGTCTACCAACAATTGTTTGGGAAGCTGTGTATCTTTTTTGCACTCCAAACCTTTCACAAAATTTGGATGGATTGTTTAAATTGCCGAAGTAGATTTCAGGTAGTGGTCTGCTTTCACTTTACGGATCATTTCCACACACATATTTCAAAGACATTTAAAAGCCATCCAATCATCCGCCGAACCAGACCCTCTTATATTAGCCCACATAGCATTTTGTTCCCTTATGACTTTAGTAAATTCATCAGTAAACCAAGGGTTCTCTCTGCCCTTAATCGTGAATTTTTAATATAGGCATGGCTCTTGCATACATCCTGGAATGCGTTGTGGAAGTAAGAAAAGGCTAGTTCAACATCAGGGTTTAATTCCATTCTATTCCATTCAATGCTAGATACATCACGTAAAGAACATTGAATATCAAACAGCTTCCAGTTTCTTTTCGTAATGACACGTGGATATTGCTTAGGAATTTTACCATCTCTCACATAGGCAATAGCAAAGTGGTCACTTATGTAATTTGCAAAAATACCAGAACCATTAAAACGATGAGGAGTATTGGTTAAGATCAAATCAATCAAAGAGGATTTCAGAGGATATTTTATATTCAACCTAGTTACACTGTTGACAATCTGAGTGAGATTATAGGTATTGCATAGAATTTTGAGTTGATCAGAGCTAGATGTAAACCAGTCCTGATTCAGATCACCCATCAGGACAAATTCACAATTGACATTCTGTGATAACAATTCAAAAATATAATCCAGAGAGACAGCAATAGCAGATGGAAGTCTAAAACAACAAGATACAACAATATTTAAAGATGAGCCAAGGTTTAGGTTCAAAGACAGATATTCAAATTGCTTAGGTCTAGTAACAGAATTCAGAACTATCGCCGAGAACGTATATATAACTTACATACAGTGGGGCAAAAAAGTATTTAGTCAGCCACCAATTGTGCAAGTTCTCCCACTTAAAAAGATGAGAGAGGCCTGTAATTTTCATCATAGGTACACTTCAACTATGACAGACAAAATGAGAAAACAAAATCCAGAAAATCACATTGTAGGATTTTTAATGAATTTATTTGCAAATTATGGTGGAAAATAAGTATTTGGTCACCTACAAACAAGCAAGATTTCTGGCTCTCACAGACCTGTAACTTCTTCTTTAAGAGGCTCCTCTGTCCTCCACTCGTTACCTGTATTAATGGCACCTGTTTGAACTTGTTATCAGTATAAAAGACACCTGTCCACAACCTCAAACAGTCACACTCCAAACTCCACTATGGCCAAGACCAAAGAGCTGTCAAAGGACACCAGAAACAAAATTGTAGACCTGCACCAGGCTGGGAAGACTGAATCTGCAATAGGTAAGCAGCTTGGTTTGAAGAAATCAACTGTGGGAGCAATTATTAGGAGCAAGATAGTGGCAAGTCTAGATCGGGGGTTACAACATTTGGATTTACAGACAGCACTTGAACAACAACCCAGAGTCATCAGAGTTTTTAATGCCACATATTTCAGGAGATGTGTAAAGTCCAGAGACATGGTTAAGTACCAGGAGAACAGTTCTGACATGTAAGTGCAAGAGTCCGATTTCTCCCATGTTGTTTGGGAGAAATGTACATAGTTCTCACGTGTATTTACGGAGCAAGCGTGTGGTTTCTCACAAAACTCGAGGGAGAAACAGTCATATTTCCTCATTCACAGAGCAACGGGCTCTAAAGGTATTGCCAACATTGTAAAAGCCAAGGGTAGACAAGAGCAAAATGAACAACATCAACATGTTTGTTAATTGCCCTAAGAATCACTAATCAAATAGTCCAACAGCAGATCAATAAAAAATTCAGCGATGTATGCGTATGATGTAGGCAAGCAAAGCTCCGGGGAGAGAGAGAGTGGCGAGGGCACCTGTACCAGACTGGGAGAGACAGACCAGGGCAGGCGGGGAGCAGTGCAGCAGGTAACAGGAGGCGGCTGAAGAGAGGCCCTCAACTAGACAGACAGCCAGGGTGACAATAGATGATAGAATAACTGTTGAGCGAAAACAAAACCACGAAGGTGATATAATCGCTAACAAAAATGGTAATAAAAAAATCGCTACAATTCCATGGTCATGGTGGTCATGTAAAATGGTGGTCATGTAAAAGCAGGGAGCAAAATGTTTTACGGAACCATGTCTCTCTCTGGAAATATTCTGCATTAAGCCAGCGGGGTTTTCCGTCCATTGTGCGGACAGGAAGAAAGAACTCCATGAAAAGAAAGGCGGAGGGGTTTGTTTCATGATTAACAACTCATGGTGTGATTGTGGTAATTTACAGGAACTCAAGTCCTTTTCTTCACCCGATCTGGAATACCTCACCATTAAATGCTGACTATATTACCTACTAAGATCATTTTATTTAGTCATCATCACTGCTATGTATACTGAACAAAAATATGAATGTAACATGATACAATTTCAAATATTTAACTGAATTGGAGTTCATATAAGAAAATCAGTCAATTGAAATACATTCATCAGGCCCTAATCTATAGATTTCACGACTAGGAATGCAGATATGCATCTATTGGTCACGTATACCTTAGGGGTGTGGATCAGAAAACCAGTCAGTATCTGATGTGATGACCATTTGCCTCATGTAGCACGACACATATCCTTCGTATAGAGTTGATCAGGCTGTTGATTGTAGCCTGTGGAATGTTGTCCCACTCCTCTCAATGGCTGTACGAAGTTACTGGATATTGGCAGGAACTTGAACACGCTGTCATACACATCGATGCAGAGCATCCCAAACGTGTTCAATGGGTGACATGTTTGGTGAGTATGAATGTCATGGAAAAACTTGGACATTTCAGCTTCCAGAAGTTGTGTAGAGATTTTTGCGAAATAGGGCCTTGCATTATCATTCTGAAACATGAGGTGATGGCGGCGGATGAATGGCATGAGAATGGGCCTCAGGATCTCGTCATGGTGTCTCTGTGCATTCAAATTGCCACTGAGATTTATGTGAATTTCCCACGCTGCCTTTTCAGCGGAATGTTGTCGAGGGGTTCCGCTAGCAGAACGTGTGTCCCTAGAAAGGTTAAATAAGCATAGTTTACAAATGTACCCAAGTGTGCTTTTCTCTTGTGCACTCTCTCTTTCACTCTTTTTTTAAATCTTAATTTTGTGTAACACGTGTCATATTGTGTTGGCCTGCCAGGGACCTGTTTCATTGTTCTAAATTCTAATCAATAGCCTAGACTGTGTGTTTGTGTATGTGTATATTATATTATCATTTTAGCTTGTTAGTAAATAAATAATCAACTCAGTTGGTGTGGTACGGACTTATTTAGTGGGACTCTGGTTTGTGCAGATTCCCGGATTATGCGACGTTCAGAATGAGACTGTAGAGGAAATTAATTAATTAGCGACTATTGTAAAATCGATATTCTGATATTCTTTGAGTTAAATAGGGACAGGGGGCAGTATTGCGTGCCCAAACGGAATTTACTCCTACTCTGTCCCAGAAGGTAATACATGCATATTATTATTACTATTGTATAGCAAACACTCTGAAGTTTCTAAAACTGTTTGAATTATGTATGTAAGTAGAACAGAACTCATTTGGCAGACAAAAACCTGAGAAGACTTCCAAACAGGAAGTGAGAACTCGATTTTCAAAACATTGCCAAATGATACCCATTATAGTTATGGATAAGCAAACACTTCCTAGGGCTTCCACTAGATGTCACCGTCTTTAGATTTTGGTTAAATGATTCTACTATAAAGGAGGGGCTCATAGGAGCTATTTTACTGAGTGGTCTTCAGAAATTCTCAGTCTCATTTTGCGCGCGAGCGAGAGAGAGTGCTCTCGTTCCAATGCTCTTTCTTCAGACAATGAAATTCTCCGGTTGGATCCTTATTGATGATTAATGTTAAACACATCCTAAATATGGATTGCATACATCATTTGACTTGTTTCTACGACCTGTAACGGAACTTTTGAGTTTTTGTCTGGAGGGATTGCTCGTGCGTCATGAAAATTGATTACTGGGCTGAACATGCTAACAACAAGTGGCTAAATGATGGGCTTTATGGAACTTTATGGAACTTTTCAGTCATTTATTGTCAAACTGGGAATCCTGGGAGTGCCTTCTGATGAAGTTATTCGAAGGTAAGTGCATATTTATAGTGTTTTTGTAGCTTCTGTTGACGCCAAAATGGCGACTATTTCTTTGGCTGGATTGTGCTCTGAGCGCCGTTCTCAGATTATTCTTTTTCCGTAAAGTTTATTTTGAAATCTGACACAGCGGTTGCATAGAGGATAAGTTTATCTTTAATTTTGTGAATAACACTTGCATCTTTTATCAATGTTTATTATGAGTATTTCTGCAAAATCACCGGATGTTTTGGAATCAAAACATTTCTGCACGTAACGCGCCAATGTAAACTGAGATTTTTGTTATATATATATATGCACATTATCGAACAAAACATAAATGTATTGTGTAACATGATGTCATATGACTCATCTGATGAAGATGTTCAAAGGTTAGTGATTAATTTTATCTCTATTTGTGGGTTTTGTGAAAGCTATCTTTGCTGTGAAAAAATGTCTGTGCTTTTTTGGATTTGGTGGTGAGTTAACATAAATATATGTTGTGTTTTCTCTGTAAAACATTTAAAAAATCGCACACGTTGGCTGGATTCACAAGATGTTTATCTTTCATTTGCTGTATTGGACTTGTTAATGTGTGAAAGTTAAATATTTCAAAAAAATATTTTTGAATTTCGCGCGCCTTTTCAGCGGAATGTTGTTGGTGTTCCGCTAGCGGAACCCCTGGGCGAGAAAGGTTCATTTGGGAAATAGAAACTCAATAAAGCCAAATTTTCCCATTGTGCCCCAGGTTACTGAATGAATAATTACCTGATTAATTGAATCACGTAATTATAAACAGTTAACCATTTGATGAACAGCGGCCGTCACAATCAATCCAACGTCCCGACAACGGCATCCCAAGCCGTGTCCTCAGAGCATGTGCAGTCCAGCTGGCTGTAGTGTTTACAGACATATTCAATCTCTCTATTTCCCAGTCTGTTGTCCCCACTTGCTTCAAGATGTTAATCATTGTTCCTGTACCGAAGAAAGCAAAGGTAACTGAATTAAAATGACTATTGCTCAGTAGCACTCACTTGTGTCATCATGAAGTGCTTTGAGAGGCTAGTTAAGGACCATATCACCTCCACTTTTACTCGACACCAGAGACCCACTACAATTTGCATATTGACACACTGCACACTCCCCTATCCCACCTGGACAAGAGAAAAACCTATGTAAAAATGCTGTTCATCGACTACACCTCAGCCTTCAACAACATAGTGCCCTCCAACCTCATCACTAAGCACAGGACCCTGGGTCTGAATCCCTCCCAGTACAACTGGGTCCTGGACTTGAACCCCAAGTGGTGAAGTTACGCAACAACTGCTCCGCCACACGGATCCTCAACTCGGGGGCTCCACAGGGGTGTGTGCTCAGCCCCCTGCTGTACTCCCTGTTCACCCATGACTGTGTGGCAACGCACTTCTCCAACTCAATCATCAAGTTTGCTGACGACACAACAGTGGTAGGCCTGATTACCAATAACGATGAGACAGCCTACAGGGTGGAGGTGAGAGCCCTGGTGGAGCGGTGCCAGAAAAATAACCTCTCCGTCAAAGTCAACAAAACGAAGGAGCTGATCATGGACTACAGGAGACAGCAAAGAGAGCATGCCTCAATGCACATCGACAGGGCCGCAGTGGAGAGGGTCAAACATCACTGACATCCTGACATGCTCCCTTTACTAATGTGACATGACAAAACGTATTATGGGACGGTAGCGTCCCACCTGGCCAACATCAGGTGAAATTGCGCGAAACCCAAAAATACCAAATTTAAATATATTGAAAATATATGTGTTATATATCAAAATAAAGCTTAACTTCTTGTTAACTTCTCTGCGCTACGGATCCCTTTTACGGGATCACTTTCCTAAACCACCGCTAGAATTGCAGGGTGCCAAATAAAAAAATATTACAAAAAATATTTATAATCATGCAATCACAAGTGAAATATACCAAAACACAGCTTAGCTTGTTGTTAATCCACCTATCGTGTCAGATTTTGAAAATATATTTTACAGCGAAAGAAATCCAAGCTTTTGTGAGTGTAGCTGTCAATGCTACAACAGCTAGCCCCAAATTAGCATGGTCACGAAAGTCAGAAAAGCAATAAAATGAATCGCTTACCTTAGATAATCTTCGGATGTTTCCACCCACGAGACTCCCAGTTACACAACAAATGTTATTTTTGTTCGATAAATATTACTTTTATCACAAAAAAACGCCATTTGGGTTGCGCATTATGTAGAGAGAACCAAAGCCGTGTTCCGTTCGACAAATTCCAAAAAGTATCCGTAATGGTCGTAGAAACATGTCAAATGTTTTTTATAATCAATCCTCAGGTTGTTTTTAACAAAAATAATGGCTAATATTACAACCGGACCATAACCTATTCATTCAGAGAAGAAAGGAAAATGGGGAGCCCTTCTCTCACGCGCAGGAAACATTCAGAGGACACCTGACTACTTATGAAACATCTCGCTCATTTTTCAAAATAAAAGCCTGAAACTATGTCTAAAGCCTGGTCACAGCCTGAGGAAGCCATTGGAAAAAGAATCTGGTTTATACCCTTTTAAATGGAAGAAAGACGGTCAAGGAAACACAGTTTAAAAAACAAAATATCACTTCCGGGTTATATTTTCTCAGGTTTTCGTCTGCAGAATACATTTTGTTATACTCACAGACAATATTTTGACAGTTTTGGAAACTTTGGAGTTTTCTATCCTGATCTGTAAATTATATGCATATTCTACGATCTGGGCCAGAGAAAATGTCCGTTTACCTTGGGAACATTTAAAAATAAAAAAATATAAAAAATCTGACCCCTAGCGCCAAGAGGTTAATCCAGCCGCTGGGTCAGATTTCAAAAAGGCTTTACGGCAAAAGCAAACCATGCGAATATCTGTGTACAGCGCCCCCCAAACACATGAAAATCCTATTTCAACCAGGCAGGTGCGCCACAAAAGTCAGAAATAGCGATATAATTAATGCCTTACCTTTGAAGATGTTCTTCTGTTGGCACTCCAAAATGTTCCAGAAACAACACAAATGGTCATTTTGTTCGATAATGTCCTTCTTTATGTCCCAAAAATGTCCATTTATTTGGCGCGTTTGATTCAGAAATACACCGGTTTCAACTCGCCCAACATGCTTACAAATGATCTAATAATTTACCTGTAAACTTGGTCCAAACATTTCAAACAACATTCCTAATCCAACCTCAGGTACCCTAAAACGTAAATAATCGATAACATTTAAGAGGGAATAAACTGTTTCTAATACCGGATAAAAACAATGTGAAGCGCGCTCCAGATCACGCGCACCAAAACAGTCCACCTGGAGTGACACTTGAATAGTGTCATGAATAGGACTACTTCTTCATTTCACAAGAAAAACATTGAACAATTTCTAAAGACTGTTAACATCTAGTGGAAGTCATAGGAACTGCAACCAGGTTCCTAATAATAAGGGTATCCCATAGAAAACCATTGGAAAATCCTATAACCTCAATTTTTTTCCCCCCTGGATGGTTTGTCCTCGGAGTTTCGCCTGCCATATCAGTTCTGTTATACTCACAGACATTATCGTAACACTTTTAGACACTTTAGAGTATTTTCTATCCAAATCTACAAATTATATGCTTATCCTAGCGTCTGGGCCTGAGTAACAGGCAGTTTACTTTGGGCACGCTTTTCATCCGGAGGTGAAAATACAGCCCCCTACCCAAGAGAGGTTAATATGTTGTTTTTTCCTCTCTCTTTATGTCAGAGAAAGGTAAAGGTACTTGATTCTTTTTACATCAACTACTAAAGTAAAACAAATAATTGGATTGGTGTAAACATGGGCAAGAGAGTTTCCTTCTGCCATATGTCTTGCACCAGTCTAGGTGCTTGTACTTTTAAATCCAAATCACATTAGGATTGATTTATAATTTAAACTTAACCAAACCTATGTCCTACTTTCCCCAAGTGGCAAGAAGTGGCATCCCCCCCGAAAATCACCTATAGGCCTACAACACATAAATGGCTCCTATCCTCCCACTCATAGGCTATGTTTTTGTCAAACTGAAACTAAATAAAAACGAGTAAATCAAGTCTGAAAACTAACTGAAACTAAACTGAATTTAAGATAAAAATCTAAAAACTAATATTAAATCACAAAACTATAATGGCCTTGCCTTGCACGACACTGGGAGGAGCAGTGTGTAGGGATTAGCTTTACCCTGGTGGAAGCGTGGAGTAGAGCTTTGATGATGGTGAAGAGGCCTGCTGAATCCGAACCTAGTTTACTCCCACACGCACCTCCCCTCGCCTCTGTCGGCTGAGCACGCGACCCATCTTTCCTTTTATATGCATAAACAGGCTTTTCTTAACTCACTCTCCACGCTCGGCTAAAGCTTAAGGACAAAATGGATTTGAAAAGTTGTCTTGGAAAGGAAGGGAAGATAGATACTGAGTGTTTTTCAGCCAACCCCTCACCCTTCTGTCTCTGCTCTACTTATTCATGGGACAGATTGAACAAAAGTTTGGTTTTATTAAATGCCGGCTGCATTCCAACATTTGAGAGTTTCTGCTTCTTCAACTGGCCCTAAAGACTTTCATTCTTATCTCATTATATTTGTTGAACATATTTGTTTTAAAATTATTCAAATCAGAATATTCATGCTTGACTAATATCATCAGTCAATTTAACCACCTATCAGCTTCATAGCCATCTTTAGTCTTTTATATTACCTGAAGATAGGCATGATTCATGGGTCAACACAGATTGCTCACATAATGAGATTTGACCCTCAACCATACAAAACAATAAACGCTCATGCATGCTGCTTGCTAATGCATTGTGTCCGAAGGGAAAGATGGTCAGCTACTACCCAACTGTTTATCATGCCCATGGGAGTATGGCAACTGTTTATCATGCCCATGGGAGTATGGCAACTGTTTATCATGCCCATGGGAGTATGGCAACTGTTTATCATGCCCATATGGGAGTATGGCAACTGGAAGAAGCATATACAGGAAAATACAGGAAAGAAAATGTGTAGTAAGAAAACATTTATTAAATTCATGACAAACTGGTTTGTTCAGAAACCGATTTAATAAAATGCCAGCCACAAATAACTACTTTGGATTTTTGCCCGGCACTTCAAAAGTTCTAATTAAGATTTTTTTCAACAGACAAACACACACATCAGTTTGAACATCCCCAATAAATATTTTCTGTTTGCGTCTGGCCGTGAGGTCCTTTAGTGAAAGGCGCTTGGAGTTTAGAAGAGAGAGAATATAAACAGATGCTAGCTCCTGGCTTCTTATTTAAGTTCCTCACAGCGGATGTTTTCCCCCTGCTCCTTTCTTTGAGGGCTTTATGCCATTGATCTAAAATCCAGCATACATAAGCATATCTAAGGGAAAGTGTTTTTTGAAGATTTGGAGATGTGAGATCTGAATACAAAATGCGTGCTCAAAGTCTGAAAATGTAGGTATTGCACCAATTCAAGGGTGCTTTAATTGCGTAAATGAAACACATTTCTAAGATTCGCCTGTGAAGGGTAAAGAGCATTTGCTTGCATGCTCATGTAACAGATGATTTTGGTGGGAAGGGTAATTGTTTGGAATAAATCTTCTTCACTGACATCTTCCACACTTAGATCTATTATTCATTCATATTTCTGGGCTGAATTCTAAAAACAACTCCCCCTCATGCCATTTTTCCCATAACATGATACTCATGAATATTTTGGTGCAATTTGATTAAGTTGTATTTAAGTTGGAACATTTCTTGGAAAAAGATTTCACATGCAAGTGAGAGAATGTTGTGTCCATGAGGGAGTGGTGGGCTAAACATAACAACTTGCAGATGCAGTTCATTCGAAGCTTTATCTTGAGCCCCTGCATTGGAGAAGAAGAAAAAAACATACAGTAGAAAAAAAAAACATGCATGAAATATCCAACAGACCAGCAAATATTTCCCGTATTCAACGCAACAAATGGTCATTCCTTGGGCCTGCCATTTGTAACAGCATAGCAGGCTGTCTGGCATAATGGAGTTTGCATTCTCTGGTTCCCATTAAAGCCTCTAGATCCTCTGGACAGACATCAACTCATGACCCCTCTATTAGCCCTGCTGCACCCGGCCTGGGTGATTAGAAGAACATTAGGAAATTAAAAGCAAATTGCATTATGGGAGAAACAGATGGAGGTGCTGCTGTGGACCCAACATGCAGCGCAGGACATGTAACCTGCTGACGCACAGTTTCCTCCCCCACTCCAGGCTGGGCCACTGTGTGATGCTAAATGTCACCCCCAGGTTGAAATTTCTCAGGTGGTGTATGTTGGTAAAGGCCAGGGCCCATTAGTTCTGATGCAATGTACTGGGGGCCTATTCTGGGTCTAGAGTTTTGGGTTTGCCATGCAGATGGAAGGCTTTCTAATGTCATTTCATCTCTGGAACCATTGAACCATATTAATTGGATGGGGGAGTGCTGTACAACATGCAGGGACTGTGCAACAATTAGATTACATGAGTTACAACCTCATCCTGTGTTGTAAGAATTAACATGTTTTCCAGTTATGCTTTTTCGTTAACCATAACGATACATCTGTTTAATGACAGATATGAAGACTATTATGCACAGTATACTGTATAGGCTACAGTATATCGAAAGCTACCTACAGTATACACAACATAAAGACCTCTCCTTGTATCATATAAAAAAATACCTCACCGCTCAACACAATAATCAAGACCCCACATGCCAGCTCTGAATATAGAAAACATAGAAGAACAATGGCTGGCATGTCAAACAGTACCAATAGATTAAGACGTACATTTATCTGCCTTTGCTACCCCATGTCTGTGTGACCAATGCATATTTCCATCCACACATGACAAATACCAACATGTATGTTGGCGGAACAGGCAGCATGTAATTGGATTAAAGGAGAGAATTTAGGCCTACAAACGTAGGAGTGGTTGCTTCAATGTTAGAGCTGCATGGGTCTACCTTTTAAGTAATCATTCTCTTTCCCCTCCTCTGTCCTCTTCACCTTGACTCATTATCTGAGGTACACTATATATACAAAAGTATGTTGGCCACAGGAGGTTGGTGGCAGCTTAATTGGGGAGAAGGGGCTAGTGGTAATGACTGGAGCAGAATCAGTGGAATGGTATTAAATACATAAAAAACATGGTTTCCAGGTGTTTGATGCCATTCCATTAGCTCTGTTCCCGGACATTATTATGAGCCGTTCTCCCCTACTGTGATGTGGACACACCTTAATTGTGGATTTGTCTATTTCAGCAACACCTATAAAATCGAGCAAACAGCCATGCAGTCTCCAAAAACAAATATTAACAGTAGAACTGCCTTAATGAAGAGCTCAGTGACTTTCAACGTGGCACTGTCATTGAATGCCACCTTTCAAACAAGTCAGTTCATCAAATTTCTACCCTACTAGAGCTGCCCCAGTCAACTGTAAGTGCTGTTATTGTGAATTGGAAACATCTAGGAGCAACAACTGCTCAGCCGTGAAGTGGTACACAAGCTCACAGAACAGGACCGCCGAGTGCTGAAGCTGCATGGAAAAATAGTCTGTCCTTGGTTGCAACAGTCAGCACAAGAACTGTTCATCGGAAGCTTCATGAAATGTGGGATTCCATGGCCGAGCAGCCGCACACAAGCCTAAGATCACAATGTGCAATATCAAGCATTGGCTGGAGTGGTATAAAGCTCGCCGCCATTGGACTCTGGAGCAATGGAAACGTGTTATCTAGAGTGATGAATCACACTTCACCATCTGGCAGTCCGACGGACAAATTTGGGTTTGGAGGATGCCAGGAAAACATTACCTGCCTCAATGCTTATTCCCACCTGTAAAGTTTGATGGAGGAGGAATAATGGTCTGGAGCTGTTTCTCATGGTTCGGGCTAGGCCCCTTAATTCCAGTGAAGGGAAATCTTAACGCTACAGCATACAATGACATTCTAGACCATTCTGTGCTATCAACTTTGTGGCAACAGTTTGGGGAAGGCCCTTTCCTGTTTCAGCATGACAATGCCCCAGTGCACAAAGTGAGATCCAAACAAAAATGGTTTGTTGACATCAAGAACTTGACTGGCCTGCACAGAGCCCTGATCTCAACCCCATCGAACACCTTTGGGATGAATTGGAACGCTGACTGCGAGCCAGGCCTAATCACCCAACATCATTGCCTGACCTCACTAATGCTCTAATGTTTTTTCATGAGCATGGCCTTATTTCCCTTACAGCATATTGAATGATTGTCATTCATATTCCATTAACCCAGTTCAATGTAACATCGATAAGTTTAGGCTACTACATGATACTCAAATGTTCCCTATACTCATTTTGAGGTTTCTACAACCTATCAAATGAATAAAAGTTTACAATGTAGGTGCAAACAGGTCGAGAGACGAATTTGAGGTGACAGAGTGACACATGGACAGAGTGACATTCAATACTACCTTGCATACTCTTGCCTGTATTTAGCTAATATAGGATGTAATCACTAGTCCAACAGTTGCAAACAAGAGTTTCTATTGGACGAATTGAAGCATGTGTATTCCTTCTCGCATCCATGCGCTCTCCTCCTCTCACCTCTTTCCTTCACCTGCGGACTTCAATGCACGACACATCAGCTGTATGTGACAAGGCAAAAAAAAATATCCATAAACATACCGCTACACACAGCATACATCGTTGTCACCATATTAGCTAAAGTAACATCGTAGTCATAGCTAATAGAACTAATGCAGTAGTAAACCCGCAACAATCATGCAGTAACGTTGCAGTGTACAGTCAGTAAGCAGTTACACTGGCGGGCCCCGGTGGCAATACATTAGTAAAATCAAAAGCTTACCTTAACTTGGAAGAGTTCCAGTGTTGTGTTGGATAGTCATAGCCAGCTAGATAACATAGCATCCCTCTGTTTGAGCTGGGTGTTTCAGTAGGCTAAACTAGCTAGCAGCATTTGCTAGCTAACTAAGTGAAACTGAAAGTTAAAAAAATGACAATCTATCTCTAGGTTGGAGGACATTCTCCGGAAGTTGTCATAATTACTGTGTAAGTCTGGAACCGGGTGAGAACCACGAGCCTCCTAGGTTTAGTATTGTAGTCAATATATCCAGAGGACGAAGGAAGCTGGCTGTCCTCTGGCTTCACCATGGTGCTACCCTACAGAGTGCTGTTGAAGCTAATGTAGACCTTTGCAAAATAGTATGTTTTAATACATTATTTGTTGACGTGATTATATTCAGAATAGGTTTATCTAAACTTTTTAAATGTTTTACCATTTTTATTTTTATGAAATTCACTGAGGAGGATGGTCCTCCCCTTCCTCCTCTGAGGAGCCTCCACTGGTGGAAAGCCTTCCCAGAAGAGTGTTATAGCAGCAAAGGGGGGACCAACTCCATATTAATGCCCATGATTTTGGAATGAGATGTTTGACGAGCAGGCGTTCACATACAGTTGAAGTCGGAAGTTTACATACACCTTATTCAAATACATTTAAACTCAGTTTTTCACAATTCCTGACATTTAATCCTAGTACAAATTCCCTGTCTTAGGTCAGTTAGGATCACTACTTTATTTTAAGAATGTGAAATGTCAGAATAATAGTAGAGAGAATGATTTAGTTCAGCTTTTATTTCTTTCATCACATTCCCAGTGAAGTTTACAAACACTCAATTAGTATTTGGTAGCATTGCCTTTAAATTGTTTAACTTGGGTCAAACGTTTTGGGTAGCCTTCCACAAGCTTCCCACAATAAGTTGGGTAAATTTTGGCCCATTCCTCCTGACAAAGCTAGTGTAACTGAGTCAGGTTTGTAGGCCTCCTTGCTCGCACACGCTTTTTCAGTTCTGCCCACAAATTTTCTGTAGGATTGAGGTCAGGGCTTTGTGATGGCCACTCCAATACCTTGACTTTGTTGTCCTTAAGCCATTTTGCCACAACTTTGGAAGTATGTTTGGGGTCATTGTCCATTTGGAAGACCCATTTGCGACCAAGCTTTAACTTCCTGACTGATGTCTTGAGATGTTGCTTCAATATATCCACATAATTTTCATACTTCATGATGCCATCTATTTTGTGAAGTGCACCAGTCCCTCCTGCAGCAAAGTACCCACACACCATGATGCTGCCACCCCCGTCCTTCAAGGTTGGGATGGTGTTCTTCGGCTTGCAAGCATCCCCCTTTTTCCTCCAAACATAACGATGCTCATTATGGCCAAATAGTTATATTTTTGTTTCATCAGACCAGAGGACATTTCTCCAAAATGTATGATCTTTGTCCCCATGTGCAGTTGCAAACCATAGTCTGGCTTTTTATGGCAGTTTTGGAGCAGTGGCTTCTTCCTTGCTGAGCGGCATTTCAGGTTATTACGATATATGACTCGTTTTACTGTGGATATAGATACTTTTGCACCTGTTTCCTCCAGCATCTTCACATGGTCCTTTGCTGTTGTTCTGGGATAGATTTTCACTTTTCACACCAAAGTACGTTCATCTCTAGGAGACAGAACACGTCTCCTTCCTGAGCGGTATGACGGCTGCGTGGTCCCATGGTGTTTATGTTGGCGTACTATTGTTTGTACAGATGAGCTTGGGGTTTGGAAATTTCTCCCAAGGATGAACCAGCCTTGTGGAGGTCTACAATTTTGTTTCTGAGTTCTTGGCTGATTTCTTTGGATTTTCCCATGATGTCAAGCAAAGAGGCACTGAGTTTGAAGGTAGGCCTTGAAATACACATGCAGGTACACCTCCAATAGGCTTATTGACATCATTTGAGTCAATCAGAAGCTTCTAAAGCCATGACATAATTTCTGGAATTTTCCAAGCTGTTTAAAGGCACAGTCAACTTAGTGTATGTAAACTTCTGATCCATTGGAATTGTGATACAGTGAATTATAAGTGAAATAATCTGTCTGTAAACAATTGTTGGAAATATTCCATGTGTCATGCACAAAGTAGATGTCCTAACCGACTTGCCAAAACTATAGTGTGTTAACAAGAAATTTGTGGAGTGGTTGAAAAATGTGTTTTAATGACTCCAACCTAAGTGTATGTAAACTTCTGACTTCAACTGTACATTTTCTGGTTACGTCATGTACATGGAGATGCTGTAGGCTAAATGGATTCACTGTGCCATTCTCAATATCTACTGAACATGTTAACCTCTTTTGGCTGCAGGGGCAGTATTGAGTAGCCTGGATAAAAGGTGCCCATTTCAAATGGCCTCGTACTCAATTCTTGCTCGTACAATATGCATATTATTATTACTATTGGATAGAAAACACTCTCTAGTTTCTAAAACCGTTTGAATTATATCTGTGAGTAAAACAGAACTCATTTTGCAGCAAACTTCCTGACAGGAAGTGGAAAATCTGAAATCGATGCTCTGTTCTAGGGCCTGCCTATAAATGTCCTTGATATTTATTAGAATACATGCACTTCATACGTCTTCCACTAGATGTCGACAGGCAGTGAGAGAAGAAATGGAGTGAATAACTTGATCTGGGGTCGAATAAAAGCTCTTTGTATGACGTGTCACCAATTTCCTGTTTTCTGGAGAGCGCGTGAAGGGACCTGGTTTTGCCTTCTGATAAGCTGTCGTTATAGACGACTAATATCTCCGGCTTTGATTTTATTTGATACATGTGACAATATCATCGTAAAGTATGTTTTTTCAATATAGTTTTATTAGATTATTGAAATTTTTTCGGGACGTTAGGCGTGTTGCTTTGTCTGCGTATGTTCAGGAAGGAGAGCTTCGCGCCACTTTGCTAGCTTTCCGTGCTAATTGACTGGAGAAGAGGACATTCTAAATCCAAACAATGATTGTTCTGGACAAAGGACCCCTTGTACAACATTCTGATGGAAGATCAGCAAAAGTAGGACCCATTTTATGATGTTATTTCATATATCTGTCATACATGTGAACTAGTAGTTTGCGGCCAGGTTTTGGGCACGCTCTCGCCATAACGTAAACTGCATATCGTAATGAAGTTATTTTTAGAATTCTAACACGGCGATTGCATTAAGAACTAGTGTATCTATCATTTCCTATACAACATGTATTTTTTTGTTATGTTTATGAATAGTTATTTGGTCAGAATATGTGTGTCAGAAAAAGTGTCAGAAAAATATCCGGACGTTGTGGGAAAAAGATGCTACGTTAGCACAATGTATAACCACTGATTTCAGCTCTAAATATGCACATTTTCGAACAAAAGATAAGTGTATGTATAATCTGATGTTATAGGACTGTCATCTGATGAAGCTTATCAAGGTTAGTCAAAAATTATATATCTTTTGCTGGTTTATTCGCTATCGCTAACGTGCCTTGATGAATGAATGCGGTAGTGTGGTAGGCTATTGTAGTAAGCTAATATAATGCTATATTGTGTTTTCGCTGTAAAACACTTAAAAAAATCGGAAATATTGGCTGGATTCACAAGATGTTTGTCTTTAATTTGCTGTACACCATCGATTTTTCAGAAATGTTTTATGATGAGTATTTAGGTATTTGACGTTGGTGTCTGTAATTACTCTGGCTGCTTCGGTCCTATTTGTGACGGTAGCTGTGATGTAAAACTGATTTATACCTCAAATATGCACATTTTTCGAACAAAACATAGATTTATTGTATAACATGTTATAAGACTGTCATCTGATGAAGTTGTTTCTTGGTTAGTTTGGTTGGTTCTTGGTTAGTTAGGTTGGCTTTGTGCATGCTACCTGTGCTGTGAAAAATGTCTGTCCTTTTTTGTATTTGGTGGTGAGCTAACATAAATATATGTGGTGTTTTCGCTGTAAAACATTATAAAAATCGGACATGTTGGCTGGATTCACAAGATGTTTATCTTTCATATGCTGTATTGGACTTGTTAAAACTTCTTCTCAATAGGGGGTGCTGTTTGCACTTTGTAATAATTTTGTTCCCAAATTAAACTGCCTCGTACTCAATTCTTGCTCGTACAATATGCATATTATTATTACTATTGGATAGAAAACACTCTCTAGTTTCTAAAACCGTTTGAATTATATCTGTGAGTAAAACAGAACTCGAGTTGGAGCATTTTTCCTATGAGGATGTGAGAATGCTGAATTCTGCAAGCTGTTCTCAGGTCAGTTTATTAATTTGCCTGTCTTCTATTGGTTGAGATGCACTGCATACGCCTTCCCCTGGATGTCAGTGAATAGTGAGAATTGAAATGGTGTTTCTAGGCAGATCTGAGAGCTTATAAATGGCCTGGTAACGTGGTGTACTCCCTTTGTCCTCTTCGCTCTGACGCAGAAAGGATCTCTGGCTGTCGTGATAGAAAGCTCCCTTTATAGCTCTTAGATATATCCGGCTCTGTTTTTATTTGATATAGGTGTTAAAGACATCATAATGTTGTTATATTAAACCGAGTTATATCAGTTTATATCGGTATATTGCGATTTTCGGATATTTATTTGTACTGCGTTTTAGTGAGTCGGACACGTCTTTGCCACATGGCTAATGTATACTGCTAATTCGAACGTTGAAGAGGACAATCTACAACCAAGCAACGATTCTTTTGGACTAAGGACACCTTGCCCAAGATTCTGATGGAAGATCAGCAAAAGTAGGACCCATTTTATGATGCTATTTCATATATCTGTCGAACATGTTGTACTAGTAGTTTGCGCCCAGAGTTTGGGCACTCTCTCGCTATAACTAAGCTGGATGTCGTAATGAAGTTATTTTTAGAATTCTAACACGGCGATTGCATTAACCTGTTTGGGCTGCAAGCCCGACACCGCCCACACTATGACAACATCCAGCTCAAAGTGCAGGGCGCGACATTCAAAAGCTAGTTTTTAAAAATATTTAACTTTCACACATTAACAAGTCCAAGACACCAGATGAAAGATAAACTTCTTGTGAATCAAACCAACATGTCCGATTTTTAAAATGTTTTACAGGGAAGACAAAATATGTAAATCTATTAGCTAACCACGTTAGCAAATGACACCACTTTTCTAACTGCATCAGTTTCTTACTCCATCAGGTGCTATCACAAATTCGACCAAATAAAGATATAAATAGCCACTAACCAAGAAACAAATTCATCAGATGACAGTCTGATAACATATTTATTGTATAGCATATTTTTTTTCGAAAAATGTGCATATTTCAGGTATAAATCATATTTTACATTTCAGCTACAAATCAGAAAGTGCACCGAAAGCAGCCATAATATTTACAGACACCAACAGACACCAACGTCAAATAGCTTATTACTCATCATAAAACATTTCCGAAAAATATATAGTTTGCAGCAATTGAAAGATAGGCAACTTGTGATTCCAAACAATATTTCCGATTTATTAAATGTTTTACAGCGAAAACAAAATGTATCGCTATATTAGCGTAGCCACAATAGAGAGACACATTTGGGCGCCCACGACCCGTTCACATGCACGACAGATATATGAAATAACATCATAAAATGAGTCTTACTTTGGCTGATCTTTCATCAGAATGTTGAAACAGGCGTCCTCTGTCCAGATGAGTCGTTGTTTCGTTTCAGAATGAGAAATATCCCTGTTAATTTACCATTTCCAGTAGCCGTGGCCCAACGTAAACACAGTCATACGACGGAACACGGCAAAACTCCCGAATAAAGTTTCAATAATCTGATTAAACTATATTGAAAAAACATACATTACGATGATATGGTCACATATATCCAAAAAAATTCGAGCCGGAGACGTTAGCCGTTCGTTAGGAAGGCAAAACAGAAGTCCATCCCACTTCCTTCAGAATACTGGAAGTTGGCGCTCAGGTCAAAGAAATAGGTTTTTTTCCACCACAGACCAAGAGGAGCAAAAAAAATTCTTCTCTGACATCCTCTTTACACCAATAGGAAGGCGTATAGACTGTCAGCAGACTCGTAGGTGTTAAGACCATGTATAGGCATCAGATTGAAAAGAGCATAGATTTCTGACATTTCACTTCCTGGTCAGGAAAAGTGCTGCAGAAGGACTTGTGTTTCACTCAGAGAAATAATTCCAACTGTTTTAGAAACTAGAAAGTGGTTTCTATCCAAAAAGAATAATAATATTCATATTGTAGAAGCAAGATTTGAGTAGGAGGCCGTTTGAAATGGGCACGATTTCACTGGCTACTCAACACTTTGCCTTGCAGCCATAAGAAGTTAACTTCTTCAGGCTGCAAGCCCGACGTCGGTACACTTATAACATCAGCCAGCTCAAGTGCAGGGCGCGAAATTCAAAATATATATTTTTTTTAAATATTTAACTTTCACACATTAACAAGTCCAATACAGCATATGAAAGGTACACATCTTGTGAATCAAGCCAACATGTCCGATTTTTAAAATGTTTTACAGGGAAGACACAATATGTAAATCTATTAGCTAACCACGTTAGCAAAAGACACCACTTTTCTTACTCCATCAGTTTTTTACTCCATCAGTAGCTATCACAAATTCGACCAAATAAAGATATAAATAGCCACTAACCAAGAAACAACTTCATCAGATGACAGTCTGATAACATATTTATTGTATAGCATATGTTTTGTTAGAAAAATGTGCATATTTCAGGTATAAATCATAGTTTACATTGCAGCTACAGTCAGAAATTGCACCGAAAGCAGACAGAAAAATTACAGACACCAACGCCAAATAACTAAATACTCATCATAAAACATTTCTGAAAAATACATAGTGTACAGCAATTGAAAGACAGGCATCTTGTGATTCCAGACAATATTTCCGATTTATCAAGTGTTTTACAGCGAAAACACAATATAGCGTTATATTAGCTTAGCACAATAGCAAACATAACAACAGCATTGATTCAAGGCAAAAATAGCGATAACGTAGAAACCACCAAAATATATTAATTTTTTCACTAACCTTCTCAGAATTCTTCAGATGACAGTCCTGTAACATCATATTACACAATGCATATAGAGTTTGTTCGAAAATGTGCATATTTAGCGGCACAAATCGTGCTTATACAATGAAAATAGTGTCCAAATACTCAAGCAATCTGTCCGGCGCCATCTTGGAAAGGCCCCTATTCTTATCGAAAACTATTCATAAACTTGACTAAAAAAATACAGGTTGGACAGCAATTGAAAGACAAATTAGTTCTTAATGCAATCGCTGAATTACATTTTTAAAATTAACGTTACTGTGCAATACAGGGTGCGATAAAGCAAGGCTACACTGCAAGTAATAGCATCTTATGCATTTTACTTTTTCCAACAGAACAATGAATTATCAGCATAAATAGTTCTTACTTTTTGATGAACTCCCATCAGAATCTTGGGAAAGGTGTCCTTTGTCCAAAATAATCGTTGCTAGGTTGGAGAACGTCGTCTTCAACGTTGCAATTAGCAGTAAACAATAGCCATGTGGGCCAGAGATACCCAACTTCCTACAACGTCACGAAAATAAATACCCGAAAATCGCAATATACTGACAAACTGATATAATTCGGTTTAAAATAACAACATTACGATGTCTTTAACACCTATATCGAATAAAAACAGAGCCGGATATATCTAGGAGCTAAAACAGGAGCTTCTAACATGACATGCCAAGACCCTCCCTGCGTCAGAGCGAAGAGTGGAAAGATGGGACACTTCGATTCCAAGCAATTTATAACCTTTGGGAACTACGTAGAAACTCCATTTCAAGTCTCCCTATTCGCTGACACCCAGGGGAAGGCGTATGCAGTGCATCTCAACCAATAGAGGACAGGCAAATTAATACACAGGTCTCAGAACAGCCAGCAAAATTCTGCATTCTGACATACACATAGGAAAATTGCTCTAAGTCCAGTTCTGTTTCACCCACAGACATAATTCAAACGGTTTTAGAAACTAGAGAGTGTTTTCTATCCAATAGTAATAATAATATGCATATTGTACGAGCAAGAATTGAGTACGAGGCCTTTTTGAAATGGGCACCTTTTATCTGGCTACTCAATACTGCCCCTTGAGCCCAAACAGGTTAAGAACTAGTGTATCTATCATTTCCTATACAACATGTATTTTTTAGTAATGTTTATGAATAGTTATTTGGTCAGAATATGTGGGTGTCAGAAAAATATCCGGACGTTGTGGGAAAAAGATGCTACGTTAGCACAATGTATAACCACTGATTTCAGCTCTAAATATGCACATTTTCGAACAAAACATAAGTGTATGTATAATCTGATGTTATAGGACTGTCATCTGATGAAGCTTATCAAGGTTAGTCAAAAATTATATATCTTTTGCTGGTTTGTTACGATCGCTAACTTTTGCTGCTGGGGAATGGCTTGTGTTTCTGGCTATTGTGGTAAGCTAATATAATGCTATATTGTGTTTTCGCTGTAAAACACTTAAGAAATCGGAAATATTGGCTGGAATCACAAGATGCCTGTCTTTCATTTGCTGTACACCATGTATTTTTCAGAAATGTTTTATGATGAGTATTTAGGTATTTGACGTTGGTGTCTGTAATTACTCTGGCTGCTTCGGTCCTATTTGTGACGGTAGCTGTGATGGTAGCTGCAATGTAAAACTGATTTATACCTCATATGCACATTTTTCGAACAAAACATAGATTTATTGTATAACATGTTATAAGACTGTCATCTGATGAAGTTGTTTCTTGGTTAGTTTGGTTGGTTCTTGGTTAGTTAGGTTGGCTTTGTGCATGCTACCTGTGCTGTGAAAAATGTCTGTCCTTTTTTGTATTTGGTGGTGAGCTAACATAAATATATGTGGTGTTTTCGCTGTAAAACATTTTAAAAATCGGACATGTTGGCTGGATTCACAAGATGTTTATCTTTCATATGCTGTATTGGACTTGTTAATGTGTGAAAGTTAAATATTTCTAAAAAATATATTTTGAATTTCGCGCCCTGCACTTGAAGTGGCTGTTGTCATATTGTGCCCGGCTTCGGGCTTGCAGCCCAAAGAAGTTAACCTCTAACACCTCCCAAACCCGGATCCGGGAGCACCCCCATCAGTAGAAAAGCTACTAGCATAGCCTAGCATAGCGTCACAAGTAAATACTAGCATCTAAATATCATTAAATCACAAGTCCAAGACACCAGATGAAAGATACACTTCTTGTGAATCCAGCCACCATTTCTGATTTTTAAAATGTTTTACAGGGAAGACACAATATGTAAATCTATTAGCTAACCACGTTAGCAAAAGACACCGTTTTTCTTACTCCACCATTTTTTCACTCCATCAGTAGCTATCACCAATTCGACCAAATAAAGATATAAATAGCCACTAACCAAGAAACAACTTCATCAGATGACAGTCTGATAACATATTTATTGTATAGCATATGTTTTGTTAGAAAAATGTGCATATTTCAGGTATAAATCATAGTTTACCATTGCAGCCACCATCACAACTCGACTAGAATAACTACAGAGAGCAACGTGTATTACCTAATTACTCATCATAAAACATTTCTTAAAAATACACAGCGTACAGCAATTGAAAGACACAGATCTTGTGAATCCAGACAATATTTCAGATTTTCTAAGTGTTTTACAGCGAAAACACAATATATCGTTATATTAGCATACCACATGTGCTAACATCACCCCAGCATTGATTCAAGGCAAAAAGAGCGATAACGTTATCACCACCAAAATATATTAATTTTTTCACTAACCTTCTCAGAATTCTTCAGATGACAGTCCTGTAACATCATATTACACAAGGCATATAGAGTTTGTTCGAAAATGTGCATATTTAGCGGCACAAATCGTGCTTATACAATGAAAATAGTGTCCAACTACTCAAGCAATCTGTCCGGCGCCATCTTGGAAAGACACCTATTTTTATCGAAAACTATTCATAAACTTGACTAAAAAAATACAGGTTGGACAGCAATTGAAAGACAAATTAGTTCTTAATGCAATCGCTGAATTACATTTTTTAAATGAACCTTACTGCGCAATACAGGGTGCGCTAAAGCGAAGCTACCCAAAAATTAATGGCGGCTTATGCATTTAACATTTTTCAACAGAACAACGATTTATCAGCATAAATAGTTCTTACTTTGAGATGAACTCCCATCAGAATCTTGGGAAAGGTGTCCGTTGTCCAGAACAATCGTCTTTTGGTCGAAAGATGTCCTCTTGTCCTGTCGAAATGGCCACTAACGTTCGGCATGTACCGGAAAAGTGTCCAACTCTTGAAAGTGCGTCACAAAGAAATGCCAGAAAATCGCAATAAACTGATATAAATTGCTATAAGTCGGTTTAAATTAACTACCTTATGATGTCTTTAACAACTATAACGAATAAAAAAATGACCGGAGATATAGAACTTGCTAAACCAAAGCTTGGAAGGAGGCCAGTCCGACGTCCATTCTGCGTCAGGCGCACGGTTGAAAAGAAAGGTACTTCCGCTCCAGGGTCTTATATAAGGTCCCAGATTGCACAATCGACTCCATTCAAATTGTCACCACTTACTGACATCTAGAGGAAGGCGTATGCAGTGTTTGTAGCCCCACAGCGTTCACAGGGACTTATAAACTGACCTGGGAACAGAGGCCGAGATTTCTGAAATCTCACTCCCTGGCAGGAAATGTGCTGCAGAATGAGTTCTGTTTCACTCAGAGACATAATTCAAACGGTTTTAGAAACTAGAGAGTGTTTTCTATCCAATAGTAATAATAATATGCATATTGTACGAGCAAGAATTGAGTACGAGGCAGTTTAATTTGGGGACCAATTTTTCCAAGATCGAAATAGCACCCCCCATAGGCTCAAGAAGTTAACCAGATATTTTACACTGTGTGGGGGGGTTCTTTTCCATTACTGCATCCGTATGACCCTCATACTCATGTTCTGCCTGATAGCACTGATATGCTACTCTGTGGATCTGTTGGAATACTGTTTTAGTTTTATCACTGAAAAATACCAATGTCCAGTCTCTCTCTCCCCCCTCATCCAGGCTGCTGGAGAAACACATTAATATTTTAAATGCTTCCTCAATAAAGATAAAGCTCATCCTCTGACATCTTCAGTGTTGGAGTGAAAGGAGATCCACCGCCATGCACCTTGGAAAAGAGCGAGGGAGTTCAGCACCCACCCCTGCAGAACAAGGTCATGTTTAAATATGATTAAATATAAACAAATTCCTCCAGCTATGTTTGTTCATTCTACCAGAAATCTGTGTGTCCCCCACCCCCCTCCCGAAGCACTTTAAAACAAAACATCATTTTTCTGGAGAGGGAATAAATATGTATTTTCTTGTACTCCCACTCTTGCCCAGTGCTCAGTGCCAGAGGGGGATGGGAGTTCTGAGCAGTGTGCGCTGGTGTTTTGCCATATGACAGGCTTGTCGTTGTGGATTGTCAGACAGCTCTCTTGCCAAGCATCCTTTGCTGTCTACAAATCCTCTTTGGCTCCCCAGGCCCCCAGGTCTCCACCGGCTCAACGCTCTGACATAAGTGCACCATCAAGGTGACATTTGTAAGTGAAAAGCCAAAGATTAATTAACTCTACCATTACTTGTTTATATATGTATTTATTTACTGCCTCACCATGTGTTTTTTTTTATTACTGCACTGTGAATCTCAGACATTTGAATTTGAAAATAAATGGGCTAGAAACATGGCAATATGCACATTAAAGACACAATTATGAAATTATATTATTTCTATGGCTTTTCTGTAAAATGCACATTAACAATATTTGTTCCCAGCACCAACTATGAGATAAGCATGAAGAATGAGAACACAGACAATATGGAGGATGAATTATTCATTCAGGTATACTACAGCAGCTGTCATCAACCCCTCCCTCACTACAGGAATGACTCAGAGTCAATCTATCACCATATAACCCATATTCACTCAAATAGGAAGTGGACACCTTTAAGCGAGGGACAGGAGGAGGGATGACTGTAGCAAGGTGAGCTCCCACAGTAGCCTAGTTGTAATGATTCTACCTAGTTTTAAATGCCCCGAGGATTCAAAAGGTGGCTATGGGCACACTAAAAAATACATTATACACGCATCTGCCACAACATCAATCGTTGGGAATAAACAAAGGAAATGCAAGACAAAGGCTTCCATCTACAGAGAGCTTGACACAGAATGCCAATGCAACACCAACACAACACAGACTATTTTTAGAACACGTAATGTGTTTCTCATCTTCTATCAGAATAGATCACCTTCCACTCCCTTTTGGAAGGTTGTGTTAGCATATTACCTAATCATTCCTGTGATGGAAAAGATGGAGGAAAACTGACAGCTCTTCCAATGTGTTGTGGAAGTTATCCACAATCAGCTGCTCCCCTTATTAGAGCTTCGGTATTGATATGACTCCAACTCCCCAGTTTGTTTGTTGATACACAGTGGAGAAGATGTGACACTGAGAAAGTAATGCTGAGAAAGTTCATCTAGCGATCAAGCTACACCAAGAGGGGAGTAGGGGGGGGTGGTTATGTTGGTAGCTCGTAAACACTGTTGTCTTAATTTAAATTATAAGCAGGCACTTCATATGGACATCCCCCCCCTCTCGCTCCCAGAAGATTGGATGGCTGGCACGTGGGGGAACACAGACAGGGCCCTGAATTGTAACTGCGTTTACAGGACTGGGGTGAGGTCATGGCCCGGCAGGACGATAGTAATTGCCACGCGGGGATAAGTGATGGCTCCAGAGTAAATCAAAGTGAAAGGACCCCTTTTCCCCTTTAATGTGTCCTGCCAGTGATTTGAAGCTCTTTAATGGTGTTTTAAAACACATCACAGGAATCTCTGCTATCTCTTCTCTCTCTCTCGTTTGTAGAATGAAGAGTGGACCAAGGCGCAGTGTGGTAGGCGTACATTGTCTTTTTATTGATGACACCAAAACAAAATAACAAAGACAAAAAACGAAAGCGCACAGTTCTGTAAGGCTAAGAAACTATACAGAAAACAAGATCCCACAAAACCCAAATGACAACTTATATATGATCCCCAATCAGAGACAACAATAGACAGCTGCCTCTGATTGGGAACCACATTCGGCCAAAAACAAAGAAATAGATAACATAGACTTTCCCACCCGAGTCACACCCTGACCTAACCAAACACAGAGAATAATAAGGATCTCTAAGGTCAGGGCGTGAGAGTACCCCCCATATTGGCACTTCTCCAGAAATAGCAGATTAAATTGTATTGCATTCGATCCATGTACGTTCTCACCATAAACCCATGCTGAATCTTTCTAATAAGTTTGGTTTTTAATCAAATTCAACAAAGAAAAAAAAGTATGATATCATAAATCACATATCTTGTTCCATGAGCATAAGGCAATGTTTGCATACATAGGCCTATGGGCTATTCAGTAGGAGGCATGGATGTTTGTCCTATCCATTAAATATGTTTTTTAAACAGTATACAGTAACTGTAGAATAAGCCTAGTTATAACAAACTTGTAGCCAATCTAGTTTTTTTATTGACTTCAACATGGAAATATCCACATTTCAAAAAAATGCACTGCCTGTTCGAGCAATGGACACTTGGACATTTCCCAAATGTTATAAAATATTAGCCTACACATAGCCATGTATATGGCCGGTTAGTGACTTTGCCACGTGAGAGGTAAACAAACAAGCAGATTTAGCAGAAAAGGACGGCAATCGGAATTCCCACGATAAGACAGTTAGGTCCAACAGATGAAAGTGGACATTTCATTCAGTGGGCATCACACATAGGCCTAATGAGGCTAAACTTTTCAAAGAAGCTGCGTGGACAAAAATAATGCTGAATATAAAAAAAAACGTGAATGTCTGTTTGCTGTTTTGCTGCTCCTGATATTTTAATAAAACATTGGTTATAGGCTACTGATTCGGCTACTGTGCGCCTCCGCTGGCAAAATCAATGCCATACCTAATTGAATTACCGCTAAGAACAGCTTTTGGTGAGTAACACTGTTTGAAATTGGCACATTGGCACACATTTTTAAGGACACACCACAAATATTTCTACCCTCCCATCTCAGCTCAAGTGAGTTGATGCAGTCCCTTCAGAAAGTATTCATACCTCTTGACTTATTCCACATTTTGTTGTTTTACAGCCTGAATATATTTATTTCTCTCACCCATCTACACACAATACCCCATAATGACAAAGTGAAAACATGTTTTTAGACATTTTTGCACATTTCTAGAAAATGAAATACAGAAAAATGTCATTTACATAAGTATTCACATTCAATACTTTGTAGAAGCACCTTTGGAAGCGATTACAGCTTTCTGGATAAGTCTCTAAGAGCTTTCCACACCTGAATTGTGGAATATTTGCCCATTATTCTTTTAAAATTCTTCAAGCTCTTTCAAGTTGTTTGTTGATCATTGCTAGACAACCATTTTCAGGTCTTGCCATATATTTTCAAGTAGATTTAAGTCCAAACTGTAACTCGGCCACTCAGGAACATTCACTGTCTTCTTGGTAAGCAACTCAAGTATAGATTTGGCCTTGTGTTGCCTAGTTAAATAAAGGTTAAATACAATAAAATAAATAAATTGTCCTGCTGAAAGGTGAATTAATCTCCCAGTATCTGGTGGAAAGCAGACTGAACCAGGTTTTCCTATAGGATTTTGCCTGTGCTTAGCTCCATTCTGTGTCTTTTTATCCTGAAAAACTCCCCAGTCCTTAATGATTGATAGCATACCCATAACATGATGCAGCCACCACTATGCTTGAAAATATGAAACGTGATACTCAGTAATGTTTGGGGCAAATACAATACAATACATAACACTTTGTATTCAGGACAAAAAGGTAATTGCTTTACCACATGTTTGCAGTATTACTCTAGTGCTTGGTTGCAAACAAGATGCATGTTTTGGAATATTTTTTATTCTGTACAGGCTTCCTTCTTTTTCACTCTATCAATTAGGTTAGTATTGTGGAGTAACTACAAATGTTGTTTGTGAAATTTTTTATATTTTTCTCCTATCACAGTCATTACACTCTCTAACTGTTTGAAGTCGCTATTTACCTCATAGTGAAATCCCTGAGTGGTTTCCTTCCTCTCTGACAACTCAGGTAGGAACAATGACTATATCTTTGTAGTGACTGGGTGTATTGATACCTCATCCAAAGTGTAATTAATAACTTCACCGTGCTCAATGGATATTCACTGTCTGCTTTCTTTTTTTTACCCATCTACCAATAGGTGCCTTTCTTTGCGAGGCATTGGAAAACCTCCCAGAGAATTGTATGTGTGGGGTACAGAGATGAGGTAGTCATTCAAAAATTATGTTAAAACCAATTATTGCACAAATGGAACCATGTAATTTATTACGTGACCTGTTAATCACATTTTTACTCCTGAACATATTTAAGCTTGCCATAACAAAGGGGTTGAACACTTATTGACGCAAGACATTTTAGCTTTTTATTTTTAATTAATTTGTTAAAATATTGAAAAACACAATTCCACTTTGACTTTATGGGGTATTGTGTGTAGGCCAGTAGCAAACAAATCAATTTTTAATCCAATTAAAATTCACAACAAAATGTGGCAAAAATCAAGGCGTGTGAATACTTTCTGAAGGCACTGTATAAGACTGGCGCCAGGGTTGGAAAATAGCAGGGCGCTGGCTTTTACAAGTCAAAATTGCCTAAAGAGCATTCGTTTGACACAAATGCCACCCGAAAATAGTGTGCTCTCTCTCTCTTTCTCACTATTCTCCATCTATCTGTCTCTCTTACACTCTCCCCATCGCCTCCTCTCCCTCTCTGCCCCTCTCTCGCTGTCCAGTCAATAACCATGGAATGAATAGCATGCTACTGTGCTGGAGCAGGAAAGCAGGAAAATGCAGTGAGGTAGAGACAGACCCACATAAAGGTAGTACCGTAGACTGTTTTTGAGTCACTGACTGTCTAACCGAAGAGAGACCGATGCTAGCAAGACATTTTCAGAGTGAAGGAATAACAATAGAGTGGAGAATGATAGAGATATTGACTTGAAGAGAACATAGAGTATAGCCTCGCTACTGTTTTTCACTCTCTTTCTACTGTTGTTTTTATTTCTTTACTTACCTATTGTTCACCTTTTACCTTTTTTGCACTATTGATTAGAGCCTGTAAGTAAGCATTTCACTGTAAGGTCTACACCTGTTGGATTCTTCGCACGTGACAAATAAACTTTGATTTGATTTGATATGCAGATTTAATCAGATCAGTTAAAAACCTTAAACTCATACAGAAGAAATAAAATAAACCAAAATGCACAGCCCAAATGCCATTCCTAGCAATATTAGTACAATTTCACTCATTTAGCAGATTCTCTTGTCCAGAGCAACTTACAGGAGCAATTAAGGTTAAGTGCCTTGCTCAAGGGCTTATCAGCATATTTTTCACCTAGTCAGCTTGGGGATTTGAACCAGCAGCTTTTCAGTTACTGGCCCAACGTGCTTAACCGCTAGGCTACCAGCCACCCCATATCAAATTCGTTTTTTGTTTCATGAGACAGACTCACTTACTATATTCAAACAATGACACTGGTAGTGAGCAAAATCAGTCTCCTGCCTCAAGGGGATGCTTGTGCATCCTCAGATTTTCATGCCCTTCCACCTTGCTTCTCCTTCAGCATTAGCAATAGGTGGAACATATTCCACTTCAGGATTTGACTTTGAAAGTAGTGATTGGTATGTGTGTGTGTGTGTCCATCAGGCATACTGTATGTATTTTGTGCATCTTCCAGCAAATAGTTGCAGTGCACGTCCTGTTGTATTAGAGTCCCTCTTTGTCCCTGAGAATCATCTAATAGCCAATTTCATGCAAGAATGATGACAAAAAGTGGAAAGTTATTAGTGGTTTGGTGTCACACCTCAGGGCTTAGTGATAAGAAGTGAACAGGGACTATGGACACAGGCAGAGTGCTGCAGAGGCTTTTTTATACTGTATACAAACAACGTCAAACAAATTACAAGAGGAGAGAGTCATGTTTTTCAGATTACCACACACTCAGAGAAAAAAAACTAATGTCAGACTGTATTATTTATGTTTGCAGCTCACATTTGTCAACTGAATGCTGGACCTAGCAGACATCTTTAATGTCTATCAATACATAATTGGCACCATACCTTCTGTGGAGCCACAGCTCTGAAAGATTTGTATGCCTTGTTGGTCTGATATACTCATTAACTCCCTTAACACACATCCGAATTCAGACAATTCTGACCAAAGCCAATGGTTTTCATGTCTTTTTGATAACTTGTCTAGTTATACACTCACCGGCACACTGCTAGCTCTCTTTTTCTTTGTTGGTAGGGTTGTGTGTGTGTGTGTGTGCGTGTGTGTGTGTACATGTGTAAGAAAGGGAGAGAGCAGAGGGGGAAGTGTCCCTCTTTTATCTTTTCCTTTTATCTTTTCAGTTGGGTAAAACCATCGGGATCAATATGACTCGTGTGTGGATTGCTTTACTCTCTTTAGTGGGGAAAGACATGGATATGGTCTACTTTGAAGGGCAAATCACTGTTTGACCCATGAGCAGGCACGTAACTTGCGGGGGACAGGGGAGTCATGAGCATATTAGAGACAGGTCAATTTTACCCCATCAATAATATACCATGATGAATTTAATAGATTGGAAATTATTTTCTCACTGCTTTACACTACGCAGTTCTACTTAATTCCTAATTTTGTGATTGGACACCCCCCGCAGACAATTATACTTTTGGTTTGGCCAGTCCTCAGAGGCCTTGGTTTGTGGAGGGAAAAAAAAGTTGTGCAAGGCTTGTAAGGAGAATGGAGCAATAGCTCCAATAGCTCCTCTCTTTCTCTCTCTCTCTTTCTAACAAACCCTTAATTCTGTGAGCTAACTTGTAACAAATAAAGAAGTAAAGTCACATTTTACACAAATGAGAATTATATAGATCACAATATTTTTCAAATAGAGAAAGTTTCTATTGCGAAGTGACTAGATGTGCATTTCTCGTGTGAACACGATTTCTCAAAACAAGTGATAATTGTTAACAGTTATATTGGGCTCAATTTTGTGATTTCAAAGACAACTTTGGTAGTATTATAAACTTTGAAACAATTGGTATCTAGTAGGTCACAGAATGAGAGAAGGGTTGTTTCTGTGAACCTCAGGCAGTAGGCTCAAGCAAGCCTGTTTCTTTCCCCAGTCAGATTTAGTATGCCTGGCTCACAGACTGACCAGCAGCAGCAACTTATCCTCCTTATTTATGTTTATTTATGCAAAAATTGTCGGGGTAAAGCACTCATCATGTTTATGCAACCTGATAATCATTCAAAGAATACTTCCAGAACCATATTTAGATTTTATTTCAATTGAGAAAATCTCAAAAGAAATTGGCCGACCCTAGTGTCGTGACGTAACGTGACTATCATTTGTCACGCCCTGTTCTTTCACCTGTCTTTGTGCTTGTCTCCACCCCTCTCCAGGTGTCGCCCATCTTCCCCAATTTCCCCTGTGTATTTATACCTGTGTTCTCTGTTTGTCTGTTGCCAGTTCGTTTTGTTCCTCAAACCTACCAGCGGTTTTCCACTTGCTCCTGCCTTGTCTATTTTCTAGTTTTCCCGGGTTTTGTCCTTTCTGTCTGCCCTGACCCTGAGCCTGCCCGCCGTCCGGTACCTTTGCCCCACTACTCTGTATTACCAACCTCTGCCTGACCTGACCCTGAGCCTGCCTGCCATCCGGTACCTTTGCCTGCCTGTGTTCAAATTTTGTACTTCGACATTGTCTGCACCTGGGTGTTACCTTCAAACGTGACATCATTAATGTGATGACTGCTATTTATCGAATAATGACCTACTACATTTAATTATTACTCAATTAAATTAATCATGTAACAATTAACTCATTAGGAATTTGGGGCACCACGGGAAAAATTAGTTTAACCCTTTCACACGTACCATCACACGGGTGTGATCATTCTACAGTGGTCCCTGAAGCTTACGATCACACTCGTGTGATTAGAACGCTTATTTAGAATGCTTATTTAGAACGCACCTTGGTCCACATCTATCAACAGCCGTGACAGTCCTTACAAAGTTATGTCCAGAATGTGAGCAGTTTATTTTTGGATGCAATGTTGAGATATTCACAGAAGTATCTATAGCATAACACAATCATCCTAACCGGAAGAATGTAGGCTACATTTGTCCTAGCACTAACTGAGGAAAGACACAAGCGGTCATATTTTCTAACTCTCGGCTGACATAAATTACAATATGAATTAGCTAATAGCAATTACTATGTATAATTAATCACATCACGGGTGAGCTCACCATTGATCGAAAAAAAAAAAGTAAAACACTTTCTATAAATCAAAAGTAATCCGACGATGATTAGTTTCAGCGCGCAGCCATGCTTTTTTCCCTCACAGAAACCAAAGATAATAAGAGAAGACAAGATGAGTTTGGTCTGTTTATAGTATGCATGTTGAAGGGGTGTGTTGTCTACCACGGTTCACATCCCCACCATTATTTTCCGGAAGTCCTCAAAAAATGAGTGAACCCTTACTCACCTCATTTTGTTATAACATCTTTAGTCAAACAGACAATTACGTGAAACCCAGAATGCATTGTATGTCAACAAACATGGCTACACAGCTGGAATTAGCTTGGCTCATCATAATCAGTACAACCTTCAAAAAAGTATTTTACACACATAATATGCAAGAATCGGAATTAATGATTTGTCACCTGTAATTGAAAACATGTGAATAAAAAGTAAATAATTCACCTTCTTAGATACAGCTACTCAACCGTACCACTGATTGGTAACCTCTCTGGGATAGGTGGGATGATTGCGTCCCACTTGGCCAAAAGCCAGGGAAAATGCAGAGCGCCAAATTCAAATACAATGATATAAAAATCAAACTTTCATTAAATCACACATGTAAGATACCAAATTAAAGCTACACTCGTTGTGAATCCAGCCAACATGTCAGATTTCAAAAAGGCTTTTCGGCGAAAGCATAAGATGCTATTATCTGATGATAGCACAACAGTAAACAAAGAGAGTGTAGCATATTTCAACCCTGCAGGCGCAACACAAAACGCAGAAATAAAATATAAATCATGCCTTACCTTTGACGAGCATCTTTTGTTGGCACTCCAATATGTCCCATAAACATCACAAATGGTCCTTTTGTTCAATTAATTCCGTCCATATATATCCAAATTGTCCATTTATTTGGCGCGTTTGATCCAGAAAAAAACAGCTTCCAATTTGCGCAACGTCACTACAAAATATCTCAAAAGTTACGTGTAAACTTTGCCAAAACATTTCAAACTACTTTTGTAATACAACTTTAGGTATTTTTAAACGTTAATAATCGATCAAATTGAAGACGGGTCTATCTGTTTTCAATACAGGAGGACAACAATCTAACGCTACTTTTCTAGTCTTGCGCAACTCTCAAACAGTACACATAACGTTACACTGATTCAAGATGGCCATACTTCTTCATTGCACAAAGGAATAACCTCAACCAATTTCCAAAGACTGGTGACATCCAGTGGAAGCGGTAGGAACTGCAAACAAGTCCCTTAGAAATCTAGTATCCCAATGAAAAATCATTGAACAGACAGTGACCTCAAAAAAAAAAATCTGAATGGTTAGTCCTCGGGGTTTTGCCTGCTACATAAGTTCTGTTATACTCACAGACATGATTCAAACAGTTTTAGAAACTTCAGAGTGTTTTCTATCCAAATCTACTAATAATATGCATATCTTATATTCTGGGGATGAGTAGAAGGAAGTTGAAATTGGGCACGCTATTTATCCAAAAGTGAAAATGCTGCCCCCTATAATAGAGAAGTTAAGAGGTTCCTTTGTCTTCTTGTTGCATTTCTGGGTCGTGACTAATTGTAGACCTCAGCTGCAGCTTGTGGTCATTCTAGTGTCGTGACGTAACTATCATTAATGTGATGACTGCTATTTATCAAGTAATTCCCTACTGCATTTAATTATTACTCAATTAAATTAATAATGTAACAACTAACTCATTAGGAATTTGGGTAACCACGGTATTCATTCTTTAACTTCTTTGGGGAAAGGGGGCAGTATTTTCACGTCCGGATGAAAAGCGTGACCAGAGGCCTAGATGCCAGGATATGCATATTATTAGTAGATTTGGATAGAAAACAATCTTCAGTTTCTAAAACTGTTTGAATGATGTTTGTGAGTATAACAGAACTCATATGGCAGGCAAAAACCTGAACAAATCCAACCAGGAAGTGAGAATTCTGAGGTTTTTAGTTTTTCAACGCTTTGCTTATCCTAGACACGGTGGAAATGGGGTCATGTTGCACTTCCCAATGCTTCCACTAGATGTCAACAGTCTTTAGATCCTTGTATTATGCTTCTACTGTGAAGTGGGGGCGAATGAGAGGGGATTGAGTAAGGTCTGCAATGAGCTGACCATGCGCGTTCATGTGAGAGTTAGCTTGAGTTCCATCGCATTTCTGAAGACAAAGGAATTCTCCGGTTGGAACATTATTGAAGATTTATGTTAACTTCTTTTGGCTGCAGCCCGACACCGGTACACTTATGACAACATCCAGCTCAAGTGCAGGGCGCGAAATTCAAAATATATATTTTTTAAATATTTAACTTTCACACATTAACAAGTCCAAGACACCAGATGAAAGGTACACATCTTGTGAATCAAGCCAACATGTCCGATTTTTAAAATGTTTTACAGGGAAGACACAATATGTAAATCTATTAGCTAACCACGTTAGCAAAAGACACCACTATTCTTACTCCATCAGTTTTTACTCCATCAGTAGCTATCACAAATTCGACCAAATAAAGATATAAATAGCCACTAACCAAGAAACAACTTCATCAGATGACAGTCTGATAACATATTTATTGTATAGCATATGTTTTGTTAGAAAAATGTGCATATTTCAGGTATAAATCATAGTTTACGTTTCAGCTACAATCAGAAATTGCACCGAAAGCAGCCATAATATTTACAGACACCAACGTCAAATACCTAATTACTCATCATAAAACATTTCTGAAAAATACATCGTGTACAGCAATTGAAAGACAGGCATCTTGTGATTCCAGACAATATTTCCGATTTATTAAATGTTTTACAGCGAAAACAAAATGTAGCGCTATATTAGCGTAGCCACAATAGCCAGAAACACTTGGGCGCCGGCGACTACGGCAGATATATGAAATAACATCATAAAATGGGTCTTACTTTTGCTGATCTTTCATCAGAATGTTGGACAAGGTGTCCTTTGTCCAGAACAGTTGTTGTTTGGATTCAGAACGGACACTTTCCCTCTTCATTTAGCAAGCGCGCTAGCCGGGTGCCACGACACTCTCCATGTCAACAAACGGAAGAGAACGGAACACAGCAAAACTCCCGAAAAAATTTCAATAATCTGATGAAACCATATTGAAAAAACATACTTTACGATGATATGGTGACATGTATCAAATAAAATCAAAGCCGGAGATTGTAGTTGCCTATAACGGAAGCTAAACAAAAGGCAATCACACTGTCCAGCTCGCTCTATTCAGAGTACCGAAAATGGTGGACACGAGATTCCAAGATGATGTGTTCCAACTCAGATCGAGATAATCACCTCATTTCTTCTCTCACAGCCTCTTGACAACCAGAGGAAGGTGTATGACGTGTATGTATACTAATAGTTCTTGTGCCCATTTATAGGCATGAAGAAGAACAGAGCATTGATTTCAGACGTTCCACTTCCTGGTCAGGAAAAGTGCTGCAGAATGAGTTCTGTTTCACTCAGAGAAATAATTCAAACGGTTTTAGAAACCAGAGAGTGTTTTCTATCCAATAGTAATAATAATATGCATATTGTACGAGCAAGAATTGAGTACGAGGCCGTTTGAAATGGGCACTATTTAACTGGCTACTCAATACTGCCCCTTGCAGCCCAAACAGGCTAAGTTGTATTACAAAAGTACTTTGAAATGTTTTGGCAAAGTTTAGAGGTAATTTTTTAGATATTTTGTCGTGACTTTGCGCAAATTGAACGCTGTTTTTTTTCTGGTACAACGGCGCCAAATAAATGGACAATTTGGATATATATGGACGGAATTAATCGAACAAAAGGACCATTTGTGATGTTTATGGGACATATTGGAGTGCCAACAAAAGAATCTCGTCAAAGGTAATGCATGTTTTATATTTTATATCTGCGTTTTGAGTAGCGCCGGCATGGTTGAATAGGCTACACTCTCTTGTTGACATTTTGCTATCATCAGATAATAGCATCTTATGCTTTCGCCGAAAAGCCTTTTTGAAATCTGACATGTTGGCTGGATTCACAACGAGTGTAGCTTTAATTTGGTATCTTATATGTGTGATTTAATAAAGTTTAATTTTATATAATTTTTTTGAATCTGGCGCTCTACATTTTAACCTCTTGAGAATATAGGGGGTGCTGTTTCGACTTAGTGAAAATTGGTCTTCAAATTAAACTGCCTCGTACTCAATTCTTGCTCGTACAATATGCATATTATTATTACTATTGGATAGAAAACAATCTCTAGTTTCTAAAACCGTTTGAATTATGTCTGTGGGTGAACCAGAACTCTTTCTGCAGCGAAATCCATGACAGGAACTGCGAAGGTCTGAAAATGAGGCTCTGTTCTCAGATCAGTTTAAAGCTCTGTATGTATCCTATGGGTCGACATGAACTGCACCCGCCTTCCCCTGGATGTCAGTAACCAATGAGAAGTGGAATGGAGTTCCTACATAGTTCTCAGAGTTTATAAAAGGCCAAGGAACGAGGGGAGCTCTCTTTTCGACGTTCGTCATTGCGCAAAGCAGGACCTCAGGATGGCATTTTGAAACGCTCAGTTATCGACCTTAGATATATCCGTCTGTAATTTAATTCGATATAGGTGTTAGAAACATCATAACGAAGTTATTTTAAACCGAGTTATATCAGTTTATGCGAGTGTATTGCTATTTTCGGAATTTCCTTAGTATTGCGTTTGGAGGATTTGGGCATGTTGTGGCCACATAGCTATTCTTAGCTGCTAATTCCGAAGTTGAAGACGACGTTTTACAACCAAGCAACGATTCTTTTGGACAAGGGACCACTTGCACAAGATTCTGATGGAAGCTCGTCCAAAAGTAAGAGCTATTTATGATGTTATTCCGTATTTATGTGGAAAAATGTAAACGGATTTGTCCGCCATTATTGCGGCACTAGTCTGGCTGTAACGCACACTGTATGTCTAGTAACGTTAATTTAAAAAATCTAACTCAGCGGTTGCATTAATAACTAATGCATCTTTCATTTGATGTCCAACCTGTATTTTTTAGTCAAGTTTACGATTATTTATTGATTAGATTAGGTGCCTTTCCAAGATGGCGCCGGCCAGAATGCATGACCTGTTGCCACTGATCACATTGTATAACCACGATTTGTGCTGCTAAATATGCACATTTTCGAACAAAACCTATATGGATTGTGTAATATGATGTTACAGGACTGTCATCTGAAGAATTCTGAGAAGGTTAGTGAAAAATTAATTTATTTTGGTGGTGAATACGTTATCGCTATGTTTGGCTGGAATCAATGCTGTTGTCTGGTTTGCTATTGTGGTAAGCTAATATAACGATATATTGTGTTTTCGCTGTAAAACACTTAGAAAATCTGAAATATTGTCTTGATTCACAAGATCTGTGTCTTTCAATTGCTGTACGCTGTGTATTTTTAAGAAATGTTTTATGATGAGTAATTACCTAATACACGATGGTCTCTGTAGTTATTCTAGTCATTTTAGTGAGAGTTGTGATGGGGGCTGCAATTGTAAACTATGATTTATACCTGAAATATGCACATTTTTCTAACAAAACCTATGCTATACAATAAATATGTTATCAGACTGTCATCTGATGAGGTTGTTTCTTGGTTAGTGGCTATTTATATCTTTATTTGGTCGAATTTGTGATAGCTACTGATGCAGTAAGAAAATGGTGGAGTATGGGAGTGGTGTCTTTTGCTAACGTGGTTAGCTAATAGATTTACATATTTTGTATTCCCTGTAAAACATTTTAAAAATCAGAAATGATGGCTTTATTCACAAAATGTGTATCTTTCATTTGGTGTCTTGGACTTGTGATTTCATGAACATTTTATTATATGATATCCCTGTGGCTTTAGGCTAGGCTATGCTAGTCAGCTTTTGTGATGGGGGGGATCCCGGATCCGGGTTTGGGAGGTGTTAGAGGTTAACATGGCTGTTGGGACGCTAGCGTCCCGCTATCCCAGAGAGGTTAAGGAGAAGTGGATCTAAAATTCCATGTATAACACTTGTATTTTCATCAACATTTATGATGACTATTTCTGTAAATTGATGTGGCTCTCTGCAAAATCACCAGATGTTTTGGAACTACTGAACATAACACGCCAATGTAAACTCAGATTTTTGGATATAAATATGAACTTTACCGAACAAAACATACATATATTGTGTAACATGAAGTCCTATGAGTGTCATCTGATGAAGATCATCAAAGGTTAGTGATTAATTTTATCTATATTTCTGCTTTTTGTGACTCGTCTCTTTGGCTGAAAAATGGCTGTGTTTTTCTGTGACTTGGCTCTGACCTAACATAATCGTTTGGTTTGCTTTCGTCGTAAAGCCTTTTTGAAATCGGACACTGTGGCTGGATTTACAACAAGTGTATCTTTAAAATGGTGTAAAATACATGTATGTTTGAGGAATTTTAATTATGGGATTTCTGTTGTTTTGATTTTGGCGCCCTGCAGTTTCACTGGCTGTTGACGAGGTGAGACGCTACCGTCCCACATACCCTAGAGAGGTTAACTTCTTGTCAATAGGGGGGCGCTGTTTTCACTTTGGAAAAAATCGTGCCCAAATTAAACGGCTTCGTACTCTGTTCTAGATCATACAATATGCATATTATTATTACTATTGGATAGAAAACACTGAAGTTTCTAAAACTGTTTGAATTATATCTGTGAGTAAAGCAGAACTCATTTGGCAGCAAACTTCCATACAGGAAGTGAAAAATCTGAAAACGAGGCTCTGTTTCAGGGCCTGCCTATTCAACTGGCTTTTATTTATCGATATGTATGCACTTCATACGCCTTCCACTAGATGTCAACAGGCAGTGGAAGGTTGAATGGGGTGTCTAGCTTGATCTGAGGCCGAATAAGAGCTTTTGGAGTGACAGGTCCGGTATTTTCTTTGTCTTTGACGGCGCGCGGGGGAGCTCGACATTGTCTTCTGAAAAGCGTTCGGTATACACGGCGAATATCTCCGGCTCTGATTTTATTTGATACATATGAGAAAAACATCATAAAGTAGGTTTTTTTCAACCAAGTTTTATCAGTTTATTCAACGTTTAACGGGACTTTTGGAATTTTCCGTTCTTTGCGCCAAGAGAATATGGGAATGTTCACGCCACAATGCTAGCCAAGGTTGCTAATTCGACAGAAGAAATGGACATTCTAAAACCAAACAACGATTTATTCTGGAAATAGGACTCCTTGTACAACATTCTGATGGAAGCTCAGCAAAAGTAAGAAAACATTTATGATATTATTTCGTATTTCTGTGTAATATGTTGATGCCTATTCTCTGCCGTGTTGGTGAGCGCTGTCTCACAATAACCCAAGCTGTATGTTGTGGTAAAGTTATTTTTAAAAATCTAACACAGCGGTTGCATTAACTTCTTGTCAATAGGGGGGCGCTGTTTTCACTTTGGAAAAAATCGTCCAATACAGCAAATGAAAGATACACATCTTGTGAATCCAGCCATCATTTCCGATTTTTAAAATGTTTTACAGCGATAACACTATGTATTTCTATTAGCTAACCACAATAGCAAAAGACTCAACTGCATATTTTCACAATTTTTTTACCGCATAGGTAGCTATCACAAAACTGACCAAATAGAGGTATAATTAGTCACTAACCAAGAAACAACTTCATCAGATGACAGTCTTATAACATGTTATACAATAAATGTATGTTTTGTTCGAAAATGTGCATATTTGAGGTTTAAATCATAGTTTTACATTGTAGCTGCAATCACAAATAGCACCGAAGCAGCAAGAATAATTACAGAGAGCAACGTGAAATACCTAAATACTCATCATAAAACATTTATGAAAAATACATGGTGTACAGCAAATGAAAGATAAACATCTTGTGAATCCAGCCAATATTTCCGATTTTTTAAGTGTTTTACAGCGAAAACACAATATAGCATTATATTAGCTTACCACAATAGCCAAACACACAACCGCATTCATTCACCGCAAAGGTAGCGATCGCAAAAAAACAGCAAAAGATATAAAATTAATCACTAACCTTGACCAACTTCATCAGATGACAGTCCTATAACATCAGGTTATACAATACACTTATGTTTTGTTCGAAAATGTGCATATTTTGAGCTGAAAACCGTGGTTATACATTGTGAAAATGTAGCAACTTTTTCCCAGAATCTCCGGATATATTTCTGACACTCACCTAATCTGACCAAATAACTCATCATAAACTTTACTAAAAAATACATGTTGGACAGCAAATGAAAGATACACTAGTTCTTAATGCAATCGCCGTGTTAGATTTTAAAAAATAACTTTACCATAACAAACAGCTTACGTTATAGCGAGACAGCGCCCGCAATAAGGGCGAAAATAGAACTAAACATTTTCCACAGAAATACGAAATAACATCATAAATGGTTCCTACTTTTGCTGAGCTTCCATCAGAATCTTGTACAAGGAGTCCTTGGTCCAGAATAATCGTTGTTTGGTTTGAGAATGTCCTCTTCTCCTGTCGAATTAGCAACCATAGCTAGCCATGTGGCGCAAACGTGCCCAACTTCACCTGACGCAAAGAAAAGAAAATTCCAAAACCCGCAATAAACGTTCAATAAACTGATACAACTTGGTTGAGAAACTACTTTATGATGTTTTTATCACATCTATCAAATAAAATCAGAGCCGGAGATATCTACCGTGTATACCGAACGCTTTTCAGAAGGCAATCTGGGGTTCCTTCTCGCGCCTTCGAAGACAATGAAATTTCCAGACACGTCATTCCAAAAGCTCTTGTTCGACCTCAGATCAAGCTAGACACCCCATTCCACCTCCCACTGCCTGTTGACATCTAGTGGAAGGCGTATGAAGTGCATGTATATCCATAGATTTCAAGCAAATGAATAGGAAGGCCCTGGAACAGAGCCTCGATTTCAGATTGTTCACTTCCTGTCAGGAAGTTTGCTGCAAAATGAGTTCTGTTTTACTCACAGATATAATTCAAACGGTTTTAGAAACTTGACAGTGTTTTCTATCCAATAGTAATAATAATATGCATATTGTACGATCTAGAATAGAGTACGAGGCAGTTTAATTTGGGCACGGTTTTTTACAAAGTGAAAACAGCGCCCCCATATTGACAAGAAGTTTAAACTATTATAAATATCTCTTACATCAGTAACATTCAATTATGAATTATTACCTCATCAGTTTAACTTCTCTAGGGTACGTGAGACGGTAGCGTCCCACCTCTTCAACAGCCAGTGAAGCTGCAGGGCACCAAATTCAAATACAGAAATACTCATTATAAAAATTCAGAAAACAAAACATATTTTACATTCGTTTAAAGATTAACTTCTTGTGAATCCAACCACGGTGTCAGATTTAAAAAATGCTTTACAGCGAAAGCAAACCTTACGAGTATTTGAGAACATAGCTCAGCAGACAAATCATTACAAACAGTAACCAGCCAAGTAGAAGAGTTACACAAGTCAGAAATAGAGATAAAATTAATCCCTTACCTTTGATGATCTTCATGTGGTTGCACTCAGCAGAAATTAATTTTCTCAATAAATGTTCCTTTTGTTCGATAAAGTCTCTTTATATCCAAAAACCTCTGTTTTCTTTGCGCGTTTTCTTCAGAAATACACGGCCTCAAACGCACTCAAAACAGGCAGACAAAAAATCCAAATTGTATCCGTAAAGTTCATAGAAACATGTCAAACGATTTTTTTATTCAAGCCTCAGGTTGTTTTTAACCTAAATAATCGATAATATTTCAACCGGACAATAACGTCAAAATAAAAGGTAAACAAGAAAGGCACTCTCTCAGTCGTACGCATGAAAAAGCTCTGTGACACTTTAGGGTCCACTCATTCAGACTGCTCTTACTTCGTATTTTTTCAGAATACAAGCCTGAAACTATTTCTAAAGACTGTTGACATCTAGTGGAAGGCATAGGAACTGCAATTTGAGTCCTAAGTCAATGGATACTGTAATGGCATTGAATAGAAAACTACAAAAAAAAAAAAAAAACGACTTCCTGAATGGATTTTTCTCAGGTTTTCGCCTGCCAAATCAGTTCTGTTATACTCACAGACACTATTTTAACAGTTTTCTATCCAAATCTACCAGTTATATGCATATCATATCTTCTGGTCCTGAGTAGCAGGCAGTTTAATTTGGGCATGCTTTTCATCCAAAATTCAGAATGCTGCCCACTACCCTAGAGAAGTTAATTCTGAACGTCGTTGACTTCGTAAATCTGCACGAACCCTAACCTAAGTGATGAATCAGCGATACACAAATTGGCTTAATTATTTACTAACTAATTGAATAATCACGCAGAAATACATAAACACACACACTGTATAGGTTATTTAACCCTTGTGTATAGTCTTAACATTCTGTATACTCCCCTTGTTCTAAGGTTAATTAATGACCCGCCTTCACTAAACCCCTAAAATAAAACAACTTAATTGAGTTTTACACCCAAAATCAATTTTGCATGAAGAAACAACCTGTCATTCATCACAAGCTTTGTGAATATCTGGGTTCTCCCTCTTCACAATGCAGAAAGACTGCATTTAATCAGTGGACACAACTCATTTTTATTAAAACACACCTGTCATAATTGTTTTCTTTACTAAGTAGAGGTTTATTATTATTTGTATTATTATTATTGCTGAAGGTACTGCATAGGTGTAAACATAAATTGTTTAGCAAGAGATAGCACTTGTATAGCCTAAGAAAGTAGCAGGAATGTGCAAGAAGTAGTTTTGAATGCATTTTATTGAAGGAGAACAATAACAGTCTTGAACTGTTTTGGGCAACATAGTGATATATTCTATACACTGTACAATTAGGAATTCAACTACAAAATACTAGTCTTCTCCCATTTTTTAACTATTGCCCCCACCCACAAGGTGTATAAACAACAACAATAAATAAGAATAAAATAAGATAATAGATACAAAACAAAAACGTGAAGAACATAAATCATTCAACTCTAATTAGCACATGTAGGACAGTTTGCAAGTGTGTGTGCATGGACTTTGCAGATGCATTTCTCATATGTCCTTCTTTGTCAGGCATTATTGGCATCTCCTCCTCTTGCCTGTCCCAGCTGCAGCCTCAGGTGGATCAGGACAAGATACAGCCCCCTGAACAGCTTTCACAAGCGCTGCAGAGGCTGCTGTGTGGGGGAAGGCGCTCCCTTCTTTGAATGTGTGGGGTTACAAGTGCCTTTCCCAGCTGCTCCAGGAACACCCTCCTCTTGATTCGCTTATCAGGCATCCAGGTAGGGTTGATCTTGTTCCATATCACAAAGGCATTGTATGAGGACACATCAATGCTGTTATGGAAGATGACCAGGGGCCAGCAGGCAGTAATCCTCCTGCAGCTGTAAGTTCCAATCATCTTGTCCAGGTTTTCCATGCCTCCTTTGTTGTGGTTGTAGTCCAGGATGATGGCTGGCTTCCTGTCCTCACGTTTACTGATCTCAGCCGTTTTGTGCAGTGTGCTCGGGAGGACCACATTTGTGTTCCTCTTTGGGAGGTAAGAAACTAGAGTGGTGGTGGGGGTGAAGGCAAACTTTGATGAGAAGGCCTCTCTCCCCCTTGTTGCGAGGAGTGCATAGCCTCTGATTGCATTCCCCATTTGTAAACAATGCTTTAATGACATTTTTATTTTGTCTGAAATTGTTTTTATTTTGTCAAAAAAAATGTATTTTGTCTGTGAACTTGAGTCGTGAGGGGTAGTTGAGGGGAGATGCTGCACATGCACAATATTTTAGTTTTGTCTGAGTTCAATCAGTATCACACAATCTCAATTTATCATTGTGTGTGTGTGTGTATATATCTTTGTGGTTTTTGTGGTGTGTAAATTATTTTATAACTGCCGGGTCAAAAATGACCCTAAGACAATCTTTGTACCCTGTTGGTGTACAGCTTTCATGGAAATATGAATAAAGGCAATGTTTAACTTTTTCTAATGTTGGGGTCACTCTAGGAAAATTAATCAAATATCAAATTGAAAAAATATAATTTAGGGGGTTTTCTCTGCTGTTAATCCTGTGCAATATCACATCCATCTCTATCAATAAAGACTATTGTCATGACTCTCCTATGATGATCCAAAAGATCAGATTGCAGTGGATCAGCTCTACAGAGCTCTATCTCCCACAGAGGGGGGAGGGATGGATGTGGGGATTTTATGACACCTTATGTCGGTCATAAACCATAGGCAGCTGACAATTCCTTTTGGGGTCTAGTTTGGGTAGTTGGAATGTCTGTGTGCCTTATGAAGAGTTTGCCGCCCAAAAACTACAACATCAAACAATGGACACTGGAACAATATATTTCAACATCCGAATGTTATTAAAAAAATAATGTATATTTTGTGAAAGTAGCATGAACACGTTATAACGAAAACATTGTAACTTGAAGAGTTTTCATACTGTGTATATCATGTTTACATACTCTACGTTGTGTGGAAAATAAATAGGATGTTTTGTTGACAATAAGATTGTGATTTTAGTTCTCTAACGAGATCATAGTAAATTGTGATACATTGCCTCGTAACTAGCCACGCCCCAGGGAACCCAGAGAGCGTGTCAGCATGATGTAAACGCCCCCTTTTTACCCGAGGGTATAAGGCGTTTGAGTTAAGAATTAACATATCAGACTAGTGTCACGACTCTCTCTCCTTGGTGAGGATCAAAAGGACCCATCAGCTAGGCAAATGTTAGCTGACATTAGCTGACACAGCAGAGGGGGGGGGGGGGGGGGGGGGGTAGGTTGGTCTGTTTTGTGACTTAACCCTTGTGTTGTCTTAAGGGTAAACAATGACCCGCCACTATGTTTAAGCAGGTTTATTTCTCCTTCATTAACAGTTTTTTAAATTTCAATATGGAAGGGAAACCAGATACTGGTGTTTGTATGTACTGTTTTTTGATGAATAAAATGTATTCTTATACTTTTTTTGTGTAACAATAGTAGCAGTTAATTTAATTGAGGGAGGTGAGTGGGCATAGAATGTTCCCCCATGATGAAAAAGGGGCCATGACTGAAAAAGTTTGAGATGCATTGATCTAGCTAATGATTAGCACAAATACAGATGGGCAACCCGATGCTTCAGCCTATTTAGTTATAGCTACTAAACTAAATCAGTTAGGCACATTTTTGGAGGGGAAAATTATATTTGAATGGTGCCACCATAAGTGTATTTTCATACATTTTGGAGTAGAAAAGTCACCAGGGCTGCGTTCAGTACGAAAAAATGTAATGCAAGGTTAAATTTAATGCAAACAGTGCTGTTGAATGACCAGTTGAAAAATGGGGAGGGGTGGGTTGTGGGTTCAAAATGTACCGCTGCGCTTCAAGTACGCCACTCATTGCTTCAAGCCACACCCCGCCACACCCACCAAATGGAGCAAACGTAAGCTACCTCAAAGTCTGTTCAAGAATGATGAAAAGCATTTTGGGGAAATGTGTTGTTCAGTACAAGACATTATGCAATGTAGAAAACGTTCAATCGAACTGAACAGATCCAGAACTGACTTTCTCACAGTGGTTCTACAAAAAATATTGCCAGGCGTGGTTACTTTCTGAACTGACCAACAGTTTCAAGTAATACAGAAATTGTTATTTCAGTTGTGGTTGGGATATATTGACCAAATTATAAGGAGTGCTTTGGATGTATTTTCCCTTTCAAATTCCCCAGAAACACCAATATTTACAGCTATTTTTATAGTTTTGTCCTCTATATGGTAGCAATCTGAATCAGTTTTGGGTTGCTGATATCTTCCTTGCTCATATTTTTGCAGAATCACCTAAGTTTCTCTAATTCTCTTTGTTTTCTTTGTGGAAATAGTTGTTTATTTGAAAGCAAAAAGCGTAAACTACTGATATATTTTGTGTTGCTTTTGCAGTACTTTTGATTGAAATTGAACTTTTGTGTTATCTGCTTCAAGTTACTAAGAGCCTCTCGTCGGGAGTCTGTGGGATGGGAAATTATGTGTCAATAGTTGACAGATACGATGCCAATAACCAACCAGCTGAAACTACTGACAGTCACTGTGCTGTTAACCTCCACTTTAACCGATATTGATTGCAATCATAGTGGAGACTCCTCGCTGAGTGGCACTTGACATCCCTATGTACAGCTGTAATTCTTCAGATGGCAGAATCCCATCTACTGTCAACAGAATGTGTAATTCACAGAGGGAGACAACAAACCACTCAGGGCTCAGCCTTTCTCCTCCCCAACAGCATTAACACTTCTCTGCTCCTCGCTGGTCAGCCACTCCAAATGTGCCACTCCAGAGTAGAGTAGAGTGTGTGTGTGTTAGTCTTGGCCTCATGAGGAATCAGAGGAGTTGCAGAGAGACTGTAAAGAGAAAATAGCAGTGTAACACACAAACACTCCCACACCCTCCCACTCACTTGTTCTCTTGGTACCAATCTGTCCTTCTGACTCTCTCTCTTAAATATGTGTGCTGTGCTCTCAACTTAAATGGAGTGACATGTCAACACCTCGCCTCTCCTATTGTGAGTACTCAGGGCCTGAGATCTCAGAAAAGGAGGCCACAGAAAGACATTTCAAAAGTAAACAACTTACACAACATATAAAATAACATATAACCTAGCAATACAATACACATGGTGTGAAAACAGAGGAGTCTTACATGGTTTACTGTATAGCCAAAGTGCTGTTGATGGTTTTGTGCAGAGTGATACCATGTGACTGTAATACCATGATGGGAGTCAGACCCAGTGCCATCAAACTGCCTTGCTGCACTGCAGCTGTTTTCCTGTGGGAGGAATGCATTGCATTCTGGAATATGAATATTATTTGTATTAAAATAATCAAACACAGAGCATAATGGATGTGTAACAAATCCATAGGAAGAAAAAAATCCCCCAAAGAATAGAGTACATGGGTAAGCGCAATACCAAGCTCAAACCAAGCTGAATTTGTATTTATCTCTCAGTATTCCAGGTGCTATATTGTTGTGTTGTTTAGTGTTTTATAAAAATAAAGAGAGTCACACACACATATATATATATATATATATATATACTGTATATATAAACTCCCAGTAATTTATTGGGTAAAACAACAATGTTTCGGCATCGCTGTGCCTTCTTCAGGGTCTACAGACCTGGAGGGAGGCAAAAGTCATTTCGCTACCCAAAAATGGTAAAGCTCCCTTTGCTGGCTCTAACAGCCAACCAATCAGCTTGCTGCCAGTTCTTAGCAAACTTATGGAAAATAATGTTTGACCAGATACAATGCTATTTCTCTATGAACAATTTAACAACTGACCTGCAGCACGCATATAGGGAAGGACACTCAACATGTACTGCACCGACACAAATGACTGATGATTGTCTGAACGAAATTGATAATACGAATATTGTGGGAGCTGTATTGTTAGATTTCAGTGCAGCCTTAGATATTATTGAACATCATTTGTCATTAAACAAAATGTATGTGTTATGGCTTTACATAATCAGCCACATTATGGATAGAGAGCTACCAATCTAATCGAACACATAGTTTTTTTTTTTATGGAAGCTTCTCTAACGTAAAATATGTAAAGTGTGGTATTCCATAAGGTAGCTCTCTTGGCCCTTTACTGTTCTCTATATTTACTAATGATCTGCCATTAGTGTTAAACAAATCCTGTATGCAGATGATTCAACACTATACATGTCAGCACCCACAGCTAGTGAAATCACTGCAACCTTAAACAAAGAGTTGCAGTCCGTTTTAGAATGGGTGGCTAGGAATAAACTAGTCCTGAACATATCCAAAACCAAAAGCATTGTATTTCTTAGAAAAAAGGGTTCTGAGGCTGTCCCTATAGGTGAACCCTTTTTGGTTCCAGGTAGAACTATTTTGGGTTCTACCTGGAACCGAAAGGGGTTCTTCAAAGAGTTCTACTATGGGGACAGCCAGAGAACCCTTTTTTTTGCAGCCTTAGATATTCTTGACCATATAATACCAGAGTGTAGGTACTGGACATTAGCTGAATCTGGTAATGAACAATGTGGCTTTTGAGCAAGTAGATGAGACTAAAGTTCTTGGTGTTATATTATACTGAACAAAAATATAAACGTAACATGCAACAATTTCAAAGGTTTTACTGAGTTACAATTCATATAAGGAAATCAGAAATAAATGCATTTGGCCCTAATCTATGGGTTTTACATGACTGGAAATACAGATATGCATCTGTTGGTCACAGATACCCCCCCAAAAAAGTCAGGGGCATGGATGAGATAAACCAGACAGTATCTAGTGTGACCACCATTTGCCTCATGCAGCGTGACACATCTCCTTCTCATAGAGTTGATAAGGTTGTTGATTGTGGCCTGTGTAATGTTGTCCCACTCCTCTTCAATGGCTGTGTGAAGTTGCTGGATATTGGAACACGCTATCGTATACGTCGATTCAGAGCATCCCAAACATGCTCAATGGGTGACATGTCTGGTGAGTATGCAGGCCATGGAATAACTGGGACATTTTCAGCTTCCAGGAATTATGTACAGATCCTTGTGACATGGGGCCATGCATTATAATGCTGAAATATGAGGTGATGGTGGCGGATGAATGGCACGACAATGGGCTTGATGATCTCGTCACAGTATTTCTGTGCATTCAAATTGCCAAAGATAAAATGTAATTGTGTTTGGTGTCCATAGCTTATGCCTTCCCATACCATAACCCCACTGCCACCATGGGGCACTCTGTTCACAACGTTGACATCAGAAAACCGCTTGCCCACATGATGCCATACATGTGGTCTGCGATTGTGAGGCCGGTTGGACGTACTGAAAAATTCTCTAACATGATGTTGAGGCGGCTTATGGTAGAGACATTAACATTAAATTCTAATGTAACAGCCCTGGTGGGCATTCCTGCAGTCAGAATGCCAATTGCATGCTCCCTCAAAACTTGACACATCTGTGTTGTGTGACAAAACTGCACATTTTAGAGTGGCCTTTTATTGTCCCCAGCACAATGTGTACCTGTGTAATGATCATGTTTTTTAATCAGCTTCTTTTTATGCCAAACCTGTCAGGTGGATGAATTACCTTGGCAAATAAGAAATGCTCACTAACAGGGATGTAATCAAATTTGTGCGCAACATTTGAGAGAAATAATCTTTTTGTACGTATGGAACATTTCTGGGATCTTTCATTTCAGCTCATGAAACATGGGTCCAAGGCTTTACATGTTGCGTTTATATTTTTGTTCAGTGTAGATTGTAAACTGTGTAAACATGGTCAAAGCATTTTGATTATGTTGTTGTAAAGATGGGGAGAGGTCCATCTGTTATAAAGAGATGCTCTGTTTTCACATGCAAACAAACAAGTCCTACAGGCTCTGGATTTGTCGCATCTTGACTATTGCCCAGTTGTACGGTCAGATGAAGCAAAAATGTACCTAGAAAAGCTGCAGCTGACCCAGAACCGAGCAGCACGTCTGGCCATCAAATGTACATGAATTGCCGATTTCAATAACATGCACGTCAGTCTCTCTTGGTTCGGAGTGGAGGAGAGATTGACTGAATCACTGCCGGTCTTTGTAAGAAGTATTGACGTGCTGACAGTACCAAATAGACTGTTCAGTCGGTTACCACAGCTCAAAAACCCATACATACCCCACAAGATACGCAATCAAGGGTCTCTTCACAGTCCCCCAGTCCAGAACAGAGGCTGGGAGACACAGTACTGTATAGAGCAATGACTACATGGAATTCTCTTCCACCTCAGGTAACTCAGGCAAGCAATAAAATCAGTTTTAAAACAATACCTCAAGTCCATTAGTGTTCTGTATGTTGTCCTATGTTTTGTGTGGATGCCAGGAAGAATAGCTGCTGCTTCTTTAACAGCTAATGGGGATCCGAATAAAAAAAAACATAAATCTCTCTCCCTCTGTCTCATTCCCTCTCTCCTCTCCTCCAGCCACAGAGACTGTGGCTCTGCTGATTGTGGCTCAGAGAACAGCGTGAAATGCAGCCGCTGTCTGTGTGTGAGGGAGCTGACAGGATTTACGAGCGTGGAGAATGGAAATAAGAAGTGCCATTGGATGTGCCCGGTCTCCGTCCTGGAAGACTGATTGGTGTCTCCCGTCTGCCTCTGATTAGCGTGCCAGCCCAATTTCAAAATTTCCACGTCTATTTACTCTCCATCTTCATTTACATGGATCCATTAGGCCATTTTCTTCCTCCGTGTCTCAAACAGCCATGCTTATAAACATGCAGATTCACATTGACATGAGGACCAGGAAACCTGATTTGAGCTAGTCATAGCCTTGCAGTGATAGACATATGGTTAAGACTATGAATTCTTCAGCCAAGCTCTTTTCATTGAATGTTGACATTCAAGTAAACATGATTAACCCTTTGACGCATACGATCACTTATTTGTGATCATTGTTGAGTGGTCCCTTCAGCGTACGATCACAAACATGTGATTCGAACAGTAGCGACAGAACGTATGATGCAATAAATGCGTCTAAACATCATTGTTGTCTGAAAAGAGTCTCAACAATGTTTTGTACTGATGGAAAATAAAGGTCTTCACAACTTTATCCCTCAATTTCATCTTTTATTGTAAAAGATGGGATCCACAGCTAAACTCATTCCATAAACCAGTCTAAATAACAGGTTGCGCTGACAAAAAAACAAAACATAAGTTAGCGACCTAACAGCTAGACTAGTTTACAATGTACCACATCTCTGGTGAGCACAAGGGAGAAATGTAATATTGTTTTGAAAATAGATGGGTGTCAGCTAAGCTAAGAGAAAGTAAATTCTTTATTATGGCAGCCATGTTTGTTATGTTTGACTTGGCGAAAACTCCCTAATCCCAGAAGGCCATTCACTATAAAACGCAAATAAACAAAGTCAAAGATGGCTGCGTTCATTGCCTGAAAAATATGAACTTAGTTTAGCCACTTTTCAGCATATTACAAATCGTTGATGTACTTGTTACAGAGTATACAAGAACCGGAGCACATGACTTGACAAGTCATTTACCTTTTTTGACAAATCACAAAGCAAATGAAATGTTTTCACCTCACAGATCATCACGCCAAATGCAAGCCTACTGCCTAGCCTAACCATAGCGCGAAACCTAAACAGGGATGAAACCATTTTAGCGGGGTTTGTGATGGGGGGGTGGGGTAAATTTAATTTGTGGGGGGGTTTCAAGTCCATGGGGTGTCATATTACTCTGATGGAGGATTTATCAATAAATCAATAAAATAAGTTTATACGCTAAATAAAAATTTAACTACTGGAAAGGGAGGTCTGAGCTAGCAACCCTGAGGTACCAAAGTTACAATCTGATGCCGTGTTCAAAACAACTGGGAACAGGGAAAACTCCGACTTCAGTGCGTTCAAGACAACTGGGAACTCAGGAAAAACGAGCTCCGACTGGGAAAAATAGTTTTTAATTCCAACTCGGGAGCTCTGGTCTCTTTCTAGAGCTCTAACTTTCCTACCTGAAGATCATTGATGTCATGATTTGACCTAGTATTTTTCAGAGTTCACAGTTGTCTTGAAAGCACCATAAGTCACTCGAGTGAACTATCCCTTGTTATAACATCTTTGGTCTGACAGACGCTTAAATGACAACCAGAATGCATTGTATGATGTCCACAAACATGGCGCCAAACATAGCCGGCAAATAGCTTATCATTAGCTCATCATAATGAGTACAACATTCAAAAAGGTATTTTACACACATCATGTGTCCATTACAATCTATGCAAGAATCGGAAAGCATTATTCGTCACCAGAACTTGAAAACATGTGAATAAAACAAGAAATACATTATGATCCATACATACATGCGAGCATGGGCTGACCAAGTAGCAAGTGTCTTCATTGACATTTTCAACCTCTCCCTTTCCGAGTCTGTAATACCAACATGTTTTAACCTCTCTAGGCTAGATGGGAGGCTACAGTCCCACCTGACCAATATCCAGTGAAAGTGCAGGGCGCCAAATTCAAACTACAGAATTTTAAATAATTAACATTCTTGAAAATACACATGCAATATGTCAAAATAAAGCATAACTTCATGTTAATCGAGCCACGGTGTCAGATTTCAAAAAGGCTTTACGGCGACAGCAAACCATGCAATTATCTGAGGACAGCACCCCATCAAACAAACAGACAATCATATTTCATAATGCCAGGCGCGACACAACACTCAGAAATAACGATATAATTCATGCCTTACCTTTGAAGAGCTTCTTCTGTTGGCACCCCAATATGTCCCATAAACGGTCCTTTCTTTCGATTAATTCCATCATTATATCTCCAAAATGTCCATTTATTTGGCGCGTTTGATCCAGAAAAACACTGGTTCCAACTTGCGCAACATGACTAAAAAAATATCTAATAAGCTACCTGTAATCTTTGTCCAAACATTTCAAACAACTTTCCTAATACAACTTTAGGTATTGTTTTACGTAAATAATCGATCAAATTTAAGACGGGATAAACTGCGTTCAATAGCGGATAAAAACTAAGTGGAGCGAGCTTTCAGGTCGCGCGCCCCAACCACAACAGTACACTAGACTCGACCCTCGTTCTGAACAGCCCTACTTCTTCATTTCTCAAAGGAAAAACATCAACCAATTTTTAAAGACTGTTGACATCCAGTGGAAGTGATAGGAACTGTAAGCAAGTGCCTTAGAAATCTAGATCCACATAGAAACATATTGAAAAGAGAGTGACCTCAACATTTTTTCCCCCTGGATGGTTTGTCCTCAGGGTTTTGCCTGCCAAATAAGTTCTGTTATACTCACAGACATCATTCAAACAGTTTTAGAAACTTCAGAGTGTTTTCTATCCAAATCTACTAATAATATGCATATCCTAGCTTCTGGGCCTGAGTAGCAGGTAGTTTACTTTGGGCACACTTTTCATCCGGACGTGAAAATACCGCCCCCTAGCCTAGGGAGGTTAAGCAGACCACATAGTGCCTGTGCCCAAGAACACTAAGGTAACCTGCCTAAATGACTACCGACCCGTAGCACTCACATCTGTAGCCATAAAGTGCTTTGAAAGGCTGGTCATGGCTCACATCAACACCATCATCCCAGCAACCCTAGATCCACTCCAATTTGCATACTGCCCCAACAGATCCACAGATGATGAAGTCTCTATTGCACTCCACTTTGACCTTTCCCACCTTGACAAAAGGAACACCTATGTGAGAATGCTATTCATTGACTACAGCTCAGCGTTCAACACCATAGTGCTCTCAAAGCTCATCAATAAGCTAAGGACCCTGGGACTAAACACCTCCCTCTGCACCTGGATCCTGGACTTCCTGACGGGCCTCCACCAGGTGCTAAGGGTAGGTAACAACACAGGGGCCCTCAGGGGTGCGTGCTCAGCCCCCTCCTGTACTCCTTGTTCACTCATGACTGCACAGCCAGGCACGACTCCAACACCATCATTCAATTTGCCAATGACACAACAGTGGTAGGCCTGATCAACGACAGCAACGAGACAGCCTATAGGGAGGTCAAAGACCTGGCCGTGTGGTGCCAGGACAACAACCTCTCCCTCAACGTGATCAAGACAAAGGAGATGATTGTGGACTACAGGAAAAAGAGGACCGAGCACACCCCCATTCTCATCAACGGGGATGCAGTGGAGCAGGTTGAGAGGTTGAGAGTTCCTTGGTGTCCACATCAACAACAAACTGACATGGTCCAAGCACACCATGACAGTCGTGAAGCGAACACAACAAAACCTATTCCCCCTCAGGAGACTGAAAAGATTTGTCATGGGTCCTCAGATCGTTAAAAGGTTCTACAGCTGCAGGAGAGCATCCTGACGGGCTGCATCGCTGCCTGGTATGGCAACTGCTCAGCCTCCGACCGCATGGCACTGCAGAGGTTAGTGCGAACGGCCCAGTACATCACTGGGGCCAAGCTTCCTGCCATCCAGGACCTCTATACCAGGCGGTGTCAGAGGAAGGCCATAAAAATTGTCAAAGACGCCAGCCACAATAGTCATAGAATGTTCTCTCTGCTACCACACAGCAAGCGGTACCGGAGCGCCAAGTCTAGTTCCAAGAGGCTTCTAAACAGCTTCTACCCCGAAGCCATAAGACTCCTGAACATCTAGTCAAATGGCTACCCAGACTATTCACATTGCTGCCCCCCCCCCCCCCCTCCACACACACACACACACCACTGCAACTCTCTGTTGTCATCTATGCATTGTCACTTTAACTCTACCTACATGTACATACTACCTCAACTAACCGGTGCCCCCGCACCCCCCTGTATTGTTATTTTATTTTTTACTGCTGCTCTTTAATTACTTGTTACTTTTATCTCTTATTCTTATCCGGATTCTTTGAAACTGCACTGTTGGTTAGGGGCTCGTAAGTAAGCATTTCACTGTACGGTCTACACCTGTTGTATTCTGCGCATGTGATTAATAACATTTGATTTATATACGGTGTGCTACAGCAGAAACGATAACACGATATACAGAAATAAGCCACTTACTTTGATAGGAACGCACACATGTCCTAAGTAAAATTTGTAAGGGAAACAGCCATGAAGGCAATGCAGGCTTTAGCCAGATAATGTGATAGGGGAAAACGTTTGTGCAAGGCCTGTTCTGCCTAGAGATGCACAATGTCTTCATACTTGATCTGGGGAATCACTAGGGAATTGCTTGAGCTCTCCTTGAAGAGAAAAGTTTGTTGAAGAGAAAAGTTTGTCCAGCTCACTAAAGCCTCAAACATAAATTGTCCGCAACAGTGAAATGGGCTACTTCTTATGTGAATTCATTCAAAATGTTGTTAGAAAATAAAACTTGTTGGAAAATAATGACAAGTTGAAACATAGCCTATAGATAATTAACAGGCAGCGTGCCTTGGTTTGAGGGCAGCACGGGTAACTGTCCTGTTGCGTAACAATCACATTTTGGAAGAGTGAGAACATTCTGACATCATGCGCCTAAAAAAACTCACACAGTGGTGATGGTTAGAGATATTTGGAACTCACGCATGAAAAGGTTAAATGAGTTGCATGAGTGAACCATGATAATGTAATGAACATACAGTAGTTTCAAGTCTCAATGTGAAGACTGTATCATAGGCCTGATTCAATTAAAACCAAATACCGGGTTTCTGGTTTTAATAACAGTGTGAAGCAAAAACACACACAATGGTGAGGTAAGTGTGGAGAGGATTTACTTCGACATGTATTGTTTACCCTTTTCTGTCACTAGTCCTATGTTTTCCCTGGTGTCCTTGGCTCAGGTTCAATGGGAATATAGGTCAAGTGTGTGTTTGTGTGTGTGCGACATGCAAAACAACATCAAGAATGGTGCTCCTAGGTACAGAAATTGGAAGTCTGCTCTAAATTCCTTCCATGAATTGTAGGCTACTGTATCCAGACACAGACAGGACACTTCAAAAGCACCACTGGAACAATCCAGCCTGGAGGCAGCCATCAGCTGTCAAACAGCCTGCACACTCCCCCTCTTCCTCCCATGACAGCCCCAGCCCCAGCCACCTCTGTAGCAGTCAGAGATAATTTCCTGGACAGGAGCGAGAAGGCAATGGTTCAAGTAGGGAAGAAACACAACATTGATGTTCTCTAGAGTCCAGACCTCAGAAGGTATTTTTCACAGAATTAAGTGTGAATATTAACACCCACTCTTCAAAATCTTTCTGTTTTGTTTTTGATGTGGCCCTGATGGATACCCCTCAGGATATCTTATCAGCACTCAAAACAGCCCCTTTTCCATAGATTATACATATGAAAACAGGGAGATAAAAGTCATAAAACAAAAGAGAAAAAGGTTTCTCACTCACGTAAGAGCTTTGGGGAGGGTTGAAATCGCTTGAAACGATCTCGTCTTATCTTTCTCTGACAGCCAAGGAACTGTCTGCTTATAATTTACGTGTCCTTCGTTTTTTTTCTCATTTTTTGCAAAACACATTTTGTACTCGTCTGCTTAGACTGACACTTGATTTCCCTAAAGCGACAACGAGATATTATTCAGGCACGCATGACGGTTTCAGGTAACAAAACAATTTCTGTGGTGTTAAGGTAGGAGGAGTGTCTGAGAGAGCCAGAGTATGAGCTGCCTCAGAGGGATCCTACTCAAGTGGCTTTAGCAGGATGAATCCGGCCTTGTACAGTCGCCACATGTTTCTGTGTCAACACTTGACAGGAAATCCCAGAGAAACACAACAAACAACAAGTGAAGAGAAACCTGTAGGGGATCTTCTTAATGGCATAACATCATGGACAATATTCCTTTGATGGTCACATTAGCATTCTGTTGTGCTTCTGGGTGATGTAATAATGCTGCCTGGCATGCTAGTTTGTTTGGTTATGGTTTCCCCTATATGCCAGAGATTTTTCATGTCCCTGAAACAGAATGTAATGGCAAAGAGAGGGTCATTGCTCAGAATCTTGAGTAGTCAATGTGAGGAATAACACAAGTGAAAATTACATGAAGGGTGTCCCTACACTGAAAACAGCATCACTGCAACAATGTTTGTGCTGCCTATATCCTGACACAGCTACAGGCATTAAAAACTGAAGCATAAAGTAAGCTCTTTGAACTAGTCTTTTTTTCCAACATATGTTTCATTGTGCAATTCTAATATAAAACTAACTGCAGTGTCAGTCGATGAAGCTAGGAGAGCACGATTAATGTTTTTTGTGTAAATTTTTTTAAATAACCTAGGTGGACCCCCACTGTAAATCAGGAAGACCACCGACCTTACATAACACGGAATGATTAGCTAGAGTAGCTCAATGCCCAGGTCCCTACTTAAAGTGACTATTCAAGTTCTTCTCTTTCTAAGGGAATGATGAGGGGACAGTTTATTCTCGTAGCCCCATTGCCTAGTAGTGGCAGCATGTATATGACACTTGACTATTCTTGAATCTTGACTTAACTTTACTTTGTAAAATGTAGAATTGTCATGGAAGGTACAACCAAAGCCATACATGGTATTTTGTGTTCTGCTTTACATTCGCTGTATACTGAAAAATAGTATGTATTTCTCAGTTTTAATTTCTCTCAACATCTGTTAACATTGTGTTACATGTTTTCTTCCATTATGTAACTGTATTTCCTAAGACCTTAGATTCACTTGCCAGTACTCAAGCCATGGCAATTTGCAAAGGACGGTACAATCCCTCAATGGATAGTGAAGCTCTGTCATCTGATGCCTGATGGTTGATGGGCTGTGGGTCACCCTGATTTGCAGAGCAGATAGGATGGCCCTGGAGAGTGCACTGTGCTAATTAGCTGGGTGGTTAGCTTCAGGGTCAACTGCAGGTCAGGCCTCCAGGTCATGGGGGAGCCCAGTGCTGACTACTGTACTACAGTGTTGAAGCCACCAGGTTTCAGATTCTTTTACACTGTTGTGCATGGACATTATGGGACAATTGATTAGCTGCATGAGAGACTGGACCCTTTTTTGTTGGAGTGCTTTTGAGGGGGTTGCTAAGTTTGATGATGTTTTAAATCAGGAGGATAGGGTAGTGATCACCTGTGATAATGATTCAATATCAGTGCTCTTATCTTAAATCAAATAGCTTACCTACAACATATACAGTGCCTTCAGACCCCTTTACCTTTTTCCCACATTTTGTTATCTTTTATGGCTGCAGGGGCAGTATTGAGTAGCTTGGATGAAAGGTGCCCATTTCAAACGGCCTGCTCCTTAGTCATAGTTCCTAATATTTGCATATTATTATTAATATTGGATAGAAAACACTCCAAAGTTTCTAAAACTGTTTGAATTATTTCTCTGAGATTAACAGAACTCATATTGGCAGGCAAAATCCTGAGTTGAAATCAAACCGGAAGTCAGAAATCTGAGGTTGTCTGTATTCAACAGTCCCAAAAGAATTCCAAATGACGTATGGCTGAAGTTGCACTGCCTAGGGATTCCACTAGATGTCAGCAATAAATATAAATTCCAGTGAGACCTCTATGGTGTTCTGGGAGATAATGAGAGCAGAATCAGTCAGGTGACCATCAAGCACCCATTTCCTGATCATGCGTTTTCTTCATGCAAGCCACTGCTGTTCCATGGCTCACGCAGACAGAAGGAATATTCCGGTTGGAACTTTATTGAAGCTATATGTTAAAGACATCCTAATGATTGATTCAGTACTTAGTTTGAAATGTTTCTTCGACTGGTAATATCACATTTTGAAGTTTTTGTCCGATATGAAGCTGACCAGAATTAGCGTTTGGATATGTTTACCAAACGCGCTAACAATTGGACATAAATAACGGATTTTTTCGAACAAAACAAACATTTATTGTGCACCTGGAGTTTCTGCTAAGCCTTCTGATCGAAACCAACAAAGGTAATGAAATATTTATAATATATTTTGTTGTTTATAGTGACGCTATCTTTGTTAGCTGTGACATGCTAATTTGAGCGCCGTCTCAGATTATAGCGTGCAGTTATTTTTCCTTAAAGTTTTTTTTAAATCTGACATTGCGGTTGCATTAAGGAGAGGTATATCTATAACTCAATGTGTATAACTTGTATTATCATCTATATTTATGATGAGTATTCATGTTGAAACGACGGGCTATGCAAAGTAACTTGATGTTTTTGCATTTAGTGATTCTTGTAGCCTCAATGTAAACTCAGATTTTTTTATATAAATATGAATTGAATCAAACAAAAAACGCATGTATGGTGTAACATGAAGTCCTATGAGTGTCATCTGATGAAAATAATCGAAGGTTAGTGAATCATTTTATCTCTGTTCTGGTTTTTGTGATGCTATCATTAGCTGGGAAAAATGCTATGATTATTTTTAGTTTTGTGGTGACCTAACATAATCGTTTGTAGTGCTTTCGCTGAAAAGCCTATTTGAAATCGGACACTTTGGTGGGATTAACAACAAGATTACCTTTAAAATGATATAAGACACATGTATGTTTGAGGAATTTTAATTATGAGATTTATGGTTTTTGAATTTGGCGCCATGCACTTGGACTGGCTGTTGTCATATTGATCCCGACTTAGGGCTTGCAGCCCAAAGAAGTTTTAAGTTCCAGCCTTATTCAAAAATGGATTAAATAAAAACAATTGCTCAGCAGTCTACACACAATACCCCATAATGACCAAGCGAAAACAGGTATTTAGAAAAGGTTTAAAAAAAAAACAAACACCTTATTTAGATAAGTATTCAGACCCTTTCCTATGAGACTCCAAATTGAGCTCAGCTACATCCTGTTTCCATCTGTGGTAAATTCAATTGATTGGACATGATATGGGAAGGCACACACCTGTCTATATAAGGTCCTACAGTTGACAGTGCATGTCAGAGCAAAAACTTAGCCATCAGGTAGTAAGAATTGTCTGTAGAGCTCCGAGACAGGATTGTGTTGAGGCACAGATCTGGGGAAGGGTACCAAAACATTTCTGCAGCATTGAAGGTCCCCAAGAACACAGTTCATTCTTGAATGGAAGAAGTTTGGAACCACCAAGACACTTCCTAGAGTTGTCCGCCCGGCCAAACTAAGCAATTGGGGGTGAAGGGCCTTTGTCAGGGAGGCGACCAAGAACCCGATGGTCACACTGACAGAGCTCTAGAGATCCTCTGTGGAGATGGAAGAACCATCCAGTAGGACAACCATCTCTGCTGCACTCCACCAATCAGGACTTTATGGTAGTGGCCAGCCTGCTTGGAGTTTGCCAAAACGCACCTAAAGACAAGATTCTCTGGTCTGATAATACCAAGATTGAAAACTTTGGCCTGAATGCCAAGTGTCATGTCTGGAGGAAACCTGGCACTTCCCTACGGTGAAGCATGGTGGTGGCAACATCATGCTGTGGGGATGTTTTTCAGCGGCAGGGACTGGGAGACTAGTCAGGATCGAGGCAAAGATGAACGGTGCAAAGTACAGAGAGACCTTTGATGAAAACCTGTTCCAGAGCGCTCAGGGCCTCAGACTGGGGCGAAGGTTCACCTTGCAAAATGACAATGACTCTAAGCACACAGCCAAGACAACGCAAATGACTTCGGGACACGTCTCTGAATGTCCTTGAGTGGCCCAGCCAGATCCTGGACTTGAACCTGATCTAACATCTCTGGAGAGACCTGAAAATAGCTGTGCAGTGACGCTCCCCATCCAACCTGACAGAGCTTGAGAGGATTTGCAGAGAAGAATGGGAGAAACCTGTCTAAAAACCTGTTTTTACTTCGTAATTATGGGGTATTGTGTGCAGATTGATAAGGGAACCAAAAACCATTCAATCAATGTTTGAATAAGGCTGTAACCTAACAAAATGTTGAAAAAAGTCAAGGGGTCTGAATACTTTTTGAAGGCACTGTATGTAATGACTTGAATGTTGAATGGCAAACAATATAGAATAGTAAATATACCAAAAGTTTTTTCCAGAGTAAAGTGGATCAATTATACATGTATCATTGGTGAGATGCAGTTGCGTTGACCAGTTGAGAGAATCAAAGCTACTAGGATGACTAAAAGCCAAGTATGTCATTGTTTTCAGTCACAAGCTTGGCCAACTGAGCCTGGGGATTTTGGATCCACAACGTGCAATGAGGTTTTGCATTTAAATGGTGTCTGTGTGATTCCAACAGCACATAGGTAAAGGCCAAGATTGCAGCATGGTGTAGTTTTTATAATTTTCAAAATTTTCTGATCACCATCGTTCTTGGAACTACTACAGCTGCTGAGGACAACTGGCATAGGGACTGGCACAGGTTAAAGACATGTCCCCAGCACCTACACACCTAGCCTACATAGACATGGTCTCTATCAATGTATTTATGCTGTGGATGTTTGCAGTGACAGACCAGCATTAGCAGATTATCTGTAGTTTATTCTCTATGTATGAGTAAAATAGATAGGTGAGACGAAGCGCCTTCATGTGATTATGCAGGTGCAATGATGGATGGTCCATCACCCTTGTTTGGTTTGTGAAGGTGTATCTTATAAAATAACCACGTCTCTCCGATGTCTCTATTACGTTGAGGAGAAGTAATTCCGTACTTCATCTATCACCTACAGGTAAATTGAAGATTTTGTCAAAGATTTTTTGTTTGTTTTCAGGTTCTATATTAGCTGGCAAGCTGTATACAAATCAAACGGTATTTGTCACATGCTCCAAATACAACAGGTGTAGAATATACCATGAAATGCTTACTTACGAGCCCTTTCCCAGCAATGCGGAGTTTAAATAAATAAAAAAGGAAATAGTAACACAATAAAATAACTATAACAAGGCGATATACAAGGAGTACTGGTACCGAGTCAATGTGCCAGGGTACGAGGTAGTTGAGGTAATACAGTTGAAGTCGGAAGTTTACATACACCTTAGCCAAATACATTTAAACTCAGTTTTTCACAATTCCTGACATTTAATCCTAGTAAAAATTCCCTGTCTTAGGTCAGTTAGGATCACCACTTTATTTTAAGAATGTGAAATGTATGAATAATAGTAGAGAGAATGATTTAGTTCAGCTTTTATTTCTTTCATCACATTCCCAGTGGGTCAGAAGTTTACATACACTCTATTAGTATTTGGTAGTATTGCCTTTAAATTGTTTAACTTGGGTCAAATGTTTCAGGTAGCCTTCCACAAGCTTCTCACAATAAGTTGGGGGAATTTTGTCCCATTCCTCCTGACAAAGCTAGTGTAACTGAGTCAGGTTTGTAGGCCTCCTTGCTCGCACATGCTTTTTCAGTTCTGCCCACACATTTTCTATGGGATTGAGGTCAGGGCTTTGTGATGTCCACTCCAATACCTTGACTTTGTTGTCCTTAAGACATTTTGTCACAACTTTGGAAGTATGCTTCGGGTCATGGTCCATTTGGAAGACCCATTTGCGACCAAGCTTTAACTTCCTGACTGATGTCTTGAGATGTTGCTTCAATACATCCACATAATTTTCATACCTCATGACGCCATCTATTTTGTGAAGTGCACCAGTTTCCTTCAGCATCTTCACAAGGTCCTTTGCTGTTGTTCTGGGATTGATTTGTACTTTTCGCACCAAAGTACGTTCATCTCTAGGAGACAGAACGCGTCTCCTTCCTGACTGGTATGACGGCTGCGTGGTCCCATGGTGTTTGTACTTGCGTATTATTGTTTGTACAGATGAACGTGGTACCTTCAGGCGTTTGGAAATTGCTCCCAAGGATGACCCAGACTTGTGGAGGTCTACAATTTTTTTTCTGAGGTCTTGGATGATTTCTTTTGATTTTCCCATGATGTCAAGCAAAGAGGCACTGAGTTTGAAGGTAGGCCTTGAAATACATCCACAGGTACACCTTCAATTGACTCAAATTATGTCAATTAGCTTATCAGAAGCTTCTAGAGCCATGACATAATTTTCTGAAATTTTCCAAGCTGTTTAATTAACGGCACAGTCAACTTAGTGTATGTAAACTTCTGATCAACTGGAATTATGATACAGTGAATTATAAGTGAAATAATCTGTCTGTAAACAATTGTTGGAAAAATGACTTGTGTCATACACAAAGTAGATGTCCTAACCGACTTGCCAAAACTATAGTTTGTTAACAAGAAATTTGTGGAGTGGTTGAAAAACGAGTTTTAATGACTCCAACCTAATTGTATGTAAACTTAAGAATTCAACTGTAGGTTGGGGTAAAAATGACTAGGCAATCAGGATAGATGATAAATAGAGTAGCAGCAGCGTATGTGAAGAGTGTGAAAGTGTGTGTGTGTGTGCGTGCGTGTGTTGGAGTGTCAGTGTAGTGTGTGTGGGTAGAGTCCAGTGAGTGTGTATAGAGCAAGTGCAAGAGAGTCAGTGAAAAAAAATGGGATCAATGCAAATAGTCTGGTTAGCCATTTCATTAACTGTTCATCAGTCTCATGTCTCCTGGAGCCTTTTTGGTCCCAAGTCCTCACTTGCCGTGAGGAAGCAGAGAGAACAGTCTATGACTTGGGTGGCTGGAGTTTTTGAAATTGTTTAGTGCCTTCCTCTGAAAACCGGCCAGTATAGAGGTCATGGATGGCAAGGAGCTTGGTCCCAGTGATGTATTGGTCCATACACACTACCCTATGTAGCGCCTTACGGTCGGATGCCAAGCAGTTGTCATACCAAGGGGTGATGCAGCCAGTCAAGATGCTCTCAATGTTGCAGCTGTAGAACTTTTTGAGGTTCTGAGGGCCCATGCCAAATCTTTTCAGTCTCCTGAGGGGGAAGAGGCGATGTCGTACCCTCTTCACGAATGTGTTGGGGTATTTGGGCCATGATAGGTCCTCCCTATAGGCTGTCTCATCATCGTTGCTGATTAGGCCTGCCACCGCCATGTCGCTGGCAAACTTAATGATGGTGTTGGAGTCAAGCGCGGCCACACAGTCATGGGTTAACAGGGAGTAAAGAAGGGGACTAAGCAGGCACCCCTAAGGAGCTCCCGTGTTGAGGGTCAGCGTGGCAGATGTGTTGTTGCCTACACTCATCATATGGGGGCGGCTCATTAGGAAGTCCGAGATCCAGTTGCAGAGGGAGGTGTTTAGTCCCATGGTACTTATCTTTAGCTTGGAGGGCACAATGGGTTGAATGCTGACCTGTAGTCAATGAACAGCATTCTCACGTAGGTGTTCCATTTGTCCAGGTGGGAAAGGGCAGTGTGGAATTTGTGATAGAAAAATTACGTATTTACCTGATTTATTTGATTATAATGGTTAACAATTAATATTTAACTAATTGTGAGATATTTCTGTCTTACTAATGCTGTGTTTTTATGGTCTCCACTCTAGTTCTCTGCAGCTAATCTGGAAGTATGGTCACTAGAGATGGCTTGAGATGACAAATGAGTTAAAGACTGCATTACATAGACAAGAATGTGTTTTACTGAAGATAGCTTAGGAGTAGAACAATCCATCATTGTCTCAAAATCAACCTTGCATCTGGGAAACTAAGCAAGGGAGGGGTGAAACCAGCCAAGACTTAGCAGTCTCATTATTGCAATAATTAAATCGATATTGAATAAAGATGATTGTTTGAAGAAATGGCAAATAGAGATTGCATCATCTGTGGATCTGTTGGGGCGGTATGCGAATTGGAGTGGGTCCAGGGTGTCTGGGATGATGGTGTTGATGTGAGCCATGACCAGATTTTCAAAGCCTTTCAAAGAGACTGAAATACATACCAAATTAAGTTAAATGTACTATTTCTATCAATATTGTGGGAATTGAATTCATGAATTAAGCCCATCATTGGGAATGTTTACTTTTACTCTGGTTGGATTGATCTGATGTTTCCTTGTTTCAGCACTACAAGACAGCTGTTGGGAGACAGGCTTGCATTTACTCTCAATCAAAATGATGGAAGAAAGCTATTCTGATCTTGGTAAACAATTACTAAATGTAAATGACTAATTGTGTCATAGCCTATGATGGGATATGTCAAATAGAAGGAAATGAGTCAGGTGTCCTTTTGCTAAGTAATCAGCATTCTCAAAAGTGATTTTATACATTATAGATGGGACGATAGATTTTGAGCCAGCAATACATCTTGAAGTTAATTTTCCCCCTCATAATTTCTCTGTCAACACTCCATATTACAGAATGAAATTTGGCACACCGGTTGAGAAGGCTGGATAGAAATATAGCATTCTCCCATAGGGATTCTTTAAGAAGACATTCAACAAATTCCAAAAAGTTGTCAACACTGACACGCGAATAACAGAGAAATATTAATTATGGCTTCCATTGGAATATTTGAAGAGGTGTTGTTGACTTAATTAAAACCAATATTTTTTCTGCTATCTCTTCCAACAAAAACATTTGGAAAGATAATTAATTACATGGGGTCTAACTGGCTGATATTTAATTTCTGTTGAATGAGAAACAGAAAAAGATTTTTCAGAATTAGTATTACAGATCATACAGTCTCATTCAAAGTGAGAATGCGGCGGCTCTAAGTTCTATGTTCCGAGCTGTGACCTATCCAAACTGAAACCTCTGTTTCATCTCCAATAGCTATCTAGCTAGCTAACACCACTCAGATGAGTGCTAGCTAGCTAAACAACAGGCAAAGAAAGCTAGCTAGCTGTATTTAGTTATGGAAGGATTTACACAGATTACTTCAGCCTGGAATTAGCTAAATAGCTAGAGTCAGACAACAGCTGATCTTGACACATAGCTAGCTACTAGCTAGCTCACATCCGGATGACAATTAGCGAGCTAGCTAGCTAGTCAATCATACCCAAACAGTGATAAGTTAAAAGCCAACACATAGCTTTGGAGAACTGCCACGCTAGTAACACTGCATTACTAAACCCAAGCTAACTATTTAGCTAGCCACTCTGTAGTCAAAGAACTAGCTTGGGGTATCTACGGTCAGACAACAAAAACACTGCCAGCTCCCACATCTCCTCGAACAAGATCAGACAGCACCCAATAAGAAACTAGCTGAAAATGAATTGCCTTGCTAAGAAACAATTTGCTGTTCAATGTAGTGTACATGCTCACTAGATCAATACACCAGACATCCATTGCTTAACATAGCTAAGCATTCAAAAGAGATTGCAGGTTCTTACCTCATGATGCAAATTCAGTACTTATGTATTTGTTAATTTGTCAGGGACCAAGTACAACATGCCATTTTGTGTGTGTCTCACTGTGTCTGTCACCAGGACGAAACCTCCTCTGTTGAATGTCTCCTCTGTCCCAGTTCAACCACGATGAGCTGTTCGCGTTGTCTGTGAATGCATCCACACACACATACACACACACACACACACACACAAACACACAAACACAAACACAAACACAACTGTAAATCTACCATACACTAACGAAAAACAATTAACAAACCAATCAGTAATTTGGAACTGATGATTCACTATAATGAGATGGGAAGTGAGTACTACTTAGCATCGCTGAGATAGTTGTATTGTAGCATGAGGTCATAATAAAGACAGACGTAGACATGCTCACCTCCTCTCTATTGTGCCTCTTTCTCGTTCTTCCCTTTTTTACTTTTCTTTTCTGGCACCCACTCCTGAAATAGAAGTTTAATGAGACTCTATTGAACAAGAAGGCAGGCCGGTCCAGTTTATTATCCTCCAGCAGTCTCTAATAATGGTCACATTGTTTAGATCATACACAACTATTATACAGTCTGCTACATTAGCTAGTAACACCGTTAACTACATTAGATTAAGTTACATTAACACAGGGTTGAAGTCTACATCATCCTATATTACAGTAAAATCCATTAGGCCTCATTAATGTGTGTGTGAGTGTGTTGCACCTGGAACTGAGGCCAGTTGGTGGGCATGTCTGGACTGTGGGTGTTCCACCAGCACAGATCGTCCTGATGGCCATGAGAGTGTTGTGGAGATCATTACAGTATACAAGAGGAATTTCTTTACCTTCCCTGGAGAGGTGGAAAGAGAGTAAAGGGGAGAGACATTAGAGCAGGCCAGATCCAGCCTGTTTATTAACTTAGACTGGCCCTTTGATCAATTCTGAACATTAATTCAGACTGGCATTTCGCGTATGCTCTATGTTATACTGATCGTGCTATATTATTTTGTGCGTGTAGATATGATTGTCCTTGTTCGATACAGCCATTTTACGGCAAATCTGACCATAATTCTATCCTCCTGATTCCTGCTTACAAGCAAAAATGAAAGCAGGAAGCACCAGTGACATGGTAATAAAAAAGTGATCAGATGAAGCAGATGCTAAGCTACAGGACTGTTTTGCTAGCACAGACTGGAGCATGTTCTGGGATTCGTCCGATGGCATTGCGTACACCACATCAGTCACTGGCTTCGCCAATAAGTGCGTTGATGACGTCGTCCCCACAGTGACTGTACGTACATACCCCAACCAGAAGCCATGGATTACAGGCAACATCCGCACTGAGCTAAAGGCTAGAGCTGCCACTTTCAAGGAACGGAACACTAACCCAGAAGCTTATAAGAAATCCCGCTATGCCCTCCAACGAACCATCAAACAGGCAAAGCGTCAATACAGGACGAAGATCGTTTCGTACTACACCGACTCTGACGCTCGTCAGATGTGGCAGAGTTGGCAAACTATTGCAGACTACAAAGGGAAGCACAGCCGAGAGCTGCCCAGTGACACGAGCCTATCAGACGAGCTGAATTAGTTATATGCTTGCTTCAAGGCAAGTAACACTGAAACATGCATGAGAGCATCAGCTGTTCCGGACAACTGTGTGATCACTCTCTCCGTAGCTAGAAGTTAGAAATTTAAACAGGTCAATATTCACAAGGCCACAGGGTCAGACGGATTACCAGTACGTGTACTCCGAGCATGCGCTGACCAACTGGCAAGTGTCTTCACTGACATTTTTAACCTCTCCCTGTCTGAGTCTGTAATACCAACATGTTTCAAGCAGACCATCATAGTCCCTGTGCCCAAGAACACTAAGTTAACCTGCCTAAATGACTGCCAACCTGTAGCATTCACGTCTGTAGCCATAAAGTGCTTTGAAAGGCTGGTCATGGCTCACATCAACACCATTATCCCAGAAACCCTAGGCCAACTCCAATTTGCATACTGCCCTAACAGATCCACAGATGATGCAATCTCTATTGTACTCCACACTGCCCTTTCACACCAGGACAAAAGGAACACCTATGTGAGAATAATATTCATTGACTACAACACCATAGTGCCCTCAAAGCTCATCACTAAGCTAAGGACCCTGGAACTAAACACCTCCCTCTGCAACCGGATCCTGGACTTCCTGACGGGCCGCCCCCAGGTGGTAAGGGTAGTTAACAACACATCTGCTGCGCTGATCCTCAACACTCGGACCCCTCAGGTGTGCGTGATCAGTCCCCTCCTGTTCTCCCTGTTCACTCATGACTTCACCACAAGAAGGCGCATGACGAGGCTGAAGAAATGTGGCCAGCACCTAAAACCCTCACAAAATTTTAAAGACGCACACTTGAGAGCATCCTGTTGGGCAGTATCACCAACCCGGGAAGGCAACTGCACCAACTGCCCAGGACTCTCCAGAGGGTGGTGCGGTCTGCCCAACACATCACCGGGGGCAAACTACCTGCCCAGGACACCTACTGCATCCGATGTCACAGGAAGGCAAACAAGATCTTCAAGGACAACAACCACCCAAGCCACTGCCTATCATCCAGAAGGCGAGGTCAGTTCAGGTGCATCAAAGCTGGGACCGAGAGACTAAAAAACAGCTTCTATCTCAAGGCCATCAGACTGTTAAATAGCCATCATTAGCATATTTTAGGCTGCTACCTATATATATAGATTTGAAATCACTGGCCACTTTAATAACTGGAACACGAGTCACTTGAATAATGTTTAGCTATATTGCATTACTCATCTCATATGTATATACTGTATTCTATTCTACTGTATCTTAGTCTATGCCGCTCTGACATTGGTTGTCCATACATTTTTATATTCCATTCCTTTACTTAGATTTGTGTGTATTGTTGTGACATTGTTAGATATTACTTGTTAGATATTACTGCACTGTTGAAGGTAGAAACACAAGCATTTCGCTACACGCACAATAACATCTGCTAAACACGTGTATGTGATCAATACGATTTGATTTGATTTGTCCTCACTCTTGCCGTCATCATTCTCCAGTGAGAAAAGGTGGCGGTACTGGGGAGCTTCCCCCGATCTCACTGGCCAGACTGCAAGCATTTCTCTCTGCCAGAAGTCGTCCGAGGCACCCCTCTCCAGAGGAACACTGAGGGGGGAGAGAGGAAGGGAGAGAGAAAGAGGGGAAGACAGAGGGTATAGATTGTAGGAGAGAAAATGTACATGATTTTATCAGTAAGGACCTACGCCAAGGGAGACATTGTTTGTTAATGGGGAAGGAGCAACCCCTTCATTGCACAGCATATTTGTTTGTTTTGGCAGGGGATGCATAGAATGCATCCCGCTGAGAATTCAACAACAATCAGGAAAAACATATCAAATCAAATTGTATTTGTCACATGCGCCGCATACAACAGGTGTAGCCCTTACCGTGAAATGCTTACTTACAAGCCCTTAACCAACAATGTAGTTCAAGACATTGAGTTAAGAAAAAAAATACTAAATAAACTAAAGTAAAAAATATATAATCAAAAAGTAACACAAGAAAATTACGTAACAACAACGAGGCTAGACCTAGTCAATGTACGGTCAAAGTAATGTATAGCTAGCTAAGTCAAAAATAGTTAAATAGCTGGCCAGCTAACGTAAACTCGTACATCGCCTTGGTCCGTACAATTGCCCTTATTTTAGCGCACCAAAAACGTAATACTTCCAGATCAACTGTAATGCCAATACCATTGTAATGCACAATTTCTCCCCTTTCCAACAAAATCGATTACATGACCTAAACACTGCCCGTTTCTGCATAATTCAAGCAGGCAATGAGCCATGTCGGGTCTTTTTAAAAATGGCGGGTGGGGAAGCGAAACTAATGCGTGGTAGTGAGAAGGACAGATGTCGTGTGGGAAAATTGCTTTTTTTCACTCGATCTGTCCAACTTATCACCTTATCGACTCTAAAATGTAAATAAAACACTATAAAGAGTTTATATAATGTGGCATTACATACCTATTTGAAGGTTTGTGTCGAATTTGAATCTGGTTTTTAGGGCGGTGCTAAAGTGATCTTAGAAGTAAACAGCAGCTTTGAGAATGATGATCGCATGCAATGATGACGAAAAAAATTACTAGGTATCCCCTCTTACCCCCGTCACTGTCCCATTTCTTGTTTTTAATCGATGAGAGAAGTGCTACGCCTGGTGGAGAGAGATTGTAAGACGGAAATAGTTGCTTAATGCGTGCTGTACGTTACGACATGACACGTCAAGATGTAACGGAGGGTCAGTTTTTTTCAACTTTTCTCCAATACTATAGAGCCATTACCATGTCGATCAACACATGAATAAAAACCTAGTTCAGACCCCCGATTTTGAAGTCAAGACAGTCGCTACAGTCCCATTAGTTTTCTTTGTAGCCTCGTTTGAATGTCGCGGATACGCACATTTGTACGGAATGGGGTGAGTTTACGTTAGCTAATGTTACAACTTTAACACTAGCTAACGTTTAGTTAACGTTCATTGACAAGCTAGCAGGAAGAGGTGAGGCTAACTAACAAGCCTAGTTACAGTTGTTAATGATGTCCATTGACCAATAGTTACATCACCACCATTTTTGCCACTACGCTGTGTAGCTAGCTAATGCAAGGCTGTGGTGCTACCTTGGCTAGTTACCGAGCTAGCTGGCTAGATAACTGACAGTACTGTGTCAAATACATATATCTAGCTAACATAGGTACAACATTACACAACAGATAAAAGGGAAATTAAAATATTTGGATACAGTGATGGTTAACCTCACCAGCTAGTAAAGCTAGCTAACATTAGCTAGCCAACGTTGTGAACTAATTGAGCAAACCTATTTGTAACATTAGCTGGCATTATTATCTTATGAAATAATTAGCTAGCTAGCTATTAATGTTCATATTGCTTGTGCTAGTTAGCTAGCTACCTAACTAGCTAGGTGGCTAGCTAACTAGTGTCTATTTTCAATGTGTAACCACATATTTGTAAAGTTAATAAATCTTACCTAGAAAGTATGCCCTCCCTCCAGTTTGACGATGTCCAGTACAGTATCCACTTGCCTCGAAAGACTACTAGCTAGCTAACTAACAGACGAGCGTGAGTGTCCCCAATGCCATGGTCCCCACACGATCTCCCACGAGAAGGGGGTAGTTGCAGCCCAATATGGCAACCAGAGTATGGGTGAGCAGGTGTGTCGAAAGGAAAGTAGTGGGCGTTTTGATTGAGCTGTGTTTTTTACCTTCCGTTTCTTACCATGCAACTACCGTATATTGCGATACCATACTGTGAGAGTTTCAACTTCTGTTATGAAGCCAGAGGATGAGTCTGAGTTGTATTTCACTGTTAGTTTTACACAAATAATTGCGTATTTTCAGTTATAAAACTGACGATTTACTATTTTTGATTAACAGTACTGATGATGGGTGTACTGTTGCTTCATTGTTGTATACTTCTGCTTACAGTGACTGTAGTGCTTGTCAAGCGGGAGCGAAGTGCACTGTGTCCCGGTTGCCATTCATGCCTTCCTCATTAAGTAGTAGACTTTATGTTCAGTGCATTCGGAAAGTATTCCTGGCCCCTTGACTTTTTCCACATTTTGTTACGTTACAGCCTTATTATAAAATATATTAAATTAAATGTTTTCCTCATCAATCTACACAATACCCCATAGTGACAAAGTGACAACCTGGTTTTTAGAAATGTTTACAAAAATATGAAAAAACAGAAATACCTTATTTACCTAACTATTCAGACCCTTTGCTGTGAGACTCAAATTAAGCTCAGGTTCATCCTGTTTCCATTTAACATCCCTGAGATGTTTCTACAACTTTATTGGGGTCCACCTGTGGTAAATTCTAATGATTGGACATGATTTTTAGAAGCGCACATAGTTGACAGTGCATGTCAGAGCAAAAACCAAGCCATGAGGTCAAAGGAATTGTCCGTAGAGCTCCGGGGACAGGATTGTGTCGAGGCACAGATCTGGGGGAGGGTACAAAACTGTTCTGTAAGCATTGAAGGTCCTCAAGAACACAGTGGCCTCCACAATTCTTAAATGGAAGAACTTTGGAACCACCAAGACTCTTCCTAGAGATTGCCGCCCGGCAAAACTGAGCAATCGGGGGAGAAGGGCCTTGGTCAGGGACGTGACCAAGAACCCAACAGTCACTCTGACAGAGCTCCAGAGTTACTCTGTAGAGATGGGAGAACCTTCCATAAGGAACAAATCGCTGCAGCACTCCACCAATCAAGCCTTTATGGTAGAGTTGCCAGACGGAAGCCACTCCTCAGTAAAAGGTAAGAGAGCCCGCTTGGAGTTTGCCAAAAGCCACCTAAACGACTATCAGACCATGAGAAACAAGATTCCCTGGTCTGGGGATGCCAAGTGTCAAGTCTGGAGGAAACCTTGCACCATTACTACAGTACATCATGGTGGTGGCAGCATCATGCTGTGGGGATGTTTTTCAGTGGCAGGGACTGGGAGACTAGTCAGGATCGAGGGAAAGATGAACGCAGCAAAGTACAGAGAGATCCAGTGTGCCCAGAAGCTCAGCCTGGGGCGAATGTTCACCTTTGTAACAGGACAACGACCCTAAGCACACAGATAAAGACAACACAGGCGTGGCTTCGGGATAAGTCTCTGAATGTCCTTGAGTGGTCCAGCCAGAGTCCGGACTTGAACCCAATCGAACATCTCTGGAGAACATATGTTCGTCTAAATGGATTTTCATGGGCGAGCAGCCGCACACAAGCCTAATTTCACTATGCGCAATGCCAAGTGTCGGCTGGAGGGGTGTAAAGCTTGCTGCTATTGGACTCTGGGGTAGTGGAGACGCATTCTCTGGAGTGATGAATCACGCTTTACCATCTGGCAGTCTGACAGAGGAATTTGGGTTTGGCGGATGGCAGGAGAACGCTACCTGCCCGAATGCATAACACCAACTGTGAAATTTGGTGGAGGAGGAATAATGGTCTGGGACAGTTTTTCATGGTTATGGCTAGGCCCCTAAGTTCCAGTGAAGGGAAATCGTAACGCTACATCACACAATTACATTCTAGAGGATTCTGTGTGTCCAACTTTGTGGCAACATTTTGGGGAAGGCCCTTTCCTGTTTTAGCATGACAATACCCCCTTGCACAAAGCGAAGTCTGTAGAGAAATGGTTTGATGAGATCGGTGTGGAAGAACTTGACTAGGCTGCACAGTGCCCTTACCTCAACCCAATCGAACACCATTGGGATGAATTAACACGCAGACTGCGAGCCAGGCCTAATCGCCCAACATCAGTGACTGACCTCATTAACGCTCTTGTGGCTGAATGAAAGCAAGTCCCCACAGCAGTTTACCAACATTTAGTGGAAAGCCTTGCCTGCAAAGTGGAGCTGTTATAGCAGCAAAGGGGTGACCAACTCCATGTTAATGCCCAAAATTTTGTGATGAGATATTCAACGAGCAGGTGTCCACATACTGTTGGCCATGTAGTAATACTCTTAGAGTAGGTTTACCCCAATAACCCCCTAGAGTCAATTGCATAAATCTAATTAACATTAAAAAATTCCATTAAATCTGTCAGTTTAAGCTAGAGATACCTGTTTTTTGCATTGGATGCGTCTCAATACACCGCAACCGCCGATATTGCACTTCTGCATCTGCGGTGAAAGGTGGCAGAGCTAGAGCGGTGTTTGTCAGACCGAGACACATCTCAAATTGGGCTTCTCACAAAAATGTCTGTTAAATATGTGTAAAAAAAACTCCAAAATATTTCCTGAGCTTTCTTATATCTTCTAGATATAGGACAAACACTTCAAAATCTTGTTTCTTATGATTTCTTTTTTGACTATTTTTGCCATTTATAAAAGTGTTATTCAATTTGTTTCTCTGGGCTATAGTAATAAAGGCGAAATTCAATATTTTTATCAAATCATTAAAAAAAAGATATATATATATATATTATATCTAAAGGGGACTGAGAATTCTAAATCAAATAGCTAAATGATCCATCATAGTATGACCATCTTAAAACAATTCCATATCTCAGCTTAGAACCCACTAACAAATATACAATGGAATAATGCAACCTTTCATTTGGGGTTATGAGAGTTAAGACAGGTGCGTCTTGCTCTTGAGACATTTATTTGATAAACTATTTAAAGGGTCAATCTGCCGTTGCTTCATCAATTGTTTGACTTTTAAATTATTTACACACACCCATAGATTCTTAAAGAATATACATTATATAATAAACAACGTAATTGTAAACAAACAGTTTAGCCTCTGAATATGGTTAAAATGTATAATTTTGTATCCATAGCTCTATTGATGAAATTGAGAGTGGTTACTTTTCCTCACCCCAATTTCCTCTGGTTTGAATTAAAGATTTCCCCTTTAAAACCTCTCTGGGATACGTGGGACGCTTGCGTCCCACTTGGCCCATAGCCAGGGAAAATGCAGAGCGCCAAATTAAAAGAAATTATATAAAATCAAACTTTCCTTAAATCACACATGTAAGATACCAAATTAAAGCTACACTCGTTGTGAATCCAGCAAACATGTCAGATTTCAAAAGGCTTTTCGGTGAAAGCATAAGATGCTATTATCTGATGATAGCACAACAGTAAACAAAGAGTGTAGCATATTTCAACCCTGCAGGTGCAACACAAAAGGCAGAAATAAAATATAAATCATGCCTTACCTTTGACGAGATTCTTTTGTTGGCACTCCAATATGTCCCATAAACATCACAAATGGTCCTTTTGTTCGATTAATTCCGTCCATATATATCCAAATTGTCCATTTATTTGGCGCGTTTGATCCAGAAAAAAACAGCTTCCAATTTGCGCAACGTCACTACAAAATATCTCAAAAGTTACGTGTAAACTTTGCCAAAACATTTCAAACTACTTTTGTAATACAACTTTAGGTATTTTTAAACGTTAATAATCGATCAAATTGAAGACGGGTCTATCTGTTTTCAATACAGGAGGACAACAATCTAACGCTACTTTTCTAGTCTTGCGCAACTCTCAAACAGTACACAACGTTACACTGATTCCAGATGGCCGTACTTCTTCATTGCACAAAGGAATAACCTCAACCAATTTCCAAAGACTGGTGACATCCAGTGGAAGCGGTAGGAACTGAAAATGAAAACTCATTGAACAGACAGTGACCTCAAAAAAAAAAAAATCTGAATGGTTAGTCCTCTGGGTTTTGCCTGCTACATAAGTTCTGTTATACTCGCAGACATGATTCAAACAGTTTTAGAAACGTCAGAGTGTTTTCCATCCAAATCTACTAATAATATGCATATCTTATATTCTGGGGATGAGTAGAAGGAATTTGAAATTGGGCACGCTATTTATCCAGAAGTTAATAACCAATGGACATATATCAAGATTAGTACCGTTGAACAGATTACACGATGCCAGATTGCATGTGTTTTACATGTAAAAAAACATGTTTACATTACCAAGTACATTATAAGAGCAACATAAATCATGTATAGCTTGAAAATATGTTTAAAGGCTGTCAACTAAAGGCTGTCCATTTCCCATCTGATCGGCCTATGTATTAGGCTAGGTCATATGTAGGGTTATGTCCCACGTGGTGCTCTGTGTTAAGCCTCTGCAGTCCAATCACATGGCAGTATTTAAGCACAAATATCACGCTTAAAAAAGGTTCCCCCTTTAACTTCCAGCAAATTAAATTGATTAGACTAAAAAGTTACACTGCGCCATATCTGATCTTCCGAACTAAGCCCTTTCCCATCCACCCTCTGTCACACTTTTCTTTGTTTGAAGAAATGCTGCTCAGGCAGAATGTGCACCTTATCACTATAGAGTGACTTATTGCTAAAGCTAATAAAATGTCAACGCTATTGTCTTTGTTCTTCTTATCGCTGCAGTTAAGCAATTTAGCCATACGTTCCCACTGTTCAATCACCAGCCTGGTGCAATTATAAAAGTCTTAATGTTTCTGAGGAATATTGTGGAGGATGGAACAATCTCTCAAGAAGTATAAGAGGAAACAAAGACACGCACTGTACCATAGACACGTGAACATCATTGAACATGTTTTTAAATATGCCTGCAAATATATTTGACATGGGTATTTTGGGGAGCAAAGATGAATCTGGGCACCACAACACCACAAAAGACCCCAGTTCAGTGAATCATAGATATAGAAAAAATAGTGCTTTCATGCACAACTTGACTGAAACATCAACACCAAAAACATACACAAAGTAATATATTTGCAGGAATTTGTTTTTATTTGCAGGAATTTGTTTTTAACACAAAACAAAGTGTTATTTTTTCAAGCATTGCATTATTTACAAAACAAGGCAACACTATAGTCTAGAATTTTGCCAATGCTATTTGTTGGCTTATCACTAGTACAGTAGGATGGGTTTTGTTTAATTGAATTATTAATGAACCAATAACCTTTCACCATTTCTGAAACATAATGGAAGATTTGATTTCTCTCAAATTTTGGGGACAAATTTGTTTACATCCCTGTTAATGAGCATTTCTCCTTTTCCAAGATACTCCATCCAGCTGACCGGTGTGGAATATCAAGAAGCTGATTAAACAGCATGATCTTTGCACAGGTGCACCTGGTGTTGGGGACAATAAAAGCCCACTAAATGTGACCCACCACCTGGATTCAGTCCTACAGTATGTAGCAAAATTTGAAATGGTGTTTTTACATTGGATAAAAGTAGCTAGAGCTAGAAAATTGTATATAATACACTGCAGTTGAGGAACAATGGGTAAATCATTCTGCTTTGAAAGTTGATGAATTTGTAAACCCACTTTTGAGAAAATGGCTCGAATGTTTTGGTACACCTACTGGATTGCTGTTCTTTGTCTACAACCATTTAGCATTGTTCACAGCCTTTTAAGGCTTAGCCCCACCCATCTCTTTAAGGATTCACAGTGTAGTTAACAACCAAAGATTTCAAGACTGAAAGTGGTGAAAGTAGTAACAAAAAGTAGTAGTAAAAATACAATTAATCAAGTCCTTGGCCTATATCCTAATCTGACTTTGGTGCAGGTCATGTAGTTTCCATCTCTGGTAAACACACAGTTTATCAAATAAAATCTAAGTTTATTTGTCACATGCACAGGATACAGAAGGTATAAACGGTGCAGTGAAATGGTTACTTGTATAGTGGAGTCTTTTTTTAAGATAACTAGATAGCTAGCTAAACAATGAACCATAATCCCAACTCTAATGCCGCATTCAAAACAACTGGGAACACAGAGATACCGTGACGAGATCCTTAAGCCCATTGTCGTGCCCTTCATACGTCACCATCACCTCATGTTACAGCATGATAATGCACGGCCCCATGTCGCATGGATCAGTACACAATGCCTGGAAGCTGAAAATGTCCCAGTTCTTCCATAACCTGCATACTCACCAGACATGTCACCTATTGAGCATGTTTGGGATGCTCTGGATCAACGTGTAAAACATTGTGCTTCTGCCAATATCCAACAACTTCGCACAGCCATTGAAGAGGAGTGGGACAATATTCCACAGGCACAATCAACAGCCTCATCAACTCTATGCGAATGAGATGTGTCGCTCTGCAGGAGGAAAATGGTGGTCACACCAGATACTGACTGGTTCTCTGATCCACACCCCTACATTTTTCAAAAAGGTATCTGTGACCAACTTTGAAATTGTTGCATGTTGCTTTTATATATTTTGTTCAGAATATTTTGTTTTAAAAACATGCTTTAGTTTTCTATAATGTATCAGTGGCATACTTATTGGCATGTGCAAAAATTCACAACATACACATATGTATGTGGTGAAACAATACACAGGTAAATGCATGGCAAATATATACAGTTCATAAGTATTATGTACATAGAGTAATATACATAGCTACACAGTAATCATGGCATTGCTGCTGGTTTGGCGTGGTGATTATTGTTGGACTAACTTGGCTCATGGTGTCAGGATGTCACTTGAGCTTTGACTTACCCTAATGCCTTTTTTATTTAAAGTAGAAGTCAGTTCTCAGTGGGTTTTCACAATTAGTGGGCTGCTTTACTATTGATTAATGCTAATCAAGAGCAAATTCAATCTCAACATGATGGGAGCTGAGAGAGAGAGAGCGAGAGAGAGAGAGAACAACTTATGGTGGACTGCCAGACTGCCCTTAGCAGATAAGGCTCCATTGAGGAGAACAAGACATGGGATGGAATAATGAATAGTGTTGGCTACCAAGTGAGTATCTGACAGTTTCTAATCTGAAATGCCTGAGAGCTTTTAGCTGCTAAGTCACCAAAAGCTCCGATCAGAGTCAGTGTGGAGCGAGCAGAGGGCCTGCTGTCGACATAATGCCTCTGTCTAAACTGATCTGGGCACACAGTCAGCACACTCAGCTATTAGGTACAGCACACTCAGTTTATTAGGTACACCCATATAGTACCGAGTCCATCCCCCTTTCCCTCCAGAACAGCCTGACTTTTTGTGGCATGGAAACATTGGTCAATTGGTATCAAGGGACTTAACGTGTGCCAGGAAAACATTCCCCACACCATTACACCACTGGCACCAGCCTGTACCATTGACACCAGGCAGGATGGGGCCATGGACTTATGCTGCTTACGCCAAATCCTTACTCTGCCCTCAGCATGACGGAACAGGAACCGGGATTCGTCGGACCAGGCAATGTTTTTCCATTCCTCAATTGTCCAGTATTGGTGATCACGTTCCCACTGGAGCCACTTCTTATTTTTTTAGCTGATAGGAGTGGAACCAGGTGTGGTCATCTGCTGAAATAGCTCATCCGTGACAAGGACTGATGAGTTGTGTGTTTTGAGATGTCGTTCTGCACACTACTGTTGTACTGCGCTGTTATTTGCCTGTCTGTGTTCTGCCTGTTAGCTTTGCAATTCTCCTTCGATCTCTCATCAAGAAGCTATTTTCGCCCACAGGACTGCCTCTGACTGGAGTTTTTTTGTTTGTCACACCATTCTCTATAAACTCTAGGCACTGTCGTGCGTGGAAAGCCCCGGAAGCCGGCCTTTTCTGAGATACTGGAACCGGCACGCCTGGTAAAGTACAGTACAGGGCCACATTTGGAATGCACCTGTCTAACCATGAAGCCATGAAGAGTACAATAGTTCCTCTTTGTACAGAGGCACCTGTAAGTGTTTTCTCTCATGCAAGACCACGTCTGTTTCTTTACCTTGTACTCTTAATAAGCACTCATGAGAAGAACACACAACTCTTAAAAAGCACTCATGGATCACACAAAACACCAGAGAAAGAGATGACTTAGCTATCCTTGAGACAACAGATCACCATGCGCAGCGATACATGCTAGCCAGGGGTCCAGAACCAGAACTGTATTTAATCATCAAAATGAACAGGGGAAATAGCTCATTATTTTCTTTCCATCTGGTTTCACATCCAGCGGGGTATGACAAAACAAAGCACAATTTCATTTCAAGGTTTTGTTGCCATTAGTTCTTAAACTGTCAAGATTTTTGCGATTGGTGTGAGGTTTTTGATGACACCTCACACCAATCCAAATTGTATACAGCAGACGACTCCTTTTGGTCTTTAGTATCAAGATTTGGAATGGCTTTGTTACAGAGACATTTTGACGCCAAAAACTCTAACGTCCAAAGAGTGAACTTAGGAACAATATTTCTAAGATAGGAATGTTAAGAATGGTCAGTGGGGATCTGAAGAATAATCATGTCATATTGCTTTTTATTTTGTGATGTTATTAAAAAATGTATAACAAAAATACTGTAACTTAAGAGAAAGAGCTTTCACACTGTATGTCAGGTTTACACCCTTTATGTTGTGTAGGAAATATGAAGAACGATTAAACTTTTTTTGTTAAGATAGGAATGTGATTTTAGTTTTCTAACGAGATCATAGTTTTCATGTCCGTTGCACATTAACAAACTATATCTTTGGCAAGTTGGTTAGGACATCTACTTTGTGCATGACACAAGTCACTTTTCCAACAATTGTTTACAGATTATTTCACTTATAATTCACTGTATCACAATTCCAGTAAGTCAGAAGTTTACATACACTAAGTTGACTGTGCCTTTAAACAGCTTGAAAAATGCCAGAAAATTATGTCATGGCTTTAGAAGCTTCTGTTAGGCTAATTGAGATACTCTGAGTCAATTGGAGGTGTACCTGTGGATGTATTTCAAGGCCTACCTTCAAACTCAGTGCCTCTTTGCTTGCCATCATTGGAAAATCAAAAGAAATCCACAGTCTGGTTCGTCCTTGGGAGCAATTTCCAAACTTCTGAAGGTACCATGTTCATCTGTACAAACAATAGTACATACGCAAGTATAAACACCATGGGACCACGCAGCCGGAAGGAGACGCGTTCTGTCTCCTAGAGATGAACTTCCTTTGTGCGAAAGGTGCAAATCAATCCCAGAACAACAGCAAAGGACCTTGTGAAGATGCTGGAGGAAACAGGTACAAAAGTATCTATATCCACAGTAAAATGAGTCCTATATCGACATAACCTGAAAGGCCGCTCAGCTAGGAAGAAGCCACTGCTTCAAAACTGCCATAAAAAAGCCAGACTACGTTTTGCAACTGCACATGGGGACAAAGATCGTACTTTTTGGAGAGATGTCCTCTGGTCTGATGAAACAAAAATATAACTGTTTGGCCATAATGACCATCATTATGTTTGGAGGAAAAATGGGGAGACTTGCAAGCCGAAGCACACCATCCAAAACGAGAAGCACGGGGGTGGCAGCATCATGTTGTGTGGGTGCTTTGCTGCAGGGGGGACTGGTGCACTTCACAAAATAGATGGCATCATGAGGGAGGAAAATTATGTGGATATATTGAAGCAACATCTCAAGACATCAGTCAGGAAGTTAAAGCTTGGTCGCAAATGGGTCTTCCAAATGGACAATGACCCCAAGCATACTTCCAAAGTTTTGACAAAATTTGCTTAACTTTTTATGGCTGCAGGGGCAGTATTGAGTAGCCAGATAAAAGGTGCCCATTTCAAACGGCCTCGTACTCAATTCTTGCTCGTACAATATGCATATTATTATTACTATTGGATAGAAAACACTCTCTAGTTTCTAAAACCGTTTGAATTATATCTGTGAGTCAAACAGAACTCATTTGGCACAAACTTCCTGACCAGGAAGTGGAAAGTCTAAAATCGAGGCTCTGTTCTTCTTCTTCTGTTAATGAACCTTTTGAACCTAGACTTGGCGCGCCGATACTGCTTGCCGTGCGGTAGCAGAGAGAACAGTCTCTAACTTGGGTGACTGGAGTCTATGACAACTTTTTGGGCCTTCCTCTGACACCACCTAGTATATAGGTCCTGGATGTCAGGAAGCTTGGCCCCAGTGATGTACTGAGCCATATGCACTACCCTCTGTAGCCCGAGCAGTTGCCATACCAGGCGGTGATAAAACCGGTCAGGATGCTCTCGATGGTGCAGCCGTAGACTTTTGAGGGTCTGGGGACCCATGCCAAATCTTTTCAGTCTCCTGAGGAGGAAAAGGTGTTGTCGTGCCCTCTTCATGAATGTCTTGGTGTGTTTGGACCATGATAGTTTGTTGGTGATGTGGACACCAAGGAACTTGAAACTCTCAGTCAACTCCACTACAGACCCGTCGATGTGAATGGGGGCGTGTTTGGCCCTCCTTTTCCTGTAGTCCATGATCAGCTCCTTTGTTGTTGCTCACATTGAGGGAGAGGTTGTTGTCCCCGCACCACACTGCCAGGTCTCTGACCTCCTCCCTTTCGGCTATCTCATCATTGTCGGTGATCAGGCCTACCACTGTTGTGTCGTCAGCAAACTTAATGATGGTGTTGGAGTCGTGCTTGGCCACGCAGTCGTAGGTGAACTGGGAGTACAGGAAAGGACTAAACACACACCCCTGTGGGGCCCCCATGTTGAGGATCAGCGTGGCAGATGTGTTGTTGCCTACCAATACCACCTGGGGGCGGCCCATCAGAAAGTCCATGATCCAGTTGCAGAGGGAGGTGTTTAGTCCCAGGGTCCTTAGCTTCTTAGGGATAGGGGGCAGTAATCGGAAGTTTGGATGAATGAGGTGCCCAAAGTAAACTGCCTGCTACTCAGGCCCAGAAGCTAGGATATGCAGCTAGTGTCCCACCTGGCTAACATCCAGTAAAATTGCAGGTTGTGTGTAGATTGCTGAGAAAAAATGGGTCTGGATACTTTCCAAAGGCACTGTAAATAAATATATTTTGTGTGTGTGTGTGTGTTTACAATATAATTATTTCGCATCTAGCTACATATTGGTTACCTGACAACATCACAAAAACTATGTGTGCGCTTCCATGGGGCATAAGTCAGCTTGTTGTGATTCTGGATAGCCATATTGCTAGCAAGAATGACACTGCCATGTGGGGAATCATAAGTTAACAATTTCAGCATATTTCACAATGTTATTGATAGCTTGTCTTGTTTTGAGGTGTTTTGACTGATTTCATGTCAATACAAATATGGCTAAAATTTGCTAGCAAGCTAACCAACAACTGTAACAATGTGTTTGAAACAACAAGTGGTCATTGTGCAAATATATTTGTTTATAATAAACATTGGAGACAAAGTATAGTTTACATGTTAACAATCTAAGCCAACCTCATCTGGTTTTCCCCATGGATGAACACATTTAGATTTTATTGCTAAAGGGACAGAAGCAACACAGATATCGTCGTTAGTAAATGGTAAGACAGTTGAATGTTAATCAGGTGTAAGATTGAGTGAACTGCTAATATCATTAAGGAACAGAAATTATCCCAGATTTTACCTTTAGCTCAATTCAGGTACACATTATTTGCCTGGTGTTCATATTGTGTGTGTGTGTGCGTATATTGCTTCTGTGTGTGTCGGTTCAGAATACTCCGTATTGCTACGGCACTGATACTATGCCGTCTCTGTAATAATATAGGAGATCCAGGAAAGCAGAACTTCAGACAGCAAGGAAGAGAGGGGAGCAGACAGGACAGAGTGAGACAATACAAACATGGCATATTCCCACGGGGGGCCAGTACAAAAAAAAAAAAAAAGTATGAATGTATGTACTTGTAAGTCGCTCTGGATAAGAGCGTCTGCTAAATGACTTAAATGTAAATGTAATATTCCTCTCAAGTCAGAGGAAGTAGTCCTTGCTAAACATTACCTCTAAAAAAAGAAAGATGCCACTTCTGACATGTCCTGTGTGTATAAATTGTTAGACCCTGATATGTTTCCATCACTGAAGGCAATCATACAGGCCACGCTGACCATCCCAGTTAGCAGCTGTGAGAGGTCTTTCAGTGAATTAAGGCATCTAAATACCAGATTTAGGAGCCTAATGACTGAAAATAGAAAGACAATTGACAAAGATATACAGTACCAGTCAAAAGTTTGGACACATCTACTCATTCCAGGGTTTTTATTTATTTTTCTAAATTGTGGAATAATAGTGAAGACATCACAACTATGAAATAAGACATACAGTATGGAGTGTGCAAAGCTGTCATCAAGGTAAAGGGTGGCGACTTTGAAGAGTCTCAATAAAAAATATATTTAGATTTGTTTAACACTTTTTTGGTTAGTACATGATTCCATATGTGTTATTTCATAGTTTTGATGTCTTCACTATTATTCTACATTGTAGAAAATAGTAAAAATAAAGAAAAACCCTGGAATGAGTAGGTGTGTCCAAACTTGTGACTGGTGCTGTATGTCTATATTTGGTCATAGTTGATCTACCCTGTCCAAACTTTTGACTTGTACTGTCCATACTAACACGCTTGGGAAAGAGTGATGTCAGACAGGTTTGCACCTACAGTTTCATTTTGTTTAATTTCTAATCTTTATGGATGGACTAACATCCTAGTACTGTGTAATATAACTTGCAAACATTGTGAATATTTAATTGGAGAAAGGATTGCAAATATCATCAAGTACTCAATAATTTATTTGTCTGTCGCACCAGTAATATGGGAGGGACAGGTCGAGATAACCTGACATTCTAAAAGATGGATGGGGAGTTATTGGGGTGGAAAAGTGTGAAGTGTTGTTACTACAGGGGTGATGGAGGGGGTGTATTTGTTTTTGTGTAATTAATTAGGTTGAAATATTGTCCTGTAGCTAATTGACCTTGGAATCTGTGATTTATTTCCACAAACATTATAAAATCATGATTTTCAAGTGTGCCTGCGTTTGTACATATTATCTTCAAAAGTCGTGTTCACTGCTAGCGTGCGGGGCGCTTCGTTTAGGTTGGATCCAAGATGGCGTAGCAGTGCAGACGTTGTTTGTCGTTCTCCCGTGTAAATGTTGTGTTTTTTGCATATATTTCAATGTATTTTCAATCTCTTTGTCATTTTAAAATGAAATATACCTTCCAGCAACCCACCTCACTCAATGTGATACGGATCTGCTATTTTTAGACCTTACAGCCAGAACCTCCATCAGAAGCTGGCCATCGGAAGCTAACCAGCTAATTAGCAACTAGCTATTTAGTCATTCTTAGCCACTGCTGGCGGCCTTTACCTCTTGCACAGGCACCTGCCGCTTTTAGCCTGGATAATACTTGGCAGCCTGCCAGTATCGGACTGTTTTTCTCCACTACTACACTAGTTTCCTGCCGTAAGCCCCGGACCATTACTCCTGATCATCACAGCTAGCTAGCTGCCACCGAGTGGCCCAGCCCCGAAGCTAGCTTTGAGCCAGGCCAACCTCCCGGCCTGCTCAGTGATCCCTCGGCTACACAGCTGACGCCTCCCGGACTCTTCACTAACACGACTAGGATCCACTACTCCACCAGATTCTTGCCATAAGCTCTGGACCTTTGCATCGGATCATCGCTGCTAGCTAGCTGCTACCGAGTGGCTTTAGTGGCTATAACCCTTGTCCCGATGTAGCACCAGTTAGCAGCGAGCCAGGTGCGTCTCCCGGCTAGCAAACAAAATTACTCCAGCTACAATACCTCTTTTGCCAACTCGCCTGGACCCTTTGTCGACACGGAGCCCCGCAGTTCCATCACGACTGGTCTGCCAACGTAACTCCATCCGTTGTGCCCTCAACCGGCCTTGGCCGGACGTCGGAGCAGACGCGTCTACTAGCCCCGGCCTGCTAACTCCTTTGACTTTTTTGTGTCTCCCGCTTGCTAGCGTAGCAACGACTACCTAGGGGCTTCCCTGTTTCATCTATTGCTGTTCACTGGACCCTATGATCACTTGGCTACATAGCTGATGCCTGCTGGAATGTTCATTAATCACGGTACTCCATTGTGTTGATTTTTGTTTATGTGTCAGCCTCGAACTCAGGCCCTGTGTGTAGTTAACTGACCCTCTCTGCCCATTCATCGCCATTTTACCTGTTGTTGTTGTCTTAGCTGATTAGCTGTTGTTGTCTTACCCGTTGTTGTCTTAGCTAGCTCTCCCAATGAACACCTGTGATTGCTTTATGCCTCACTTTATGTCTCTCTCTAATATCAATATGCCTTGTATACTGTTGTTTAGGATAGTTATCATTGTTATAGTTTAATGCGGAGCCCCTAGTCCCACTCAACATGCCTGAGATACCTCCTTTGTCCCACCTCCCACACATGCGGTGACCTCACCCAGCATAACTAGTGCGTCCAGAGATGCAACCTCTCTTATCGTCACTCAATGCCTAGGTATACCTCCACTGTACCCGCACCCCACCATACCCCTGTCTGTACATTATGCCCTTAATCTCTCCTACCACGCCCATAAATCTGCTCCTTTTATTCTCTGTCCCCAACACACTAGAACACCAGTTTTGATAGCCTTTAGCCGTACCCTCATCCTCCTCCTCCTCTGTTCCTCGGGTGATGTGGAGGTTAACACAGGCCCTGCGTGTTCCCAGGTGCTCTCATTTGTTCTGTAACCGTAAAAGCCTTGGTTTCATGCATGCTAACATCAGAAGCCTCCTCCCTAATTTTGTTTTACTCACTGCTTTAGCACACTCCGCCAACCCTGATGTCCTTGCCGTGTCTGAATCCTGACTTAGGAAGGCCACCAAAAATCCTGAGATTTCCATCCCCAACTACAACATTGTCCATCAAGATAGACCTGCCAAAGGGGGAGGAATTGCAATCTACTGCAGAGAAAGCCTGCAAAGTTCTGTCATACTTTCCAGGTCTATGCCCAAACAGTTCAAGCTTCTAATTAAAAAAATGTATCTCTCCAGAAATAAGTCTCTCACTGTTGCCGCCTGTTATAGACCCCCCTCAGCTCCCAGCTGTGCCCTGGACACCATATGTGAATTGATTGCCCCCATCTATTTTCAGAGTTCGTTCTGTTAGGTGACCTAAACTGGGATATGCTTAACCTGTTTGGGCTGCAGGGGCAGTATTGAGTAGCCTGGATAAAAGGTGCCCATTTCAAACGGCCTCGTACTCAATTCTTGCTCGTACAATATGCATATTATTATTACTATTGGATAGAAAACACTCTCTAGTTTCTAAAACCGTTTGAATTATATCTGTGAGTAAAACAGAACTCATTTTGCAGCAAACTTCCTGACAGGAAGTGGAAAATCTGAAATCGATGCTCTGTTCTAGGGCCTGCCTATAAATGTGCTTGATATGTATTAGTATACATGCACTTCATACGCCTTCCACTAGATGTCAACAGGCAGTGAGAGAAGAAATGGAGTGTATAACATGATCTGAGGTCGAATAAAAGCTCTTGGCATGACGTGACACCAATTTCCTGTTTTCTGGAACGCGCGAGAAGGGACCTGGTATTGCCTTCTGAAAAGCTGTCGTTATAGACGACTAATATCTCCGGCTTTGATTTTATTTGATGAATGTGACAATATCATCGTAAAGTATGTTTTTTCAATATAGTTTTATTAGATTATAGAATTTTTTTCGGGACGTTAGGCGTGTTGCTTTGTCTGCGTTTGTTCACGAAGGAGAGCTTCGCGCCACTTTGCTAGCTTTCCGTGCTAATTGACTGGAGAAGAGGACATTCTAAAACCAAACAACGATTGTTCCCGACAAAGGACCCCTTGTACAACATTCTGATGGAAGATCATCAAAAGTAGGACACATTTTATGATGCTATTTCATATATCTGTCGAACATGTGTACTATTAGTTTGCGCCCAGATTTTGGGCACTCTCTCGCTATAACTAAGCTGGATATCGTAATGAAGTTATTTTTAGAATTCTAACACGGCGATTGCATTAAGAACTAGTGTATCTATCATTTCCTATACAACATGTATTTTTTAGTAACGTTTATGAATAGTTATTTGGTCAGAATATGTGAGTGTCATAAAAATATCCGGACATTCTGGGAAAAAGATGCTACGTTAGCACAATGTATAACCACTGATTTCAGCTCTAAATATGCACATTTTCAAACAAAACATAAGTGTATGTATAACCTGATGTTATAGGACTGTCATCTGATGAAGCTTATCAAGGTTAGTCAAAAATTATATATCTTTTGCTGGTTTGTTACGATCGCTAACTTTTGCTGCTGGTAAATGGCTTGTGTTTCTGGCTATTGTGGTAAGCTAATATAATGCTATATTGTGTTTTCGCTGTAAAACACTTAAAAAATCTGAAATATTGGCTGGATTCACAAGATGCTTGTCTTTCATTTGCTGTACACCATGTATTTTTCTTAAATGTTTTATGATGAGTATTTAGGTATTTCACGTTGGTGTCTGTAATTACTCTTGCTGCTTCGGTGCTATTTGTGATTGTAGCTGCAATGTAGAACTATGATTTATACCTCAAATATGCACATTTTCGAACAAAACATAGATTTATTGTATAACATGTTATAAGACTGTCATCTGATGAAGTTGTTTCTTGGTTAGTGACTAATTATATCTCTATTTTGTCGGTTTTTTGAAAGCTACCTATGCGGTGGATAAATAGCGTTGTGTGTTTGGCTATTGTGGTGAGCTAACATAAATATATATTGTGTTTTCGCTGTAAAACATTTTAAAAATCGGAAATGTTGGCTGGATTCACAAGATGTTTATCTTTCATTTGCTGTATTGGACTTGTTAATGTGTGGAAGTTAAATATTTCAAAAAATAATTTTGCGCTCTGCGAAGGCAGCGGAATGTTGTGGGTGTTCCGCTAGCGGAACGCCGGGGCGAGAAAGGTTAAATAAGCATGCCCCTTTCAAAAAATATAGAACTAAAAACAGATATAGACTTGGTTCACTCCAGACCTGACTGCCCTCGACAAGCACAAAAACTTCACTTCACTGCACTAGCTTTTTCAAACAGAAATTTGAATCCTGTAGCTCTAACTTCAAAAAGTTTTGGGACACTGTAAAGTTCATGGAGAAAAAGAGCGCCTCGTCCCTGCTGCCAACTGCACTGAGGCTAGGAAACACTGTCACCACCGATAAATCCACGATAATCGAGAATTTCAATAAGCATTTCTCGACGGCTGGCCATGCTTTCCTCCTGGCTACCCCAACCCCGGCCAACAGCTCCGCACCCCCCGCAGCTACTTGCCCAAGCCTCCCCAGCTTCTCCTTCACTCAATTCCAGATAGCAGATGTTCTGAAAGAGCTCCAAAACCTGGACCTGTACAAATCAGCTGGGCTAGACAATCTGGACCCTCTCTTTCTAAAATTATCCGCCGTCATTGTTGCAACCCCTATTACCAGTCTGTTCAACCTCTCTTTCGTATCGTCCGAGATCCCTAAAGATTGGAAAGCTGGCGGTCATCCCCCTTTTCAAAGGTGGTCGCACTCTAGACCCAAACTGTTACTGACCTATATCCATCCTGCCCTGCCTTTCTAAAGTCTTCAAAAGCCAAGTTAATAAACAGATCACTGACCATTTCGAATCCCACTGTACCTTCTCCGCTGTGCAATCCGGTTTCCGAGCTGGTCACGGGTGCACCTCAGCCACGCTCAAGGTACTAAATGATATCATAAACGCCATCGATAAAAGACAGTACTGTGCAGCCGTCTTCATCGACCTGGCCAAGACTTTCAACTCTGTCAATCACCGAATTCTTATCTACAGACTCAACAGCCTTTGTTTCTCAAATGACTGCCTCACCTGGTTCACCAACTACTTCTCAGACAGAGTTCAGTGTGTCAAATCGGTGGGCCTGTTGTCCAGACCTCTGGCAGTCTCTATGGGGGTAACACAGGGTTCAAATCTCGGGCCGACTCTTTTCTCTGTATATATCGCTCTTGCTGCGGGCGATTCCCTGATCCACCTCTACGAAGACGACACCATTCTGTATACATCTGGCTCTTCTTTGGACACTGTGTTAACAAACCTCCAAACGAGCTTCAATGCCATACAACTCTCCTTCCGTGGCCTCCAATTGCTCTTAAACGCTAATGAATCTAAATGCATGCTTTTTAACCAATCACTGCCCGCACCCGCCCGCCCGACTAACATCACTACTCTGGACGGTTCTGACTTAGAATATGTGGACAACTACAAATACCTAGGTTTCTGGCTAGACTGTAAACTCTCCTTCCAGACTCATATTAAACATCTCCAATCCAAAATTAAATCTACAAAAGCTGCACATTTGTGGCCTGCTGGAGGTCATTTTGCAGGGCTCTGGCAGTGCTCCTCCTTGCACAAAGGCGGAGGTAGCGGTCCTGCTGCTGGGTTGTTGCCCTCCTACGGCCTCCTCCACGTCTCCTGATGTACTGGCCTGTCTCCTGGTAGCGCCTCCATGCTCTGGACACTACGCTGACAGACACAGCAAACCTTCTTGCCACAGCTCGCATTGATGTGCCATCCTGGATGAGCTGCACTACCTGAGCCACTTGTGTGGGTTGTAGACTCTGTCTCATGCTACCACTAGAGTGAAAGCACCGCCAGCATTCAAAAGTGACCAAAACATCAGCCAGGAAGCATAGGAACTGAGAAGTGGTCTGTGGTCACCACCTGCAGAACCACTCCTTTATTGGGGGTGTCTTGCTAATTGCCTATAATTTCCACCTTTCGTCTATTCCATTTGCACAACAGCATGTGAAATTTATTGTCAATCAGTGTTGCTTCCTAAGTGAACAGTTTGATTTCACAGAAGTGTGACTTGGAGTTACATTGTGCTGTTTAAGTGTTCCCTTTATTTTTTTGAGCAATGTAGTTACATAGTGTTTCCTTAGACCCGTTGGTGTGGCTGGCTTCTGGGTTAAGCAGGCAGTTTGTCAAGAAGCAGTGCGGCTTGGCTCTCGACCTTCGCCGAGTCCGTAGGGGAATTTCAGCGATGAGACAAGTTTGTAACTACCATTTGGATATCACGATAAAGGGGGTAACGCCATGGGACAGAACATGTTGAATACATTGGCCATGATGTCAATCCAGCATGACTTCTGGAAACTCGGATCTGGGTAATCTCAGACTTCAGTGAGTTCAATACAATTGGGAACTCAGATAAAACTAGCTCCGACTGGGAAAATACGGAAAATAATTTTGAACGATAATCCAACTCTGAATTCGAAATCGGGATTTTGGGCCTCTTTCTAGAGTCCCCAAGAAGGACCACCGTACCACCTTCCTGTGAAGTGAGCACAGCACAACAAAGTGAGTCCAAAAATGTCTTGTATGCTGCTTCATAAATTATGTCAGAGGTATATGTAAAATGTAGCTAAGAAAGTAAAACTAAGATGTATGTTGTCTAGTAAGCTGTTAGTAGCCCATGTGCTTCACCCTAATAATTTGCTCCCTTTTCACCTCATAACTTAGCCTACTGTTCTGACTTGGTGGTGCACATTTAGCCTATAGCCTGTGTTAGAGAAATGTCATCATTGAATATTGTAAGAGCGCTCATTGTCTGATTATATGCCCCCTTTATTTATCCAACGGTTCTGACTTGGTGTACAGGGAGAGTACTGTAAGAAAAGCTCGCTCATTAATGACCTAATCAAAATTCCGGATTGCCTCTTATACGCTCCTTGTCCCCTTATGCCATAGTTTGTACATCTCAATTGTCAGTAGAAACCACGTTTGTTTAAACAAGTCAGCCATATCAGCTATGTTTTTTTGAAAGGCAGTAAATGAGACTGAATTAACTGTTTCACTGCCAGACAAGGCTGCGCTGATGGCCAGGTATAGCAGTGGTAAGGTGTTGGGACTGCTGTTGGGACTCTGCTGCTGGGACAGCTTTATGTAGGCCTTTATGTAGTTTATGTAGTTTGTCAGCCCTGTTTATCACCGTTATAGTGCAACGAATGTATTGTTTAATGTTGTTTAGTGGCTTTTCTGGCATGCATCAACAAAAATAAAAAAGTAAAAATTGTTTGCCCCACCAAAATGTACATACACGGAATATAATGATAAGATTAATGTTTCAATTTAGATGACATCGGTAAAGTTTTCTCTGTCATCTTTTGCATAGACATTTAGGGACTGGGGTAAAAATACAATAATGCAAAAACAAGCAGAAAAGATTTTCTTTGCAAAATGTCCAAATGACATCAGTTTGACTGGTTGTAAGGAAAAAGAAAGCTGTGTTTCTGATAAGATTTCAGTTAGACTTTGGTGCATATTTTACTTGCTTGAAATACTATCAGCTTTTAGGATGATTTTATGATTGTCACGTTCCTGACCTGTTTTCCCTTGTTTTGTATTTATTTTGTATGGTCAGGGCGTGAGTTGGGTGGGTTGTCTATGTGTGATTTTCTATGTTGGGATTTTGTGTTCGGCCTGGTATGATTCTTAATCAGAGGCAGCTGTCAATCGTTGTCCCTGATTGAGAATCATACTTAGGCAGCCTGGGTTTCACGTGTGTTTTGTGGGTGTTTGTCTACCATGTTAGTGTTTTCACCACACGGTACTGTTTCGGTTTTCTGCACTTCGTTTATTGTTTTGTATTTCAGTGTTCAGTTTCGGTTTTAATGAATCATCATGAGCACGAACCACTCTGCATATTGGTCCGATCCTTCTCACCTCTCCTCGTCCAATGAGGAGGACGATATAGACTATCGTTACAGAAACACCCACCAACAAAGGACCAAGCAGAGTGGAAAAGGGCAGCGACAGCAGCAGCGGAGAAAAATCCAGGACTCATGGACGTGGGAGGAGATTCTGGACGGCAAGGGACCCTGGGCTCAGCCAGGGGAATATCGCCGTTCTAAAGCCGAGTTGGAGGCAGCGAAGGCAGAGAGGCGCTGGTATGAGGAGGCAGCGTGGCGACGCGGTTGGGAGCCCGAGAGTCAGACCCAAAAATGTATTGGGGGCACACGGAGTGTGGCAAAGCCGGGTAGGAGACCTGAGCCAACTCCCCGTGCTTACCGTGGAGTGAGAGGGCGTCGTACTGGTCAGACACCGTGTTATGCGGTGGAGCGCACGGTGTCCCCAGTACGCGTGCTTAGCCCAGTGCGGGCTATTCCATCTCGCCGCACTGGTTGGGCATCGAGCCGGGTGACATGAAGCCGGCCCAACGCATCTGGTCTCCAGTGCGTCTCCTCGGGCCGGCGTACATGGCACCAGCCTCACAAATGGTGTCCCCGGTTCGCCAGCATAGCCCAGTGAGGGCTATTCCACCTCGCCGCACTGGCAGGGCTACGGGGACCATTCAACCTGGTAAGGTTGGGCAGGCTCGGTGCTCAAGAGCGCGTGTACTCCTTCACGGTCCGGTATATCCGGTGCCACCTCCACGTACCAGTCCTCCAGTGGTAGCCCCCCGCACCAGGCTGTCTCTCCGTCTCCTCCCTACAGGTGTACCCGTCTGCCCAGCGCTGTCTGAGTTTCCTGCCCAGCGCTGTCTGAGCTGCCTGCCTGCCCAGCGCTGTCTGAGCTGCCTGCCTGCCCAGCGCTGTCTGAGCTGCCTGCCTGCCCAGCGCTGTCTGAGCTGCCTGCCTGCCCAGCGCTGTCTGAGCTGCCTGCCTGCCCAGCGCTGCCTGAGCTGCCTGCCTGCCCAGCGCTGCCTGAGCTGCCTGCCTGCCCAGCGCTGCCTGAGCTGCCTGCCTGCCCAGCGCTGCCTGAGCTGCCTGCCTGCCCAGCGCTGCCTGAGCTGCCTGCCTGCCCAGCGCTGCCTGAGCTGCCTGCCTGCCCAGCGCTGTCTGAGCTGCCTGCCTGCCCAGCGCTGTCTGAGCTGCCTGCCTGCCCAGAGCCAGTAGAGCCGTCCGTCTGTCCCGAGCCAGTAGAGCCGTCCGTCTGTCCCGAGCCAGTAGAGCCGTCCGTCTGTCCCGAGCCAGTAGAGCCGTCCGTCTGTCCCGAGCCAGTAGAGCCGTCCGTCTGTCCCGAGCCAGTAGAGCCGTCCGTCTGTCAGGAGCCGCTAGAGCCGTCCGTCTGTCAGGAGCCGCTAGAGCCGCCCGTCTGTCCCGAGCCGTCAGAGCCGCCCGTCTGTCCCGAGCCGTCAGAGCCGCCCGCCAGACAGGAGCAGCCAGAGCCGCCCGCCAGACAGGAGCAGCCAGAGCCGTCCGCCAGACAGGCGCAGCCAGAGCCGTCCGCCGGCCATGACCAGCCAGAGCCGTCCGCCGGCCATGACCAGCCAGAGCCGTCCGCCGGCCATGACCAGCCAGAGCCGTCCGCCGGCCATGACCAGCCAGAGCCGTCCGCCGGCCATGACCAGCCAGAGCCGTCCGCCGGCCATGACCAGCCAGAGCCGTCCGCCGGCCATGACCAGCCAGAGCCGTCCGCCGGCCATGACCAGCCAGAGCCGTCCGCCGGCCATGACCAGCCAGAGCCGTCCGCCGGCCATGACCAGCCAGAGCCGTCCGCCGGCCATGACCAGCCAGAGCCGTCCGCCGGCCATGACCCGCCAGAGCCGTCCGCCGGCCAGGAGCCGCCAGAGCCGTCAGCCGGCCAGGAGCCGCCAGAGCAGTCAGCCGGCCAGGAGCCGCCAGAGCCGTCAGCCGGCCAGGAGCCGCCAGAGCCGTCAGCCGGCCAGGAGCCGCCAGAGCCGTCAGCCGGCCAGGATCCGCCAGAGCCTGCAGTCCGCTAGGCGATGCCAAAATCGCTCTTCACTCCAGCGCTGCCGTAGTCTCCCGCCTGTCCGGCGCTCCCGGAATTTCCCGTGCATTTGGGAACCATGGCTAGGGTCCCCAGGCCAAGGTCGGCGGCGAGGATCGCCGCTCATAAAAGGCCACGGGGGCGATTAAGGAGGTGGACAAAAACATTGTTTAAGTGGGGTCCACATCCCGCGCCAGAGCCGCCACCGCGGACAGACGCCCACCCAGACCCTCCCCTAGAGTTTTAGGTGGTGCGCCCGGAGTTCGCACCTTAAGGGGGGGGGTTCTGTCACGTTCCTGACCTGTTTTCCCTTGTTTTGTATTTATTTAGTATGGTCAGGGCGTGAGTTGGGTGGGTTGTCTATGTGTGATTTTCTATGTTGGGATTTTGTGTTCGTCCTGGTATGATTCTCAATCAGAGGCAGCTGTCAATCGTTGTCCCTGATTGAGAATCATACTTAGGCAGCCTGGGTTTCACGTGTGTTTTGTGTGTGTTTGTCTACCGTGTTAGTGTTTTCACCACACGGTACTGTTTCGGTTTTCTGCACTTCGTTTATTGTTTTGTATTTCAGTGTTCAGTTTCGGTTTTAATTCTGGATGAGTTATTAGTAAATCTATAGCCCCTTTCACACCGGACTAGTATTACTAGAGAATGTTGAAAATGTATTTTTACCCGAGAATGTCCGTTATTCCAGAGGACTATTCAGAGGGATATATTTTTTCCAAACAGCGCCCTGTAATTCTTTATTTAAAAAAAAAGACAGTTATGATAGAAGCTTGCAGTTTTTTTTGTAGGTGTGAAGATATTTCAACAAGTCCAGGCGATAACAGGCTACACTTATAACTCGAGCTTGGTTCCCAAGTTTCAAAAAAATCGAATCAAATTTTATTTGTCACATACACGTATTTAGCAGATGTTATTGCGGGTGTAGCGATCATCTTTAGTATAGTGTTTGTCTTAATATTTAGGTGTGATCATATCATTGGGATATTTTAGCGATCCGCAGTAGAAGACATCCTAAATGCTCCCCAGCCTTCAGATGTGAGCTGAACAGCTAACTCGCGATTGATATGTGACCGACATGATCTATTTGGTCCCATCAGCAGCCCGGTGGTCCAAAATAGCATACAATGGGTGTGTTTGTAAAATCAATCTGGAGTGCCAGAGTGTGCTCAGAGTGCGCTCTGGGCGTTCATAAACTCAGAGCGTTGTCAGATTGTCCGTTCATAAATGTAGAACATTGAATGCTCTGGCCGAGGAGTAGGGTTGATCTGAGTGTTCTGACCTAACAACAGCAGTCAAGTACCCAAGCTAACTGGCTAATGTTGGCAAGCTACTTCCAGACACAAATGTGACCGACTGGCTCGATTCGGTCTTATGTAGCAACATTTTAAATTGTGCTTTTTACATTAGATTAAAGTATAGACTGAGAACTAGAAAATTGTATATCAATAACTACAGTTGAGGAACGATGGGACAGTAATTATGCTTTGAAAGTTGATAACTTGTAACCCCACCTTTGAAAAAATGTCCCTTGAATGATTTGGTACACGTAATGGTGAGCTCTTCTTTGTCTACACCCATTCAGCATCATTCACACCCTCTTAACCTGTCTAGCCCCAGCGTTCCGCTAGCGGAACTCCTCCCACATTCCACTGAAAAGGCAGAGCGCGAAATTCAAAAAATATTTTTGAGAAGTATTTAACTTTCACACATTAACAAGTCCAATACAGCAAATGAAAGATACACATCTTGTGAATCCAGTCAACATGTCCGATTTTTAAAATGTTTTACAGCGAAAACACCACATATATTTATGTTAGCTCACCACCAAATACAAAAAGGACAGACATTTTTCACAGCACAGGTAGCATGCACAAAGCCAACCTAACTAACCAAGAACCAACCAAACTAACCAAGAAGCAACTTCATCAGATGACAGTCTTATAACATGTTATACAATAAATCTATGTTTTGTTCGAAAAATTTGCATATTTGAGGTATAAATCAGTTTTACATTGCAGCTACCATCACAGCTACCGTCAGAAATAGCACCGAAGCAGCCAGAGTAATTACAGACACCAACGTGAAATACCTAAATACTCATCATAAAACATTTCTGAAAAATACATGGTGTACAGCAAATGAAAGACAGGCATCTTGTGATTCCAGCCAATATTTCCGATTTCTTAAGTGTTTTACAGCGAAAACACAATATAGCATTATATTAGCTTACCACAATAGCCAGAAACACAAGCCATTTACCAGCAGCAAAAGTTAGCGATCGTAACAAACCAGCAAAAGATATATAATTTTTGACTAACCTTGATAAGCTTCATCAGTTGACAGTCCTATAACATCAGGTTATACATATACATTATGTTTTGTTCGAAAATGTGCATATTTAGAGCTGAAATCAGTGGTTATACATTGTGCTAACGTAGCATCTTTTTCCCACAACGTCCGGATATTTTTCTGACACTCACATATTCTGACCAAATAACTATTCATAAACATTACTAAAAAATACATGTTGTATAGGAAATGATAGATACACTAGTTCTTAATGCAATCGCCGTGTTAGAATTCTAAAAATAACTTCATTACGACATGCAGTTTACGTTATGGCGAGAGCGTGCCCAAAATCTGGGCGCAAACTACTAGTTCACATGTTCGACAGATATATGAAATAGCATCATAAAATGGGTCCTACTTTTGATGATCTTCCATCAGAATGTTGTACAAGGGGTCCTTTGTCCAGAACAATCGTTGTTTGGATTTAGAATGTCCTCTTCTCCAGTCAATTAGCACGGAAAGCTAGCAAAGTGGCGCGAAGCTCTCCTTCCTGAACATACGCAGACAAAGCAACACGCCTAACGTCCCGAAAAAATTTCAATAATCGAATAAAACTATATTGAAAAAACATACTTTACGATGATATTGTCACATGTATCAAATAAAATCAAAGCCGGAGATATTAGTCGTCTATAACGACAGCTTTACAGAAGGCAATACCAGGTCACTTCTCGCGCGTTCCAGAAAACAGGAAATTGGGGTCACGTCATGCCAAGAGCTTTTATTTGACCTCAGATCATGTTATACACTCCATTTCTTCTCTCACTGCCTGTTGACATCTAGTGGAAGGCGTATGAAGTGCATGTATACTAATAAATATCAAGCACATTTATAGGCAGGCCCTAGAACAGAGCATCGATTTCAGATTTTCCACTTCCTGTCAGGAAGTTTGCTGCAAAATGAGTTCTGTTTTACTCACAGATATAATTCAAACGGTTTTAGAAACTAGAGAGTGTTTTCTATCCAATAGTAATAATAATATGCATATTGTACGAGCAAGAATAGAGTACGAGGCCGTTTAAATTGGGCACGATTTTCCCCCAAAGTGTAAATAGCGCCCTCTATCCTCAACAGGTTTTAAGCCTTAGCCCCACCCATCTCTAAGGATTCACATGCATGACATCAGCATCCTGGTGGTCCAAAATAGCATATCTGGTGTATTTTAACACTAATAAACCCATCCGTTTGAACATTAAATTAGCATATGTCAATCTAGCAAACCAGGCAACTAAAAGCAACTTCATAAACAATGTTTTGGATTGTTTCTAGCTTGTTAGCTAGCTAATTAACATTAATTTAGCTGGTTGGCCAGTTCAAAAATTGATCACGTCATATAGTTTAGCTCATTTGTATTAATTTTTACAGGAAAATAAACTCACAACAAGATCATTATTTACAAGTTAATGGTAAGCTAATTACAGAAATTAGCATATGATTGTGAGTGTGATGAAATAAAAGCATGGCATTCTACAGGAGAATATTAGCACTTGGACACTGTCTCATTGGCCTAACATTATATCCTAATTCGACTTTGGTGCACGTCATGTTGTTCTTCACATTACCATCTCTGGTAAACACACACAATATAATATAAAAGTAATGTTTATTTGAACAATGCACAGGAAACTGAAGGTTTAAACAGTACAGTGAAATGGTACCTTGCATGGTGGAGTTTTTGTTTAGACATATAGCTAGCTACAGTTGAAGTCGGAAGTTTACATACACCTTAGCCAAATACATTTAAACTCAGTTTTTCACAATTCCTGACATTTAATCAGAAAATTCCCTGTCTTAGGTCAGTTAGGATCACCACTTTATTTTAAGAATGTGAAATGTCAGAATAATAGTAGAGAGAATGATTTAGTTCAGCTTTTATTTCTTTCATCACATTCCCAGTGGGTCAGAAGTTAACATACACTCAATTAGTATTTGGTAGCATTGCCTTTAAATTGTTTAGCTTGGGTCAAACGTTTTGGGTAGCCTTCCACAAGCTTCCCACAATAATTTGGGTGAATTTTGGCCTATTCCTCCTGAAAGAGCTGGTGTAACTGAGTCAGGTGTGTAGGCCTCCTTGCTCGCACACGCATTTTCAGTTCTGCCATTTTGCAACAACTTTGGAAATATGCTTAGGGTCATTGTCCATTTGGAAGACCCATTTCAGAACAAGCTTTAACTCCCTGAATGATGTCTTGAGATGTTGCTTCAATATATCCACATAATTTCCCCTCATCATGATGCCATCTATTTTGTGAAGTGCACCAGTCCCTCCTGCAGCAAAGCACCCCCACAACATGATGCTGCCACCCCATGCTTGACGGTTGGGATGGTGTTCTTTGGCTTGCAAGCATCCCCCGTTTTCCTCCAAACATAACGATGGTCATTATGGCCAAACAGTTCTATTTTTGTTTCATCAGACCAGAGGACATTTCTCAAAAAAATACAGTCTTTGTGCAGTTGCAAACCATAGTCGGGCTTTTTTATGGCGTTTTTGGAGCAGTGGCTTCTTCCTTGCTGAACAGCCATTCAGGTTATGTCGATATAGGACTCGTTTTACTGTGGCTATAGATACTTTTGTACCTGTTTCCTCCAGCATCTTCACAAGATCCTTTGCTTTTGTTCTGGGATTGATTTGCACTTTTTGCACCAAGGTATGTTCATCTCTAGGAGACAGAAAGCGTCTCCTTCCTGAGCGGTATGACGGCTGCGTGGTCCCATGGTGTTTATGCTTGCGTATTATTGTTTGTACAGATGAACGTGGTACCTTCAGGCGTTTGGAAATTGCTTCCAAGGATGAACCAGACTTGTGGAGGTCTGCAATTCTTTTCTGAGTTCTTTGCTGATTTCTTTTGATTTTCCCATGATGGCAAGCAAAGAGGCACTGCATTTGATGGTAGTCCATGAAATACATCCACAGGTACACCTCCAATTGACTCAAATGATGTCAATTAGCCTATCAGAAGCTTCTAAAGCCATGACATAATTTTCTGGAATTTTCCAAGCTGTTTAATGGCACAGTCAACTTAGTGTATGTGAATTAGTGAATTATAAATCAATTATAAGTGAAATAATCTGTCTGTAAACAATTGTTGGAAAAATGACTTGTGTCATGCACAAAGTAGATGTCCTAACCAACTTTACAAAAGTATAGTTTGTTAACAAGAAATTTGTGGAGTGGTTGAAAAATGAGTTTTAATGACTAAGTGTATGACCTAATGACCTAAGTGTATGTAAACTTCCGACTTCAGCTGTATTACCTCAACTACCTCGTACCCTGGCACATTGACTCGGTACCGGTTCTCCTTGTATATCGCATAGTTATTTTATTGTGTTACTATTTTCTTTTTTCTTTATTTAAACTCTGCATTGCTGGGAAATGGCTCGTAAGTAAGAATTTCACGGTATAGTATACACCTGACTTCAATTGTATTTACATGGATGAACTCTTCTCCCTTCCTGTCACGGATGCCATGGTTGCCCTTAGTTTGAAGATCCAGAGACAGGTGTTTTATACAATAGCCTTCTGTGTTCTTTTTTCGACTCCTGCTTCATATTTGCAATCAAATGTCAGAATGTTCTCCATCTCCTTATCCATCATACTCTACTTCCACCGGGCATTCCACTGATTTCAAAACTTTGTCCCCCAGAGAGTGGAGAGCAACACTTTAGCAATTATTCTTGATATCTTTCAAAAAAATCCACATTAGTAGGGATCACCTACACATACTGAGCAGCCCTTTGATATAGACAGAAGCGAGCTACATGGCAGACCAATCTGAACTCATCTCTCAGCATGTCCAGCCCATCCATTATCTCAAATCAAATCAAATTTTATTTGTCACATACACATGGTTAGCAGATGTTAATGCGAGTGTAGCGAAATGCTTGTGCTTCTAGTTCCGACAATGCAGTAATAACCAACAAGTAATCTAACCTAACAATTCCACAACTACTACCTTATACACACAAGTGTAAAGGGATAAAGAATATGTACATAAAGATATATGAATGAGTGATGGTACAGAACGGCATAGGCAAGATGCAGTAGATGGTATAGAGTACAGTATATACATATGAGATGATTAATGTAGGGAATGTAAACATAAAGTGGCATAGTTTAAAGTGGCTAGTGATACATGTATTACATAAAGATGGCAAGATGCAGTAGATGATATAGAGTACAGTATATACATATACATATGAGATGAGTAATGTAGGGTATGTAAACATTATATTAAGTGGCATTGTTTAAAGTGGCTAGTGGTACATTTTTACATAATTTCCATCAATTCCCATTATTAAAGTGGCTGGAGTTGAGTCAGTATGTTGGCAGCGGCCGCTAAATGTTAGTGGTGGCTATTTAACAGTCTGATGGCCTTGAGATAGAAGCTGTTTTTCAGTCTCTCGGTCCCTGCTTTGATGCACCTGTACTGACCTCGCCTTCTGGATGATAGCGGGGTGAACAGGCAGTGGCTTGGGTGGTTGTTGTCCTTGATGATCTTTATGGCCTTCCTGTGACATCGGGTGGTGTAGGTGTCCTGGAGGGCAGGTAGTTTGCCCCCGGTGATGCGTTGTGCAGACCTCACTACCCTCTGGAGAGCCTTACGGTTGTGGGCGGAGCAGTTGCCGTACCAGGCGGTGATACAGCCCGACAGGATGCTCTCGATTGTGCATCTGTAGAAGTTTGTGAGTGCTTTTGGTGACAAGCCGAATTTCTTCAGCCTCCTGAGGTTGAAGAGGCGCTGCTGCGCCTTCTTCACCACGCTGTCTGTGTGGGTGGACCAATTCAGTTTGTCCGTGATGTGTACACCGAGGAACTTAAAACTTACTACCCTCTCCACTACTGTCCCGTCGATGTGGATAGGGGGGTGCTCCCTCTGCTGTTTCCTGAAGTCCACGATCATCTCCTTTGTTTTGTTGACGTTGAGTGTGAGGTTATTCTCCTGACACCACACTCCGAGGGCCCTCACCTCCTCCCTGTAGGCCGTCTCGTCGTTGTTGGTAATCAAGCCTACCACTGTAGTGTCATCCGCAAACTTGATGATTGAGTTGGAGGCGTGCATGGCCACGCAGTCGTGGGTGAACAGGGAGTACAGGAGAGGGCTCAGAACGCACCCTTGTGGGGCCCCAGTGTTGAGGATCAGCAGGGTGGAGATGTTGTTACCTACCCTCACCACCTGGGGGCGGCCCGTCCAGGACCCAGTTGCACAGGGCGGGGTCGAGACCCAGGGTCTCGAGCTTGATGACGAGTTTGGAGGCTAATATGGTGTTAAATGCTGAGCTGTATTCGATGAACAGCATTCTCACATAGGTATTCCTCTTGTCCAGATGGGTTAGGGCAGTGTGCAGTGTGGTTGCGATTGCGTCGTCTGTGGACCTATTGGGTCGGTAAGCAAATTGGAGTGGGTCTAGGGTGTCCAGTAGGGTGGAGGTGATATGGTCTTTGACTAGTCTCTCAAAGAAAGCACTTCATGATGACTGAAGTGAGTGCTACGGGGCGGTAGTCGTTTAGCTCAGTTACCTTAGCTTTCTTGGGAACAGGAACAATGGTGGCCCTCTTGAAGCATGTGGGAACAGCAGACTGGGATAAGGATTGATTGAATATGTCCGTAAACACACCAGCCAGCTGGTCTGCGCACGCACGTTTAAATGTTTTACTCACCTCGGCTGCAGTGAAGGAGAGCCCGCAGGTTTTGGTAGCGGGCCGTGGCTAAATCTCAGTCAATCATGGCTAGCGGGAAGCTTCCTGTATTTTTCCGTGGCTAAACCAACTAGGCTCTTAATTTAACAATTGTATTCTTATTTACAGTTGGCACACGCGTTTGTTATTAAGGCACATGAAAGTTCACATGTTCTTAAAGACATTTCTGCCCAAAAAACCATTTAGATAAAACATGAATGTTTACGTTCAAATGCCTCTCCTGTGAAGCAGTGATGCGAGACATACACCTAGTTTCCTGAAACAATTCACTTTTGGCATGCGTACAGTTAAGCCCTAATGCTTAGCCCTAGTCGTATGCACTAATACTAAATAATAAAAGGAAAACCTCAATGTAGACTATTTAAATTGCAAAATAATTTAACCTGTCTAGGATAGGGGTTCCGCTAGCGGAACTCCTCCCACATTCCACTGAAAAGGCAGAGCGGGAAATTCAAAAAATTTTTTTTTTGAAATATTTAACTTTCACACATTAACAAGTCCAATACAGCATTTGAAAGATAAACATCTTGTGAATCCAGAAAACATGTCCGATTTTTTTTAAATGTATTACAGCAAAAACACCACGTATATTTATGTTAGCTCACCACCAAATACAAAAGAGGACAGACATTTTTCACAGCACCGGTAGCATGCACAAAGCCAACCTAACTAACCTAGAACCAACCTAACTAACCTAGAAACAACTCCCTCAGATGACAGTCCTATAACATGTTACACAATAAATCTATGTTTTGTTCAAAAAATGTGCATATTTGAGCTATAAATCAGTTTTACATTACTGCTACCATCATAGCTACCATCATAGCTACAGTCAGAAATAGCACGGGAGCAGCCAGAGTAAATAGACACCAACGTCAACTACCTAATTACTCATCATAAAACATTTCAGAGAAATATATGGTGGATAGCAAATGAAAGACAAAGATCTTGTGAATACAGCCAATATTTCCGATTTTTGAAGTGTTTTACAGCGAAAACACAATATATCGTTATATTAGCTTACTACATTAACTAGCACACAGCAGCATTGATTCTAGTCGAACGGTAGCATAGCACAGTTCGACAGATATATGAAAAAGCATCCCAAATTGGGTCCTTATCTTTGTTGATCTTCCATCAGAATGTTCTCCAAGGGGTCCTTTGTTCAGAAACGTCTTTATTTCGATCCAGAACGAACGATTTCCCTCTTGAATTAGCAAGCACACTGGCAGTGCGACGCTAACCTCTCCATCTTGACAAAATTCTTGCGTCGCATCACGTCTAAAGTCCAGAATAAATTTCAATAATATAATTAAACTATATTGAAAAAACATACTTTAGGATGATTCTGTGACATGTATCGAATAAAATCGAAGCCAGAGATCATATTCATCAATAAGGACGGTTTTCCAGGAGGCAATACCAGGTCCAAATTCGCGCCTCCCAACAAAAAATAAATGGCGGTCCTCTCAATCAAAGAGGTTGTATTCATTCCCTGAACGAGATAATCACCTCATTTCTGCTCTCACTTCCGCATGACACCCAGGGGAAGGCGTATGGCGTGTTTCTACAGTCATAAGTGACATGCCCTTTTATAGACAAGCTTTTGAAGAGAGACCTCGATTTTGAAAATCTCACTTCCGGATAGGAAATGGGCTGTAAAAAGATTTCTGTTTCACTTAGAGAAATAATTAGAACTGTTTTAGAAACTAGAGAGTGTTTTCTATCCAATATTAATAATAATATGCATATTGTACGAGCAAGAATTGAGTAGGAGGCCGTTTTAAATTTTGAACGATTTTCCCCAAAAGTGTAAACTCCACCCCTAATCCTTAAGAGGTATTGTTTATCTTTATTCAATCCGCCTGCCACCCACCCGCCCTCCAGCCACACACTATATAATGGTTCTAAACATGTCCGCCCCGGAGATATAACCGCGGGGACTGCGGGTTATGAGTCAACCCGCGCATCACTAGTGTGTAGCATGAGTGTATATGTCTGTGTGGATGTGTGCGTGAGTGAGTGCATGTGTGCTAAGGTGTGGAGAATCAGAACATTACATGTAACACTAAAATGTGTGCTAGTTGTTAGCACCTCCCTGACCTGGGTACATTCAATTCAGATGTGCCTTACTCAAGAACAGACTGATATCTCTGATTTACACACTTTATTTTATGATCATGACAGGACCATATATAGCTACTGGGTAAAGAAATCCGAGCCCATAAACACATGATATTTTCTCTATTTTCCAAATGTTCTTCTTCTGTGCTCTGAACAAGACAAATATTGGACATAAATTCAGATACTACTGTATGTAGATAACGTCTACAGCTCTAGGCCAACATTATATTTTCCACATCATACAAATAAAAGACATATCACAAATCCTAAAGTTTCCATTTCACTCCTTAGCGCTAGCACCGTTTCTATGCCAACTGACAGATGTTAAAAGATGGCTGTTCATGGGCATCATTCTGGTACTCAGGCTTGATTTGCTCAAGCACTGGTTTCTATCCTAAATCCTATTTATATTTATTTCCTGAAGCAGAGGGTATATTCAAGATGTGCCAGTCATTCAATAATGAAATTACTTGGTGAAAACAAACAAATACCTTCTTTGAACACCATGATAGGTACAGTTAATGGAAAAATTTTAATATTTTTTTTTATATTGGCATGTAGCATATTCCATGGTGAATAAAACTCAAATCAGAAGTCTCAAACTGCAGCTGTTATTGAGGCTCACATTTTGGCCGCCACATCTCAGGGATAACCACCTTTTTTATTTTATTTCGCTTCATAGAAAGGAGTCATCAATCCTCTGTGACAAAGTTCCAGTGTCGTCAGCTCCCCGAAGGCTCCATGTCTAATTAAATATACCACATACCTGTCCTCAGCTGCTTTTTCCTGCACTATGACAGACGCTATTTGCAAGTGCTTGTGGATTTCTGTGTCACATGACGGTATAGGCAACATTCAGAAATGTTTTTGTTGTTGTAGTGGTTAATAACATATTCAAGGTTGAAGTTGTATTTTTGCAAATATGCAAGCATATTTGTGGCTTGAGTGTAATCAGCTTTAGCAGTGTATAAATGCCACCGCACTGGTATCAACATGAAGCTGATGGAAAACCAAATAGGGATGTTTGCTGTGTAGGCAGTAAAATAAACTCGAACTTACATTGTATTTAAATGTTCTGTCAGCATATTAGAGCTCACACTGCATTGATATTTAGGTCACACAAGGATTTGTAGGCCCAGGTTGAATAGAAACATTTCAAATCTTGCTGACACAATGAGAGTAATGTAAACTGATCACTCTCACTGTTTACTAAGTGTATTATAAAAAGCCATATCTATAAACCCATAGTGAAAGTGACAGCTAGTAGTACATGATTGTAAAAACATTCAACTATACAACCAATTCCCTGTTGACATTCAAGTAGCTGCTTTAAAATCCTTGCCAAATCGCCTGGTAGACTCCAACTGTCAAGGTCTGTCACGCCCTGACCTGAGATATCTCTGTTTTCTTTATATTTTGGTTAGGTCAGGGTGTGACTAGGGTGGGTACATTCGTTTTTGTATTGTCTAGGGTTTTTTGTATGTCTAGGTTTTTTTGTAGGTCTAGGTGATTTGTATGTCTATGGTGGCCTGATATGGTTCCCAATCAGAGGCAGCTGTTTATCGTTGTCTCTGATTGGGGATCATATTTAGGTAGCCATTTTCCCTTTGGTGTTCGTGGGTTCTTTTCTATGTTTAGTTGCCTGTCAGCACTCTTTTGTATAGCTTCACGTGTTGTTTTGTTATTTTGGTTCGTTTGTTCAGTGTTCATTCTTAATATAATAAAGAATGTACGCATACCACGCTGGGCCTTGGTCCGATTCATATAACGAACGTGACAAGGTCTCTCTGTCCTCCATCCTTGTTATCATCCATCCCCACTAAAGCCATGAAGAGTCCTCCCCTGCCACTACAGAACTTGTCCATTAAAACACATGGAAAATCACAATGAGCGAAGATACTGATTTGGCTGTGACACTGCAAGACACTCTTTGACAGGACAAATTATATTGCATGATCTGACTTGACTAGTTAAAAAAAGGTTAACTAAAAAATACATTAAAAAATCTTGTCTTATTGTCAGTGTGTGTGACATACACTCCTGGCTACAGGGCTTTAAGCCATAAGACTGCTGAACAGTTAATTAAACAGCTACCCAGACTTTGTGCTTTTCATCCCCTGCCTACATGCACATAGTACTTCAATCAATCACCTTACCAAACCTACATCAAATCCAATTTTATTGGTCACATACACATGGTTAGCAGATGTTAATGCGAGTGTAGCGAAATGCTTGTGCTTCTTGTTCCAGTGCAGTAATATCTAACAAGTAATCTAACAATTCCCCAACAACTACCTAATACACACATCTAAAGGGGTGAATGAGAATATGTACATAAGTATATGGATGAGCGATGAGTGATGGCCGAGCGGCATAGGCAAGGTGAGGTAGATGGTATAAAATACAGTATATACTGTACATGTGATATGAGTAATGTAAGATATGTAAATATTATTAAAGTGGAATTATTTAAAGTGGCATTGTTTAAAGTGACTAGTGATCCATTTATTAAAGTGTCCAGTGATTGGGTCTCAATACAGTATATACATGTGATATGAGTAATGTAAGATATGTAACATTATTAAAGTGATACATTTATTAAAGTGTCCAGTGATTGGGTCTCAGTGTAGGCAGCATCCTCACTGAGTTAGTGATGATTATTTAACAGTCTAAAGGCCTTGATATAGAAGCTGTCTCTTTTAGTCTCTCGGTCCCAGCTTTGATGCACCTGTACTGACCTCGCCTTCTGGATGATAGCGGTGTGAACAGGCAGTGGCTCGGGTGGTTGTTGTCCTTGATGATCTTTTTGGCCTTCCTGTGACATCGGGTGCTGTAGGTGTCATGGAGGGCAGGTAGTTTGCCCCCGGTGATGCGTTGTGCAGACCGCACCACCCTCTGGAGAGCATTGCAGTTGAAGGCGGTGCAGTTGCCGTACCAGGCTGTGATACAACCCGACAGGATGCTCTCGATTGTGTATCTGTAAAAGTTTGTCAGGGTTTTGGGTGACAGGCCAAATTTCTTCAGCCTCCTGAGGTTGAAGAGGCGCTGTTTATCCTTCTTCACCACACTGTCTGTACATGTACATGTTACCTCAATCAATCACCCCAACTACCTTGTACCCCAGTACACTGACTCGGTACCGGTACTCCTTGTATATAGCCTCGTTATTGTTGTTTTATTGTATTGTTTTATTGTGCAACTGTTTTCTTTTTATCATTTTGTTTATCTATTACTTTTTAACTGCATTGTCGGGAAAGGGCTCGTAAGTAAGCCTTTCATGGTAAAGTCTACACTTGTTGTATTCGGCAGATGTGACAAATACAATTTGATTTGATAAAATACTAACTGGTTTGCATTAATACAAGTGACATGAGATGTGCTAGAAAGATCTGGAAGCTGAAGGACTGAAATGCCATAGTGCCTTCCGGTTGGCAACCTACTTAACCCACGCAGCTCTGTCTACATGCAGCACTGACCTGACCTGATGCAGAGTTGAAGGTAACCTTCGTCATGCACGAAGACTGCATAAAGCTGAACTGAGACACTAACAATAGTGTATATTGGAAATGGCACAAAGGTGTTATGACATGCCTATTTATCAAATAGCTTCCATGAAGAGAACGTTCCAGTCACCTTGTTATGTTGGAGCAAGAGTTGAGCTGAAGCTTTTCAGCGTTTTATTAAGAACTGTTCCTCGTTGATTCCGAGTCAGATGTAATGATTTTACTAACTGAACCATAACATGATCATTTTGACTTGGTATTGACAATCAAGAAATAGTGGAATCTATGTAGCCTTCCTACATGTTCCCTAGCCCACCTCATCACCTGTCATCCATATAACTGTCCATCCATTGTCCCTCTGGGATACTCCTCCATCACTGCAGTAATGGCTTTCTGGTTGGCCTGATAATGGTTTGAGCCAGGTGTGGATGTATCTGCCCATAAAATGCAGAAAATGACAGACATGACTTCAAACCAGGGCCCAGTTTCCCAATAGCTATGGAACTGAGGCTTACGAGTGTTTTAACGATGCAGCGTTCCTGCAACGGACAGATATTTAACAATGTTTGCCAGAACACCATATAGAGAGAACATTTACATTTGACATGTTTGTCATGTAGCAGATGCTCTTATCCAGAGTGAATTACAGTTAGTGTATTCATCATAAGACAGCTAGGTGGGACAACCACATATTACAGTCGTCGTATGAACATTTTTCCTCAATAAAGCAGCTATCAGCAAAGTCAGAGCTAGTGGGGGGGAGTAGGTGTGTCCAAACATTTGAATGGTACTATATGTAAAATGTATATGTAAAATGTATGTATATGTAGCAGAAAGGCTGTCAAAGGAATTGTCCGTAGCGCTCCAAGACAGGATTGTGTCAAGGCATAGATCCAGTTCCTCTTACTGTTCCGTAGGCAAGTACCATGGTTTTGTAGTGGATGCGAGCTTCACCTGGAAGCCAGTGGAGTGTGCAGTGGAGCAGGATGACATGGGAGAACATGGGAATGTTGAACATCAGGCGGGCTGCAGGGTTCTGGATAAGTGGCAGAGATTTGATGGCACAAGCAGGGAGCCCAGCCAACAGCGAGTTGCAGTAGTCCAGACGGGAGATGACAAGTGCCTGGATTGGCATGATGACTCCTTGCTGTCCCCAGTCCACCTGGCCGTGCTGCTGCTCCAGTTTCAACTGTTCTGCCTGCGGCTATGGAACCCTGACCTGTTCACCGGACGTGCTACCTGTCTCAGACCTGCTGTTTTCAACTCTCTAGAGACCGCAGGAGCGGTAGAGATACTCTTAATGATCGGCTATGAAAAGCCAACTGACATTTACTCCTGAGGTGCTGACTTGCTGCACCCTCGACAACTACTGTGATTATTATTATTTGACCATGCTGGTCATTTATGAACAGTTGAACATCTTGACCATGTTCTGTTATAATCTCCACCCGGCACAGCCAGAAGAGGACTGGCCACCCCTCATAGCCTGGTTCCTCTCTAGGTTTCTTCCTAGGTTTTGGCCTTTTCTAGGGAGTTTTTCCTAGCCACCGTGCTTCTACACCTGCATTGCTTGCTTGTTTGGGGTTTTAGGCTGGGTTTCTGTACAGCACTTTGAGATATCAGCTGATGTAAGAAGGGCTATATAAATACATTTGATTTGATTTGATTAGGAGCTGCGCAACTTCCTATGTGAGGTAAAGTTGTGCTCTATGGATGTTGTAGAACATGATCCTCCATGAGCAAGTCACTGCTTTGATGTTGGCAGAAAACGACAGGGTGTTGTCCAGGGTCATGCCAAGCTTCTTTGCACACTGGGAGGGGAACAGCGTGGAGTTGTCAACCGTGATGGAGAGGTCTTTGCGCAGGTAGGCATTCTCCTGGAGGAAGAGTAGCTCAGTTTTGTCGAGGCTGAGCTTGAGGTGGTGGGCCGACATCCAAGCTGAGATATCTGCCAGGCACAGAGATGCATTTCACCACCTGGGTGTCAGAAGGGGGGAACGGGAAAAGTAGTAGAAAAGAGACCCAGCCCTGAGAGGGTGGAGAGGAGGATCTGATGGTTCACTGTGTAGAAAGCAGCGGATAGATCTAGGAGGATGGTAACAGAAGATAGAGATTTTAGCTTTGACAGAGCAGAGAGCCTCTGTGACACAGAGAAGAGCAGTCTCAGTTGAGTGACCCGTCTTGAAGCCTCACCTGTTAGGGTCAAGAAGAACGTTCTGAGACAGGGGATGCAGCCAGAGGTCAGGTATGAGTTGATGAGGGAATTGAGGAATGGGAGAAGGTCTCCAGAGATGGTCTGGAGAAGGGAGGAGGGGATGGGGTCGAAAGTTCACAAAGTGAGTCATTGGAGCATGTGGCGACACTGATAGGATCGAAAGAAATGCAGCGCTGTTCTCGGATCAGCTTTCTCTATTCAGATCTTACCTTAACATTATAAGTATTTTACAATACTGACGATCAGCTCCTAAAGAGATAATACCACCTATGGTGTCAAATATTGAGGCGGCTTATTCTAATGATTACCCAGTAATTATGCACTTAATCACAGATTTTGCACATCATTGCGCAAATGTTGTTACACATCATAAAATATGTTGATAAAAACAGATTACAAAGTGTAGCATACAATTAGTGAAATAGAACTCAATTGATTGAACATGAAATTGATATCAATATGATTTAAATATATTGGCCTATGTATGTAGACTATAGGTCTTTCTCTATTTATCTTTTAACGGGGTTACCTTGATTTTCATTTAAATCATATTTTTATCCTTCGTTTGTTTGTAACAATAGCAAAGACATTGGAAACTTTGTATTTGTCATCATCAGAGATGGATAAACCATGTGATTCTATGTTTAGCGGAGATCTTCTGTGTATAAAGCCAAAGGGCAAAAAAAAAAACGCCGCACTTAGCTGTTCTACAAGAGGTCTACGAGGCAGTTGATTGTTTTCAAGAGCAACTTTAGTAATAATGGTTTTGGGAAACAGCTTGGAGATTTAACAATGCTCCTACAAAAGTTCCAACAATGAACAATCTTATTTAAGATGCTTTTAGGAAACCGGGCCCTGGTGTGTGCGAGTGTGTGTGCGTGTGTGTGTGTCTGCACATGGTCATGTTTTGTGTGGTTGAGAGATATTAAAGTCCCTAACAGAAAGGATTGTACGCAATGCATTCAGTAAAAAGGCTTTCACAAATAGTCTTGATCATTATCTCTAAAAGTCTAGAATAAGTGAATAAATGCCAACAGTTCTCTCCATTTCTCTCAATCAGGATGTGATCGCCTCTACTGTATGTATAATGTTATAAAAATGTATCTCTTCATCCAAAGAAGACAGTGGCTTTGTCTTGTTGTCAAATCTTCTTACCAACTCTCTCAAGTCAAGACAAGGGCCTAGATTTCGATTTCAGCTTTCCACTAATCACATTTGCAAATGTGGTGGCTTATTTCTGCTTTACCAAATGAGGAGAGTTACAAACTTCACACACCAGTCAGAGTTATACTTAAATAGTTTTTTTCCTCGTCAACCTACACACAATAGCACATATTGACATAGCAAATACAGGTTTTTAGAAATGTTTGCTAATCTATTAAAAACAAAACGGAAAAATAACATTTACATAGGTATTCAGAACCTTTACTCAGTACTTTGTTGATGCACTGATGGCACCGGTGGCAGCGATTACAGCATCGAGTCTTCTTGGGAATGATGCTACAAGCTTGGCACACCTGTATTTGGGGAGTTTCTTCCATTCTTCTCTGCAGATCCTCTCAAGCTCTGTCAAGTTGGATGGGGAGCGTTGCCGCACAGCTATTTTCACGTCTCTTCAGAGATGTTCGATCGGGTTCAAGTCCGTACTCTTGCTGGGCCACTCAAGGACATTCAAAGACTTGTCCCGAAGCCACTCCTGCATTGTCTTGGCTGTGTGCTTAGGGTTGTTGTCCTGTTGGAAGGTGAACCTTCGCCCCAGTCTAAGGTACTGAGCGCTCTGGAGCAGGTTTTCATCAAGGATCACTCTGTACTTTGTTCCGTTCATCTTTCCTCGATCCTGACTTGTCTCCCAGTCCCTGCCGCTGAAATACATTCCCATAGCATGAAGCTGCCACCTTCATGCTTCATTGTAGGGATGGTGCCAGGTTTCATCCAGACGTGATGCTTGGCTTTCAGAAAAAGTGTTCAATCTTGGTTTCATCAGACCAGAGAAACCTTTTTCTCATGGTCTGTGACTCTTTAGGTGCCTTTTGGCAAACTCCAAGCGGGCTGTCATGTGCCTTTTACTGAGGAGTGGCTTGAGTCTGGCCACTCTACCATAAAGGCCTGATAGGTGGAGTGCTGCAGAGATTGTTTTCCATCTGCAAGGTTCTCCCATCTCCACAGAGTAACTGCAGAGCTCTGTCAGAGGGACTATTAGATTATTGGTCACCTTCCTGACCAAGGCCCTTCTCCCCCGATTGCTCAGTTTGGCCGGGCGGCCAGCTCTAGGTAGATTCATAGTGGTTACAGACTTCTTCCATTTAAGAATGATGGAGGCCACTGTGCTCTTGGGGACCTTCAAAACTGCATAAATGTTTTGGTACCCTTCCCCAGATCTGTGCCTTGACACAATGCTGTCTCGGTGCTCTATGGACAATTTCTTCGACCTCTTGTTTTTTTTTTTTCTCTGACATGCACTGTCAACTGTGGGACCTTATATAGACAGGTGTGTGCCTTTTCAAAAAATGTCCAATCAATTGAATTTACCACAGATGGACTCCAATCAAGTTGTAGAAACATCAAGGATGATCAATGTAAACAGGACATACCTGAGCTCAATTTCAAGTCTGAATACTTATGTAAATAAGGTTTCAGGTTTTTTTTTCAATACATTTGCAAACATTTCTTAACACCTGTTTTCGCTTTGCCATTATGGGATATTGTGTGTAGATTTCTAACGATTTTTTATTTAAATACATTTTAGAATAACTCTGTAACGTAACAAAATGTGGAAAAAGTCAAGGGATCTGAATACTTTCTGAAGGCCTATATACTGTGTTTCAATCATATTGAAATCAATTTGATGTTTAATCAATTGCTTTCTATTTCGCCATGTGTAGGCTACTCTGTAATTTATTTGTAGCAATATATTTAATGATGTGTAACAACATATAGAAACAACATGTTTTTCTCCATTCCATTTATTCTATTCAAGCCATTAGAATGTGCCTGTGCTCCTATAGCTCCTCCAACCAGCCTGCTTTGATGTGATTGCTAGAAGTCAACTGATATTGTAGTAGAGGATTGATAGAACAATAATGCACCATTCATGACCAGTCCTTTCCCATTAATCTGTTGCTGTATTGATGTTTGGATGAGGTCTAACCAATGTTGAAGTGCATTGGTTTCAATGGACATGACACTGTGTGGTGGATGAATCAGAATTAGTTGGGTTAGTTGGGTAACATAAGTATTTAAGATGTCATATCTGCATAATATTCTTATTATTCTTAAGTTACCTGTAAACTTTGCCAAAACATTTCAAACTACTTTTGTAATACAACTTTAGGTATTTTTTAACGTAAATAATCGATAAAATTGAAGACAGGATGATCTGTGTTCAATACAGGATTAAAACAAACTGTAGCTAGCTTTCTGGTCACGCGCCTCTATCTAACAGTACACTTCAAGTGACCCTCGTTCAAGATGGCCGTATTTCTTCATTACACAAAGGAAAAAACCTCAATCAATTTCTAAAGACTGGTGACATCCAGTGGAAGCAGTAGGAACTGCAAGAAGGTCAATTAGAAATCTGGATTCCCAATGAAACCTCATTGAAAAGAGAGTGACCTCAAAAAAATATATATCTGAATGGTTTGTCCTCGGGGTTTCACCTGCTAAATAAGTTCTGTTATACTCACAGACATGATTCAAACAGTTTTAGAAACTTCAGAGTGTTTTCGATCCAAATCTACTAATACTATGCATATCTTATCTTCTGGGGATGAGTAGCTGGCAGTTGAATATGGGTATGCTTTTCATCCAAAAGTGAAAATGCTGCCCCCTATCCTAGAGAAGTTAAGGGGGAACCAATTTCTTGTCTCCAACATGTCTGTGGGCAAGTCACTGCCTCCTTTCACATTGGGGGAGGTGTAGGGCAGTGTCTGGAACCATTGTATGTCCTCTCTGATGTTGCACATGCTGGGATAGTGTATGACCTAGAGGCTCACTCCCCTCAGTGAGTTTGTCCAGGAGAGGGGTCAAGAAGGGGTTTACTTGAGATGGGTATATCTAGAGTTGACAATTGATTTATGCCATTGGATGAGATGGTGTTTCTGTGCTATGAAGTACCAGGAACGGGATTAGAACATCGTCTTAGGGACCAAACTGAACAATAATTTATAGCGAATGTTATCTGGCTAAGGGATACTCCTTTCTCATTTATAAAGTCCCTTTGTGAACTGTTCCTAAGATCTGTGGTTCGTCATGTAAGTTGAGAGGGGTGTATCTTGGCTATAAAAGATCTTTGTACTTTTCTGTTGTCACTTTCAATGGTTCATTAGAGATGGCGCATCATTGAAAGTCAAATGCTATTGCAAAGCTCTTATTATTAAAGATGTAGTTTAACCTTTCAGTAATACCCATCCCGGATCCGGGAGCATCCTCATCAAAAAAGCTGACTAGCATAGCCTAGCCTAACGGGACAGGGATATCATATAATATAATTTTCATGAAATCACAAGTCCAATACAGCAAATGAAAGATAAACATCTTGTGAATCCAGCCATCATTTCCGATTTTTAAAATGTTTTACAGCGAAAACACTATGTATTTCTATTAGCTAACCACAATAGCCAAAGACTCAACCGCATATTTTCACCATGTTTCTACCGCATAGGTAGCTATCACAAAACCGACCAAATAGAGATATAATTAGTCACTAACCAAGAAACAACTTCATCAGATGACAGTCTTATAACATGTTATACAATAAATGTATGTTTTGTTTGAAAATGTGCATATTTGAGGTATAAATCATAGTTTTACATTGCAGCTACCATCAAAAATATCACCAAAGCAGCCATAATAATTACAGAGAGCAATGTGAAATACCTAAATACTCATCATAAAACATTTATGAAAAATACATGGTGTACAGCAAATGAAAGATAAACATCTTGTGAATCCAGCCAATATTTCCGATTTTTTTAAAGTGTTTTACAGCGAAAACACTATAGCATTATATTAGCTTACCACAATAGCCAAACACACAACCGCATTTATTCACCGCATAGATAGCATTCGCAAAAACCAGCAAATGATATAAAATTAATCACTAACCTTGAACAACTTCATCAGATGACAGTCTTATAACATCAGGTTATACAATACACTTATGTTTTGTTCGAAAATGTGCATATTTAGAGCTGCAAACCGTGCTTATACATTGTGAAAATGTAGCAACATTTCCCCAGAATGTCAGGAGCTATTTTGGACACTCACCTAATCTGACCAAAGAACTCATCATAAACTTTACTAAAAAATACTTGTTGTATGGCAAATGAAAGATACACTGGTTCTTAATGCAACCGCCGTGTTAGATTTTTAAAAATAACTTTACCATAACAAACAGCTTGCGTTATTGCGAGACAGCGCCCGCCAAAACGGCGGAGAATAGAAATAACATTTTCCACAGAAATACGAAATAACATCATAAATTGTTCTTACTTTTGCTGAGCTTCCATAAGAATCTTGTACAAGGAGTCCTATTTCCAGAATAAATCATTGTTTGGTTTTAGAATGTCCTTTTCTCCTGTCGAATTCGCGCCACAATGCTAGCCAAGCTTGATGACGTTCCCAGTTTCTCTCGACGCAAAGAACGTAAAACTCCAAAAGTCCCAATAAACGTTGAATAATCTGATAAAACTTGGTTGAAAAAACATACTTTACGATGTTATTATAACATGTATCAAATAAAATCAGAGCCGGAGATATTAGCCGTGTATACCGAACGCTTATCAGAAGACAATATGGAGGTGCTTCGCGCGCCTAGGTAGAGAAAGGAAATTCCTGACCTGCCACTCCAAAAGCTCTTGTTCGATCTCAGATCAAGCTAGACACCCCATTCCACCTTCCACTGCCTGTTGACATCTAGTGCCAGTTGAATAGGCAGGCCCTGGATCAGAGCCTCGTTTTCAGATTTTTCACTTACTGTATGGAAGGTTGCTGCAAAATGAGTTCTGTTTTAAATGAGTGTTTTCTATCCAATAGTAATAACAGTATGCATATTGTATGATCTAGAATAGAGTACGAGGCAGTTTAAATTGGGCTCGATTTTTTCCAAAGTGAAAATAGCGCCCCCCTATTGACAAGAAGAATACATTTTAGAATAAGGCTGTAACGTAACAAAATGTCAAAAAAGTAAATGGGTCTGAATACTTTTCAAAGGCACTGTATGTAGCCTTTAGGCCTACTGAATATATATTTTAACCTCTCTTGGGTAGGGGGCAGTATTTTCACATCCGGATGAAAAGCGTGCCCAGAGTAAACTGCCTGCTAATTGCTTATCCAAGATACAGTGGAAATGGGGTCATATTGCACTTCCTAAGGCTTCCACTAGATGTCTTTAGAACCTTGTTTGAGGCTTCTACTGTGAGGTTGGGGCGAATGAGAGGGGAATGAGTCAGAGATCTGCCAGAGAGCCACGAGCAGACCATACGCGTTCACGTGAGAGAGTTAGCTTGCGTTCCATTGCATTTCTGAAGACAAAGGAATTTTCCGGTTGGAACATTATTGAAAATGTATGTTAACCTGTTTGGGCTGCAGGGGCAGTATTGAGTAGCCGGATAAAAGGTGCCCATTTCAAACGGCCTCGTACTCAATTCTTGCTCGTACAATATGCATATTATTATTACTATTGGATAGAAAACACTCTCTAGTTTCTAAAACCATTTGAATTATATCTGTGAGTAAAACAGAACTCATTTTGCAGCAAACTTCCTGACAGGAAGTGGAAAATCTGAAATCGATGCTCTGTTCTACGGCCTGCCTATTAATGTCCTTGATATTTATTAGTATAGATGCACTTCATACGTCTTCCACTAGATGTCGACAGGCAGTGAGAGAAGAAATGGAGTGAGTAACTTGATCTGGGGTCGAATAAAAGCTCTTGGCATGACGTGTCACCAGCTTCCTGTTTTCTGGAGAGCGCGTGAAGGGACCTGGATTTGCCTTCTGATAAGCTGTCGTTATGGACGACTAATATCTCCGGCTTTGATTTTATTTGATACATGTGACAATATCATCGTAAAGTATGTTTTTTTCAATATAGTTTTATTAGATTATTGAAATTTATTCGGGACGTTAGGCGTGTTGCATTGTGTGCCTTTGTTCAGGAAGGAGAGCTTAGCGCCACTTTGCTAGCTTTCCGTGCTAATTGACTGGAGAAGAGGACATTCTAAATCCAAACAACGATTGTTCTGGACAAAGGACCCCTTGTACAACATTCTGATGAAAGATCATCAAAAGTAGGACCCATTTTATGATGCTATTTCATATATCTGTCGAACATGTGAAATAGTCGTTTGCGCCCAGATTTTGGGTACTCTCTCGCTATACCTAAGCTGGATGTCGTAATGAAGTTATTTTTAGAATTCTAACACAGCGATTGCATTAAGAACTAGTGTATCTATAATTTCCTATACAACATGTCTTTTTTAGTAACGTTTATGTATAGTTATTTGGTCAGAATAGTTGAGTGCCATAAAAATATCCGCACATTCTGGGAAAAAGATGCTACGTTAGCACAATGTATAACCACTGATTTCAGCTCTAAATATGCACATTTCCGAACAAAACATAAGTGTATGTATAACCTGATGTTATAGGACTGTCATCTGATGAAGCTTATCTTCTTGTCAATATGGGGGCGCTGTTTCCCCATTGGAAAAAATAGTGCCCAAATTAAACTGCCTCGTACTCAATTCTTGCTCGTACAATATGCATATTATTATTACTATTGGATAGAAAACACTCTCTAGTTTCTAAAACCGTTTGAATTATGTCTGTGAGTGAAACAGAACTGGACTTAGAGCAATTTTCCTATGAGGATTTGAAAATGCTGAAATCTGCTTGCTGTTCCCAGAACAGTTTATTAATTTGCCTGTCCTCTATTGGTTGAGATGCACTGCATATGCCTTCCCCTGGGTGTCAGCGAATAGAGGGACTTGAAATGGAGTCTCTAGGCAGATCTGAAAGTTTATAAATTGCTTGGAAACGAGGTGTCCGCTCTTTTGACTCTTCGCTCTGACGCAGGGAGGGCCTTGGCATGTCGTGCTAGAAGCTCCTGTTTTAGCTCTTAGATATATCCGGCTCTGTTTTTATTCGATATAGGTGTTAAAGACATCATAATGTTGTTATTTTAAACCGAGTTATATCAGTTTATGTCAGTATATTGCGATTTTCGGGTATTTCATTTCCTGGCGTTCTAGGGGGTTGGGTATCTCTCTCTCGCATGCTAAAGTTTACTGCTAATTGCAACGTGGAAGAGGACGTTCTCCAACCTAGCAACGATTATTTTGGACAAAGGACACCTTTCCCAAGATTCTGATGAGAGTTCATCAAAAAGTAAGAACTATTTATGCTGATAATTCGTTGTTCTGTTGAAAAATGTCAAATAATAATTCCGCCATGAATTTCGGTGCGTCTCGCTTTAGCGCACGCTGTATGCTTGAAGTAACGTTAATTTTAAAAATGTAACCCAGCGATTGCATTAAGAACTAATTTGTCTTTCAATTGCTGTCCAACCTGCATTTTTTAGTCAAGTTTTGGAATAGTTACTGATTAGAATAGGTGCCTCTTCAAAGATTTCTCCTGCCATTTTCTGGGCAGCTTTGCTACTTTTCTCATTGTATAACCACGATTTGTGGCGCTAAATATGCACATTTTCGAACAAACTCTATATGCATTGTGTAATATGATGTTATAGGACTGTCATCTGAAGAATTCTGAGAAGGTTAGTGAAAAAAATAATATATTTTGGTGGTTTATACGTTATCGCTATTTTTGCCTTGAATCAATGCTGTTGTGATGTTTGCTATTGTGGTAAGCTAATATAACGCTATATTGTGTTTTCGCTGTAAAACACTTAGAAAATCTGAAATATTGGCTGGATTCACAAGATCTGTGTCTTTCATTTGCTGTACGCTGTGTATTTTTAAGAAATGTTTTATGATGAGTAATTAGCTAATACACGATGGTCTCTGTAGTTATTCTAGTCGCTTTGGTGAGAGTTGTGATGGTGGCTGCAATGGTAAACTATGATTTATACCTGAAATATGCACATTTTTCTAACAAAACATATGCTATACAATAAATATGTTATCAGACTGTCATCTGATGAAGTTGTTTCTTGGTTAGTGGCTATTTATATCTTTATTTGGTCGAATTTGTGATAGCTACTGATGGAGTAAAAAAATGGTGGAGTAATAAAGTGGTGTCTTTTGCTAACGTGGTTAGCTAATAGATTTACATATTGTGTCTTCCCTGTAAAACATTTTAAAAATCAGAAATGATGGCTGGATTCACAAGATGTGTATCTTTCATTTGGTGTTTTGGACTTGTGATTTCATGAACATTTTATTATATGATATCCCTGTGGCTTTAGGCTAGGCTATGCTAGTCAGCTTTTTTGATGGGGGGGATCCCGGATCCAGGTTTGGGAGGTGTTAGAGGTTAACAAGGTTAGTCAAAAATTATATATCTTTTGCTGGTTTATTCGCTATCGCTAACGTGCCTATTGCTATCGCTAACGTGCCTTGATGAATGAATGCGGTAGTGTGGTAGGCTATTGTAGTAAGCTAATATAATGCTATATTGTGTTTTCGCTGTAAAACACTTAAAAAATCGGAACTATTGGCTGGATTCACAAGATGTTTGTCTTTAATTTGCTATACACCATCGATTTTTCAGAAATGTTTTATGATGAGTATTTAGGTATTTGACGTTGGTGTCTGTAATTACTCTGGCTGCTTCGGTCCTATTTGTGACGGTAGCTGTGATGGTAGCTGCAATGTAAAACTGATTTATACCTCAAATATGCACATTTTTCGAACAAAACATAGATTTATTGTATAACATGTTATAAGACTGTCATCTGATGAAGTTGTTTCTTGGTTAGTTTGGTTGGTTCTTGGTTAGTTAGGTTGGCTTTGTGCATGCTACCTGTGCTGTGAAAAATGTCTGTCCTTTTTTGTATTTAATGGTGAGCTAACATAAATATATGTGGTGTTTTAGCTGTAAAACATTTAAAAAATCGGACATGTTGGCTGGATTCACAAGATGTTTATCTTTCATATGCTGTATTGGACTTGTTAATGTGTGAAAGTTAAATATTTCTAAAAAATATATTTTGAATTTCGCGCCCTGCACTTGAAGTGGCTGTTGTCATATTGTGCCCTGCTTCGGGCTTGCAGCCAGAAGAAGTTAAAAACATCCTAAAGATTGATTCTATACATCGTTTGACATGTTTCTACGGACTGTAACAGAACTTTTTGACTTTTCGTCTGCAGCTAGTGATCGCGCGTCATTAATTTAGATTACTGTGGTAAACGAGCAAATTTGACTTTTGGCCAAGTGGGACGTTAGCGTCCCACATATCCTAGAGAAGTTAATGCAGCTGGTGGCCACACCAGTAACTGACTGTTACTTATGATTTTGACACCCCCTTTGTTCAGGGACGCATTTTTTTATTTCTGTTAGTCACATATCTGTGTAACTTTGTAATATGTTCAGTACTTTGTACTGTGTCAGATTTCTTTTTTTAAATTACAGAAAAAGCACACCATGCAATAATCTGAGTACAGCGCTCAGACACAAAAACAAGCCATACAGGTACCCGCCATGTTGTGGAGTCAACAGAAGTCAGAAATAGCATTATAAATATTCACTTACCTTTGGTGATCTTCATCAGAATGCACTCCCAGGAATCCCAGTTCCACAATAAATGTTTGTTTTGTTCGATGAAGTCCATCATTTATGTCCAAATACCTCCTTTTTGTTTGCGCGTTTAGGTCACAAATCCAAATTCATGAGGCTCGAGCACTAGGTCCGAAAAGTCAAAAAGTTCCGTTCCAGTTCGTAGAAACATGTCAAACGATGCATAGAATCAATCTTTAGGATGTTTTTAACAAATCTTCAATAATGTTTCAACCGGAGAATTCCTTTGTCTTTAGAACAATGGAACGCAGCTAACTCTCACGGGAGCGCACGAGACTGAGCTGATGGCACTCTGCCAGGCCTCTGGTTGAAACAGCTCTCATTCCCTCCTCCTTAACAGTAGAAGCCTCAAACAAGGTTCTAAAGACTGTTGACATCTAGTGGAAGCCTTAGGAAGTGCAATCGGACCATATTTCCACTGTATCTTGGATAGGCAAAGAGTTGAAAAACTACAAACCTCAGATTTCCCACTTCCTGGTTGGATTTTTTCTCAGGTTTTTGCCTGCCATATGAGTTCTGTTATACTCACAGACATCATTCAAACAGTTTTAGAAACGTCAGAGTGTTTTCTATCCAAATCTACTAATAATATGCATATCGTAGCTTCTGGGCCGGAGTAGCAGGCAGTTTACTCTGGGCACCTTCTTCATCCAAGCTACTCAATACTGCCACCCAGCCATAAGAAGTTAACCTTTTCACATGTACCAACACATGGGTGTGATCATTCTACAGCGGTAGAAGTTTTGTTATTTATTCTGACAATGAGTCTGAGTATGAAAGTCAGGAATCAGATTCTGACAGTGAGGAGCTGCCCCCCAACCTTGTAGCCATTGAGAGCCCTGAATCTGAGGATCCCTTGTCCACTGACGAAGTCCCAGGTCCCTTTGAAGATACTGGTGGTGATGGAGGCAGACCGACAGTGGATGAAGTACAGGAGTTCTGTGGTAGCTGGAAGGCCGCCAGCCATTTCACCCCTCCTGGCCCTGCTGTTTGCTTTGATGAGTCCCAGTCTGGAGTGCAACGCCCCTTGCCATTTCCAACTGAGGCAGAGTGCTTCAAGTTGTTTCTGACAGGAGCTGGTGGGAGACATAGTAGAGGAGACCAATCTCTATGCCTTGGAGCTACAGGAGAAGAGAGAGCCAGGAGTGGAAGGTAAACTCGATAAATGGGTGACAACAAAAATTTGTGAAATGTATACCTTCCTGGTGACAGTCCTTCTCATGGGGATAGTAAAGAAGAACTCCCTAAGAGAATACTGGAGCACAGATCCTTTGTTTGCAACTCCCTTCTTGCCACCCTCTTTTACCAAGACCGCTTCCTAGTTCTGCTGCGATGCCTGCATTTCGTCAACAATGCTATTGCCATCCTAAATGACCCGTTATACAAAATAAGAAATGTCAACAGCTTGCAGTAAAGTGGAATGACAAAACAAGATATCCATGTCCTCTCTACTGTCCATACAGCAACCATGTCGGCCACAGGGAAGGTGGACCACCTGACGGGAGAGGGAAAATTATAACCAGACTGCGTGCTTGACTATAACCCAAAATGGGGGCAGTGGATAAGGCGGACATGATAAACAGCTTTGTGCAATGCACTCAGAAAACGACCAAGTGGTATTAAAATATATTTTTCAATTAGGGTAGAGGGTAAATAGGGTAAATCAGGGTAGATTCTAAATACAACAAGCCAATACTTCTGACGCAATTAGCATTGTATTACAGAGCTAAAAGCAGAATGTAACTAGCTACATCAGCACAATTGAATATAACACCATAAAGGTTATGAAATGAGTAACGTTACCTCGCCTGTCCACGGTTATAAGGAATATACACAAATATATAATGCATCATACACACAGTGAGCTACAGTAGAAACCGTATAACACGACATACAGAAAATATTATAACGTATTAAGGCACTTACTTTGATAGAAACGCAGTCCGGATTTGAACATGGGTGTCTGTAGTGACGCCTCTAGCAGTAAGACACTGTGCCTTAGACAGCTGCGCCACTTGGGAGACCTGGGTAGCTTGAAAATACAGCACATGCTAATACTTCTCTGACGCAATTAGCATTGTTTTCCAGAGCTAATAGAAGAATGTAGCTAGCTACCTAAGCATTGAGTATAACACCATAAAGGTTATGAAATGAGTAACGTTACCTCGCGTGTCCACGGTTATAAGGAATATACACAAAAATATTATGCTACAGTTATTATTGGTAACTAAAACAACTATGACTGCGATGCAGGCAACAGACAGAACATGTGGAACACGTGTGTGTAGGACGGGAGATGAGCAAATGTCTGCAGACTTGAACTGCACAAACAATTGGGAAGTGTTTGGGGAATTTTGTCCGGGTCAAAAACGTCAAAGAAATTGATTGATCCGCAAAAGTGTGAATGAATGAAAGCGGAACACACCTCAATTCAAACTTTTTGATAGAAAATAATTTGAAATAGACAAGTTGAAAACAGTTTGAGGGCAGAGCGGATTAAATGTACTGTTGCGTTTTCTCGACATAGCTCATCCTGTATAAATACTCCAGACTCTGACCTTCTGATATTGCTCGTTCTGATATATATATATATATATATATATATATATATATATATATATATATATATATATATATATATAGTATTTTATACACTGCCGATTTTGCAGGTTTTCCTACTTACAAAGCATGTTCAAATACTTATGTCATGCAATAAAATGCTAATTAATTACTTAAAAATCATACAATGTGATTTTCTGGATTTTTGTTTTAGATTCCGTCTCTCACAGTTGAAGTGTACCTATGATAAAAATTACAGACCTCTACATGCTTTGTAAGTAGGAAAACCTGCAAAATCGGCAGTGTTTCAAATACTTGTTCTCCCCACTGTATGTGTTAAACATTTATTGCATTGCTGGAGCTAGAAACATAAGCATTTCTCTGCCTCTGCTTTAACATTGCTAATCTGTTTACAATGGTATGAATGTATAGTATTGGAAATCTAATCTCAATTCTCCCTCCGCATAGTCCACGCCTTTCCCATACCCATTACCTTTACCTGTACAGCCCGAACAATATTAAGTGCAAATCAGAACATGTTGGTCATCGTATTACAAAGCCATTTGAGTGTCTTGGATAGGAGAACTGTGCCCTCTAAACCCAATGACAGCATAACAGAAGGACACGTCTCAGAATCACTGGACATCAAAACCTGATTAGTGTTTCCTGCATGGCCCTTATTCAATTACTTTAAAGGAAACAGAACTTCTGTAGTTGTCATCCCATCCACTTTGACTGGGGTCTGAGACCAGGCATCTCTATACTACTCTCAGACTGCAAGTACTGAGTGGATAAAGATAATTCAGATGTTTTTATTTTAATTTTATTCACCTTTATTTAACCAGGTAGGCCAGATGAGAACAAGTTGTCATTTACAATTGCGACCTGGCCAAGATAAAGCAAAGCATTGCGACACAAACAACACAGAGTTACACATGGGATAAACAAACGTACAGTCAATAACACAATATAAAAATCTATAAACAGTGTGCAAATGTAGTAAGATTAGGGAGGTAAGGCAATGAATAGGTCATTATGGCGAAATAATTACAATTTAGCAATTAAACACTGGAGTCATAAATGTGCAGAAGATGAATGCGCAAGTAGAGATACTGGGGTGCAAAGGAGCAAAAACAAAAAATAACAATATAGGGATGAGGTAGTTGGGTGGGCCAGCCAACGAGAGCATACAGGTCGCAGTGGTGGGTAGTATATGGGGCTTTGGTGACAAAACGGATGGCACTGTGATAGACTACATCCAATTTGCTGAGTAGAGTGTTGGAGGCTATTTTGTAAATGACATCGCCAAAGTCAAGGATCGGTAGGATAGTCCGTGTTACGAGGGTAGGTTTGGCAGCATGAGTGAAGGATGCTTTGTTGCGAAAATAGGAAGCCGATTCTAGATTTAATTTTGGATTGGAGATGCTTAATGTGAGTCTGGAAGAAGAGTTTACAGTCTAACCAGACACCTAGGTATTTGTAGTTGACCACATATTCTAAGTCAGAAACGTCCAGAGAAGTGTAGCAGCGATCGGTTGAAGAGCATGCATTTAGTTTTACTTGCATTTAAGAGCAGTTGGAGGCCACGGAAGGAGGGTTGTATGGCATTGAAGCTCATCTGGAGGTTTGTTAACACAGTGTCCAAAGAAGGGCCAAAGGTATACAGAATGGTGTCATCTGCATAGAGGTGGATCAGAGAATCACCAGCAACAAGAGCGACATCATTGATGTATACAGAGAAAAGAGTCGGCCCGAGAATTGAACCTTGTGGCACCCCCATAGAGACTGCCAGAGGTCCGGACAACAGGCCCTCCGATTTGACACACCGAACTCTGTCTGAGAAGTAGTTGGTGAACCAAGCGAGGTAGTCTTTTGAGAAACCAAGGCTGTTGAGTCTGCCGATAAGAATGTGGTGATTGACAGAGTCGAAAGCCTTGGCCAGGTCAATGAAGTCGGCTGCACAGTATTGTCTATGCAGATACTTTCATTACTGCTGTTGTCAATGTTCTCGGCTGACTAAATTGCTGTCTAAATTGTGGTGATTTCTCCCTTATGTACCGAACACAGATAAGCATTTTTGTTACATTTTCTGTTTGACAGCTAGTGGCATTGTGCCGCTTTATAGAAGCTGTCATCCTGTCAAACCAAGAAAGTGTTATGTAGCATGCTAACAGATGTCCAACAGAGGCAATGGGAGGGTAGTGAGCGAACAGAAGGGAGATGGAGGAGCCGCAATGCAAGGTTCCCAAGGACAAAATTGGCACTTATTGATTGCAGTAGCAGACTGGTGAAGATGCACAGCTGCTGTAGCAGGCTTGTCATTGTCAGAATGAATGTGTTCTTAAATAAGGCTGAGGGTGCAGAATAATAACTGGACCCAATGAAAAATAGATACAGGTTACCGCAAAGCGAAGGACGGAGAGATAGGAGAAAGATGAAGAGACGGGAATAGATAAATGCAGGATAGAGAGAGAGAGTCTAGGAAGAAAGAGACAGAGCTGGGACAGGAAAGAGATTGAGAGTCAGAAACATTTCAGGGTGAGACTATTGAGAGGCAAGACTGAAAGAGACAAATAATGAATTAGGCGACAGAGCAGGAGAGAGACTGAGCAGGAGAGAGACTGAGCAGGAGAGAGACTGAGCAGGAGAGAGACTGAGCAGGAGAGAGACTGAGCAGGAGAGAGACTGAGCAGGAGAGAGACTGAGCAGGAGAGAGACTGAGCAGGAGAGAGACTGAGCAGGAGAGAGACTGAGCAGGAGAGAGACTGAGCAGGAGAGAGACTGAGCAGGATAAAGACTGAGCAGGATAAAGACTGAGCAGGATAAAGACTGAGCAGGAGAGAGATTGAGCAGGAGAGAGATTGAGCAGGATATAGATTGAGGAGGAGAGAGACAGAGCGGGATAGAGCCTGAGCGGGATAGAGCCTGAGCGGGAGAGAGCCTGAGCAGGAGAGAGCCAGAGCAGGAGAGAGCCAGAGCAGGAGAGAGCCAGAGCAGGAGAGAGCCAGAGCAGGAGAGAGCCAGAGCAGGAGAGAGCCAGAGCAGGAGAGAGCCAGAGCAGGAGAGAGCCAGAGCAGGAGAGAGCCAGAGCAGGAGAGAGCCAGAGCAGGAGAGAGCCAGAGCAGGAGAGAGCCAGAGCAGGAGAGAGCCAGAGCAGGAGAGAGCCAGAGCAGGAGAGAGCCAGAGCAGGAGAGAGCCAGAGCAGGAGAGAGCCAGAGCAGGAGAGAGCCAGAGCAGGAGAGAGCCAGAGCAGGAGAGAGCCAGAGCAGGAGAGAGCCAGAGCAGGAGAGAGCCAGAGCAGGAGAGAGCCAGAGCAGGAGAGAGCCAGAGCAGGAGAGAGCCAGAGCAGGAGAGAGCCAGAGCAGGAGAGAGCCAGAGCAGGAGAGAGCCAGAGCAGGAGAGAGCCAGAGCAGGAGAGAGCCAGAGCAGGAGAGAGCCAGAGCAGGAGAGAGCCAGAGCAGGAGAGAGCCAGAGCAGGAGAGAGCCAGAGCAGGAGAGAGCCAGAGCAGGAGAGAGCCAGAGCAGGAGAGAGCCAGAGCAGGAGAGAGCCAGAGCAGGAGAGAGCCAGAGCAGGAGAGAGCCAGAGCAGGAGAGAGCCTGAGCAGGAGAGAGAGCCTGAGCAGGAGAGAGAGCCTGAGCAGGAGAGAGAGCCTGAGCAGGAGAGAGAGCCTGAGCAGGAGAGAGAGCCTGAGCAGGAGAGAGAGCCTGAGCAGGAGAGAGAGCCTGAGCAGGAGAGAGAGCCTGAGCAGGAGAGAGAGCCTGAGCAGGAGAGAGCCTGAGCAGGAGAGAGCCTGAGCAGGAGAGAGCCTGAGCAGGAGAGAGCCTGAGCAGGAGAGAGCCTGAGCAGGAGAGAGCCTGAGCAGGAGAGAGCCTGAGCAGGAGAGAGCCTGAGCAGGAGAGAGCCTGAGCAGGAGAGAGCCTGAGCAGGAGAGAGCCTGAGCAGGAGAGAGCCTGAGCAGGAGAGAGCCTGAGCAGGAGAGAGACTGAGCAGGAGAGAGACTGAGCAGGAGAGAGACTGAGCAGGAGAGAGACAGAGCAGGAGAGAGACAGAGCAGGAGAGAGACAGAGCAGGAGAGAGACAGAGCAGGAGAGAGACAGAGCAGGAGAGAGCCTGAGGAGGAGAGAGCCTGAGCGGGAGAGAGACTGAGCAGGAGAAAAAGACATAAAGCAGCGAGGACACAGAGTTCAACCCTGTGGAGGTGTGGTGTCCTTCCATTGTCTTCACAATGACTTTGCATGCTCAGGGCTGGGTGCTCCGTTGGGACAACCGTGGGGATTGGATTGTGAGGCTGGCTGGATGATCTCTCTCTCTCTTTCGACCTGCAGTGCTACTCAATGACAAAGCTGACTAGGTGTTTACCTATGTGTATATTTTGCAGCATATTTAATGCAGTTCTGTACCATTAATAGGTACACTCTTTCAGTATTGTGCCCCAATTATACAACAATAAATGATTTCCCCTTTACAATATTAACAGAACTTTATACTGAACAGAACCGTGTACTGCACATATCTGGGCTGAGGACTGAGGAAGGATGCAGTCCTTTCCTCTACCAGTAGAGAGTGCTGTGGCTATGCACCTATCATATCCACTGAAGGGCTATTTTACCTATTCCTCATATTCTCTGGTGTTTGGTCACAAGTGCTACACAGGGCCCGTGGTAGTTATTGTAGCTAGCGCTCTGTGTGAATCAGATGCTGAGTATGTTATTTCCTTTGAACCATAGTGACCTTCTTTAAATAATGTTTTAGAGAACTTTTCTGAAGCATGATGCATGAAAATGCCATTATATTATCCATTGCAATTACAGCTTCAAAATCACTACATCTTGGAGCAGAGTTATAAGGGGTAAGTATCTCACAACCACTACACCCAAGAGCAGCAGCATGGGGGGAAGTGTCAATTCAGTTTAATTCAAAGAACTTTATTGGCATGGGAAACATATGTTTACATTGAATAAACAATCAGCAATTAACAGTGAATATTACACTCACAAAAGTGATCAAAAAAGTTATCCATTATCTCACAAAGACTATACCTCAGATCAGCAGTATATAGGGGGGGGCTCTAACACAAGTGTTGGTTATTGAACCCTTGCATCCCAACATAATGAGGCAGGATTAGAGTCTGCCCTGTCTCATTATCCCTTTAGAGTGTCTCAGGCTCATCCAGGTTTTAATTACGCTAGACCACCAGGGCCCACTGCTTCCCCCCAAGCTTTTGATCTTCAAAGGGCCCCACAGTGTCAGAGAGCACGAAGGGGCCCGCGCCATCCACCCTCACCTCCCTGCTTCATGGGTGCTGCCGCTGTCGGGGGTAGGCCCCTGGATCTGGAGACTCAAGGAGAGAGCTGTATGTGTGTGTGTTTGTGTGTGTTTATCTGGAGGGTATGTAAACAGCAACGCTGATCGGGGTGCATACATACTGTAGACAACAGTAATAGCAGTGTGTGTAATGTCACTAGGAGAGGGTAGAGATCTCATTCCGTATACAGTAGACCATAATGATAAGGTACAATCATTCACAGATCAAAGAAAACCACACTATAGGCTCACTCAGAATATGCTGTATTTTAAGGACAGGTGTGCTTTCCTGTCAATGTGTTGTGTCCGTGATAGTAACAGCCTCTAATACTAGTTAAATAAAGGTGTATGTTTTACCTGGTGTGAAACCACACTAGTTTATCTGCAATTGATTGAATTGGTGCCTGTACAGTAAACTGTAAACACCAGGCACCACATGATGTAATTGTGTAATGACAGGAGACACAGAAATAGGAGACAGTCAATATTTCTGTCTCTTGGTGGGTTTGTGGTGGCTATTGATTGTGGTCAAGAGATGTGATTGATTTTCCCATCTTCCCTACCTCTTGACTCCTCCAGACCTCCTCTCCCTTTACTTCTGCCTCTTTCTATCTCCATTCTTCTCTCTAGCCCCTCTCTCTCCTCCCCTATCTCTCTCTCTCCCCTCTGTTTCACCCTTCTCTACCACAGTGGAAATCCTTGTGACACTTATTTGTTGATTCCAGTTGGATGCAGCTGGTCCGATGCCAGGCAGTAGAAGGCGTGAACGGAGATATTCCATAACTTATCATATGTATCCCGCCACTCTTTGGGAATAAACAATGTGAACGGAGCAAGGGTGCATCTGAAGGTCTCACAAGTGTTTCTTCAGTCTGTCTCATCAATCCAATTTTACTTTGGAACCATATTTTCCTTTTCCTGTGAAAATAAATAACCTATTAAAATTTTCAAATCTACAATCTACCTTTGCACATCCATTTAGGAAAAATGTAAGAAATGTATAAGTGCATTATACATACTGTATATTAAGACACACCCCAGCTAGAGCGTAACGTTCTGAGAACCATTATGTTTCTTAGAGCTTGGTGAGAGTGTGGTTGTCCAATGGTTATTTTGCATACAACCTTCCCTCAACTTTCTGGCAAGGGTGTAGGATAGTTGATTGATTTTGGAACATTCTCAGCACATTTAAAATGAAATGTAAAAAATAAATATACTTCATATTCATCATCTCCAGCACCACCCCAACATAAACATACAGTATGTGGAAATTACGCGTTTCTATGTTTTGTGGAAAAAAATATAGAAGAGGATAAGTGTTTCTAATGGCACCGGTGTGCATCATGTGATTTTAACCAATTGCCTACTAATTGTCTACTAATCTTCCTCTAGATTTTTACTACATAGGACAATTTTGAAATGTCCCTTTAAGGGACTTAACAAAAAAATATTGTTTTCATTAAGGTCAATGTCAAATGTGTTTATTCCACAGACTCTTGTGACGTATTCGTAAGCTAACATTATTTTCTGCATTGAGGCAAGAAAACGTTTAGTTTTTACGAACATGTTGATCATGTCTTTTGTGTACAACATGTACAGTAAATATCCGCATGTTACCTAACTCCCTTCCTGAAAAAAGAACATGAAATCCCGCTTACACTTAATAGGCTACTGAGGCATGGAATGCAATAGTTAGAACATGTCGACCATGTTATTTGTGTTCAACATGAAGTTTGTAGGCTACACCAGACAAAGGCATTCATCGCCGATCACATAAAAAAATATTCTGTACAGAAATCTCAGTATCTTTAGCCAAATCAGGTTTACAGAAAATCTGGAACCAGAGCCACTCCCTAAATTTCAAAGTGAAGAATCTGAGTCTCAGCATCATTCTGTTATCTTGGAATTGCCCTCCAACAAAGCAGAAGAGAGGTTAATTTTCTTAGACCACCAAATATGAATCAGCAGGCCTCTGACCCTACGGTCTGACTGAAATATTGCTTTTCTTATCCAGCTGTTAGTTGTATCTAATTAAAAAAGATAGTACCTCGCTTAAGACCGATGCTATTGAAAAACAACTCTAGCAAAGTTGGTCGCTCCAAGCCACAATAATGAATCACCAAATGTTTGTAAGCCAATACTCCCATTAATTATCCCAGCTACATTAACATCTCCCTTGCTGACTACGGCAGAACCACAGTTCTTCTCAACGTGATGAATCCTCAGTGACTTTGTGCATCTTTCCCCCCACATTCTCTGTGATCTGATCTGTGTGCATTTACGCAGTAAGCGTCTGTGATTATGTGAGTAATGCAAACCACGGCAGTCTGAAGCCCTGGGGATGCCTCCTGACAGAGAAAGGGGATGAGAAGAGGATAGCCAGAGGCAGGATGGGGGCACAGTTTACCATCAGTGTAACGACACTACTTCAGTGCTGGCTCAGGGAGGAGGAGGAGAATGGAGAGGAGGAGGGGGTAATTGTGGAGGAGTTATTACGGGAACACGACAGAGCACAGCCTCAAAGTACCGGTCGTATTAGATAAGTGTGGCGTCCCACTTGACTGGCACATTCAATTAGCTCAGCCCGTATTGCAGACGTGGCATGTCTTAGGAACAAGGGTGTGTGTGTGTGTGTGTGTGTGTGTGTGTGTGTATGTATGTGTATCTGTGTGCGTGTGTGTGTGAGGGGTGTCTAATTGTGCCGTAAAAATGTGGTATAATATCTCTCTGCGCCAAGGCCACACGTCTCCCTCCAAGGCAGGTGACACAACAGATGCAATAAAACATGATAAGACACATATCAATTTCAAAAGGACTTTCTAAAGGATGCAGATAAACATACTTGCTGGTTGTAGACTTTGAAGCCTTTGATAGGCACTATACTAAGTGCCAGTTCAGATCCATTTTTGACTTCCAGCTCATGAGAAGTTTGTGTTAAAACCAGGGCAAGGAGAACTAAATTACTGAAGCAGCCACACATTTCTCAGGACAGTTCCATAGGGCTCCTACTGTAGTTGCCACCACAATGAGATGAGCTTGAGCAGCTGCCATGTGCAAACATACAGGAGCATGTTTCTGCATTTCCGCTTCCAAAGCGGATGGAGTGGCAATCAAATGATTATCCAGACGCCCCGCTCCCCCTGGGCGTAATCAAGAGGAGAGTGGAGGGAGTCCTCACAGGAAGGCTCATGAAGAGGGGCACAGCAGTCTGTCCTCCAATCTGCTCCTTGACTAACGCCTTATTGTCAATAGAGGGGACACAGGAGGGATACAGGAGAAAGAAGTGGTTGTTTCATTGATGCTATTGGAAAGAAAGAATAATAATGAAGTCAATATCAGGCAATATGTATTTGTATATGTTACCTATGCTTATCATCCATTAACCTAATTTCAAACTCTAGGCGTGACATTTAGAAATGACATGTTTACACTTAAGGCATTTCCTTGTCGTCACATGTAACTTAAGTGTGAAGCAAGTAGAAATGTGTGGGTTGACGTTCTGTGCTGTGAAGCATCTACGCTTTCTCTACAGGTATGTATTCTAAATATATTTAGTGTCCTGTTTTGGTCTTGAATGTCATCAAAGCATAAACAACTCAATAAACAGATGCAACCCCTTTTTTCCTTATGGCATATCCTCATGTGGTCTCCAACTATTTAAGGAGCACTTGTTTTTCTGTTGATAATTAGAAAAACGAGATTTCAGTCTGAGGTGTGTTTTTCAGTCTTAGAGGTGTGTTTCAAAATCAAATCAAACTTTAATTGTCACATGCGTCGAATACAACAAGTATAGACGTTTACCGTGAAATGCTTACTTTCAAGCCCTTAACCAACAGTGCAGTTCAAGAAGAGTTAAGAAAATATTTATCAAGTAGATTTAAAATAAAAAGTAATAATACAAAGTAACACAATAAGAATAACAATAAAGAGGCTATATACAGGGGGCAACGGTACTGAGTCAGTGTGTGGGGGTACAGGTTAGTTGAGGTAATCTGTACATGTCGGTGGGAGCGAAGTGACTATGCATCGATAACAAACAGCGAGTAGCAGCCGTGTACAAAAGGGAGGGAGGGGGAGGGGGGGGGGGGGGGGGGGTCAATGTAAATTGTCCCGTGGCGATTTAATCATTTGTTCAGCAGTCTTATGTCTTGGGGGTAGAAGCTGTTGAGGAGCCTTTTGGTCCTAGACTTGGCGCTCCGGTATCGCTTGCCATGTGGTAGCAGAGAAAACAGTCTGATGGGACACATAGTCTCTATGGGTGACTGGATGACTGGAGTCTCTGACAATTTTATGGGCTTTCCTCTGACACCACCCATTATACAGGTCCTGGATGGCAGGAAGCTTGCCCCCAGTGATGTACTGGGCCGTTTGCACAACCCTCTGTAGCGCCTTACGGTCAGATGCCGAGCAGTTGCCATACCAGGCGGTGATGCAACCAGTCAGGATGCTCGCGATGTTGCAGCTGTAGAACCTTTTGAGAATCTGGGGACCCATGCCAAATATTTTCAGTCTCCTGAGGGGGAAAAGGTTTTGTCGTGCCCTCTTCACGACTGTCTTGGTATGTTTGGACCATGATAGTTCATTGGTGATGTGGACACCAAGGAACTTGAAACTCTCGACCCGCTCCACTACAGCCCCGTCGATATTAATGGGGGCCCGTTCGGCCCGCCTTTTCCTGTAGTCCACAATCAGCTCCTTTGTCTTGCTCACATTGAGGGAGAGGTTGTTGTCCTGGCACCACACTGCCAGTTCTCTGACCTCCTCCCTATAGGGCGTCTCATCGTCATTGTCTGTGATCAGTCCAACCACTGTTGTGTCATCAGCAAACTTAATGATGGTGTTGGAGCCGTGTCCGTGTTTGGCCAATCAGTCGTGGGTGAACAGGGAATACAGGAGGGGACTAAGTACACCCCTCTGAGGGGCCCCAGTGTTAAGGATCAGTTGCATATGGAGGTGTTTAGTCCCAAAGTCCTTAGCTCAGCGATGAGCTTCTTGGGTACTGTGGTGTTGAACGCTGAGCTGTATTCAATGAACAGCATTCTCACTTAGGTGTCCCTTTTGTCCAGGTGGGAAAGGGCAGTGTGGAGTGCAATAGAGCTTGCATCATCTGTGGATCTGTTGGGGCGGTTTGCGAATTGGAGTGGGTCTAGGGTGTCCAGGAGGATGCTGTTGATGTGAGCCATGACCAGCCTTTCAAAGCACTTCATGGCTACGGACGTGAATGCAATGGGGCGGTAATTATTTAGGCAGGTTACCTTCGCTTCCTTGGGCACAGAGACTGTGGTAGTCTGCTTGAAACATGTAGGTATTACAGACTCGGCAGGGAGAGGTTGAAAATGTCAGTGAAGGTGCTTTGAGTACACGTCCTGGTAATCCGTCTGGCCCAGCGGTTTTGTGAATGTTGACCTGTTTAACTTCTACTTGGTCACAATCCCGGATCCGGGAGCATCCTCATCAGTAAAAAAGCTGACTAGCATAGCCTAGCATAGCGCCACAAGTAAATACTAGCATATAAATATCATGAAATCACAAGTCCAAGACACCAAATGAAAGATACACATCTTGTGAATCCAGCCATCATTTCCGATTTTTAAAATGTTTTACAGCGAAAACACTATGTATTTCTATTAGCTAACCACGATAGCAAAAGACTCAACCGCATATTTTCACCATTTTTTTACCGCATAGGTAGCTATCACAAATTCGACCAAATAAAGATATAATTAGTCACTAACCAAGAAACAACTTCATCAGATGACAGTCTTATAACAGATTTATTGTATAGCATATGTTTTGTTCGAAAAATGTATAAATGTATAAATCATAGTTTTACATTGCAGCTACAATCACAAATATCACCAAAGCAGCTAGAATAACTACAGAGAGCAACGTGAAATACCCAAATACTCATCATAAAACATTTATGAAAAATACATGGTGTACAGCAAATGAAAGACAAACATCTTGTGAATCCAGCCAATATTTCCGATTTTTTAAGTGTTTTACAGCGAAAACACAATATAGCATTATATTAGCTTACTACAATAGCCAACCACACAACCGCATTCATTCACCGCAAAGGTAGCGATAGCGAAAAAACCAGCAAAAGATATACATTTATTAACTAACCTTGACAAACTTCATCAGATGATGTTTTGTTCGAAAATGTGCATATTTAGCGGTACAAATCGTGGTTTTACAATGTGAATACGTAGTCAAAATGCACAAAATTATCCAGTTATATTTCTGACAGTCACCTAATCTAATCAAATAACTCATCATAAACTTTACTAAAAAATACATGTTGTACAGCAAATGACAGATACACTAGTTCTTAATGCAACCGCTGTGTTAGATTTTTAAAAAATAACTTTAGTACGACATACAGCTTACGTTATAGCGAGACAGCGCCCAAAATCAGGGCGGAAAATATCACTAAACATTTTCAACAGAAATACGAAATAACATCATAAATGGTTAATACTTTTGATGAGCTTCCATCAGAATGTTGTACAAGTTGTCCTTTGTCCAGAATAATCGTTGTTTGGTTGTAGAATGTCCTCTTCTCCTGTCGAATTAGCAACCAAAGCTAGCCATGTGGCGCAAACGTGCCCAACATCACCTGACGCAAAGAAAAGAAAATGCCGAAAATCGCAATAAATTGATATAAACTGATATAACTCGGTTTAAAATAACTACTTCATGATGTTTTTAACACATATATCAAATAAAATCAGAACCGGAGATATCTAACGTCTATACCGAAAGCTTTTCAGAACGCAATCTGGGGTCCCTTCTCGCGCCTTCCAAGACAATGAAAATTCTGGTCATGTCATTCCAAAAGCTCTTGTTCGGCCTCAGATCAAGCTAGACACCCCATTCCACCTCTCACTGCCTATTGACATCTAGTGGAAGGTGTATGCACTGCATGTAGATCCATAGATTTCAGGCAAATTAATAGGAAGGCCCTGGAACAGAGCCTCGATTTCAGATTTTTCACTTCCTGACAGGAAGTTTGCTGCAAAATGAGTTCTGTTTTACTCACAGATATAATTCAAACGGTTTTAGAAACTAGAGAGTGTTTTCTATCCAATAGTAATAATAATATGCATATTGTAGGAGCAAGAATTGAGTACGAGGCCGTTTGAAATGGGCACCTTTTATCCGGCTACTCAATACTGCCCCTGCAGCCCAAACAGGTTAATGCAACCGCCGTGTTAGATTTTTTAAAATAACTTTACCATAACAAACATCTTACGTTATAGCGAGACAGCGCCCGCAAAAAGGGCGGAAAATAGGACTCCACATTTTCCACAGAAATACGAAATAACATCATAAATTGTTCTTACTTTGTTGAGCTTCCATCAGAATCTTGTACAAGGAGTCCTAGGTCCAGAATAAATTGTTGTTTGGTTTTAGAATGTCCTCTTCTCCTGTCGAATTAGCAACCTTAGCTAGCCATGTGGCGCGAACATGCCCATCTTCTCCTGACGCAAAGAAAGGAAAATGCCAAAAGTCGCAATAAACGTTGAATAAACTGATACAACTCGGTTGAAAAAAACTACTTTATGATGTTTTTATCACATCTATCAAATAAAATCAGAGCCGGAGATATCCACCGTCTATACCGAACGCTTTTCAGAAGCCAATGTCGATGTCCTTCCCGCGCCTAGGTAGAGAAAGGAAATTGTGGTCACGTCATTCCAAGAGCTCTTGTTTGACCTCAGATCAAGCTAGACACCCCATTCCACCTTCCACTGCCTGTTGACATCTAGTGGAAGGCGTATGCAGTGCATGTAAATCCATAGATATTAGGCAATTGAATAGGCAGGCCCTGGAACAGAGCATCGTTTTCAGATTTTTCACTTCCTGTCTGGAAGTTTGCTGCTAATTGAGTTCTGTTTTACTCACAGATATAATTCAAACAGTTTTAGAAACTTGAGAGTGTTTTCTATCCAATAGTAATAATAATATGCATATTGTACGATCTAGAATAGAGTACGAGGCCGTTTAAATTGGGCACGATTTTTTCCCAAAGTGAAAACAGCGCCCCCTATTCACAAGAAGTTAATGATGTTTGTCCACCATGAGACACTGTAGATGAGGAGGCCTACTTCACTTCCTCAAAATCTCCAGAATGAATATAAGATAACTCAACAAATCTGTAATTCATTTAGAAATGCATATTTTAGTTACGCAATTTTACATCAAACTAAGGTGTTTTTTGCAGTATTTCTCAAGTAAAAAAGTGTGTGATGTGCTGTCTTATGTAAATAGTCAGAGCTGCTTGGCAGGTGTGTCTCACAGTCTATGCTATTGGAAAGAGAGCAATCATCGCAGCTGTTCACCCCATGTTAGTGGGTAAATGGACATCGTAAAATCAAAACCCAACCTTCATTTATCCGGTGTGATGCACAGATGTTCCAAACTCTGATTTTGACTAAACTGACTTAATGACCAAAATTATCCTATACACACTTTGTAGTCAAATTTGACACTAGAATAACAGTTTCTGACTCATATCGATGCCTCCTAGGTCATTTTCAAAGGGATTCTTTGCTTTTTAAAGGCAGTCACTCGTTTAAGGGATTTGCGGAGAGTGCTGGTAGCCAAATAAACAGATAGATAAGAGTTGAAAAGGTCTAGGGGAGCTGAAGGCATACCCTGTGGCCAAGACTGGGACATAATCAAGCCGTGAATGAAATGTCGAAACTCTGACTGACAGATGGCCGTATGGGGGATGAAGGCTCTCGCTCAGAGATCCAGAAATTGAAGGGAGCAGAGAGAGAGAATATATAAATCAAAGTCAAACTGGGTCTATGTGTATGTCATCACTAAAATGAAATATTTAGGAGCCACCAGCCACCACGGATGTGGAATAGTCGTTTTGGAACACAGAATTTACTTGAAAACTATGATTATTTGTCAGTGCCATTTTATCTATTGTACGTTTGTGGAGTTAAACTTGCTTTAATACCACAAAATAAATTGGCAACACTTTACAAAGGCACTCTACAACGTGTCTATACCTTGCTAGAGGCCATAACACCAATGTCATATATTCATCTAGCACAATAAAGGAACATGAAAAAAGCAGTCCCATTTTGGCAGTCACCCAGTATGAAATGAGGGTGGTTATGGTAGGTTTAACTTTTATCTGCCAATAATGCAAATGTTTATCTTCGATTTCATAAATTCTAAACCAAAGGCTTATGCGGCAGTTACTGGATGGATGCTACTGAAGGAAATGGGGGACTGAAAGGAGCTTGTCATACGCCTTCCTGTGTCATACCCCATTCAGAGGAATGCTGTATGAATGGTACAGTATGAGTCCAGGGTCCCGCTTTAAATTATGTTCAGCTCATAAGGGCTTCATAAAGCCTTCATAATGTCTTCATAAGCACTACATAAATGTGTTACAAAGCATCTATAACCATATGTCATGCTTTATAAAGGGTTCATATATGTACCCTAACTGTCACGCCCTGACCGTAGATTGCTTTGTATGTTTCTATTTTTTGTTTGGTCAGGGTGTGATGTGGGTGGGTATTCTATGTTGTATGTCTAGGTGTTGTATTTCTATGTTTAGGCCTGGTATGGTTCCCAATCAGAGGCAGCTGTCAATCGTTGTCTCTGATTGAGAACCATACTTAGGTAGCTTGTTTTCCCACTTTTGTTTGTGGGTGGTTGTTTTCTGTGTCTGTGTTTTCACCAGACAGAACTGTTTCGATTTTCATTTCTTTCATTCACTTTGTTATTTTGTATTTTTCGTGTTCTGATATAATAAATTATCATGGACACTTACAACGCTGCATTTTGGTCCGATCCTTCCTACTCCTCATCCGATGAAGACGAAGATCGTTACACTAACTGTGTGACATAATCACCAATATCAAATGTGACATAGCCCACTATGTCGAATATGACATAAACATGTGCTTTATAAAGGGTGACATGTTACGCTGAAGGATGGCATACGCTTTAAAATGACGTCAGGTTAGTCACATTACACCTAATCTTGTTCCCAAACACTTCCACAGATCTGGTGGACCAATTTGAAGATACATTGTGGAAATGGTCAGGGTTTAGCAATAATTATGACTTTCTGACTGTTAAGTAGTGACGATGACAAATACTTTACTCGGTAAGGTCACTCCTATGAAATTCTATGGTCACTACCACTAAGGCCAATTTTTAATGGTTGATATCCCAGGCTTATATGTGCTGTGAGTTGAATAGCCTGGGGACGACATTTCAACAAGAAACACTTGATAAAAGCACCTAACTTACAGGAATTGAAAGTGTCTTTCTTCTGGAACCGTTACATGTTCCTCAGTACACAAACATACACACAACAAAAATTACCATACCATACCACGCGGTGCTGGGCCGAGTCAGGTCTTTGACACATTCACGCACTCCCCAGCTGAAAGATAAGCCACAAAATGTTGGCACCATTGTAACAGGTTGTAATCAAGCCCTGGGAACAGAAAAGGAATTGCTGGTGTAGTAAACTCAGGTTGTACTACTCCAAATCAGTTTGATTCACACACACACACACACTCACGCACGCACACATGCGTTGCAGGTCCATCAACCCATTCAAATACCTTTCACACCCTACAGTAACCTGTGGATCATGAGAGAACCTTCGTTAAGCAGCAGAATGTTAATAACCTATTTATTGACACTTTATGTAGTGTCATGTAATACTTAGTTTGAAGTGAGACACATTCAGTCATTCGTAACACCTTCATAAAGACTCTATCACATGACGCTGTAAAATCAGTCACCTTTGGTCATTCATAATACATACATAAATGCCTTATATCATATGACGTTGTATTTACAGTAAAGTCAGACCCATTTGGTCATTTATAACACATACATAAAGGCTTAATGATGTAAACACAAATTTGTTAACACTTAGAGAATTATCACTAACAGCTAAAACAAATAAACATTTAAATACATGTTTAAACTATACATTTCCTTTAATTTGTACATTTTTGAAACAATACAAATACATGAAGTTTAAAAAAGTCCAGCAATGCAATTACGTTGAACATTACACAGGGCTGACAACAGTGTAGCTTGTTCCTGAGCTGGTGGACAAATGGTTCTTGCCTCTCTTCCTGCTTTAGGTACTGCATGTTGGTTCCAAACTTAAAGTAACAACAAAGAAATTTAGCAGGTCTGTTAGGAAATGCCTTTGTCACACCATTTGGATAAGGTCCTTTCTGTGCTGCGTCAGAAACACAAAATAGGAAGATGAGAAACTCCATTGACTTCGTATTATTATATTCCTCTTTCATTTACAAATCTCTTGTATTTAGCTGAGCCTGCTAGCCACAAGTGGACAGTTGATTTGCGAACACTAAAAAAGTACTTCCAGGGACACAAATGTTGAAAATAAAAGTGCCCCACGTAAGAGTAAAAAGTATCAATAATTGTCTGACATATGCATTCAAATTGAGTTTTAAAATATGTTCTAAGGTCAAATAAATGCCCCCAATGCAAATCACTGTATATGGAATGCATATTGGCTTAGAGCAAGAACTAATGTGGGTGTCGCAGTAAAAGTATTGTAGGGTCTGTAGAATCTATATCGTGTCATGTCATGGGGCTCTGAATAATACGGCCTTTTAGTCCACCCATTCCATTGGCGGCCAAATCACATCACATGTGTGCTTACTGCACTACAGAAAACCAGCCAACCAAACAACAGTGCAGGGCATTCTCACTGAATTAAAGGGCAACTACACTCAAAAAGTTTCCCAGACCTCAAAAGTCATCCCCTGATGTGGTTTAAGCATTGTTGTGAACACAGAAAATCAAAAGTAGTTGTTTTTCTATAAATAAAAAAAAGGTGGGAAAAAAGGTGGAAAATCCGAAACCTGGAAAAACGAAAGCCATGAAAAAAAAAGGATTTTAAAAGTCCCTACCAAAGTTTTTGGGCTGAAAGTTGAGGTCAGATCCAATATTAACTATGCACCCAAGAGGGAAAGAGGTTGGGCCATCCAAGAAATGTTTTAGTGAAACATAATATAATATATACAATTTAGCAGGCGCTTTTATCTGATGTGACTTACAGTCATGCGTGAATACATTTTTACGTATGTGTGGTACTGGAAATCGAACTCAATATCCTGGCGTTGCAATGCTCTACCAAGATGCATGACAGGGTTATAAATGCTTTGTGAAGCCTCAGCTTAATATGATTTATAAGGTCTTTATAAAGTGGTAATTTTGCCACACTTTATAATGCACAGGTTTATGTCACGTTTGACATTTGTGGTTAAGTCACACATTTATGAGAGCGAGAGAGAGAGAGAGAAAGAGAGAATATTAGGATATGTATATATAGGGGGTTATTAAGCGGCTTAGATTTGGGTAGATGTTATCAACAGATCAAAGCTGTCGAAGCTACTTCTCTCTGCTAATCATTGCCTGCTGATTCATGCTAAGGGCACCTACTTTCAATGGAAGACTGTACAGAATGCTAGAAAAAATTACATTTAATACATGTGATTACTTTGGGGATTTGGAATAAAGTGTGTTGAACTAATTGTTTGGCTTCATAATGCAAAAGTGGCACTGAGGATACCACAGCCAAAGCATACGGCTATTTAATACACATACGTGTGCCCATAATATAGCCATCTACTGTATATCTGTACATCAATCTAATGGGAATGACATCCAGGACTTCTACGAAGGAGACATTTAATGTCTTGTGAAAACATTACCCCTGTGACTGTTCTCCGTAACATTGACAGACTACCTTGTCAAGGAATGGAGCATTTTATGTCTCCCATCTGCCTCGTCCGTCTGACAGACGCTTGAGTCAGACCAGAGAATGGATGCATGGCTCAGTAGTTCACTCCCTCATTGACCCATTTACTGCTCATTTGTCCACTCTAATCCACAGTTTATGCTTCATCAGCACTCATCTTTACACACCCTCAGTCATAGCCTTTGGCGCTCTTAAAAAAACTAAACCATGGTAGTTATGTCGTCTCCAAAAGACAATCAGTTTAGGACCTAGGTAGCCATAACATTGCACCAACATTGCATGAGAATGTGCTATTAATTTATCTAAACTTGAAGGGCTGGAAATATACCCTAAGAACACTTCACCAGAATGTTGCATAAACCATCATTACAGTACAAGGCCACTAGACCAAACTATGCAATAACAGCTCTACTGTTATTCTATCTGTATCTGTTATTGGGGATGCTGCCCTCCTACATGTTTTACCACTTCCTATACACCTCTGTCACATGCATGGTCTCTCTATTGGAGCTGGAGCCAGGGGCTCCCATCCTGTGTGTAAAATCGTTCCCAGTATGGGCAATCAATACCTGATTTCCCAAGTCAGATAGGTACAGATTATATTCCTGTTATGTTTTTCACATTGGTTGTGTGTCACGACTTCTGCCGAAGTCGAAGCCTCTCCTTGTGCGGGTGGTGCTCGACGTCACCGGTCTTCTAGCCATCATTGATCCATTTTTCATTGGTTTTGTCTTGTTTTCCTACACACCTGGTTTCAATCCCATTCATTACCTGTTGTGTATTTAACCCTCTGTTTCCCCCCATGTCTTTGTCAGAGATTGTTTGTTATTCAGATTTTCATGTTTGTATTGGTGCGCGACGGGTCCTCATACCCACTTGTTTTATTTTTATTCATAGTTTTGGAGTTATGTTTTGTTTACAGTTATTAACTTCTCTAGGGTATGTGGGACGGTAGCGTCCCACCTCGTCAACAGCCAGTGAAACTGCAGGGCGCCAAATTCAAAACAACAAAAATCCCATAATTTAAATTCCTCAAATGTACAACTATTTTACACCATTTTAAAGATACACTTGTTGTAAATCCAGCCAAAGTGTCCGATTTCAAAAAGGTTTTACGATGAAAGCACACCAAACAATTATGTTAGGTATGAGCCAAGTCACAGAAAAAGACAGCCATTTTTACAGCCAAAGAGAGAAATAGAAGAAATAGAGATAAAATTAAATCACTAACCTTTGATGATCTTCATCAGATGACACTCATAGGACTTCATCTTACACTATACATGTATGTTTTGTTCGGTAAAGTTCATATTTATATCCAAAAATCTGAGTTTAGGCGGGACGCTACTGTCTCCCTTGGCAAAAAGCCTGAGAAAATGCAGAGCGCCAAATTCAAATTAATTACTATAAAAATTACTATAAAAATCAAACTTTCATTAAATCACACATGAAAGATACCAAATTAAAGCTACACTGGTTGTGAATCCAGCCAACATGTCAGAATTCAAATAGGCTTTTCGGCGAAAGCAAACGATGCTATTATCTGAGGATAGCACCATTGTAAACAAAGAGAGATAAGCATATTTCAACCCTGCAGCCGTGACACAAAACGCTGAAATTAAAATATAATTCATGCCTTACCTTTGACGAGCTTCTGTTGTTGGCACTCCAATATGTCCCATAAACATCACAAATGGTCCTTTTGTTCGATTAATTCCGTCGATATATATCCAAAATGTCCATTTATTTGGCGCGTTTGATCCAGAAAAACACCGGTTCCAACGTAATCAAATGTGACTACAAAATATCTCAACGGTTACCTGTAAACTTTGCCAAAAAATGTCAAACTACTTTTGTAATACAACTTTAGTTATTTTTTAATGTTAATAATCGATAAAATGTAAGACTGGATGATCTGTGTTCAATACAGGATTAAAACCAACTATAGCTAGCTTTCTGGTCTCGCACCTCTAACAAACAGGACACCTCCAGTGACTCTTGTTCAAGATGGCCGTACTTCTTCATTCCACAAAGAAATAACCTCAACCAATTTCTCAAGACTGTTGACATCCAGTGGAAGCGGTAGGAACCGCAAGCAGGTCGCTGAGAAATCTATGTTCCCAATGAAAATTAATTGAAAAGAGAGTGACCTAAAAAAAAAGATTTTGAATGGCTTGTCCTCGGGGTTTCACCTGCTAAATAAGTTATGTTATACTCACAGACATGATTCAAACAGTTTTAGAAACGTCAGAGTGTTGTCTATCCAAATCTACTAATAATATGCATATCTTATCTTCTAGGGATGAGTAACTGGCAGTTTAATTTGGGCATGCTTTTCATCCAAAATTCCGAATGCTGCCCCCTACCCTAGAGAAGTTAAACAACTCCAGTTCATTAAGATTCTCCTGCGCCTGACTTCCCTGCCACCTATACACACGACTCTGACATTGTGGGAACGAATCCATACTTTTCCTGAACGATAAAATATATATATTTTTTTACTTTCTGAGAACAGAATTGAAAATTATGCCTGTTCTGGGAACTTTTATTTTTCAGGTTGCAGCGAGGTTCTGAAAACATTTTAGGATAAATCCACATGAATTCCATACATGTTTGCCCAAGGAAGAAATGGTCAGCAGTTACTTTTTGGACCTGATTTCCAAAATACTCAGGAGATAGAGGTGCTTAAAGGTGACCCATTTTGCATACCCCACCCTACCATGAGACATCCAACTTTTCATCACTGGAAAAAAATTTAAGGCTGAATTTGATATAATTTAAAAGATTACAAAACAAATGATTTGATAAATTCTTGCAAAAAAGTTTTTTTTATACAAATAGATTATTTTTTAACCTTTAACATTAATTATCTAAAAAAACAAGTAAACTCCCAAGTTTTTTCATATTTACATATGCTGTAATTTAAACCCTACTTCACATCATCTGAGGTTTTTCTGTTGTGCCTGCCATCGGTTGAGACACAACATGGTCTTGCATGCATGCATGCATGCATGCCATGTTTATAATTAAAAAAAAAAGTATATTCAAACAGACTCTATTTCAAAGGAAACAAGCACTCATTAAGATCAAGTGTGGCCAATTAATCTGCATGGCCAACACACTTAATTTTAATTTATTCTAATAAATTGATTTGAAGTGATCCATATTGATCCATTATCAAGTTACTGTAGATACATATTCAGTAGTAACTCCCCTTTCAATAAATATTTTTCCCCCTCCAACACATTTTTTGAAAGTTTAAGATTATTTACTGCATTTCTACACAATTTAAAAGCTCTCAAATTCTGCTTGGAGAACAGCAATAACAGGCAAAAATGAACCCCTAATCAAATCAAATCAAATTTTATTGGTGACATACACATGGTTAGCAGATGTTATTGCAAGTGTAGCGAAATGTTTGTGCTTCTAGTTCCGACAGTGCAGCAATATCTAAGAAGTAATCTAAGAATTAACTAACAAAACAACTATCTAATACACACAAATCTAAGTAAAGGAGTGGAATATATAAATATAAATATATGGATGAGCAATGACAGAGCTGGCATAGGCAAGATGCAATAGATGGTATAAAATACAGTATATACATATGAGATGAGTAATGCAAGATATATAAACATTATGAAAGTGGCATTATTAAAGTGACTAGTGATCAATTTATTAAAGTGGCCAAAGATTTCAACTCAACTTTTTTTTATTGAATATTCGAAACATACAATATACTTGCAGTGAAGCCGCTCAACAACTACACCATACCAATCATTCAACAGACTTCCATTCAGAGCGACACACAGAAGCATCCAGGGTCAATGCCCTGCTCAAGGGCACATTGACAGATCTCCTACCCGGCCAAAAAACGTGAACCCGTACCCTCCAAGATCTCCCCCACAGTTCCCCAATAGCTGTCCCTCAACTATTCGAGACCCCTCCCACAGTCCCCCCCAGGAATAAAAATAAAAATAAAAAATACAATGAATTCCATTCCCCACCCCCAAGAACCCCCCCAATCCACCAACAATGAAGAGAATTAACTAAAGAGAAAAAAGAAAAAGAAAACAGCAAACAGCAATGCAAAAAAACAAAAAAACAAAAAAAACAAAGAACATCAAGAACAACTAAAATCCTAACAGCAATGCCAACTGTATATGTTTGTGTGCATGTCTGGCACTATTACATGCATGTGTGTGTTCTTGTATACGTTTATTTGAATGAGAGTGTGTGTATACGCATGTGTACAAACACCTGCACAGCATCAGCCTCAGGCAAACCGGCATTAGCTGTAAAAACACTGCCCCTCAGTGTCAATGATGGCTGTTTAACAGTCTGATGGCCCTGAGATTGAAAAACAGCTTCTGTCTCTCGGTCCCAGCTTTGATGCATCTGCACTGACCTCGCCTTCTGGATGGTAACGAGGTGAAAAGGCAGTGGTTCGGGTGGTTGTTGTCCTTGATGATCTTTTTGGCCTTCGTGTGACATCGGGTGCCGTAGGTGTCCTTGAGAGCAGGTTGTTTGCCCCTGTAATGCGTTTTGCAGACCGCACCACCCTCTGGAGAGCCCTGCAGTTGTGGGCTGGGCAGTTGCTGTACTAGGTGGTGAAACAGCCCAATAGAACATTCTCAATTGTGCATCTCCAAAAGCTTGTGAGGGTTTTAGGTGACAAGATACATTTCTTCAGCCTCTTGAGTATGAAGAGGCGCTGTTGTGCCTTCTTCAACACACTGTGTGTGGGTGGACCATTTCAGTTTGTCCGTGATGTGTACGCCGAGGATCTTAAAACTTTCCACCTTCTCCACCGCTGTCCCGTCGATGTGGATAGGGGGGTGCTCTCTCCTTTACTGAAGTCCACGACCATCTCCTTTGTTTTGACGTTGAGTGAGAGGTTGTTTTCCTTACACCACACTCCGAGAGCCCTCACCTCCTCACTGTAGGCTGTGTCGTCATTGTTGGTCATCAAGCCCACTACTGTTGTGTCGTCTGCAAACTTGATGATTGAGTTGGAGGCGTGCATGGCCATGCAGTCATGGGTGAACAGGGAGCACAGGAGGGGGCTGAGCACGCACCCGTGTGGGAAGTGGAGAGGTTGTTTTCTACCTTTTCAACCTGGGGGCGGCCCGTCAGGAAGTCCAGGACCCAATTGCACGAGGCCGGGTTGAGAACCAGGGCCTCAAGCTTAATGATAAGCTTGGAGGGTACTATGGTGTTGAACGCTGAGCTATAGTCAATGAACAGCGTTCTTACATAGGTATTCCTCTTGTCCAGATGGGATAGGGCAGTGTGCAGTCTGATGGCGATTGCATCATCTGTGGACCTATTGGGGCGGTAAACAACTTGAAGTGGGTCTAGGGTGACAGGTAAGGTGGAGGTGATATGATCCTTGACTAGTTTCTCTAAGCACTTCATGATGACAGAAGTGACTGCTACGAGGGGCGATAGTCATTTATTTCAGTTACCTTTGGATTTTTTGGTAAAGGAACAATGGTGGCCATCTTGAAGCATGTGGGAACAGCAGACTGGGATAGGGAATGATTGAATATGTCCGTAAACACACCAGCCAGCTGGTCTGCGCATGCTCTGAGGACGCGGCTAGGGATGCCGTCTGGGCCGGCAGCCTTGTGAGGGTTAACACATTTAAATGTCTTACTCACGTCGGCCAGGGAGAAGGAGAGCCCACAGTCCTTGGTAGGGGTCTGTGTCGGTGGCACTGTATTATCCTCAAAGCCGGCAAAAAAGGTGTTTAGTTTGTCTGGAAGCAAGACGTCGGTGTCTGTGACGTGGCTGGTTTTCCTTTTGTAGTCCGTGATTGTCTGTAGACCCTGCCACATACGTTTTGTTTCTGAGGCGTTGAATTGCAACTCCACTTTGTCTCTATACTGACATGTTGCTTGTTTGATTGCCTTGAGGAGGGAATAACTACACTGTTTATATTCAGCAATATTCCCAGTCACCTTTCCGTGGTTAAATGCGGTGGTTTGCATTTTCATTTTTGCGCGAATGCTACCATCTATCCACGGTTTCCGGTTAGGGTAGGTTTTAATAGTCACAGTGGGTACAACATCTCCTATACCCTTCCTTCTAAACTCATTCACCGAATCAGCGTACAGTGGTTCGTCCTTTAAAATTTGCAGCGTACTGCAGCACAGATTGCAGCACAGATTGGTGCTCAGAATTCTATGGCACGTTATTTAAGTGCCAAACACTGGTACCATTAATGCTAGTTAGTGCTAGTTTGACCGCCAGAGGGCATCTTTGAGAAGCATTTGATAGCCTTCAATAGTGGCTGTACTAGAGAATTTAAAACCTTTTTTTGTAAGAACATAGTATATGGGACTGATTTTAAGAAATGTTGCTTAATTAGATTAATGTTATGGTGTTTATATTCCAAGAAAAACACTCAACACTAGTGAGACTCTTGTCACTTACGGTAGGTCTACAGTATTTCAAAAAATATGACGTGACTCTCCTCCAATTATTACATATAGAGGATTGGAGGATTTTTAATTAAAACTAAAAGCAGCCTCATGCGTCTCCCTGTAGCAGCCAGCACGGGTATCGAACCTTCATCTGTAGCAACTCATTTTGCATTGTGGTGAATTAGACAGCTGCGCCACTGCGGAGGCCACATCTACAAAGTATCAAAATACAGAGAGATGTTGGTAAAGGTATATTGTCCTGCTAATAGCCCATAATGGTTTGTACTTATTTATTTTATTCCAAAGCCATGAATGAGTGAGTCACTCAGCTTTATGTAGGTGCCACTATATGACTGTGACATCAACTTGATAATATATAACAATATAATGGAGGTTATTTTGTAAAAAAAAAATGAAAGTGAGCGATTGTAATCTGAACAAAGGCCAACATATTTGATTCTGTTTTTAGAGGGAGAGAAACGCTGGGCCAATTGTACGCTGCCCAATGGGATTCCCAATCACGGTTGGATGTGATACATAATAAATAGTGGATACAGCTGGAGAACTGCAAGGCAATCCCATTGTGCGCCATTCTGGAGCCATGACCAATATGACCAATATATATTGTCCTGCTAATAACAGGGTTAATAATATATCTGTGAGAATATCCAAGGGTCTTTCATATAATTCTAAATTAATAATAATAATCCATTTTTTTTAAATAACAATATTTTGGAGATGATTTGATTTTCAAATAACATAAAATGATTGAGAAAACGGCCATTCTTGAACATGGGGTGAGACATTGTTAATAATTGTTAAATAAAGCCAGTTTGTTTTTAGAATTATTTATTTCTGTTTTTAGAGGGAGAGAAACCAAAAACCTACAGTCATCTCATGGGTCTCCCAGTCAAGGCCGGCACGGGTATTGAACCAGCATCTGTAACAACACAGCTTGAACTGCTATGCAGTGTGTAATATTTGTGTTGTGGAGAAATTACCAGGCAGGAGACAGGAGTACAGTTTGTTTCGATTAGTCAAAACCTCTTGTGCTCTACAGCCCCGGCCCAATAGTGCGCATGTGCATTTCCTATTAGGTGTAGTAACATAACACTGCCGTAATACATTACTGCTTAGTAACAGCATAGTAACTCATATAAACAGATATAGATCACAGATCGAAGGGTACCATACTAAACCTCAAATTACCTCTATGTACCACAGCATAATCGCAAAACTTTTAGTGAAGCAACCACTGTATACGTTGATATCATTCTCTGAGGCTACCCGGAACATATCCAAGTCCACGTGATAAAAACAATCTTGAAGCGTGGATTCCGATTGGTCAGACCAGCGTTGAATAGTCCTTAGTTACAGTCTGGACCCTTCGCTGCAACTCCCGTACAGACTCAGGAGAGGCAAAGGTTGAGAGCCATGAAACACAATCCAGCCAAGCTGCTTCTTGACACAGTGCCCGCTTAACCCAAAAGCCAGCCACACCAATGTGTCAAAGCACTGTACACCTGGCATGCTCCCGGCACCCAACAGGAGTTTCTGCACAATGAGACAAGTACATCCCGGCTGGCCAAACCATCCCCTAACCCAGACAACCTGGGCCAATTGTGCACCACCCCATGGGTCTCCCGGTCGCAGCCGGATGCAACAGAGCCTGGACTTGAACCAGGATCTCTAGTGGTACAGCTACCACTGCGATGCAGTGCCTTAGATCACTGCACCACTTGGGAGGCCTTCTGTATATGGGTTTGAGTAATAATATGGGTTTGAGTAATTAGTGGTTAGGACTATTCTCTCTGTGCTTCCCGCTAATTTGGAGTTTGATGCTTTTTTGCTCGCCATCTTTCATGCCTTTGAGCAAGGGAAAACAATTAGTTGGGTCTTTAATGATTCAGGACTGCCATTTGTTTTCATAAAGTGCAAATATGCTGAGGCTGAAGGGGTGGGGTCACAACCAATGTTCCCAATGTTCCCTCCAAAATAAAATTCAGCACTGAGCAAATTTCAGGTCTGCTGAGCGCAAACTTGAACATTGAAAATGCTGTGCAACTTCCAGCGCGCGTTTACTGTAAACATTGAGGCTGTACCTGCTTTAACCTCTCTTGGGCACGTGAGACGGTAGCGTCCCATTTCTTCAACAGCCAGTGAAACTGCTGGGCGCCAAATTCAAAAACAGAAATACTCATTATAAAAATTCAGAAAACAAAACATATTTTACATAGGTTTAAAGATTAACTTCTTGTGATTCCAACCACGGTGTCAGATTTAAAAAATGCTTTACGGCGAAAGCATAACTTACGATTATTTGAGAACATAGCCCACTAGACAAATCATTACAAACAGCAGCCAGCCAAGTAGAACAGTTACACATGTCAGAAATAGAGATCAAATTAATACCTTACCTTTGATGATCTTCATATGGTTGCACTCAGCAGACATTCATTTACTCAATAAATGTTTCTTTTGTTCGAAAAAGTCTCTTTATATCCAAAAACCTCCGTTTTGTTCGCGCGTTTTCTTCAGTAATCCACAGGCTCAAACGCTGTCAAAACAGGAAGACAAAAAAATCCAAATTGTATCCGTTAAGTTCATAGAAACATGTCAAACGATGTTTATATTCAAACCTCAGGTTGTTTTTAGCCTAAATAATCGCTAATATTTAAACCGGACAATAACGACGTCAATATAAAAGGTAAACAAAAAGCTCTGTGAAAAAAAAGCTCTGTGACACTTTAGGGTCCACTCATTCAGACTGCTCTTACTTCTTCATTTTTCAGAAAACAAGCCTGAAACAATGTCTAAAGACTGTTGACATCTAGTGGAAGCCATAGGAACTGCAATCTGGGTCCTAGCCCATTAGATACTCTATAGGCATTCAATTGAAAACTACCCACATCAAAAAAAATCCCACTTCCTGGATGGATTTTCCTCAGGTTTTGCCTGCCATATAAGTTCTGTTATACACACAGACATTACTTTAACTTCTTTGGGCTGCAAGCCCGAAGCCGGGCACAATATGACAACAGCTACTTCAAGTGCAGGGCGCGAAATTCAAAATATATTTTTTAGAAATATTTAACTTTCACACATTAACAAGTCCAATACAGCATATGAAAGATAAACATCTTGTGAATCCAGTCAACATGTCCGATTTTTAAAATGTTTTACAGCGAAAACACCACATATATTTATGTTAGCTCACCACCAAATACAAAAAAGGACAGACATTTTTCACAGCACAGGTAGCATGCACAAAGCCAACCTAACTAACCAAGAACCAACCAAACTAACCAAGAAACAACTTCATCAGATGACAGTCTTATAACATGTTATACAATAAATCTATGTTTTGTTCGAAAAATGTGCATATTTGAGGTATAAATCAGTTTTACATTGCAGCTACCATCACAGCTACCGTCACAAATAGGACTGAAGCAGCCAGAGTAATTACAGACACCAACGTCAAATACCTAAATACTCATCATAAAACATTTCTGAAAAATCGATGGTGTACAGCAAATTAAAGACAAACATCTTGTGAATCCAGCCAATATTTCCGATTTTTTAAGTGTTTTACAGCGAAAACACAATATAGCGTTATATTAGCTTACCACAATAGCAAACATCACAACAGCATTGATTCAAGCCAAAAATAGCGATAACGTATAAACCACCAAAAGATATTAATTTTTTCACTAACCTTCTCAGAATTCTTCAGATGACAGTCCTATAACATCATATTACACAATGCATATAGAGTTTGTTCGAAAATGTGCATATTTTTCGGCACAAATCGTGGTTATACAATGAGAAAAGTAGCCAAGCTGCAAAGAAAATGTCAGGAGAAATCTTGGGAAAGGCACCTATTCTAATCGAAAACTATTCATAAACTTGACTAAAAAATACAAGTTGGACAGCAAATGAAAGATAAATTAGTTCTTAATGCAATCGCTGGGTTAGATTTTTAAAATTAACGTTACTGCGCAATACAGCGTGCGCTAAAGCGAGACTGCCCCATAATTCATGGCGGAATTATTATTTAACATTTGTCAACATAAGTACGAATTAACAGCATAAAGACTGCTTACTATTAGCTGAGCTTCCATCAGAATCTTGGGCAAGGTGTCCTTTCTCCAGAACAATCGTCTTTGGGTTGAAAGATGTCCTCTTGTCCGGTCGAAATAGCCGCTAATGTTAGCCACCAACTGGAGAGGTGTCCACCTCGTGAAAGCGCATGACAAAGAAATCCCAGAAAATCGCAATAAACTGCTATAAACTGCTATAAGTCGGTTTAAATTAACTACCTTATGATGTCTTTAACACCTATAACGAATAAAAACATGACCGGAGATATAGAACTACTAAAACGAAAGCGTTTGCAGGACGCCATTGTGATGTCTTCTTGCGCCAGGCGCACCGTTGAAAAGGACGGTACTTCCGTTCCACGGTCTTATATAAGGTCCCAGATTGCGCAATCCACTCCATTCAAATTCTCCCCGCTTACTGACATCTAGAGGAAGATGTATGCAGTGCATGTAGCCCGATGGCTTACATGGGGACTTATAAACTGACCTCAGAACAGGGACCTCGATTTCTGAAATCTCACTCCCTGACAGGAAATGTGCTGCAGAATGAGTTCTGTTTCACTCAGAGAAATAATTCAAACGGTTTTAGAAACTAGAGAGTGTTTTCTATCCAATAGTAATAATAATATGCATATTGTACGAGCAAGAATTGAGTACGAGGCAGTTTAATTTGGGAACTCATTTTTACAAAGTCGAAATGGCGCCACCATAGGCTCAAGAACATAATCAAAGGTAAGGGAATATTTATGATGTAATTTCGGATTTCTGTTGACTCCAACATGGAGGAGAAATGTTGTTAACCTTTCACGAGTATCAACCCCGTATCCGGGATCACCCCCCACCCCCCCCACACTGATTAGCATCGCTAGCATAGCTTCACAAGTAAATAGTAGCATCTAAATATCATTAAATCACAAGTCCAAGACACCAGATGAAAGATACAGATCTTGTGAATAAACCCATCATTTCTGTTTTTTAAAATGTTTTACAGGGAAGACACAATATGTAAATCTATTAGCTAACCACGTTAGCAAAATACACCATCTTTCTTTGTCCACCATTTTCTCTCTCCACCACTAGCTATCACCAATTCGGCTAAACTAAGATATTGATAGCAACAAACCAAGAAAAAAACTCATCAGATGACAGTCTGATAACATATTTATGGTATAGGATAGGTGTTGTTAGAAAAAAGTGCATATTTCAGGTAGAAATCACAGTTTACAATTGCACCGACCATCACAAATCGACTAGAATTACTAGATAGAGCAACGTGTATGACCAATTTACTCATCATAAAACATTTCATAAAAATAGACAAAGCATAGCAATGGAAAGACACAGTTCTTGTGATTTCAGACCATATTTCAGATTTTCTAAGCGTTTTTCAGCGAAAACACAATAAATCGATAAGTTAGCATACCACATGTACAAACGTTAGTAGAGCATGAATTCAAGGCAAAGGGAGCTATAACGTTATCATCGCCAAAATATATTAATTTTTTCACTAACCTTCTCAGAATTCTTCCGATGACACTCCTGTAACATCATTTTACAACATACATATACAGTTTGTTCGAAAAGGTGCATATTTAGCCATACAAAACCGTGGTTACACAATAAAAATACTAGGAAATCAAGCCTCAATATGTCTGACGTCATCTATCAGAGTGATCTAGTTTAATTGAAAGCTAATCATATACTTGACTAAAAAATACAGGGTTGACAGGAATCGAAAGACAAATTAGTTCTTAATGCAACCGCTGACTTACATTTTTAAAATTATCCTTACTTTTCAATACAGGGTTCGCCAAGTGACGCGATAACAAACAAAATGGCGAAATATGCGTTTAAAATATTTCGACAGAACAACGATTTATCATATTAAATATTGCTTACTTTGAGCTGTTCTTCCATCAGATTCTTGGGCAATGTATTCTTTCTTGGGTTTAATCTTCTTTTGGTCGAAAGATGTCCTTTGTCCGTCTAAATGCCCGCTAACGTTCGACCGGGACCCCGAAATGTGCCCGGTGCTTCACATAGAAATGCATCAAAATCGCACTAAACGGATATAAATTGCTATAAAACGGTTTAAATTAACTACCTTATGATGTTTCTAAGTCCTATATCGAATTAAATTACAGACGGATACATTTTACGTTGATAACCGAGCCTTTGAAAATGGCATCCGGAGGTGTCTTCCTGCGTAAAGGCGAGCGTCGAAAGGGGGGCTACCCTCACTCCTTGGTCCTTTATAACCTCTGAGAGCTACGCAGAAGGCCCATTCCACTTCTCATTGGTTACTGACATCCAGGGGAAGGCGGGTGCAGTTCGTGTCGTTCCATAGGATAGACAGAGACTTTTAAAACTGATCTGAAATCAGAGCTTCGCTCTCAGACCTTTCACTGTCTGTCATGGATTTCGCTGTAGAAAGAGTTCTGGGTCACCCACAGACATCATTCCAACTTTGTATGAAACTAGAAAGTGTTTTCTATCCAATAGAATTAATAATATGCATATTGTACGAGCAAGAATTGAGTACTAGGCAGTTTAATTTGGAGACGACAAAATGCTAATTCGGAACAGCACCCCCTGTAGTCGCAAGAAGTTAAATCTGAGCGCCGTCTCAGATTATTGCATGGTGTGCTTTTCACGTAAAGTTTTTTTTAAATCTGACACAGCGGTTGCATTAAGAACAAGTGTATCTTTAATTCTGTGTAAAGCATGTATCTTTCATCAAAGTTTTCGATGAGTATTTCTGTTATTTGACGTGGCTCTCTGCAATTACTCCGGATATTTTAGAGGCATTTCTGAACATGGCGCCAATGTAAACTGAAATTTGTGGATATAAATATGCACATTATCGAACAAAACATAAATGTATTGTGTAACATGATGTCCTATGAGTGTCATCTGATGAAGATCATCAAAGGTTAGTGATGAATTTTATCTCTTTTTCTGCTTTTTGATACAACTATCTTTTGCTGGGAAAATGGCTGTGTTTTTCTGTGGCTATGTACTGAGCTAACATAATTGTTTGGTGTGCTTTCCCCGTAAATCCTTTTTTGAAATCAGACATGTTGGCTGGATTCACAACATGTATAGCTTTAATTTGGTGTCTTTCATGTGAGATTTCATGAAAGATTGATTTTTATAGTAATATATTTGAATTTGGCGCGCTACATTTTTTCTGGATTTTGGCCAAGTGGGTTGCTACCGTCCCACCTATCCCAGAGAAGTTAAAGAAGAGATGGAGAGGGAGAGAGAGGGACATTGGTACATTCAGAAACTATTCTCACCTACAGTAACCATATACTTTTCACACGAACCGCGTTGAGTAAGAAATTATGAATGTATTTATGTGAAATGCCTGGGTTCGCCGGGGGTCTCTCGGTGAACAGGGCAGCCTTGGAAAGTGGGTTGGTCCTTTTCGCAGCATGCTTGTAAGGCTATGATTGTCTGAAATGGTTCCAGCAAGTCTTCTATTGCTGTCCTTTTTTTGTAGTTGTCCGGTATTCGGTGACTTGTCATGTAGTCCTGAACAGAACTACAGAGTTGACTTTCCTTCCATTCACTCTTGAAGAGGCTTATTTGAAGATATAGGCTAGCCTATATCAATGGTTTGAGCAGAGTAGCAGGATGGTTCTACTTAAAAGTATTTTCAAAGATACTTTACTTAGGACAGCGCTAAATCAAATCAAAATCAAATCAAACTTTATTTGCCACCTGTGCTGAATACAACAAGTGTAGACTTTACCGTGAAATGCTTACTTACAAGCCCTTAATTAACCAACAGTGCAGTTCAAGAAGAAGAAAATATTTACCAAGTAGGATAAAATAAAAAGTAATAATAACAAGTATAAGAGTAACAACAACGAAGCTATATAAATGGGGCACCGGTACTGAGTCAGTGTGTGGAGGTACAGGCTAGTTGAGATAATCTGTACATGTAGGTGGGGGCAAAGTGACTATGCATAGGTAACAAACAAACAGCGAGTAGCAGCAGTGTACAAGAAGGGGGTCAATGTAAATTGTCTGGTGGCGATTTTTATGAATTGTTCAGCAGTCTAATGTCTTAGGGGTAGAAGCTATTGAGGAGACTTTTGGTCCAAGACTTGGCGTTCCGGTACTGCTTGCCGTGCGGTAGCAGAGAAAGCAGTCTACAACTTGGGAGACTGGAGTCTCTGACAATTTTATGGGCTTTCCTCTGACACCGCCTATTATATAGTAGGTCCTGGATGGCAGGAAGCTTGGCCCCAGTGATGTAATGGGCCGTTCGCACTACCCTCTGTAGCGCCTTACGGTCAGATGCCGAGCAGTTACCATACCAGGCGGTGATGCAACAGGTCAGGATACTCTCGATGGTGCAGATGTAGAACCTTTTGAGGATCTGGGGACCCATGCCAAATCTTTTCAGTCTCCTGAGGGGAAAAAGGTTTTGTCGTGCACTCTTCACAACTGTCTTGGTATGTTTGGACAATGATAGTTCGTTGGTGATGTGGACACCAAGGAACTTGAAACTCTTGACCCGGTCCACTACAGCTCCATCGATGTTAATGGGGGCCCGTTCGGCCCGCCTTTTCCTGTAGGCCACAATCAGCTCCTTTGTCTTGCTCACATTGAGGGAGAGGTTGCTGTCCTGGTACCACACTGCCAGTGCTCTGACCTCCTACCTGTAGGCCGTCTCATCGTTGTCGGTGATCAGGCCTACCACTGTTGTGTCGTCAGCAAATGTAATGATGGTGTTGGAGTCGTGTTTGGCCACGCAGTCATGGGTGAACAGGGACTACAGGAGAGGACTACACACCCCTGTGGGTCCCCAGTGTTAAGGATTAGCGGGGCAGATGTGTTGTTGCCTACTCTTACCATCTGGGGGCGGGCCGTCAAGTCCAGGATCCAGTTGCAGAGGAAGTGTTTAGTCCCAGAGTCCTTAGTTTAGTGATGAGCTTCATGGGCACTATGGTGTTGAACGCTGAGCTGTAGTCAATGAACAGCATTCTCACATAGGTGTTCCTTTAGTCCAGGTGAGAAATGGCAGTGTGGAGTGCGATTGAGATTGTATCATCTGTGGATCTGTTGGGGCGGTATGCGAATTGGAGTTGGTCTAGGATGTCCGGGAGGATACTGGTGATGTGAGCCATGACCAGCCTTTCAAATCACTTCATGGCTACCGACATGAGTGCCACGGGGCAGTAATCATTTAGGCAGGTTACCTTCGCTTCCTTGCGCACAGAGACTATAATGGTCTGCTTGAAACGTGTAGGGAGAGGTTGAAAATGTCAGTAAAGACACTTGACAGTTTGGCCGCGCATGTTTTGAGTACACGTCCTGGTAATCCGTCTGGCCCAGCGGCTTTGTGAATATTGACCTGTTTAAAGCTTTTGTTCACATTTGGCTAATCAGCCATACCAGTGTTCGTCCGGGAGGTGAGTTTCTCGTCTCCACATCGTGTTGAAATTCAAAGTTCAAACCACTTTAAATGTGCAGCTGCAGCTTCACGTTTTTATGGTTTAATGTGTTTTTTTCTGTACCCATCATTTATACAGTTTGCTCGAAACGGGCAGTTCCGGCAGGCTTATCTTGCTCCTTTGCACCCCAGTATCTCAACTTGCACATTCATCTTCTGCACATCCTACCATTCCAGTGTTTAATTGCTATATTGTAATTAATTTGCCACCATAGCCTATTTATTGCCTTACCTCTCTTATGCTACCTCATTTGCACATGCTGTATATAGATTTTTCTACTGTATTATTGATTGTATGTTTGTTTATTCCATGTGCAACTCTGTGTTGTTGTATGTGTCGAACTACTTTGCTTTATCTTGGCCAGGTCGCAGTGGCAAATGAGAACTTGTTCTCAACTAGCCTATCTGGTTCAATAAAGGTGAAATAAAATAAATAAAAAGGCTGGCACCCTCCCTGACCTCACTCAGGGCAGTAACTACTCACTGAGCAAAGTTAGGTAAAACAATTATATCTTATAGCTTCTCAAATCACATCCCTTTCTTAACAAAAACACTTTAAACATTTATCATATTACATACATAACGCAGAGCATGGAAACTTCATATACTGTATGTAGTGGGTATACTTTCCAAGTTACAGTATTTCCTTTATACATTTTTTTATGACATCACAAAATTACATTAGTGTTCTATAGATTGCCTCTGACCATTCCCCGCGTTCTATATTAGAAATATTGTTCCAGTATTTGCTTTTGAACGTCTTAGACCTTCAGAGGAAAAAAGTACATTGAAACAAAGTACATTCCTTTGGTGAATCTTGAGAGCACAGACCTGAATATTCTCCCTTGATTTACAATAGGCCACAGGTTGTTAACCCCCACTAGTTCTTTGCTTCCCCCTCTAGGGTGAGAGGGGGTCTGATTGAAGTTATTCATTGCAATGCTGATCTGACCTATTTGGATTCTAGTGGACAGTCATGACACAGCACTATTATGTGCCTCAATTATTGGGGCCAACTTGCTAACATTTCGACTTTGCTACACTCAAAATAATTATTAAAACCTCTAATCACCCCCCTCCTTGGTGGGAAAATGTAATAGGCAGGATTTCACCTCTTGAGTGTTTTAAGTTATAGGATGTACGGAGAAAGAGAGAGAGAGAGAGAGAGAGAAGGGAAGAGGACAGAGAAGGAGAGAAAGAGAGAAAGAGAGAGAGAAAGGGAGGTAGTGCTCTTGCTTGCAGCCATTGAAATGCAAGTAGTGTTCTGTGGGCATGAATGGCTGCTACTCGGTCGTAAGTTGGAGATAATGCTGCAGACAAACACACCATGCTGAAGGACAGGGGCTCTCAGGACTGTCAACCTCCAAGCACAGCCAGTCCCACTGGGATCACAGGCTAACACAATCTCTCTCCTCTCCTCTCCGTCCTCTATTATCCTCCTCTCTTATCCTGATTTGATTTGTACTCATCCCACTCCTCCCTCCTTCTCGTCCTTTCATTTACCTCTCCCTCCATTTCTCCTCACTTTTTCTCCTCCCCCCTTTTCACTCTCTCTTTCGCTCTCCCCCCTCCCCCAAGCCTTCACCCCTCTCTGCGATTGGAGCTGCCAGGAAACGAAGAAAGAAACACCACAAAATTTCCGTGCTCATTGACTCATTAGTGTCAAGACTGTGGTGTGGATGGATGGCCTACAGGCAACCACCTGCAGACAAACAGTGGGTCTAAAAGCCTGTCTCTTGCAGTAGGGCCCAGCGAGACAGACGGCACTAGCTATGGCTCTCACTGATAACAGAACAGAAGCAGGGGTGGTGAGCACGATGGATCTATTGATAACAACAGCCTTAATAATAGACCTAGCTAGATCCATCGACACAACAGCCTTGGGGTTGTGTCTCTCAGCAGTTACAGGAAGCATTATCAGATGAGAGGAATAACTAGAGGGACAAACTACAGGGATTAGCCAACACTCCAGTACACATTTTACGACTGTGAGTGCACCATGTCCAAGTATATACCTGGCAGATAGTCTCGTTCTAACAGCTTTGTGTTTTAACTACTGTGTCTGGTAACCTTATCTGTCCATTAGTGAGATAAAGCACTTTCAAAAGTCTTAGAAATTTGATTGGTGTCCACTGATTTCATCAAGGAGATATCATTCTGCAACAGATATAAATATTGTGGCACAAAACAACGTTAACTATATGATGCAAAAACATAACATGGTCTACTTCAACGCTTCTCTGTTTGATGCTGATTTAGCTTGATGATAGGATGCATTATACAACTATCTTCATCTTCTTCATCAGTGCTTTAACTGTGCTTTTTTGGTTGTAATTGTTCTATTTGGAGACCTGCCCCAGTGAAAAGTAATGCAATTCTAAGTCTGCCAGCTGTATAGGACAGCATCCTGTTACTTTATAAAACATAAACTATGACTAAAACACTCTGGCCCAGAATTCTATGTTTGGTAATAGACGTGATAAATCGTTTGTATAGTAATGGATTCTCTCTTCCTACATCTCTGACCAGATCTCTGCCGTGATAACCTGTTTCAAATCATGCCCATATCTCAGATGTCATCTTTAGACCAATTTTATGTTTTTAAGAGTGCTTAAACTGCATTTAAATGCTGCACAGCTTAGTTCTTACTCTGTGAGAGAGGGTATTTTACATTTAGAAACGTTTGATGCCCCTCAGTTCTAGACTCAGCACTTAGGTTTAATGTGTTCTCTAACACTTTGCAGTGTAGAATCATCTCCATCTCTTTTTTTCCTCCTAAATATCTGTCATACAGACTCTCCTAGTCCTCAATGATTCTTCTCTCTCTTTATCATCTTCCATTCACATAATGTTAGCAATGTTCAATACATCAAGCCGCTTTTCCACACATAATAAATGAGTGGGTAGATTGAGTGTAAAATTAGATCAACTCCAAAAATTGATTTTCATAAAAAGTGTTTAAAACATCAGCAACAAACATTATGACAGTTGTGTATACATACCTTCAGTCATCATACTCCAAACAATTCAAGATTCAACCTCCCATGGGTCGTTTAAATTTTTTATTCAGTGTTGGCTGGCATGCTTACACACCTGTTATGAGAAGTAAACCCTTAACTATCAGTTCCAATCAGAAGCAAGGCTCTGTGGTGAACCATGGCCTGGCTGGCACCGCATCATCATGGGGACAGGGGTGGCTCCTGCTCCCTGCCCCCTGACTACCTCTCCCACCTGTGTATAGCTGCTGAAATCATGGTGGCAGATTGCACTCCAGTGTACTGATGGGTTTTCTTCACAGAATGCTCTGTGCAGGCCAGTCAAGTTCTTCCACACCGATCTAGACAAACCATTTCTGTATGGACCTTGCTTTGTGCACTGGAAAGGGCCTTCCCCAAACTGTTGTTACAAAGTTGGAAACACAGAATTGTCTAACATGTCATTGTATGCTGTAGCATTAAGTTTTCCTACACTGGAACAAAGGGGCCTATACTGAACCATGAAAAACAGCCCCAGAACATTACTCCTCCACCAAACTTTGGCTGCTTCTCGTCCATGGACACCCATTTCATGAAGCTCCCGACAAAACAGTTCTTGTGCTGACGTTGCTTCCAGAGGCAGTTTGGAACTCAGTATTGAGTGTTGCAACCGAGGACAGATGATTGTTACGCGCTGCACTCTTCATCACTCGGCAGTCCCGTTCTGTGAGCTTATGTGGCCTGCCATTTCGCGGCTGAGCCGTTGTTGCTCCTAGACGTTTCCACTTCACAATAACAGCACTTACAGTTGACCGGGGCAGCTCTAGCAGGGCAGAAATTTGACCAACTGACTTGTTGGAAAGGTGGCATCCTATGACGGTGCCACGTTGAATGTTACTGAGCTCTTTATTAAGGCCATTCTACTACTGTTAGGTGAGAATTATCGGTTAATTGAATGATTAGAATATTCCGCCCTGAAACATATAATTGTATGGAAGTGATTAGAATGTATAACATCATAATCAATAAATGTGTAGTCTAGTCAGAATTAGAATAAAGACAATATGTCTTTATGGTATTATAAACACAGACTGTCTGAGCTTGGTGAGCAATGTTTGTCTACAAAGATTGCATGCCTGTGTGCTCGATTTTATACTCCTGTCAGCAACAGGTGTGGTTGAAATAGCCAAATCAACTAATTTGAAGGGTGCACACATACTTTTGTATATATAGTGAATATAATGTTTCCTGGATGTCCGAAAGCACATTTTATCTACTTATCCATCATAATCTTTACGGTAAAATATTTTTCTTGGACATGCAACAAGTCAAGTATAGGTTTGACACATTATCAACTTTTGAGGCAACTATCTCAACAAATCTGTACGTACATACAGTCAATAGCAGTGATGGAAAAAGTACACAGTTGTCATACTTGAGTAAAAGTAAAGACACCTTAATAGAAAATGACTCAAGTAAAAGTGAAATTCACCCAGTAAAATACTACTTGAGTAAAAGTCTAAAAGTATTTGGTTTTAAATATACTTAATTATCAAAAGTAAATTTACAGCACCATTTTCTTGTTTTTAAAAATGTACGCATGGCCAGAGGCACACTCCAACACAAGAATTTGTGTTTAGTGAGTCCGCCAGATCAGAGGCAGTAAGGATAACCAGAGACGTTCTTTTGATAAATGTGTGAATTTGACAATTTTTCTGTCCTGCTAAGAATTCTAAATGTGAGAAGTAATTTTGGGTGTTAGGGAACATTTTGTTTAGGAATGCAGTGAAGTAAAAGTTAGATGTAAAAAAATATAAATATAAAGTAAAGTACAGATACCCTGAAAAACTACTCAAGTACAACTTTAAAGTATTTTTACTTAAGTACTTTACACCACTGGTCAGTAGTATCCCTCATGATGCTAATACATTCATACATGCAATTTAAAACATTATTCATTAACATACGCCAAAGTTATTGAACGTCTACTTGACAAAACTAGTCTCAAAACGAACAAAGAAATATGTATGTATTTGACTAATACCGTCCACATGCTATCTGAGGATGGCGGCAGGACTGGTTAGCGCTCTGATAACACAAGGGTGGTTAAAGCCTTGATAACACAGTGGTGGTTAGAGCTCTGATAACACAAGGGTGGTTAGAGCACTGATAACACAGGGCTATAATTAGTCGTACCCACCAAGACACGGCAATCAGAAAGGCAAATGAGATCTTAAAATATAGTCACACCTGACAGCCTTACAAATGGCTTTCACATAACAGCAGTGCTGTAAACATGGTGGAGGGCACACCAGATGTTCAGGGGCAGCATACACAGATCTCTAAACATCACACCTGGGTTCAAATAGTTTCTTTCACATTACATTCTTTCACATTAGTTGTGCTTAATTGATCTTGCCTGGCATAATGGAACCAATTAAATAATCTCCAAAGTACACATGTTGCCCATCTGGACTGGCACTGCAGGGAGGTTCAATCAAACAATTGTTTTTCTTTTTGTAAAAAAGGTAGATAGCTTCCATCAATGTAATTGATTACATCATTTCCAATCCCCCAAATATGTGCTTTCCTTATACATATATACAGTGCCTTCGGAAAGTATTCAGACCCCTTGATTTTTTCCACATTTTGTAAGGTTACACCCTTATTCGAAAATTGATTAAATAGATTTATCAATCTACATACAATAACCCATAATGACAAAGCAAAAACAGGTTCCAATTTTTTTGTGCAAATTTATAAAATAAAAAATATAAAAATATCACATTTACATAAGCATTCAGAACCTTTACTCAGTACTTTGGCAGCGATTACAGCCTTGAGTCTTCTTCTCTGCAGATCCTCTCAAGCTCTGTCAGGTTGGATGGGGAGCATAGCTGCACAGTTATTTTCAGGTCTCTCCAGAGATGTTAGATCGGGTTCAAGTCCGGACTCTGGCTGGGCCTCTGCAGGACATTCAGCTACTGCTGTATTGTCTTGGCTGTGTGCTTAGGGTCGTGTCCTATTGGAAGGTGAACCTTCGCCCCAGTCTGAGGTCCTGAGTGCTCTGGAGCAGGTTTTCATCAAGGATCTCTCTGTACTTTGCTCTGTTCACCTTTCCGTCGATCCTGACTAGTCTCCCCAGTCCCTGCCGCTGAAAAACATCCCCACAGCATGATGCTGCCACCTCCATTCTTCACCGTAGGGATGTGCCAGGATTCCACCAGACGTGATGCTTGGCATTCAGGCCAGAGAATCTTGTTTCTCATGGTCTGAGAGTCTTTAGGTGGCTTTTGGCAAACTCCAAGTGGGCTGTCATGTGCCTTTTACTGAAGAGCGGATTCCGTCTGGCCACTCTACCAGAAAGGCCTGATTGGTGGAGTGCTGCAGAGATGGTTGTCTTTCTGGAATGTTCTCCCATCTCCACAGAGGAACTCTAGAGCTCTGTCAGAATGACCATCAGGTTCTTGATCACCTCCCTGACCAAGGCTCTTCTCCCCCGATTGCTCAGTTTTGCTGGGCGGCCAGCTCTAGGGAAAGTCTTGGTGGTTCCTAACTTCTTCCATTTAAGAATGATGGAGTCCACTGTGTTCTTGGGGACCTTCAATACCGCAGAAATGTTTTGGTACCCTTCCCCAGATATGTGCCTTGACACAATCCTGTCTCGGAGCTCTAAGGACAATTCCTTCGACCTCATGGCTTGGTTTTTGCTCTGACATGCACTGTCAACTGTCGGACCTTATATAGACAGTTGCGTACCTTTCCAAATCATGTCCAATCAATTGAATTTACCACAGGTGGACTCCAATCAAGTTGTAGAAACATCTCAAGGATGATCAATGGAAACAGGATGCACCTGAGCTCAATTTCGAGTCTCATAGCAAAGGGTCTGAATACTTATGTAAATATAAATATATATATATATTTTTTTTATACATATACAAAAATAAAAATGAACTGTTTTTGCTTTGTCATAATGGGGTACTGTGTCTAGATTCCTGAGAATTCTATTTAATTTAATACATTTTTGAAAAACCTAACAAAATGTGGAAAAAGTCACGGTGTCTGAATACTTTCCAAATGCACTGTATTAAAAAATCTTGCATATCTTAATTTCCATTATTAACAAATAATATGCATAATAATGTTGCCAGTTCATGCGAAGGATTGTTACCTATAACCAGGATTGCCATTACAAAAATTACATTTTTGGCATGCAATTATTATTTTAGCAAACAATTATTGTGATTCATCCTATATGTGACTTGTTTCAGGAAAGTAGGCGTATGTCGCCTGTCACTACTTCACAGATGAGGCATTTTTATTTGATTTATTATAATGCTTTTTTGGGGGGCAGAAATACCTTCTGGAACATGTGAACTTTATTTTCCCTTAATAACAAACTTGTATGCCATCTGTAAATAGTTGGTTTAGCCACGGAAAAAGACAGGAACGTAGTAGTAGAACTGCAAAAGTGTTGCTCTCCACTCTCTGGAGGACCAAGTTTTGAAATCAGTGGAATGCTCGATGTTAATAGAGTATGATCGCTAAGGAGATGGAGAAAATTCTGCCGTTTGTTTGCAAATATGCGGAAGGAGTCGAAAAGAGAACACAGAGAATGTTGTCTCTGCTTTTATTTATTTCGTCCCACACTCACAACCATACGCTATTTTCTGTAATTGGCTCAACATTACCTTGTAAATAATGATCTTGTTTGGAGTTTATTTTTCTGTAATAATTAAGACAAATGAGCTAAAGTGAAGACGTTCTCAGCTAGATGATATGGTCATTATTTGAGTTAGCTAGCTAGCTAACAAGCTAGAAACAAACCAAAACATCGTTTTAGAAAGTTGCTTTTAGTTGCCTGGTTTGCTACATTGACATATATTAAATACATTTTTAAAAAGGAGGGTTTATTGGTGTTAAATTCACTAGTTATGCTATTTTGGAACACCAGAATGCTAATGTCATGCTGACTGTTGTTTTTGTGTTTAAACATTTTCATAACGACAACGACAAGATTGATGTCGCACGTCAATAGAACTGTCGATATACGCTACCGTTCAAAAGTTTGGGGTCACTTAGAAATGTAACTAGTGCACAACACCAGTCTCAATGTCAACATTGAAGAGGTGACTCTGGGATGATGGCTTTCTAGGCAGAGTTCCTCTGTCCAGTGTCTGTGTTCTTTTGCACATCTTAAACTTTTATTTTTATTGGCCAGTCTGAAATATGATAAGTAGACACTCTAATGTACTTGTCCTCTTGCTCAGTTGTGCACCGGGGCCTCCCACTCCTCTTTCTATTCTGGTTAGATCCAGTTTGCGCTGTTCTTTGAAGGGAGTGGTACACAGCGTTGTATGAGATCTTCAGTTTCTTGGCAACTTCTCGCATGGAATAGCCTTCATTTCTCAGAACAAGAATAGACTGACGAGATTCAGAAGAAAGGTCTTTGTTTCTGGCCATTTTGAGCCTGTAGTCGAACCCACAAATGCTGATGCTCCAGATACTCAACTAGTCTAAAGTCGAACAGTTTTATTGCTTCTTTAACCTCTCTAGGGTATTGGGACGGTAGCATCTCACCTCGTCAACAGCCAGTGAAACTGCAGGGCACCAAATTCAAAACAACAGAAATCCTATAATAAAAATTCCTCAAACATACATGTATTTTACACCATTTTAAAGATACACTTGTTGTAAATCCAGCCAGTGTCCGATTTCAAAAAGGCTTTACGATGAAAGCAAACTAAACGATTATGTTTGTCACGGCCGTCAAAAGAAGTAGACCAAAGTGCAGCGTGGTGAGCGTACATTTTCCTTTTTATTTAAAATGTCGCCAACAAAACATCAAACGAAAGAAACAACCGTGAAGTGTACAGGGCTATAGTGCAACAAACAAAGTTAACTACCCAAACTGAAAGGAGGGAAAAAGGGCTACATAAGTATGATTCCCAATCAGAGACAACGATAGACAGCTGTCCCTGATTGAGAACCAAACCCGGCCAAAACATAGAAATAAAGAAGCATAGAAAACAAAACATAGAATGCCCACCCCAAACCCTGACCAAACCAACTAGAGACATAAAAAGGCTCTCTAAGGTCAGGGCGTGACAATGTTAGGTCAGAGCCAAGTCACAGAAAAACGCAGCCATTTTCCAGCCAAAGAGAGGAGTGTCAAACGAAGTATAGAATCAATCTTTAGGATGTTTTTAACATAAATCTTCAAAAATGTTCCAACCGGAGAATTCCTTTGTCTTCAGAAATGCGATGGAACTCAAGCTAACTCTCACATGAACGCGCATGGTCAGCGCATGGTCAGCTCATGGCAGACCTTACTCAATCCCCTCTCATTCGCCCCGACTTCACAGTAGAGGCCTCAAACAAGGTTCTAAAGACTGTTGACATCTAGTGGAAGCCTTAGGAAGTGCAACATGACCCCATTTCCACTGTATCTTGGATAGGCAAAAAGTTGAAAAACTACAAACCTCAGATTTCCCACTTCCTGGTTGGATTTTTTTCTTGGGTTTTTGCCTGCCATATGAGTTCTGTTATACTCACAGACATCATTCAAACAGTTTTAGAAACTGCAGAGTGTTTACTATCCAAATATACTAATAATATGCATATCTTTGCATCTGGGCCTGAGTAGCAGGCGGTTTACTCTGGGCACGCTTTTCATCCGGACGTGAAAATACTGCCCCCTATCCCAAAGAAGTTAATCAGAACAAGCGTTTTCAGCTGTGCTAACATAATTGCAAAAGGGTTTTCTAATGATCAATTAGCCTTTTCAAATGATAAACTTGGATGAGCTAACACTATGTGCCATTGGAACACAGGAGTGATGGTTGCTGATAATGGGCCTCTGTACGCCTATGTAGATAGTCCATAAAAAATCAGCCGTTTCCAGCTACAATAGTCATTTACAACATTAACAATGTCTTCACTGTAATTCTGATCAATTTTATGTTATTTTAAGAGACAAAAAATGTGCCTTTCAAAAACAAGGACATTTAGAAGTGGCCCCAAACTTTTGAACGGTAGTATACATAGTATAAACCAGCCTTTAGTCTTGAAATCGTTGTTTGTTTAGTACATGGCATCACATGTGAATCCTTAAGAGATGGGTGAGGCTAAGGCTTAAGAGGGAGTGAACGATGCTGAATGGGTGTAGACAAAGAGGAGCTCTCTAGTAGGTTTACCAAAACTATTCAAGGGCCATTTTCTCAAAAGTGGGTTTTCAAGTTTATTAGTTTTCAAAGCAGAATTACTTTCCCATTGTTCTTCAATTGTAGTGGATGATATACCATTTTCTAGCTCTGAGTCTCTACTTTTATCCAATGTAAAAAACACAATTTCAAATGTCGCTACATAAAACCGAATCCAGCTAGTCGGTCACATATAGTCCCTAACATCATTACCCCATAGCAACAGATGTGTTATACGTACACACACACATACACACTCGACCCCTTTACAGTATGAATTGTTACACTTTCATGGTACATTATGCCTGAATGTTAAAAATAAAACATTAAGCAACATAAAGTAATAACAATGATAAATAACAACACATGAAGCTCCTTTTAATATGTATGAGGTTCCTCTGAAAGCTACCTTTCATGGTTTCATTTCAACAATGAATCTTAATCAAACAGATCCAGAGCAATAACATAATACACCTCCACATATCACACAGGCAGAATTCTATGTGACACACTCTTCCCCTTATTGTAATTTCTGTCACCATTGTCTTGAAGCCTTTGGATAAACATAGTGAAATCAGGTCCTAGAGTGCATGCTGATTAGGCCAGGGGGACTGGTAATGAAATACCTGCTTGAGAAAAAACCTGTGTTTTTACTTTATTATACATGAAAGAAGCCGAGCACGCTTAGAAACCCTCCATCAAAGCAGACATCATCGCCTCATTTCTCTCCTGTGCCCAATTCCATTCACTCGCATTAATTGCTGTTTATTTTGCAAATGAAATAGCAGCCATTCTAGGTTGGAATGAGGTAGGAAGAATGTGTAGGCCTCTTGTTCAGCATACTGTACATCCCCAGAATAACATGATATAGGAGGGGGAGAGAGAGGGGCCATTAATATTAAGGAAAGGCCAATTGTTTGATTGACTTTCGACTTTCTAGTTATAGTATTTTATGAATAGATAAGACATACATCTTAAAATATAAGGAGATACATCTTAAAATATAAGGAACTGGAACACAAAAGTATTCAGAATCAAATTGGTAGGGATAAAATCACAGCAAGCAGCGGACACAGAAGGCACAGTATGTGGGTTTGTGCGGGTGTATTGCGATGGAAGGTGTAGGTTTTTGTCTTTGGAAAAGTGTGGTATTGAGTGAAAAAGGAAAATAGTTGCAAATCCCAGAGCCCATGTGTGTCTGCGAGCAGGGGTTGAGAGAGAGCTCTCAATTTTGTGCAGATATGTGGTATACATTTTAAAATAAATGATAAATATTGTTTATTTATTTATTTTCCTATCATGATTGAACAGTCCCCAGCCCAATACCCTAGACACCCACCTGTGCAGCCCATACACTAAGGAAAAGTCCTTATCTGTTTTATGGGCCTACTATAAGTAGCCTATACGCAGCCAAAATATAAATATAAATGCGGTCAGAGACCCACTAAAGCAGTACCGCCTCTCAAGATTCTGAGCCTGCCTGGCAGGGTTGGTCCTACAAAGCCAAAGCCCCCTGATGGGTGAACATAATATACAAGGAATTTATCAAAGCTGCTAATGAGAACCTTGACGACCTTGTACCTAGCCGGTGGGGATTCCGGTGGGGTGCCCCCACCCAGGTAGTGGCAGGTAGTGGCAACACTAGCTGCAGTAACCCATGGTGAGGGGGTCACACTCTGACAAATCAGAGAGGGGGCAAATTATTGTGGCCCTGGTGGCATCAAATAATCAAAGGTCTGACTGCACCATTCAGGCATAATATACCATGCAAGTGTAGCACTTCATACTGTAAAGTTACAGTGCTACCACTGTCCAGAAGGCCGTCATTGTAAATAAGAATTTGTTCCTAACTGACTTGCCTCGTTAAATAAAGGTTAAATAATAAAATATAAAAAAGTATAGATGATGCAATTCCACTTATTGACAGATTTACTGGTAATTTATAATGTTAAGTTACAGTACGCTCATACAAACACGATGTACAACCTTTCAGTTGGAAACAACCCAAACAGTTATCAGTGTGTATGAACATTTCCGCTGGTTCCATAAATAGTGAATGATATCCATGAAAAATGCTGGCCAGAGCCTAAGCCAGCAAAAGCTCTATGACAGTAAAATAAAAAAAATTATGCAAACCTGTTCCCCCCTTTCTTATATAGCTAGCTATATGTATTCACCCATAACTTGTAAAACCAATTTCGATTCTGAAATCACAAAACACAGAGATCCTATTAATTCTATGCTTCCAATCCTCTGACCTTCACATTTCCCTTGCACAAGAAAATGACCACAGAGAACTGCTGATGCTGAGCAAACATTGGACTTTTTGTCATATTGTACCCTATGTATTTCACTTTTATAACATACTTGTTGTGTTGTGTTTAATTTGTTGTTTGGATGAATAGCAAACTTCAAATCAATGAGTGTTATGTCTAGGTACAGTCAACACAACTGTAATCACAAACCAACAATATACTAAACATCGTTACAGGGATCGAATCATTCCATAACACATGCATTGTCAAGATTGATAAATTGCAGTGACACTCCATGTCCTACTTATGCACGAGATGCTCACTGTATGGAGTGGAATGTGACCCCAAGGCTGAGCCTTGATCTTCCTCCTGTGCTTAGCCGGTGACATATTTCATGTATATTTATTTTTGTGACTGTAAGGCTTGTGATTTGACAATCAAAAAATGCGCTTGCCATCTGGCAAATCTCTTCTGAGCACCGTGGCATCAAAGCAAATCTCATTATATCCCACTAACTCTTAATGATCCACCTTCATAACCCTTCTTGTTCATCTTTCCTCTAGTTTTACCCTCTTTTACATAATCTGCAATGTAGGTAGCCGCCGTTCCCTTTTAACTTACAGCAGGTGAAAAATATATAGTTGGAGGAAGAACCCCTCTAATTGTGAACATGGCAAGAGGCATCGCTGAAGAAATCTTACATTCGCAATATGTACCAATTGCATGAACCTTGTTGTGTAAGGCTGCCTGCTGTTAGTTGGTCAGTCAGTGACACAATATGCTCAAAGACAGGTAATTGACTGCTCCTCCTCCATGAACCTTTAACCTTTCTGAGGCTGTGTGTTTGTTAAAATGTTTGCCACTCGCTCGTGTGAAATACTCCCCTCTGGAAACTGTTTGTTGTTTCAATGTGTATTTATCCGTGTTGTCATTGCTTGTTTACAATTTATTCATGGGTGTGTTCCAGTGCGACTGTGGGCCTACGCGTGCAGCGGAGCCTCTCACGGAGACCTAATGTGGGAAGAGGTGGTTTCTCCCGTGATGAAGTGCTGGGGAACTGATCCCATTATTTCCAAGCCCGAGCCTGCCAGCGGCCGTAAAAGACATCAACTCCTGGTGCTTAATCCTGTTAGTGCTGCAAGCCTGACTCTGCTTATTGGCTCTATGGCACTGTGTGAACATTCAAGACCTCACTGTTTGCCCTCTAAATATACTGGATTAAATTATTACAGCCTTTCTTTATTACTATCATATGGTTATAGTTATTAGTTGTGTGGTGGTAGAAGTAGTAAGGAAGGACAAAATGGATAAGGGAGAGTTTCAGTGCATGTTGTTGCTGTTGCAGTAGTGGGCATACCTGAGACCTAGTCGCTGTAACACCAGACTAACCAAAATCAATTTTGACTATCTATTTGAAGATTCATTTTTTACCTCACTGCTGACAATTAGAGGGCAGAGGATTTTTTCCAGTTATATTTTAGTTCTCCTTGGGAGAGGGCGGTAGACGGGGGCATGGGGGGGGGCTGATGACAGATTCTGGTGTAAAGTTACTCTGCAGCAGGTGAAGATGGATTGTCTTGTCAGCTTGGGGGATCTGACTGAGCTGATTTTGGCAGGTCCTTGTCATGCCTGGGATCCATAGACCACGCCTGGGGCAGGGACAGTGGGGTGGTTAGGGCGGGCAGGATGGTACGAAAGGGGAATGATACAGGGGTAGCTAGGATGGTCCGGGCTGGAGGGGGGAACGGGAAAGCAATCTGCACGTGTTAAAAATAACTATACATTTTGGGGCTACGATGGAATCAGATGTGATATTGTTTCAAAGTAAATAGAGTGCATTCAGAAAGTATTCAGACCCTTGACTTTTTCCACATTTTGTTAAGGTACTGCCTTATTCTAAAATGGATTAAATATTTTTTCCCCCTCATCAATGAACACACAATACCCCATAATGACAAAACGAAAACAGGTTTAGAAATGTTTGCAGATTTATTAAAAATAAAAAACTGAAATACCTTATTTACATAAGTATTCAGACCCTTTGCTATGAGACTCGAAATTGAGCTCAGGTGCATCCCATTTCCATTGCTCATCCTTGAGAGGTTTCTACAACTTTATTGAAGTCCACCTGTGGTAAATTAAAATCATTAGACATGATTTGTAAAGGCACGCAACTGTCTATACAAGGTCCTACAGTTGTCAGAGCAAAAATCAAGCCATGAGGTCGAAGGAATTGACCATAGAACTCCGAGACAGGATTGTGTTGAGGCACAGATCTGGGGAAGGGTCCCTAAACATTGAACACTGCAGCATTGAAGAACACAGTGGCCTCCATCATTCGTAAATGGAAGAAGTTTGGAACCACCAAGATTCTTCCTAAAGCTGGCCGCCCAGCCAAACTGAGCAATCGGGGGAGAAGGGCCTTGGTCAGGGAGGTGACCAAGAACCCGATGGTCACTCTGACAGAGCTCCGGAGTTCCTCTGTGGAGATGAGAGAACCTTCCAGAAGGACAACCATCTCTGCAGCACTCCATCAATCAGGCCTTTATGGTAGAGTGGCCGAACGGAAGCCACTCAGTAAAAGGCACATGACAGCCCACTTGGAGTTTTCCAAAAGGCACTCAACCAACACGGGAGTGGCTTCTCTGAATGTCCTTGAATGGCCCAGCCAGAGTTCGGACATGTACCTGATCGAACATCTCTGGAGAGACATGAAAATAGCTGTGCAGCGACGCTCCCCATCCACCCTGACAGAGCTTGAGAGGATCTGCAGAGAAGAATGGGAGAAACTCCCCAAATACAGGTGTGCCAAGCTTGTAGCGTCATACCGAAGAAGACTCAAAGTTGTAATCGCTGCCAAGGGTGCTTTAAAACCTCTTGGAAATAGGGGGCGCTGTTTTCACTTTGGGGAAAAATCGTGCCCAAATTAAACGGCCTCGTACTCTGTTCTAGATCATACAATATGCATATTATTACTACTATTGGATAGAAAACACTCTGAAGTTTCTAAAACTGTTTGAATTATATCTGTGAGTAAAACAGAACTCATTTGGCAGCAAACTTCCAAACAGGAAGTGAAAATTCTGAAAGTGGGGCTCTGTGTCAGGGCTTGCCTATTCAATTGCCTTATATTTATGGATCTGTATGCACTTCATACGCCTTCCACTAGATGTCAACAGGCAGTAGAATGTTGAATGGGGTGTCTAGCTTGATGTGAGACCGAATGAGAGCTTTTGGAGTGACAGGTCCGCCCTATTGGCAGTATTCAACTGCGCACCAGGGAACCCCACATTGTCTTCTGAAATGCGTTAGATATACTTGACGAAATGCTCCGGCTCGGACTTTATTGGATACATATGAGAAAAACATCAAGATGGATTTTCAACCGAGTTTGACCACTTTTTTCGACATTTATTGGGAATTTGGGAATTTTTCGTTCCATGCGCCAAGAGTTCTTGGACATGTGCGCTCCACAATGCTAGCCAAAGTTGCTAATTCGACAGAAGAAATGGACATTCTAAAACAAAACAATGATTTATTGTGGATATAGGACTCCTTGCACTACATTCTGATGGAAGATCATCAAAGGTAAGAGAATATTTATGATGTTCGTATTTTTGTGGTATATGTTGGCTCCAACAAGGCGGAGAATTGGTGGGCGCTGTCTCACAATATTGCATGCTGTACTTTGTACTAAAGTTATTTTTTTAAATCTAACACAGCGGTTGCATTAAGAACCAGTGTATCTTTCATTTGCTGTACAACATGTATTTTTTAGTAAAGTTTATGATGAGTTTTTTGGTTAGATTACGTGACTGTCCAAAATTTCTCCGGACAATTTGGTGCATTATGGCGACGTATTCACAATGTAAAACCAGGATTTGTAGCTATAAATATGCACATTTTCGAACAAAACATAAATGTATTGTATAACATGATGTTATAAGACTGTCATCTGATGAAGTTGTTCAAAGGTTAGTGATTCATTTTATCTCTATTTGTGGGTTTTGTGAAAGCTATGTTAGCGGTGAAAAAGTGGCGTTGTGTGTTTGGCTATTGTGGTGAGCTAATATAAATATATATTGTGTTTTCGCTGTAAAACATTTAAAAAATCGGAAATGATGGCTGGATTCACAAGATGTTTATCTTTCATTTGCTGTATTGGATTTGTGATTTCATGAAATTATATTAAATGATATCCCTGTGGCGCTAGGCTAGGCTATGCTAGTCAGCTTTTTCGATGAGGATGATCCCGGTTCCGGGATGGGGGTCCGTAGAGGTTTTAACAGTGTACTGAGTAAAGGTGGATTACATTAGCAAAACACATTTTTTTTGCTTTGCCATTATGGGATATTGTGTGTAGATTGATGAGGGAAAATGTTTAGAAAAAACCTGTAACGTAACAAAATGTTGAAAAAGTCAAGGGGTCTGAATACTTTCAGAATTCATTCTACATGGGAACACTACAGCCTGTGAAACAAGGCACCAATAAGTTTGTTTTCTCAGGGCCAAAGGTTTGTCCTGTCTGCCTGACCTGATCAGTAAACACCAACAAATGCTTTTCAGTTTTTCCGGAATAGGTAATGTCCTGACAACGCTAATGCTTTATGTCAGTAGTTCATACTCATTACAAAAGGACAATTATGTTTTGTTTGTTGGTTGGTTGATTATTATTCATTTGGTTAGTCTTGTTATCTTGTAAGATAGGCTGTGTTGTACACTAGGGGGAATATATTTGTCCAATAGTTTTAGGACAAATCTTTTTCAGACAATCTCAATATCTCTATTGAAAGTAAATGACTTGTTGCAGAGGATAATGGCTCCATCTCCATGGTAATACATATCTTTGGAACGCTAAGCACTCTTAGACAAAGTTGAAATAGCCTGTCATGATTTGGCAATCGTGCCAGGGAAAGAATATTCCGTTTCAGGGAAATACACAATTGAAGGAGGGACATTTTCTCAAAATGTGTTTGGGGGAAAAACACTGAATGTTAGGGATAAATGATTAACTTCAGTGTATTGTCCATGTAATTCTAGGGCTCTTTAGTTATACAAATAATCTCTATTAATTTAAATAAAATGGAAATGTGAATGTCTATCCAATAGTGCATATTTTACTCAAAGCAAATGGTTATGGTAATACAGTATGTGAGTATGTGGGATACTCTTCAAGTACAGACACTGAAATATTAGCATATATGTGTCGTGTCAAAACATAAGAGTGAGGTCGAGAACAGTTTTTGCTCATGTAAATTCACATAATTATACATTTGACAGCTTCTGACCCCTACCTGGTCGAGGGTATAGCTTTGTGAGAAATGTAAAGGAGTAAAATCACAGGACATTTACATTTACATTTAAGTCATTTAGCAGACGCTCTTATCCAGAGCGACTTACAAATTGGTGCATTCACCTTATGATATCCAGTGGAACAACCACTTTACAATAGTGCATCTAAATCTTTTAAGGGGGGGGGGGGGTTAGAAGGATTACTTTATCCTATCCTAGGTATTCCTTAAAGAGGTGGGGTTTCAGGTGTCTCCGGAAGGTGGTGATTGACTCCGCTGACCTGGCGTCGTGAGGGAGTTTGTTCCACCATTGGGGTGCCAGAGCAGCGAACAGTTTTGACTGGGCTGAGCGGGAACTGTACTTCCTCAGAGGTAGGGAGGCGAGCAGGCCAGAGGTGGATGAACGCAGTGCCCTTGTTTGGGTGTAGGGCCTGATCAGAGCCTGAAGGTACGGAGGTGCCGTTCCCCTCACAGCTCCGTAGGCAAGCACCATGGTCTTGTAGCGGATGCGAGCTTCAACTGGAAGCCAGTGGAGAGAGCGGAGGAGCGGGGTGACGTGAGAGAACTTGGGAAGGTTGAACACCAGACGGGCTGCGGCGTTCTGGATGAGTTGTAGGGGTTTAATGGCACAGGCAGGGAGCCCAGCCAACAGCGAGTTGCAGTAATCCAGACGGGAGATGACAAGTGCCTGGATTAGGACCTGCGCCGCTTCCTGTGTGAGGCAGGGTCGTACTCTGCGAATGTTGTAGAGCATGAACCTACAGGAACGGGCCACCGCCTTGATGTTAGTTGAGAACGACAGGGTGTTGTCCAGGATCACGCCAAGGTTCTTAGCGCTCTGGGAGGAGGAGGACACAATGGAGTTGTCAACCGTGATGGCGAGATCATGGAACGGGCAGTCCTTCCCCGGGAGGAAGAGCAGCTCCGTCTTGCCGAGGTTCAGCTTGAGGTGGTGATCCGTCATCCACACTGATATGTCTGCCAGACATGCAGAGATGCGATTCGCCACCTGGTTATCAGAAGGGGGAAAGGAGAAGATTAATTGTGTGTCGTCTGCATAGCAATGATAGGAGAGACCATGTGAGGATATGACAGAGCCAAGTGACTTGGTGTATAGCGAGAATAGGAGAGGGCCTAGAACAGAGCCCTGGGGGACACCAGTGGTGAGAGCACGTGGTGCGGAGACAGATTCTCGCCACGCCACCTGGTAGGAGCGACCTGTCAGGTAGGACGCAATCCAAGCGTGGGCCGCGCCGGAGATGCCCAACTCGGAGAGGGTGGAGAGGAGGATCTGATGGTTCACAGTATCAAAGGCAGCCGATAGGTCTAGAAGGATGAGAGCAGAGGAGAGAGAGTTAGCTTTAGCAGTGCGGAGCGCCTCCGTGACACAGAGAAGAGCAGTCTCAGTTGAATGACTAGTCTTGAAACCTGACTGATTTGGATCAAGAAGGTCATTCTGAGAGAGATAGCAGGAGAGCTGGCCAAGGACGGCACGTTCAAGAGTTTTGGAGAGAAAAGAAAGAAGGGATACTGGTCTGTAGTTGTTGACATCGGAGGGATCGAGTGTAGGTTTTTTCAGAAGGGGTGCAACTCTCGCTCTCTTGAAGACGGAAGGGACGTAGCCAGCGGTCAAGGATGAGTTGATGGGCGAGGTGAGGTAAGGGAGAAGGTCTCCGGAAATGGTCTGGAGAAGAGAGGAGGGGATAGGGTCAAGCGGGCAGGTTGTTGGGCGGCCGGCCGTCACAAGACGCGAGATTTCATCTGGGTAGAGAGGGGAGAAAGAGGTCAAAGCACAGGGTAGGGCAGTGTGAGCAGAACCAGCGGTGTCGTTTGACTTAGCAAACGAGGATCGGATGTCGTCGACCTTCTTTTCAAAATGGTTGACGAAGTCATCCGCAGAGAGGGAGGAGGGGGGGGAGGGGGGGGAGTATTCAGGAGGGAGGAGAAGGTGGCAAAGAGCTTCCTAGGGTTAGAGGCAGATGCTTGGAATTTAGAGTGGTAGAAAGTGGCTTTAGCAGCAGAGACAGAAGAGGAAAATGTAGAGAGGAGGGAGTGAAAGGATGCCAGGTCCGCAGGGAGGCGAGTTCTCCTCCATTTCCGCTCGGCTGCCCGGAGCCCTGTTCTGTGAGCTCGCAATGAGTCGTCGAGTCACGGAGCAGGAGGGGAGGACCGAGCCGGCCTGGAGGATAGGGGACATAGAGAGTCAAAGGATGCAGAAAGGGAGGAGAGGAGGGTTGAGGAGGCAGAATCAGGAGATAGGTTGGAGAAGGTTTGAGCAGAGGGAAGAGATGATAGGATGGAAGAGGAGAGAGTAGCGGGGGAGAGAGAGCGAAGGTTGGGACGGCGCGATACCATCCGAGTAGGGGCAGAGTCGGAAGTGTTGGATGAGAGCGAGAGGGAAAAGGATACAAGGTAGTGGTCGGAGACTTGGAGGGGAGTTGCAATGAGATTAGTGGAAGAACAGCATCTAGTAAAGATGAGGTCAAGCGTATTGCCTGCCTTGTGAGTAGGGGGGGAAGGTGAGAGGGTGAGGTCAAAAGAGGAGAGGAGTGGAAAGAAGGAGGCAGAGAGGAATGAGTCAAAGGTAGACGTGGGGAGGTTAAAGTCACCCAGAACTGTGAGAGGTGAGCCATCCTCAGGAAAGGAACTTATCAAGGCGTCAAGCTCATTGATGAACTCTCCAAGGGAACCTGGAGGGCGATAAATGATAAGGATGTTAAGCTTGAAAGGGCTGGTAACTGTGACAGCATGGAATTCAAAGGAGGCGATAGACAGATGGGTCAGGGGAGAAAGAGAGAATGTCCACTTGGGAGAGATGAGGATCCCAGTGCCACCACCCCGCTGACCAGAAGCTCTCGGGGTGTGCGAGAACACGTGGGCAGACGAGGAGAGAGCAGTAGGAGTAGCAGTGTTATCTGTGGTAATCCATGTTTCCGTCAGTGCCAAGAAGTCGAGGGACTGGAGGGAAGCATAGGCTGGGATGAACTCTGCCTTGTTGGCCGCAGATCGGCAGTTCCAGAGGCTGCCGGAGACCTGGAACTCCACGTGGGTCGTGCGCGCTGGGACCACCAGGTTAGAGTGGCAGCGGCCACGCGGTGTGAAGCGTTTGTATGGTCTGTGCAGAGAGGAGAGAACAGGGATAGACAGACACTTAGTTGACAGGCTACAGAAGAGGCTACGCTAATGCAAAGGAGATTGGAATAACAAGTGGACTACACGTCTCGAATGTTCAGAAAGTTAAGCTTACGTTGCAAAAATCTTATTGACTAAAATGATTAAAATGATACAGTACTGCTGGCTGGTGAAGTAGGCTAGCTAGCAGTGGCTGCGTTGTTGACTTTGTTTGAAAGTGTTGCTGGCTAGGTAGCCTCGATAACTGGCTAGGTAACCTCGATAACTGGCTTGATAATTACTCTAAACTACACAATTATCTTAGATACAAAGACAGCAAAGACAACTATGTAGCTAGCTAACACTACACTAATCAAATCGTTCCGTTGTAATGTTTCGGTAGAAGTTGGCTAGCTGGCTAGCTAGCAGTGTTGACAACGTTAGGACGGCGAAAATAGCTGGCTAGCTGACTTTGTTTGAAAGTGGAGCTGGCTAGGTAACCCCGATAACTGGCTAGATAATTACTCTAAACTACACAATTATCTTAGATACAAAGACAGCAAAGACAACTATGTAGCTAGCTAACACTACACTAATCAAATCGTTCCGTTGTAATGTTTCGGTAGAAGTTGGCTAGCTGGCTAGCTAGCAGTGTTGACAACGTTAGGACGGCGAAAATAGCTGGCTAGCTGACTTTGTTTGAAAGTGGAGCTGGCTAGGTAACCTCGATAACTGGCTAGATAATTACTCTAAACTACACAATTATCTTAGATACAAAGACAGCAAAGACAACTATGTAGCTAGCTAACACTACACTAATCAAATCATTCCGTTGTAATGTTTCGGTAGAAGTTGGCTAGCTGGCTAGCTAGCAGTGTTGACAACGTTAGAAGATTCGATAATTCGATAATAATCTAAACTACACAATTATCTTTGATACAAAGACGGCTATGTAGCTAGCTAAGAAAAAAAAGTGCTAAGATCAAACAAATCAAACCGTTGTACTGTAATGAAATGAAATGAAATGTAATTTATGTGAAAGAGATGCTTTACGTTTCTTGATAATAGATAGCTTAGTGCTTCACTGGATATTAGGTATCAGTGAGTGATGATGGAAGTGTTAGGTGCATTGACAAGGGTGAGCCTGGTCCATGCAAATACCAAGGGATGAATTCCAGACCACGTACTACATTTTTTCTACCCCACTTTTGAGATGTACACTCCATTCCAGAGCACCCAGGCATTAATATTGAATGGGTTTCAATGTTCCACCATAAATATTTCAGCTTTGACACATGGCCAGAGCAGGCTCCTATAGGAACAACACCTCCCAGTGTCTAGTCCCTGCTTCTCTTATTAAAATGGGATTTAACATGAGATTGTCACAAAACTTTACAAATGTATTCACGGCCAAGAGATCAGTCTTTGTCAGAAGTAATGTAATTTCCTGCTCACCATGGCGGCTGAATGACATGAAGGTGTGAGCTATATTTTAGGTAGTGATGGGGGTAGCAGCAAGGGAAATCTGAAATGGTTCACTGTGCATCCCGCTTCAGCCTCACACAATAGGAGAAGTAAGTATTAACTTATGCGATGGAACAGCCTAGGCCTACCTGTTAGCTGTAAAAAGGAGAGATATTAATTACAGTGCAACAACAAACTCACTACCTCTACTGGGTGGAACATTTTGAAATTAGCAAATGAATGCTACAGTGCCCTGGTGCATGTTACCTTCGCTGTGACAATTTGTTATCTATCACCAAGCAGCTGTGTACCTGCTCTGTTGTGGCGCTCCCTCCCTCTCTCCCAGATATATTTAGCCACAGCCCCTCAATCGCTCTCTCACTCTCCTCTGTCTCCGCCGGCTAAAATAGCTTGGATTACACCTAAATATCCACATCATTTTGTAGAGTCAGTGTGGAGAGGCGATGGATTTCAGCTTTCTATTGAAACCTCCCATATGATGTGATGCTGTGCGTTGAGAGTTACAGGCTCACACAATACCAGCATTTCCTATGAGCGTTTTGGCATCGTTTACATGAGTGATTTGTTGGGGAAAGACCAGTTATGTAAAGTCTTTGCATTGGGCCTGTCATTTAAGATCTGTAATATGGAGTATTTACATGATCGGATTGAAACCTTCTGTCAAGGTGCGTGTGCCAGGTGCTTGGTACGGTGCAGAGATAGCAACAGATCAGGCAATCCTCTTTAACAGCCATGGAAAAAAGTAACGATAAACACTGAAACTCACGTAAGCAAAAATAAGTATTCTATAAATACATGATAATAGGTTGATTGTCCTAGTTGTTCTGACAGTGTTGCATATCCTTCTCATGTCACATTGGATGCATCAGTAAAGAATCATCATTTCTACATGTATTTGTCTTTAATAAAGCCTGTGTGTAGCTGGTGTAGAAAAGTCAGGCGCAGGAGAGCAGATATGAGTAATAAACTTATTTACTCAAGATTCCACAAATACAACACAAAATATTCGAGCCCACAATAACGGACCATATTACAAAACAAACAATCACTAACTAACAAACATGGGGGAACAGAGGGTTAAATAACGCACAAGTAATTGGGGAATTGAAACCAGGTGTGTAAGACAAAGACAAAACAAATGGAAAATGAAAAGTGGATCGGCGATGGCTAGAACGCCGGTGACATCGACCCCCGAACGCCGCCCGAACAAGGAGAGGGACCGAGTTCGGCGGAAGTCGTGATATTGTCACAAGTGACACTGACTCTTGTTAAACTAGAGATTGCCATTTTGCCTTGTATTTATATTATCATGTTTATTATATTACGTATCAACATGTCTTATTATTTGCTATCATGCCCTTATGAGTGCCTTGTAATCCTGTATGCTGTGTGTTACTTACAACGATTGCCTTTCACTTAACTTCTTACATATTCATGTGTGAAATGTAATTTAATTGCATGGACTATTTCCTTCTTTTGCATGGTATGATGTGATTCCACAGATTGGCATGGACAAAAGTGAAATTGTGACCGCTGTTGCCAATCCCTATCACCTCCTCCCTCCTCAAACTAAATGCTAAACACGGCCCAGAACTATAGGAAATGGACACTTACCTTGGACACGCCGTTTTATGGGAATCTCTCAACCGACGGCCGTCTGACTCTTCCCTGCACCACGACTGCTACCCCTCTCCACTGTTTGCCTGTGCCTGTGGGGGAAAAAACTCCATTACAATGCTCTCTATAGAACTACTAACGGAAAGTGCTTATTCCTAATGTGTGAGTGTGACTCCAATTGTTGATCAGTACTTGCTCTAATTGTCTTTTTGTTGACCCTCGCCAGTCGCGACTACAGGCACGTGGCACACACTCGATGCAGCTGAGAGGCTACCGATGCTACAATGCAACCGGCCCGGCTTAGAGTGAGGAAGAGCCCGGCAGCCAGCCATCAGCTAGTTTCCTCAGCCCCGTGCATGACTCTTAAGCAGGGGGCTTGCTTGGATCTTTAATTAATGCACTCAGGTAATAGGTGCCATCTGGGGGTGTTCTTGGCAGCTAATCACACACACAGAGCCTCTCATTGGGGGCCAGATGCTGTGGCTCATACCTCGCACTCTCACCTAATTACCCTTTCTTTTACAAACAGAGTAATGTAAATAGCGCTTAGCCATTATTCCTTAAATAACCAATGTTATTGCTATCCGCAGCCCCCAAAAGAGTGTGAAGCATAGCAATTACAGGAAAATCAATGTGCTTAATCATTGTGGTACAGGATATTCTTATGAGGTTGTTAATGCTTTAGGCACCACACCGAGTGAATGTGAAAGGTGCAGAACGTGTCCTAGAACATGCAACACAAGGGACCCTAACAGTACCTGAAAACAGCTTTGCTCAATTCTAGGAGAGGTTGCACAGAGAGAGAGAGGACACAGGAACACCGAATGTTGCTGCCACCTGCCAGCCAGCAATCATAGTGATGCACTTAAAATAAACACTACCTTGTTCCACAGTCAAAAGCTGTATGGCCTGGACACATTCAATATTGAAGCTTTCATTTCAGATATGCTCTGGTCTAATCTGGGTACTCTGCTAAAATAAATATCCTTGCAGGGTAGGACATGGCTTCATGAACATGGACACAACTTCAGTGTTAAGCTAGCATTTGCATATTGTACTGCCATCCTTTCATTGCTGTTTATTCAAGAGTCCCTTCATTCAGTTTAATGCAGTTGACTTTTTGCAACTGAAACAGTGAGCCTCAGAATAACTATTAGAAAACAAAACAAAACATGGCCTATTCTATGCATGTACTGCTTCTTTGAATTTTCTTACCTGACTTGTTACCGTTTTCTGTTGTTAATGCAACCGCCGTATTAGATTTTTTTAAATAACTTTACCATAACAAACAGCTTGCGTTATTGCGAGACAGCGCCCGCCAACACGGCAGAGAATAGGAATCAACATTTTCCACAGAAATACGAAATAACATCATAAATTGTTCTTACTTTTGTTGAGCTTCCATCAGAATCTTGTACAAGGAGTCCTAGGTCCAGAATAAATCGTTGTTTGGTTTTAGAATGTCCTTTCTCCTGTCGAATTAGCAACCTTAGCTAGCCATGTGGGGCGAACATGCCCATCTTCTCTTGACGCAAAGAACGGAAAATTCCAAAAGTCCCAATAAACGTTGAATAAACTGATAAAACTCGGTTGAAAAAAACTACTTTATGATGTTATTATCACATGTATCAAATAAAATCAGAGCCGGAGATATCCGCCGTGTATACCGAACGCTTTTCAGAAGCCAATGTCGACGTACTTCGCGCGCCAGAGAAGACAAAGAAATTTCCAGACCTGTCACTCCAAAAGCTCTTGTTCGGCCTCAGATCAAGCTAGACACCCCATTCCACCTTCCACTGCCTGTTGACATCTAGTGGAAGGCGTATGAAGTGCATGCATATCGATAAATATTAGGCAATTGAATAGGCAGGCCCTGGAACAGAGCATCGTTTTCAGATTTTTCACTTCCTGTATGGAAGTTTGCTGCAAAATGAGTTCTGTTTTACTCACAGATATAATTCAAACAGTTTTAGAAACTTGAGAGTGTTTTCTATCCAATAGTAATAATAATATGCATATTGTACGATCTAGAATAGAGTACGAGGCAGTTTAATTTGGGCACGATTTTTTCCAAAGTGAAAACAGCGCCCCCCTATTGACAAGAATTAAGATGAGCTAAAGAAGACAGACACTGGACAGAGGAAGATTGGAAAAAAAGTGTTATTGACAGACGAATCAAAGTTTGAGGTGTTCAGATCACAAAGAAGAACATTCGTGAGTCGCAGAAAAAATGAAAAGATGCTGGAGGAGTGCTTGACGCCATCTGTCAAGCATGGTGGAGGCAATGTGATGGTGTGGGGGTGCTTTGGTGATGATGAAGTGGGAGATTTGTACAGGGTAAAGGGGATCTTGGAGAAGGAAGGCTATCATTCAATTTTGCAATGCCATGCCATACCATACCATGTGGTCGGTGCTTAAAACCTCTTGACACTAGGGGGGCGCCATTTCGACTTTGTAAAAATTCGTTCCCAAATTAAACTGCCTCGTACTCAATTCTTGCTCGTACAATATGCATATTATTATTACTATTGGATAGAAAACACTCTCTAGTTTCTAAAACCGTTTGAATTATTTCTCTGAGTGAAACAGAACTCATTCTGCAGCACATTTCCTGTCAGGGAGTGAGATTTCAGAAATCGAGGTCCCTGTTCTGAGGTCAGTTTATAAGTCCCCATGTAAGCCATCGGGCTACATGCACTGCATACGCCTTCCTCTAGATGTCAGTAAGCGGGGAGAATTTGAATGGAGTGGATTGCGCAATCTGGGGCCCTATATAAGACCGTGGAACGGAAGTACCGTTCTTTTCAACGGGGCGCCTGGCGCAGCAGGGACATCACAATGGCCTCCTGCAAAGCTTTCGTTTTAGCAGTTCTATATCTCCGGTCATGTTTTTATCCGTTATAGTTGTTAAAGACATCATAAGGTAGTTAATTTAAACCGACTTATAGCAGTTTATATCAGTTTATTGCGATTTTCCTGGATTTCTTTGTGATGCGCTTTCACGAGTTGGACACCTCAAGTGGGTGGCTATCGTTAGCTGCTATTTCCACATGAGAAGAGGACATCTTTCAACCAAAAGACGATTGTTCTGGAGAAAGGACACCTTGCCCAAGATTCTGATGGAAGCTCGGCAAATAGTAAGCAATCTTTATGTTGTTAATTCGTATTTATGTTGACAAATGTCAAATAATAATTCCGCCATGAATTTCGGTGCGGTCTCGCTTTAGCGCACGCTGTATGCTGAAGTAACGTTAATTTTAAAAATGTAACACAGCGATTGCATTAAGAACTAATTTGTCTTTCATTTGCTGTCCAACTTGTATTTTTTAGTCAAGTTTATGAATAGTTTTCGATTAGAATAGGTGCCTCTCCAAGATGGCGCCGGACAGATTGCTTGAAGTTTTGGCCACTAATCACATTGTATAACCACGATTTGTGCCGCTAAATATGCACATTTTCGAACAAACTCTATATGCATTGTGTAATATGATGTTATAGGACTGTCATCTGAAGAATTCTGAGAAGGTTAGTGAAAAAATTAATATATTTTGGTGGTTTATACGTTATCGCTATTTTTGGCTTGAATCAATGCTGTTGTGATGTTTGCTATTGTGGTAAGCTAATATAACGCTATATTGTGTTTTCGCTGTAAAACACTTAGAAAATCTGAAATATTGGCTGGATTCACAAGATCTGTGTCTTTCATTTGCTGTACGCTGTGTATTTTTAAGAAATGTTTTATGATGAGTAATTAGGTAATACACGATGGTCTCTGTAGTTATTCTAGTCGCTTTGGTGAGAGTTGTGATGGTGGCTGCAATGGTAAACTCTGATTTATACCTGAAATATGCACATTTTTCTAACAAAACATATGCTATACAATAAATATGTTATCAGACTGTCATCTGATGTTGTTTCTTGGTTAGTGGCTATTTATATCTTTATTTGGTCGAATTTGTGATAGCTACTGATGCAGTAAAAAAAATGGTGGAGTAAGAAAAGTGGTGTCTTTTGCTAACGTGGTTAGCTAATAGATTTACATATTGTGTCTTCCCTGTAAAACATTTTAAAAATCAGAAATGATGGCTGGATTCAAAGAGATGTGTATCTTTCATCTGGTGTCTTGGACTTGTGATTTAATGATATTTAGATGCTAGTATTTACTTGTGACGCTATGCTAGGCTATGCTAGTCAGCTTTTTTACTGATGGGGGTGCTCCCGGATCCGGGTTTGGGAGGAATTAGAGGTTAATTGGAGCCAATTTCCTCCTACAACAGGACAATGATCCAAAACACCGCTCCAAACTATGCAAGAACTATTTAGGGAAGAAGCAGTCAGCTGGTTTTCTGTCTATAATGGAGTGGCCAGCACAGTCACCGGATCTCAACCCTATTGAGCTGTTGTGGGAGCAGCTTGACCGTATGGTATGTAAGTAGTGCCCATCAAGCCAATCCAACTTGTGGGAGGTGATGCAGGAAGCATGGGGTGAAATCTCTTCAGATTTCCTCAACAAATTGACAACTAGAATGACACAGGTCTGCAAGGCTGAAATAGCTGCAAATTGATGATTCTTTGACAAAAGCTAAGTTTGAAGGACACAATTAATATTTCAATTAAAAATAATTATTTATAACCTTGTCAAAGTCTTGACTATATTTTCTATTCGTTTTGCAACTAATTTCATGTAGATTTTCATGGAAAACAAGGAAATAGCTAGGTGACCCCAAAAATTTGAACGGTAGTGTATGTCAGTGGATTGTTGTCTGTTCTCACTTTGAACTTTGCTCCGTGCAGGTAATCGTGCAGTTTGTCAACGACGGCCCACTTTAATGCTAGATATTCTAATTTATGGGCAGGGTAATTGCACTCAGACGGGGAAAAACTTTGACTGACAAATGCAACTGGACGCAGATGTTGATCCTTGTCTTTTTGGTACATATGGCTGTTGAGGGTCTGGAAAAGCCAGCACCGGAGCTTTATTGAGGCTTTCCTTCAGTTTCTCAAAGGCCATTTCACATTTCTCATCCCACCTAGATCCTTAAGGGTTCAGAATGCTTGAAGTACTCTTTGTCTGTTCTTTCCTTAGGCTTTCTTCCTTTCTTGGCTAAGGGAAGGTAACCATGCAGGAGTTTGTTCAAGGGTTAACTCACTTTTGAGTAGTCTTTCAAAAATCTTTTATAATTCCCACAGAATCCGAGAAAAGAAAGCAGAGTAGACACAATGTCTGGTCTCGGCCATGTGGTTACTGCTTTGATCTTTGATGGATCTGTAGCCGCTCCATACTGGTATACTATGTGTCCCACATAGTTGACTGCTGTTTGGCAGAATTGACACTTGTCCAAAGACAACTTCAGTCCTTCTTCTTTCAAGCGATCCAACACTTTGAGAAGCCTCTCTTCATGTTATTCCAGTGTCTTTCTGAAAACTATCAGGATGTCTAAGTACACTAGAACTTCAAGTAGATTCATGTCTCCAATGGTCTGTTCCATAACACATTGAAAGGTTCCTGGATCTCCTGACACACCCTGCGGCATCCTCTCAAACTGAATACAGCCGAGCATATGAAAGCTGTCTTCTCCTTGTCAGCTTCACTCATCGGAATTTGATAATATCCACTTCTGAGATCCAACATGCTGAACCATTTGCTTCCATTCAAACTGGTCAGGGCATCTTCAATTCGTGGTACTGTATATTGGTCAGGAACTGTACATCTGCTGAGCATTCTGTAGTCCACACATTCGTATGGTTCCGTTCTTCTTCCTCACCACTACAATCGGCAACACATAGGGTCTTCTCAACAGAGAGATAATTTCAGCATCTTTCAGGTTCTTAAGATGTTTCCTTACATCTTCCACATCATCTGGGGACAGCCGTCGAGACCTCTCCCTAAATGGTGTGTCATCAGTGACTCTAATGGTATGGCGTGTACTCTTGGAACAACCAACGTCAAACTCATGAGTTGAGAAAACGTATTGTCGTTCCATCATCTTGTCAGTTAATCTCCTCTTCCATTCTTCAAATAAAGGTGAGTCACCGAAGTTGAATGAAAAATAAGTCAGCTTCTGAGGTAAGTTGTGCTTACTCCCCTCAGCGGCAGCAGGAACAGGAGCTACATCTACAGGAAACAGGTAGGCAATGGGCATGCCACGTTTTAAGGCTATGTCCCTTGACGATACATTCCTGACTGTAAATGTTATTCTTCTAGACGACACAACCGTAGACATCTGAATTTCAGGTCTCACAAGAAGTTATTCTGGAAACCGGGAATCTTCTAGACACTGGGATTCTTCAGGCCTATCTACCAAAATGGTCTGTGTAGAAGGTGATCCAGGAAACTTCGGAATCCCGTTGACTCTTGCTCTTCCACCAGGGGGTAATGTTACATGTTTTGTCTGTGAAAACCATACTGTTCCTCTTTTCTGATCATCAACTTCTGTTGGGATCTATCATCTTCTCATAAGCCTCTTTGATAACAGGATTAACTCGTAGTGTGCTCAGGAAACCTTCACCTCCTTTCTCTTCACAGGCCATCATCAGCCTTCTCACCACAGAAGTGTTTGTACCATCCAGGATAAAGACTTCACCTTTCACGGCTGGGTCTGGACAAACCAACACAAGTGCTTCTATGGTCTCCGTTACACCTACTACTGATCCTGAACACTCCAACTTCAATGACAAATAGCCATCATAGGGTATTGCTCTGAGCTAAGGCCCCACATCTCCAAGTGTTTGATGGGCTTTAATGGCAGATGTGTAAAGTACTTGTTGTAAAAGTATCTGTAGAGTAAGCTAATCTGAGACCCATTATCTAGTAAAGTTTTAGCATCTGTACAGGAACAACAGCGCTAGGGCCCACTAAGCCGGTAAGTAGCATGTCTTTTGCTTCTTCACATTTCTTGTTGCACTTGGTGGAACATATCTTCACAGCGACATCAGGCCGCTGCTTTACTGCATCCCGCTGTAGTTTCCCATTGACTGTTTCTGGCTGATGAAACGCTTGTTGATTTCCTCACATTTTCTTCGCCCTCACAGTCTCGTTTGAAGTGTCCATCCTCTACAGATTTATAGCAGAAGATACCAGGTTGGCCTTCATCCTTAGTGGGATCTTGAGATGGATCAGTGTTCTTCCTTCTGACTTTGAATGCGAAATCTGTCTTCTGAGTGAGAGTGTCAGGACTACAGACCTAAAACGAGTGATCTCAGTTTTCAATCCATTCAGTTCTTTCCTCAGCAGCTCCATGCCACTGTTGACTTCTGTGGGTGCAGCAAAAACTGGAGTGACAGCTGATGACATCAAATCAAATCAAATTACAATACAGTCTTGAGTCATATCATCCTCCTCCCTTACCTTGTGATGCAGCTCAGAGAAGGTAGGTGGATCACCTAGCTTGTAGGTCATCCACATGCGAAGAACAACCATACCATGTGGCAGTGCACCTCTCACAACCTGTTCAATGTGTTTGCTATTCATCTCAGACAGTTGAATTCCACCTTTGCGAAACACATTGTGCAGCAATTTGTTCAATCTAAGCAGATTTGCAGAACGTTTTTTTTCATCGTTCTGGAATGTGTTTCTGAACCTTGCCATCACATCAGATGCACTTTCAATGGTTCGGAATGCAGTTTCAAGAGCGTTCATGTAATCAGTAGCGGTAGCTGTGTGATTTCCAATCTTCAAAAACCTCACAATGTCAGCAGCAGAACCTTTTAGACTTTCAACTATTCTCTGCTTCTTCACATTATCACTACATTGCCATTCATCCAGCAGATGAGTGGTCTGCTCAGCCTAAGCGTCATACTCCTCTTCTCCACTGGGAGTAGGCTTCACACCAGAGAACATGCGTAGCTTTCGGTAACCTTGCGTCTAAGTAGGCTCACGGTGACATTGCTCCACCAATGACCTCATGGCACTAACCAACGCAGTGTTTAGATCAACAGAACGGGAGTGATTTATCAGACTTGTAACATCTGCAACAGTCTATGCTTCATGATGACAACAGCTTAGACTGAAAATCTTCACCCTCTGCAGGAGATGCAGGTGATGCAACAATGACATGCACGGGCCAGAAACCAACCTCTCCAGGTAACCCTACAGTACAACGTCTGGAACTACCATCTTTTATTATTTTAGTATTATTTTACCCCTTTTTCTCCCCAATTTCGTGGTATCCAATTGGTAGTTACAGTTTTTTCCCATCGCTGCAACTCCCGTACGGACTCAGGAGAGGCGAAGGTCGAGAGCCGTGCGTCCTCCGAAACACAACCCAGGCAAGGCACACTGCTTCTTGACGCAACGCCCGCATAACCCGGAAGCCAGCCACACCAATGTGTCGGAGGAAACACCGCACACCTGGCGACCTTGTCAGCGTGTGTTTTGCACCTGGCTGGGGTAGAGTGTTGGAAAACACTGCATTTTGTACAATGTACTGAAATAATGTATCAAAATAATGTATTGTAAAAACATTGTGCAGGTTCCTGCAAGTCCATGTGTAGTTACACACACTGCAAAGGGTAAAGAGTGCCAGAAAAATGGTAGACAGGCAGGAAGACAGACAGGTTCTTGGTGCTATGTTCAGACAGCAGGCCCAAGGAAGAGGAAGACAGAGTGAAAGCACACAGCAAACCTTTTTGTTTCATTTTTACTTATTTCCACCACATACATAGTTTTCCAAACTTTTATTACCCTCGGGTCCTGTGGAACCGAACACCACATAAGTAATATAAATGTGTTAGGGGGGGGTGTACAGTGTGCATTCAAAGAAAATGTGTTATTTTACATGTTCTTCAGAGAAAATTAGCCAAGGCTAATGAGTCTCAGGTTGAAAAAAATATTAATTGTTTCGTTTTTCTTTTAGTAAACATTGAAAATTGGTCCCACAGACTCAAACACCACACAAGGGTTAACAGGGTCAACATTTAGATAATGGCTTAATAACCTGGCATTGAGACCTGATCCCTCATCAAGGTACTGATCCTGGGTCATCAGAAGTGGAACAAATGCTCTGTGCGTTCAAACAAATGGGGGAGCCAGGAGAGCTGAGTTGAGTGGTTGTTTCTATCTACACTATAGGTGCCTGTTAATCTGTGCAGCCATCTCACCGCTCTGAAAAGCCGCAGGCACAAGCTGTTGAGCAGCAGGGAAGCATATCTGTGTCAAGCAGTGTTGGCTGCGCAGGGGACACACAGGGGACGCACTTGAACAACCTCACAAAGGCTACACTAATGTTTCAGCAAAGTAAATGAGCCAAAACAGGAGAAAAACATGTAATAAAAAACCCACACTTATTGGCACGGAGATTCAATGAAATAGTAATTGCGGCTGTTAATTCCGTACACAGCTCTTCTGGGACCTTGGGTTGGTTCTGTCAGCCTAACAGACTATGACAAGATCCAGTGGTTTGTAGATGTTTCTCACTTCCAGCCCAGGAGCATCAGAGAGAACTGTGTTCTCATCTTGGCCTGGCTTCAGGTCCTCACTCTATCTCCTACCCATCTCTCTCCAGCTAGACAGATAAGTCAAGTCAGGGAGATGCCAAAGAAAAAGGTTATTGCTGTCATGAATCCTTGGGACATCCCTACCCTAAACCCTAACCCAAACCTTAACCCCTACCCTTACACTTACCCTAACCTTCACCTTAACCATGACCATGACCATAACCCTTACCTAACCTTAACCTTAAACCCTTACCTTAACCATTTTAAATGTCTACTTCAATGCGGTAGGGACGTACCCAAGATCCCAGATAGCAAGGAAACCCTGTGCTGTCTCAGACAACCATGAAGGCCACTGGGAGTGCAAATGCCTCTCTCCTCTCCCATGGATCAGACTGGTATTCTACTGGAAGACAGGTTGGCAATGGATCATGCTACAAAGTTAAGCCATCATTTACACTGAACACTGTTGAGGATTTGCAACTCCAAGGGCCTGAGGGACAAAGCACAGAGCACAAATCGGTGGAAATGAATCATTCTTAATTATGTGATTGAATGTATCATACTGCCTGTCTCAAATATGACTAACACACCTAATGCATTTTTCCCTTTCCTGGAACCACTGTCATCATGTGTCACTGTGGACATGGAGGGCTGCATTAGCCCACATGCTAACCTGCCAAATGGGTCCAAAGTGAGAGACTTTCCATGGTGGGCTACAGACTAGTGGTTTAGCTTTATATAGTCTCTCTACTCCCCAACCCGTTGCTTCTGGAGACCATTAACTTCTCTTTTATAAATGTATTATTTAAAAATAAACTGATATTTTTAACAAACTATGTGGTCCAGCGAGAGCCAAAAGGAACAAAATGTTTGTTTATTATTTTGATGCTGGTGCGAGTTATTTTCCTTATGTTACACAAACACATCTGTTTTGAAGAGAACATCTCAGATGAAAGCACAATGGAATTAGGATGAAGACATTGACGTCAATCAGAAGGAAATATATATTTATTCCAAAACAGAGCACAGATACATATTTGATTGATCACTAACGATGGAACAAATCAACATTAGTGGGGTGTTAATTATGAGTTCATGTTTAGACAGAATGAAACAGAGCACAGATCAGGTAATTCATTTAACCTGTTTTCAAGGACCTTTCCTTGATAAAACAAATTTGACAACTAATTTCAATGCAATAGTTATGGCATTTCAATTTCAATGATATCAGTGCTGTGTCCTGACATGTTGGATAATGAGTAAAGTATTGTGGAGTTTATCTTTTCCTCCTCAAATTAACTTTGCCAAATGAATGTGGTTCTCCCACTCACTTCAGTGCTAATGGAAAGCATGAGTAAATCAATAAGGCAATAAAGTATTTAAGATAATCCAATTCTAGGCATCACAATGAGCCTGGGTATTCTTTCAAAGGCAGCAAAGCCTGCGGCAAAGGGAGGCATTTCTATGTGGCGTGCCGTGGGGTTTGGAAATGGCCCTTTTATCCATAAAGCATATTTGTATATAAAAAGTTGGCAGGGTGCTATTGAAAAGCAGAATAAGGAAGCACTGAACCCAACACTCATATTGAGAATACATTTTTTCGAACAACTTTTAAAACCTCATCAGTACAGTAGCCACAACAGTTTCTCCACATAAGCAACATAGACTACATATAAAGAGACACTTCATATTGAAGTATAGCAGTCATCACACTGTCTAAGATGTCAATTAAATGTCTTTTGATAACTGTAACCAAAATCACAGCCAAAGTTATCCCAAACCAAGTGTTAAATATGCCCAACTACAGTAGTGTTTAAAAAGACATTTGAAATAACATTAGCGATTTAACGGGGAGTCTGTCTAGCTGTGGGCGACAGGGCATCAGGTGTGGTAGTTTTGGCTGAAGGATATTAATGAGGTATATGGCCCAAATTTCTACTGACATCTGATTGCCCATTTTAATTATGTCAGAGGACACAGTGTGACAGTGACACATTCATCTGACACTTGAGGTGATGCATACAGTAGAGACATGGGAAAGGGGAGAAGAGGACGGTGACCTATACTCTTCTTCTTCCTCTGACCATGTATGTTCCATTGCCCCCATCCCTCACATGCTTGCCGTTTATCATAGAGCAGAGGGTTAACAATTGGACTTAATTAGCCTCTTTTTCAATTCTAGTGGTTGTTAAAACCTTTTGTGTTTTTCATGATCCAAAAACTGTGCTATACTTCAATGACGTGTTGTGCCAGCTATCAGGTTTTTGGTCTCTCTCTCTTATTAGCAAGCCAGTCAAGTTCACTGTGTCTAAAAGCTACATAGAGCAGGTTATTCCATGATAAACTAATAGGAGAGCACAACATTATTTAGAGGTTCTATTTTTGCTTGAATGCATATATTTAATTATAAAACTGTTGTGGTTTGTGATTAAAGGTGTGCATTATGTAGTTAGACTCCTCTTTTAACATAATGCACTTAAAATTCAGGGGGAAGTGCTTTATGAATGCACATATTTGTTTCTGAGGGAGTGAACCAGCTCTGAATACATGAATAGCAGAACACAGGCCCCAGGTCAGGGCCTGATGACAGGGCTTCTCAAGGAGGGGGCGTTGGGTTGGAAGGGGAGGAGAGAAAAGGAGAGGAGAAAGATGAGGTGCTGAACTCCAACTGTGATGGGTCAGGGTTGGCTGTGTGAGGGGGAGGCACCCAAGGATCCTGTCACACGGTCAGATCTAAGCCTGTTTGATATCTCCCCAGAGTCCCAACCACTAGGCCTCCTCCACCTTCTCTCTCCATCCCTTCCACCCAGGGATAAATACATGAGAGGAGGCCCATTTTTCCTCCACTGCCTTTATGAGCTACAGCCCAACATGCCACATTAAAGGCAGAGATGTCTGAGGTGGCAAATGATGGGGACAGATCTAAGTGCTGAATGAAGGGGACTTGAAATACAGTGCATAGGCCCAAAGGCAAGGGTCATTCACTTTCTGGGTATCAATAGCATTGAAACCTTATGATGAAGTGGTAGATGACAGATACTTTGTAAATGCTTTTTTTTTGGGGGGGGGGGGGGGGGGCTGTTAATAACAACAATGGTAATACAACAACACATACATGGTGTAAATGGTAACCCATACTCCATCTAAAGGAAATGTGGTTGAAAGGACAACCTTGACAGAGAACATCCAACACCAGATAGGCCTTTTGCCACTACCAGTGGGACAGTCAGCCAGTAGTGCTAGGTACAGACCCCATGCCAGACCCATGGCCCCCACAATCATAGTCCTGCAAAGCTGTGTTTGTTTAAGATTAACTTCAACCCAGGCCCATCTGAGCACCTCCATCAACTAGCCTCAACTGTCCCTGAAGGCTCACATGTGAATGGACAAACTTCATGCAGAGAACACCCCCAACACTCCCTCGGTTTCCATCATTGAAATATGTTGTTCGGGGTGTTTGATCGTATCGGATTACAGGGGTGGCATAAGCTCTCCTCGCTGCACAAAGGCCTGTCAACTGGGCCACCGACAGCGTCTTTTTGCGGGGCGCTGCGGTGGCACCCAATCTGACAAAGCTAACAGCAGCATCAAACCATGTATATTAGCAACGTGTTGTGCACTACTGATTGGAAAACCATGCAAATACAGCCAACCACTACAATGGTAATTCATACAGATTATCATTATCGGTTTGTCAATTTGGTAAATGTGCAATAGTGCAGCCGTAATGTTAATAACAAAATATTACAGAAGACACCTTTCTTAAATCCTACATTATCCATCGTAGCACATTATATTGAAGTTTGTTCGAGGAAATCAGAACAATTTCCTGGAACCCAGGAGTTTTTCTGTGGAAGTCCCGTGTGACATGCAAAGCATTGTGAATGGGTGTCAGTTTCCAGCGTAGGCAGGCAGATATCATGCTGATTCTTCTTGAGAGAGTCAGCTCTGATTGACACTTCACATGCACCTGATGAATCATAGCTCTGCATACCTTAGGAGTTTTATAGTGAGGAATATGTCTACCCATAATCCTCTGGGTTTCTTTAACCACCTGATAACAGAGAGTACGAACTTATCATTCAGGGCCACAATTCAATACCTTTTGCTTTTCGATGTTTGTTCAGGTTTGTTTGAAATAGTGATAACCTGTGTGGCTGAATGTCTAAGCTTTACTTTGTAAAAAGTTAGTTATGGCATTTAACTATACAGCTATACAGCTTTTGAATAAAAACTCATTTTTTCCTCTCTTATTTTTGTCAAATATCTACAGTTTGTCTGAAAAGTATCTGCTCTACAGTCCGTTTAAGTATGTGTATGTATTGACATGGCAATTTCAAACGTCTTTGCGGCACAAATCTATGATTCTACCACATGCCTCTATACTGACAAAATACCTCCTATTTGAAAAATAAGAAATATGTTATCGGGGGGGGGGGGGGGGGGGTTATTTTGAACTTTCTTGGTTCAGTGTATGTGTGTGTGTTGTGTGTGTGTGTGTGTGTGTGTGTGTCTCTGGCTGGCTGGACACTGCTGGTCAGCGGCAGCAGTTCTCCACTGTGCCTGTTTACCATCTCCCTCCTTTGCCTGACAGCCCTGCCCTCCCCACTGAGCTTCCATTCAAAAGTTCCGTTCAATGTTCAATTGCCCATCTGCCAATACTATTTAATGTCTGAAAAGTGATCCCCCTTCTTCGTCCCTTCTAGTCGCTGTTAAACAATCTTGTTTCTTATCAATCACATTTTGCCCTCAGTTTTACAGATGTGCCTTGACCAGTGGTGGGCCGTCAGGGCCAGCAAGGCCTTCTCTGCTGGCCTAAACATCATCAGAATATAATTATTTTTTTAAAATATATTTTCCCACAAATATGTATTAAATTATTCCCCAGAGTAAGAGTTATACTCTTCATTTCATAGCTTTCCTCTTGGTTGCACTGCTTCCAGCCCCAGGTTGAGATTTGGAGGGCTGGTCTTTATGTTAGATCTTTTATCCAATCATATTCAGCCATCATGTGTTGCCAGGGGTCTAAAATCTGCCCTGAGGCCTTCAGAATCAACAGTGCGGGCGCTTGTTGCTTAAAGTGAATGGAAATTAAAATTTAGTGTCAACCAATCAGCTTTAGAGTTGGCTATTGTACGCCTGCTGGCTGGCTCCAGTGTTACACAGGAGCCAGCTAGCAGGCGTAGTGCGTGCACGTCTTTTGATTGGATTACCAATATTGAGAGGCAGGTCCTATGGGCAGGTCTATGCAGAACTTCAGAACTAGGAAACTGAATTTGATAAACGAATTAATTTGCGTACTACTAAGCTGTTTTTTCAACCCACAATGGCGGAAGGAGGAGAAGATATCGATTTGGTCGAGGATATAATTATAACGCCATTCTCAAGACGAACTTTTCAAGAAAAGTTAGACATTGTAAGGAGAGGTCGCCCGACGCCGATGCTACAAAGCCTGTCACAGGCAGGAAAGGGGTTCGTTCGCCACTTTCAAAGTTCCAACTACGAGCGCTATCAATGGCTCACAGGCTCCGAGAAGCACTGCAAACTGTCCTGCTGGGAATGCCTATTATTTGCAAGTGATCGATTTGGTGGTTGGAGCCACACTGGCTTTGCAAACTTGAGTTGTCTAACCAAGGCAGCAACGAGACATCCGAGTGGATCTACAGCTCAACGAACAAGCGCGCAGGGCAACGGAGCTGCACAATGAAAAGGTGAAGAAAAATAGGGAAATATTGATAAGACTCATTGATTGTGTCATGTTTTTGGGTAAACACTGTTTACCCAAAAATGTCAATTTTTGTCAATTTCAAGTTGACGCAACGCCTGGTTATACTGCGTTTCTGTCTAAATGTATAGTGTCTAGAGCCATGACATCATAATGATGGTAATAAGAGGTGGATTAATTCGGGTGGGACTGTGTAGGACCTCACTGAAGGCCCAGGCCCCAGGCCCACGGCACGCCACTGGCCTTGACTATGGTCAAGTCTGGATGTCCTGCTGTCTCTCTGGCTGGCTGGTTGATGGGCAGGTCATACCTTTGGCCCCTGTCAATGCCTATGTAATTCAAGTCTGTGCCCTACAGAGTTCAGTAACTCCAAGTATCCCCTTCATTTAGCTAATTGCATAAGGACATGTAAAGGTGTAGCAGGCATCATACTTAACCTAATATGTAGCTCCTAGTTAAATCATTAGGCTTCTGTTCTAAATCTGCCCGAGAGTAAATTGAATGCTCTTGAACCCCAGGTTTTATTAAACATGTTGGATTTTAAATAAATGAATTAATGATTTCACAAAGTTTTAAAGTGTATATGTTACTTGCTTAGGTACAGTGCATTCGGAAAGTATTCAGACCCCTTGACTTTTTCCACAATTTGTTAAATTACAGCCTTGTTCTAAAATTGAATAAATTGCTTTTTTCCTCGTCAATCTATATACAATAGCCCATAATGACAAAACAAAAACAGGTTTTAAGCAATGTATAAAAATATTAAACTGAAATATCACATTTACATAAGTAGTCTTTACTCAGTACTTTGTTGAAGCACCTTTGGCAGCGATTACCACCTCGAGTCTTCTTGGTTATGATGCTACAAGCTTGGCTCACCTATATTTGGGGAGTTTCTCCCATTCTTCTCTGCAGATCCTTTCAAGCTCTGTCAGGTTGGATGGGGAGCATCGCTGCACGGCTATTTTCAGGTCTCTCCAGAGATATTCGATCGGGTTCAAGTACGGGCTCTGGTTGGGCCACTCAAGGACATTCAGAGACTTGTCCCGAAGCCACTCCTGCATTGTCTTGGCTGTCTGCTTAGGGTTGTTGTCCTGTTGGAAGTTGAACCTTCACTCCAGTCTGAAGTCCTTAGGGCTCTGGAGTAGGTTTTCATCAAGGATCTCTCTGTTCTTTGCTATTTAAGAATGAAGGAGGCCACTGTGTTCTCAGAGTCCTTTAATGCTGCAGTCATTCTTTGGTACCCTTCCCCAGATCTGTGCCTGGACACAATTTCCTTGGTTTTTGCCCTAACACACACTGTCAACTGTGACAGGTGTGTGCCTTTCCAAATCATGTCCAATCAATTGAATTTACCACAGGTGGACTCCAATCAAGTTGTAGAAACATCTCAAGGATGATCAACGAAAATACGATGCACCTGAGCTCAGTTTTGAGTCTCATAGCAAAGGGTCTGAATACTTATGTAAATAAAGTATTTCTGTTTTTTATTTTCAACAAATTTGCTAAATTTATAAAAAGCTGTTTTCGCTTTGTCATTATGGGGTACGTACTGTGAGTAGATTGATGAAAAAAAAATAATTAAATACATTTTAGAATAAGGCTGTAATGTAACAAAATGTGGAAAAAGTCAAGGTGTCTAAATACTTTTCGAATGCACTGTATCTGGAATTAATAGTAGTTTGCCCTAAATTGTAGGTAAATTACTTCTTTGAGAAAGTTAAGTCTGACGCGTAGTCGGGCAAATAAAACCAAATATTTGAACACATTTTTTTTTTTACATTTAGCATTTGAAAAACATGCTTTAACACCTGTCTGGAAACATGATCTGAGACAACATTCAGTGCAGTTTGTGTGTTTGTAAATAGTTATGTCTGTTTGTCTGTCTGTAAGTGTGTGTGTGTGTGTGTGTGTGTGTGTGTGTGTGTGTGTGTGTGTGTGTGTGTGTGTGTGTGTGTGTGTGTGTGTGTGTGTGTGTGTGTGTGTGTGTGTGTGTGTGTGTGTGTGTGTGCTTGGGCTGGACCTGTCTACCATGCACTAGAAACCCTCGCCATAGCCTGCCAACACAGAGCAGACACTGAGCTCCCTACCCTAGAGTGACCTTGGCCTCATCCATCATTCATTAGAAAGCCTGACAGAATGTCAGGGGAAGGAGGGCAAGCCATTCTCTCAATAATTAATCAGCTCCAATTAGGGCACTTTTTGTCACTGTCCCAACAGTGCTGTTGCTCTGTCCCCACCTAACCCTTGCGTGCCACACACTTGTATGTTTTTCACTAAGTGATGTTTCTCTGTAAGGGTATCAAAGTGAAGACACCAGAAATAGCACAGTGAAACAAGCTGTGTGTGTGTGTCACAGGAGGTAGTGGCACCTTAATTGGGGAGGACGGGCTCATGGTAACAGCTGGAGCAGAATAGGTTGAATGGTATCAAATATATCAATCACGTGGTTTGATGCCATTCCATTTGTTCCATTCCAGGCATTATTATATTCCATCCTCCCCTCAGCAGCCCCACTAGTGTGGGTGTGTGTGTGTGTGTGCGTGTGTGTGAAACATAACTCAGTTCTCTTTGTATTTACACTGCCCTTGCCTTTGAAGGAGGACTCAACTCTTTTGTCAGTTCACTTCAACTATTTTGTGGACCAAGTCCTCTTTGCATTCACATTGCTATATTTAGAAAGGAACCAAGATCTTTTTCTAGCATGACCTCTGGGTTTTTACAAAGTGCAAGACAAGCCTTTCAATCACAATGTGGTATTGGACAGCTAGATATACTGTGCCTACTAACATTTTGTAAGGTAATAGATTGCATTTAATTAAAATATGGGACATACTAATTGTAATCAGAAGATACGATTAACATGTACATTTATTGCTAACAGAATAAATAGCAATAGAATAACTGCAGAATAAAAATGCTGGAATTGAAAATTGTACACCCAAGGTAGGCTACTGCCCCTTTAAGAGGTAGAATACATGCATTGTATCTTAAGTTGTGATTCTCAACAAATAGGTTGTCTTCTAGCACTATGCAAACCCACAGTTTATGAAGCTCTTAGACTATTGATCACATATTGCAAACAAATAATCTGAACTAAAAACTCCACATTTTGGAATTTCTGTGGTTCCTTGACAATTGCTAATGAATATCCAAATATCCAAATATCCACAGCACACATTTTTCATTTCCTGTGAACCTGCACATCATTATCTTCTCTCTTTTATGGCACCAGTGTTGCATTTGTGTGTGGTGCGGGAATAATAACAAGTGAACCTGGGGAGCTTTGCGTTCACATTGCCCTAAAAAAAGGAAACGGATCACGGAATTCAAGTGAACCAAACTCAGACCCCGTCTCAAGATGGTATCAGTTTGATTCGCTTCGAGAGCTCTTTTGAGAGATCTGGGTTCCTTTGGAGTGTTCACACTGCACACAAAAAAATTAAGCAATCCACACTGAGTCCACAAAAATTGGCTGAAAGGGACCAAGTGTGTAAACACCATAACATTACATTAATGTGACATTTTCGAATTAGTGACAAAAAACTCCTTGAAAGAAAGAGGGGTAATGAAGGAGAGAGGTGGAGCGGAAAGAGAGGAAGTGAGGAGAGAGGTAGAGGGGGAAGTGAGGAGAGAGGAAAGAGAGGAAGTGAGGAGAGAGGAAGTGAGGATAGAGGTAGAGAGGAAAGAGGGGGAAGTGAGGAGAGAGGTAGAGAGGAAGTGAGGAGAGAGGTAGAGCGGAAAGAGAGGAAGTGAGGAGAGAGGTAGAGAGGAAAGAGGGTAAGCGAAGGAGAGACAACGAGCGGAAAGAGGGAGAGAGGTAAAGCGGAAAGAGAGGAAGTGAGGGAGAGAGGTAGAACAGAAAGAGAGGAAGTGAGGGAGAGAGGTAGAGCAGAAAGAGAGTAAGTGAGGGAGAGAGGTAGAGCAGAAAGAGGAGGGTTGGACAGGGAAATAGGAGGACACCCACGCACCAGGTCTTTGGGGAACAGCTGTCAAATAGGGATTACCAGAATGAGCAAGAAGCCTTCAATAGGCAGCAGCTTACATACTTTAGAAGACAGGATTTCAGTTTTAATCCACTGTAAATGAGAAAAAAGGCAGAAAATACAATCACTGCTAGTAGGCCAAACTGTTTCTGCTTCTGCGGGGAGCTTACATTTAAAAAGGGAGAAAGCTACTGAAATAAACAATGCTAAGCGGGAAGGGGGACCTGCAATTATGTATTAAAGACGAATAGAGGGAGAGAAAAAGTGAAATCAGGTAAAATGAATGTGCTTGTGAGGTGAAATGAATGTGTATTTTCCGTCACAGGGGTAACTAGCTCTGTCCTTCCACATTCACAAACAGGTGTGCCCACATATGGATCTAATGGGTCAGTAGGAGAAATTGGGTCCCCTCCTAAATGTAGGTACTGTAAAAAAAACATGGACACGTACACATGCACACGCACAAACACATACACACACATATTCACACACACTCAAATCCACACACTAGCACACATAATTTTGACTCACAGCTGTTAACTGTAATAACATGCAAATGAACATAAAGGCAAATTAAATTCAATTATGAGGGCTTTGTAAGAGTATGTAATGAATTTACTGAAATAGTTGCCGCTGTGGTCAAGCCTATAATGGCAGTTGCCCACGACTTCGCTTAATTCCTCCAGTAGCTGAGACACCTCACCAGATGTTGACTGGCCTCCACACCTACTCCACCTCCACGTCCTCCTTCTCCTCCTCCACATACAGGCACTCTTCTAACGATCTCTCATCGCTCCTAGGAGTCTATTCTTGGAAAGAGTGGCTGTAGAGAAGACAGAAACTGATTATCACAGTGCTAATAGATGAATATCTTGAGGGTGTTCAAGCTGAAGTTTGTTTATTCGTTATTCGTACAGAGGATTTACTTGGAGTACACGGTGCAATGAAATACTTACTTTCAGGTATAACTCTCGACAGTGCAACAACAATAGAAAAACTAAATGGGTAAAGAAAGGATAATATTAATAGGGGCAGCATTTTCACATTTGGATGAAAAGCTTTCCCAGGCCCAAAAGCTAATATATGCATATTATTAGTAGTATTGGATAGAAAACACTCTGAAGTTTCTAAAACTGTTTGAATGATGTCTGTGAGTATAACAGAACTCATATGGCAGGCGAAAACCTGAGAAAAATCCAACCACGAAGTGGGAAATCTGAGGTTTGTAGTTTTTAAACTCATTGCCTTTCTAATATACAGTGTCTATGAGGTCATATTGTACTTCCTAAGACTTCCACTAGATGTCAACAGTCTTTAGAACCTTGCTTGAGGCTTCTACTGTGAAGGAGGAGACAATGAGAGCTGTTTCAACCAGACGTCTGGCAGAGTGCCATGAGCTGGTTACGCGAGTGGCCGTGAGAGCGACCTGCGTTCCATTGCATTTCTAAAGACAAAGGAATTCTCCGGTTGAAACATTATTGAAGATTTATGTTAAAAACATCCGAAAGATTGATTCTATACATCGTTTGACATGTTTCTACGAACTGTTATATAACTTTTTGGACTTTTCTTCTGAACTTTCGCCTGGACTTGCCCGCGCCTCGTGAGTTTGGATTGTGAACTAAACGCGCTAACAAAAAGGAGGTATTTGGACATAAATGATGGACTTCATCGAACAAAACAAACATTTATTGTGGAACTGGGATTCCTGGGAGTGCATTCTGATGAAGATCATCAAAGGTAAGTGAATATTTATAATGCTATTTCTGACTTCTGTTGACTCCACAACATGGCAGGTACCTGTATGGCTTGTTTTTGTGTCTGAACGCCGTACTCAGATTATTGCATGGTGTGCTTTTTCCGTAAAGATTTTTTGAAATCTGACACAGCAGTTGCATTAAGGAGAAGTATATCTTTAATTCTGTGCATAACACTTGTATCTTTTATCAAAGTTTATGATGAGTATTTCTGTAAATTGATGTGGCTCTCTGAAAATTCGCCGGATGTTTTCGAGGCACAACATTACTGACCATAACGCGCCAATATAAACTGAGATTTTTGGATATAAATATGAACTTTATCGAACAAAACATACATGTATTGTGTAACATGAAATCCTATGAGTGTCATCTGATGAAGATCATCAATGGTTAGTGAATAATTGTATCTCTATTTCTGCTTTTTGTGACTCCACTCTTTGCCTGGAAACTGGCTGTATATGTTTTTGTCACTAGGCTATGACCTAACATAATCAAATGGTGTGCTTTTGCTGTAAAGCCTTTTTGAAATCGGACACGATGGGTAGATTAACAAGAAGTTAAGCTTTAATTTGGTGTGTTGCACTTGTGAATGTATGAAAGTAAAATATTTCTTTAAAATATTTTTGAAATCCGCGCTCTGCCTTTTCAGCGGAACCCTAGCCGTAAGAAGTTAAAAAAATATTAATGATAATATTAAAATAAAATAGAATAGTAATTTAGCAAGGATATAGTACAGCATATACAGTACTAAAGAGAAGGAAGATAGAAGGCAGAGACAGAGTGTTCTCCTCATTTCAAACATATGCAACAAGGACATGTAGTCAACATCACAGAGATCATTCTATGGTAAACACAACATAGTCGATTTCTAATGAAACAGACGCACAATTATATTTCCTACTCAGTTCACAGTCACCCTCCAGGTGTTAAGTTATGAACCCTGTGACAATTAACCAATGTGACACCCACCCCCTCTCTGCCTTCTGAGGAGAACAGGGTGTCCTTGCTTCCCCTCCATTCTGCCTGGCGTACAGGACCTTCCATTCTCTACTGTACCCTGCTGGCAGCGGAGTCACCGAGCTGTGCAAAGCGATGAGTCAGGACTCCCCTGAACAGCGTCCAGAGATTAGACGAGAGGCGATGTGGAATTAAAGCATAAATCTTTTTTTAAACTCCCAACACCTGCGACACTTCTTCCTTTTGATTTTAAAAAGAGGAACGAGAAACCACTTTTTTTCCAGAGCCTCTGCTTTTTTCAGTGTGGCAATGGAATAAATTAGCCTTTTGTTTTTAAATCATAACCCTCTCCCTCCACCATCTGTTTCCAGCCACTACCTGAGTGTTTCATGGAGATTTTAAACTGACAGAAAATACTTTGTCATGGCGCGTGCATGGATAGAGTGTTGGAGGAGAGGAAAGGGAGCGAGGAAAAGCGGAACGGACAGAGATGAATAGAGGGGCCCACGGTTTTGCCCTGAAAGTCCACGCCAGAGGCTAAACTCAAAGGCAAATATTAGCGATGACCACAAAGCTTCATGGGAAATCTCCTGATGGATGTGCTTATCATTGAAATAAATGAGGCAAATCAAATGCAGAGTAAAGTGATTAGGAGAAAGCTCTGCACCGCTCTCAACCCATTGGGAGCAGGATGTGACCTCAAAACAAAGCATGAAAAATGAGGGGAGGATAGCATGAAACAATGGTTTGCATAAATGAATGATGTAAAGGTTGGATTTAATTCTGATAACCAGTTATAGATACAGACTGATTAGATAGGTACAATGTGGTTGTTTTATATGTGTGGTAATCTGACTAGTCTGCTTTGGTTCACTAGCATTGCAAACATAAGAAAATAACAGATATTAAGCCTGTAATGGAAAAATAATGATAACCATTAACGGAAAATGAGATTGCGTGACAAATACCCGACACCACACGTTCTGTTTCTTATGTATGTATAACTTTAGGCCTGCTGGGTTCACTTATACTAGTGCAGCATCTTTCAAGAATAAAAAATAAATAAATTGTAACATTTTTAGTAGGGTGTTTTGATAGAGATCAAGAAATACAAGAAATACCAGGAGAAAGTGGTGTCTCTGCTGCTGGTCTTCAGGCACACAGGCCCCTGAACACTGATGTGCTAACATCCTTTATTAACCAGCTCTAATTAGCAGTAAGTGGGGGCTTCTCTACATTTCAATAAAATTCTGTTGATCAATAAATGTCAGCAATGCTGGCTGCATCTTATATTAAAATAGATATTCCACTGCCAGTGGGAATAAGTCTCCCATCAGCAAAGTGCACACTTGCATTTTTTACCCAAATCTCTCTATTGTCTGAAAGATATGAAAAACAAATATGCTACTGTCTGTGTCTGTTAGCAGAGCATTTTCTCTGGCAGACTTAAAATTATGTAGGTATTATCTTTTCCCCTACCTAGTAGATACATCTTGGCAAAGGACCTAGGTATTTCTTGTGTTTTGATTTTGATTGATTTTAAATTAGGTACCTGGAATATATGTTATTGGCTAATCTAACATTTAGCTTGGCATGTGGCTCATTGGATGGTTTTGCTGACTTACACTGTATGGCCAAAAGTATGTGGACACCTGCTCATTGAACATCTCATTCCAAAATATGAAGTTGGTCCTGTCTTTGCTGCGATAACAGCCTCCACTCTTCCAGGAAGGCTTTTCACTAGATGTTGGAACATTGCTCCGGGGACTTGCTTACATTTAGCCACAAGAGCATTAATGAGGTTGGGCACTGATGTTGGGTGAATCGGCCTGGTTTGCAGTCTGCTTTCCAAAGGTATTCAATGGGGTTGAGGTCAGGGCTCTGTGCAAGCCAGTCAAGTTCGTCCACACCGATCTCAACAAACCCTTTCTGTATGAACCTCGCTTTGTGCACAGGTGCATTTTCATAATGAAACAGGAATGGGCCTTCCCCAAACTGTTGCCACCAAGTTGGAGCACAGAATCGTCTAGAATGTCAATGTATGTTGTAGTGTTAAGGTTTCCCTTCACTGGAACTAATGGGCCTAGCTCGAACTATGAAAAACAACCCCAGACCATTATTCCTCCTCCTCCAAACTTTACAGTTGGCACTATGCATTTGGGCAGGTACCATTCACCTGGCATCCACCAAATCCAGATTCGTTCGTCGGACTGCCAGATGGTATCACATCCGGCCGTGATTGGGAGACCCATATGGCAGCGCACATTTTGGCCCAGCGCCGTCCGGGTTTGGCCGGGATAGGCCGTCATTGTAAATAAGAATTTGTTCTTAACTGACTTGCCTAGTTAAATAAAGGTAAAATATACATTTTTTTTAAATGGTGAAGAATGATTCATCACTCCAGAGAATGTGTTTACATCACTCCAGCCGACGCTTGGCATTGCGCATGGTGAGCTTAGGCTTGTGTGCGGCTACATAGCCATGGAAACCCATTTCATGAAGCTCCCGACAAACAGTTATTGTGCTGACGTTGCTTCCAGAGGCAGTTTGGAACTCGGTAGTGAGTGTTGCAACTGAGGACAGACGATTTTAAGTGCCACGCGTTTCAGCAATCGGCAGTCCCGTTCTGTGGCATACCACTTTGCGGCTGAGTCACTGTTGCTTCTAGATGTTTCCACTTCACAATAACAGCACTTGCAATTGACTGGGGCAACTCTAGCAGAGCAGAAATTTGATGAATTGACTTGTTGGAAAGGTGGCATCCTATGAGAGTGCCACGTTGAAGTCACTGAGCTCTTCAGTAAGGCCATTCTACTGCAAATGTTTGTCTACGGGGACTGCATGACTGTGAGCTTGATTTTATACAGCTGTTGTGGCTGAAATAGCCGAATCCACTAATTTGGAAGGGTGTCCACATACTCTTGTATATATCTTGTACCTTAGGTGTTCCTATGGTACTGTGCATTCGGAAAGTATTCAGATCCCTTGACTTTTTCCACATTTTATTACGTTACAGCTTTATTCTAAAATGGATTAAATAAATGTTTTTCCTCATCAATCTACACACATAATGACAAAGCAAAAACAGGTTTAGACATTTTTGCAGATTTATAAAAAAACAAAAATACCTTAAGTAAGTATCCTGCCGTGTCACAGAGCTTTTTCCTGCGCAAGACCGAGAGAGTGCGTTTCTTGTTTACATTTTATATTGACGACGTTATTGTCCGGTTGAAATATTATTGATTATTTCGGCTAAAACCAACCTGAGGTTTGAATATAAACATCGTTTGACATGTTTCTATGAACTTTACGGATACAATTTGGATTTTTTTGTCTTTCCGTTTTTACTTTGTTTGAGCCTGTGTAATACTGAAGAAAACGCGCGAACAAAACAGAGGTTTTTGGGTATAAAGAGACTTTATCGAACAAAAATAACATTTATTGAGTAAATGAATGTCTGCTGAATGCAAACATATGTAGATCATCAAAGGTAAGGGATTAATTTTATCTCTATTTCTAAATTGTGTAACTGTTCTACCTGGCTGGCTACTGTTTGTAATGATTTGTCTAGTGGGCTATGTTCTCATAATCGTAATGTATGCTTTCGCCGTAAATCATTTAAAAAAATCTGACACCGTGGTTGGGATTCACAAGCAGTTAATCTTTAAACCTATGTAAAATATGTTTTGTTTTCTGAATTTTTATAATGAGTATTTCTATATTTGAATTTGGCGCCCAGCAGCTTCACTGGCTGCTGTAGAGGTGAGACGCTACCGTCTCACGTGCCCAAGAGAGGTTAACCCTCCTTATGTTGCGAGTCAATTTGACCCATTTCCACATTTGAGTTGTCTATAATACTAGTTAAGCTCTCTTTTTCTCCATGAAATTAAAATTACTTTTCCTCATTTAGGGTCAAGAAATGTACTTAAAAATGTGGACACACTGATGTGTTGTGGAATGTCTGTGTAGATTTTGTACACAAACATGATGTTGTGGGTCATTTCGACCCGGAGGCTTTCATGTGCATAGATATTTGCACAGGTCCAAATAAACAAGTGTATTTGATGTGATTTGTTTTGACTAGTTAATGGTTGCATTTTTATAATTATGTCTGGGTACCCAGGAGCTTTCTCCAATGTATGGGTACCCAGGAGTTTTCCCAGAGGAGTATGCCATACCATCCCCTCCATCAGATGAAAGAGAGAGCATGCAACAACCATCATCCAGAGAAGAGAGGACATGGAAGTCTAAAGATGGTAATATAGAACGGTCACTGTCACCACAACAAAGTCAAGGTAGACTGTCTGATTCCAATGTAATCAAATTTGTTCCAGGGCCTACACGATTTGTTCTGCCCCACGTTCATCTGTACAAACAATAGTACGCAAGTATAAACACCATGGGACCAGGCAGCCGTCATACCGCTCCTAGAGATGAACGTACTTTAGTGCAAAAACTGCAAATCAATCCCAGAACAACAGCAAAGGACCTTGTGAAGATGCCTGAGGAAACAGGTAAAAAAGTATCTGTATCCACAGTAAAACGAGTTCTATACTGACATAACCTGAAAGGCTGCTCAGCAAGGAAGAAGCCACTGCTTCAAAACTGCCATAAAAAAGCCAGACTACAGTTTGCAACTGCACATGGGGACAAAGATCGTACTTTTTGGAGAAATGTCCTCTGGTCTGATGAAACAAAACTAGAACTGTTTGGCCTTAATGACCATCATTATGTTTGGAGGAAAAATAAGGTCGCTTGCAAGCCGAAGAACACCATCCCAACCGTGAAGCATGGGGGTGGCAGCATCATGTTGTGGGGGTGCTTTGCTGCAGGAGGGACTGGTGCACTTCACAAAATAGATGGCATCATGAGGCAGGAAAATTATGTGGATATATTGAAGCAACATCTCAACAAATCAGTCAGGAAGTTAAGGATGGTCGCAAATGTGTCTTCCAAATGGACAATGACCCCAAGCAAAATGTGGCAAAATGGCTTAACTTCTTGTCAATACGGGGGCGCTGTTTTCACTTTGGAAAAAATCGTGCCCAAATGAAACGGCCTCGTACTCTTTTCTAGATCATACAATATGCATATTATTATTACTATTGGATAGAAAACACTCTCAAGTTTCTAAAACTGTTTGAATTATATCTGTGAGTAAAACAGAACTCATTTTGCAGCAAACTTCCATACAGGAAGTGAAAAACCTGAAAACGAGGCTCTGTTTCAGGGCCTGCTTATTCAACTGGCTTTTATTTATCGATATGCATGCACTTCATGGGGTGGAATGGGGTTTCTAGCTTGATCTGAGGTCGAATGAGAGCTTTTGGAGTGACAGGTCCGGAATTTTCTTTGTCTTCTAAGGCGCGCGGCGGAGCTCGACACTGTTTTCTGAAAAGCATTCTGTTTACACGGCGAATATCTCCGGCTCTGATTTTATTTGATACATGTGATAATAACATCATGAAGTAGGTTTTAACAACCGAGTTTTATCAGTTTATTCAACGTTTATTGGGACTTTTGGAGTTTTCCGTTCTTTGCGTCAAGAGAGGATGGGAATGTTAGCAACCTTGTCTAGCATTGTGGCGCGAATTCGACAGAAGAAATGGACATTCTAAAACCAAACAACGATTTATTCTGGACCAAGGACTCCTTGTACAACATTCTGATGGAAGCTCAGCAAAAGTAAGAAAAAATGTATGATGTTATTTCGTATTTCTGTGTAAAATGTTGAGTCCTATTCTCTGCCGTTTTGGTGAGCGCTGTCTCGCAATAACGCAAGCTGTATGTTATGGTAAAGTTATTTTTAAAAATCTAACACAGCGGTTGCATTAAGAACCAGTGTATCTTTCATTTGCCATACAACAAGTATTTTTATGTAAAGTTTTTGATGAGTTCTTTGGTCAGATTAGGTGAGTGTCCAAAATATCTCCGGAGATTCTGGTGAATGGATGCTACGTATTCACAATGTATAATCAGGATTTGTAGCTATAAATATGCACATTTTCGAACAAAACATAATTGTATTGTATAACATGATGTTATAGCCTCCCGGGTGGCGCAGTGGTCTAGGGCACTGCATCGCAGTGCTAGCTTGCGCCACCAGAGTCTCTGGGTTCGCACCCAGGCTGGGCTGGGTTCGCGCCCAGGCTCTGTCGCAGCCGGCCGCAACCGGGAGGTCCGTGGGGCGACGCACAATTGGCATAGCGTCGTCCGGGTTAGGGAGGGTTTGGCCGGTAGGGATATCCTTGTCTCAGTATGTAAAAAAAAATGTAATATGTAATATGTAAAAATGTAAAAATGTATGCACTCTACTGTAAGTCGCTCTGGATAAGAGCGTCTGCTAAATGACTAAAATGTAAATGTAAATGTAAGACAGTCATCTGATGAAGTTGTTCAAAGGTTAGTGATTAATTTTATATCTTTTGCTGGTTTTTGCGAAAGCTACCTTTGCGGTGAATAAATGCGTTTGTGTGTTAAGCTATTGTGGTAAGCTAATATAATTTTATATTGTGTTTTCGCTGTAAAACACTTAAAAAATCGGAAATATTGGCTGGATTCACAAGATGTTTATCTTTCATTTGCTGTACACCATGTATTTTTCATAAATGTTTTATGATGAGTATTTATGAATTTCACGTTGCTCTCTGTAATTATTCTGGCTGTTTTTGTGCTATTTTTGATGGTAGCTGCAATGTAAAACTATGATTTATACCTCAAATATGCACATTTTCGAACAAAACATAAATGTATTGTATAACATGTTATAAGACTGTCATCTGATGAAGTTGTTTCTTGGTTAGTGACTAATTTTATCTCTATTTTGTCGGTTTTGTGAAAGCTACCTATGCGGTGGAAACATGGTGAAAATATGCGGTTGTGTGTTTGGCTATTGTGGTTAGCTAATAGAAACACATATTGTGTTTTCGCTGTAAAACATTTTAAAAATTGGAAATGATGGCTGGATTCACAAGATGTTTATCTTTCATTTGTTGTATTGGACTTGTGATTTCATGAAAATTATATTATATGATATCCCTGTCCCGTTAGGCTAGGCTATGCTAGTCAGCTTTTTTGATGAGGAGGATCCCGGATCCGGGAGAGAGAAGCGGTAGAGGTTTTAAGGACAACAAAGTCAAGGTATTGGAGTGGCCATCACAAAGCTCTGACCTTAATCCTATAGAAACTTTGTAGGCAGAACTGAAAAAGCTTGTGCGAGCAAGGAGGCCTACAAACCTGACTCAATTACACCAGCTCTGTCAGGAGGAATGGGCCAAAATTCACCCAAATTATTGTGGGAAGCTTGTGGAAGGCTACCTGGAACGTTTGACCCAAGTAAAACAATTTTGAGGCAATGCTACCAAATACTAATTGAGTGTATGTAAACTTCTGACCCACTGGAAATGTGATGAATGAAATAGAAGCCTAAATAAATAATTGTCTCTACTATTATTCTGACATTTCACATTCTTAAAATAAAGTGGTGATCCTAACTGACCTAAGACAGGGAAGTTTTACTAGGATTAAATGTCAGGAATTGTGAAAAACTGAGTTTAAATGTATTTGGCTAAGGTGTATGTAAACTTCCGACTTCAACTGTACTGTGTTACTATTACTGGGAAATACAAGAAAAATGCCTACTTGGGGAAAAAGAAAATGCTTGTTTGTGAGAAGGAAATATGTTTAACAAATAGTTCATAAATATGGAGTTTTTAAAATCAAATGTTCTTGTATTTCTTCTTCTGAAAGGTCTGACAAGACAAAATAAAGTGTTTGCTGTTTTTACTTGATTCTGTGTTTAAAACTTCACTAAGGGACGTGGGATAGTAGCGTCCCACCTGGCCAGCATCCAGTAAAATTGCAGAGCGCCAAATTAAAAAAGAGAAATACTCATTATAAAAATTCATGAAGCATACAAGTGTTATACATCGGTTTAAAGATTAACTTCTTGTTAATTCAACCACAGTGTCAGATTTCAAAAAGTCTGTACGGCGAAAGCAAACCATGTGATTATCTGAGAACAGCGCCCAGCAGACAAATCATTACAAACCATAACCAGCCAAGTAGAGGAGTTACACAAGTCAGAAATAGTGATAAAATTAATCACTTACCTTTGATCATCTTCAAATGGTTGCACTCATGAGACTCCCATTTACTCAATAAATGTTTGTTTTGTTCTATAAAGTCCATGTTTATATCCAAAAACCTCAGTTTTGATCACGCGTGTTGTTCAGTAACCCACAGGCTCAAATGCAGTCACAACAGGCAGACAAAAAATCCAAATAGTATCTGTAAAGTTCGTAGAAACATGTCAAACGATGTTTATAATCAATCCTCAGGTTGTTTTTAGCCTAAATAATCGTTAATATTTCAACCGGACAATAATGTCGTCAATATAAAAGGTAAACAAGAAAGGCGCGCTCTCGGTCTCGCGCATGAAAAAGCTCTGGGCCACTGCAGTGTCCACTCATTCAGAGTGCTCTTACTCCCTCATTTTTCAGAATACAAGCCTGAAACAATTTCTAAAGACTGTTGACATCTAGTGGAAGCCAATGGAAGTGCAATTTGAGTCCTAAGTTAATGGATACTGTAATGGCATTCAATAGAAAACTTCAAAAATAAAAAGATCCCAATTCCTGGATGGATTTTTCTCAGGTTTTCGCCTGCCATATCAGTTATGTTATACTCACAGACATTAGTTTAACAGTTTTGGAAACGTTAGTGTTTTCTATCCTAATCTACCAATTATATGCATATCCTAGCTTCTGGGCCTGAGTAGCAGGCAGTTTATTTTGAGCACGCTTTTCATCCGGAAGTGAAAATAGTTCCCCCTACCCTATTGAAGTTAAACTGTGAGGCTCAATCTGACTCATACCACAATGGACTTAATATTTTTTCAGCAAAGGACAAGGGTTAAACGGAAGAAGTTTGGACCCACCAAGTCTCTTTCTAGAGCTGGACGCCTGGCCAAACTGAGCAATCGGGGAAGAAGGGCCTTGGTCAGGGAGGTGACCAAGAACCAGATGGTCACTCTGACAGAGCTCCAGAGTTCTTCTGTGGAGATGGGAGGACCTTCCAGAAGGACAAACATCTCTGCAGCACTTCACCAATCAGGCCTTTATGGTAGAGTGACCAGGCGGAAGCCACTCCTCAGTAAAGGCACATGACAACCCGTTTAGAGATTGCCAAAAGGCACCTAAAGGACTCAGACCATGAGAAACAAGATTCTCTGGCACCATCCCTACAGTGAAGCATGGTGGTGGCAGCATCATGCTGTGGGGATATTTTTCAGCAGCAGGAACTAGGAGACGGGTCAGGTTTGAGGGAAAGATGAACGGAGAAAAGTACAGAGATCCATGAGGAAAACCTGCTCCAGGGAACTCAGGACCACAGACTGGGGCGAAGGTTCACCTTCCAACAGGACAATGACTCTTAACACACAGCCAAGACAATGCAGAAGTGGCTTCGGGACAAGTCTCTGAATGTCCTTGAGTGCCCCAGCCAGAGCCCGGACTTGATCCTGATCTAACATCTCTGGAGAGACCTGAGAATAGTTGTGCAGCGACATTCCCCATCCAACCTGACAGAGCTTGAAAGAATCTGCAGAGAAGAATGGGAAACTCCCCAAATACAGGTGTGCCAAGCTTGTTCCATAATACTCAAGATGACTCGAGGCTGTAATAGCAGCCAAAGGTGCTTCAACAAAGTACTGAGGAAAGTTTAGATATTTTTTATAAATTTGCAAACATTTAAAAAAAACAGTTTTTGCTTTGTCATTATGGGGTATTGTGTGTAGATAGATGAGGGGAAAAACATTTTAATCCATTTTAGAATAAGGCTGTAACCTAAGAAAATGTGGATGAAGTCAAGGGGTCTGAATTCACTGTATATCTTTCCTTCTGAGAACCATGGCTTTATCAGTTTCGAATATCCTGTACATTCCTTTAAAAACTAGATTTTTGGCACATCTAGTATCATTTCCACACCACGCCAAACAGAGGCCGGTTATATAGATTTTTTTAGACCACATCCTTCACTCAATGAAATGTTTCAGCCACATAAAATAACACATAAAAACAGTCAAATAAAACCAAATGAATTTCTAACATCGATGTCCCTGCCACATTATGGCGAGGGCTCCTTTTATCTGACCTTAAACTGCTTCCTTTCTGGTGGGTTGCTATCGTAACGCTGTAGAGACAACACCAAAGCCTGACAGAGAAAACAACACCAATTTTATCTCAAATTGCCCAACTGACGTACAGGGGCTTTAAAGCAAACACGCTGAGGCTCTCTCTGCAAGGACAGCCACATCAGGAACCATTCATGTCAATGCTGTTGCTAAACCATTTTATCGGGGGAGTTACTGAAAGCATCACTTGTGTATTTGCTGTGGAAATGTGTAAAATTGCTCAAAAGCGGTTTCTACAATTTCCCCTCAAATGTATATATCTGGAAACATGAGAATTCATAGAAAATGTTTTCTTAGATATTCATGAATTATCCATGTAACTACTTTTTCTACTGTGCACCCAAATGTATTTGACATTCCTGTATTAAATGTCTTATTCATTATAAAAGTATAGTGCCTGGAAGTAAACATTTACCTGACTCTAAATTATATACATGTGTCTGTGCAGGTGAGCTGTCTCAACATGTATTCATTTATCCAGTGTGACTCTATCTAAGCACTGGGCCTGGTCAATACTGGAGGAAATAAAATGGTGTTATGGTGGGGAGCTCATCTCAGAGGTGAAATGCCGTCGAGGCAACGGTCGATGTCGCTCATCAGTGTGGATTATAAGCATGCGTTCAGTGTTCTGGCACACGTGTAAACACATCATGTGGACATCTTCCTCCCTGCTCTCTGCTATCTCTCTCTGATGGCTTACTAACAGGGAAACCACAGACCAGGCAAAGGGAGGAGGTAAATAACCACGAAGATGATACTAGAGCAATGGGAGTCTATTAGTCACGATGTGTCTGTTCCACTATGAACATATTGGTCATTTTGCATTTCCCAAATACAATTATTCTCTCAAATATATGATTGGCAGAGAGGTTATTGGATTTGTCTCATTTTTACCTATATGTGTGTTGGTGCGTTCTTGGCAAATAACATGACCCTTGGCACAAATATGGTACCTCTCAGGCTGTTGACAGGCAGATAAACAAATTATGGACACATGATGAACATCAAATCAAATGGCTACCCAGAGTAATGTACTTGCACCACCCCTCCTCTTTTACGCCACTGCTACTCACTGTTATTATCTATGCATAGTCACTTTAATAACGCTACTTACATGTACATATTACCTCAATTACCTTGACTAACCGGTGCCCCCGCACATTGACTCTGTACAGGTACCCCTTGTATATAGTCTCTTTAACTACTTGTTACTTTTATTTCTTATTCATATTTTTTAAACGGCATTGTTTGTTAGGGGCTTGTAAGGAAGCATTTCACTGTAAGGTGAAACCTGTATACAACCTGTTGTATTCGGCGCATGTGACTAATACAATTTGATTTGATTTATCAATTTTCTTAACTGTGCAGTAATTGAGTTGCCAGGCCTCTGCTCAGATGAGTCAGAGAGAGGGATAGAGGGGTGAAAGAGGGGAGAGAGGAGTGGGAGAGGGAGGAAGTGTCACCACAGGGGGGCAATCAATACTTCCTATTCCCCCTGGAATGTTCTACAGGAGGAAGAGGAAGGGGATGGTTGCCAGGGTTGGTCTTAACTCTCCTTGGGCATTCCATCAAAATGATAGACAGGGCTAAAGTGGACTTACAATGGAACACACAATCGGATAGACAATGATTGGCTACGTGTCCATCTTGTGGATGTATTCTGTCAGTAGGATGACCCACGCAGAGATTACAACTGTATATTGTAGCTTATAGTGCTGCAGACCTTGGCAGTGCCGGACGAAACTCCATGTTATTTGACCTGTTCCTCCAGACAAGGTGAACCCTGAATACCATGGCTGGAATAGGAGCTACTGATGACAGCATTATAATAAAGTGCTGAGACAGAGGAAAAAGATGGAAGGTTAATTCCTATTCAACCGAGGCAGAAGACAACACATATTACTAGGGGGTACTCGGAGTGCAGGGGAGACAAATTGGATTCGAGCTCACATCTTCAATAAGACACTTGCCTGGTCTTTTCAGGGGCAGCATAAATTGGCTGTGAACGTTGGGACTGAGAGGACTGAGAGACCATCAGCCTGCCGAGAGGGAGAATAAGTGCAATGAACAAAATAAATAAGTTGGGGAGAGTGGGTAAGTTGAGCCAAAGGGTGAGTTGAGCCACCCCTTATTTCTAGGAATCAATACACAAATTCATGTAACCAAAAATTTAGGAAGAGGTCATCATTTCATGGAGTCTGTGAAGGAAGGTCCAAAAACGGATTTTCACAAATGTATTGTGTTATAGGTTTCATGATGTATCTAAACCAAAGTAAATCGTTTTAAGAATGTTTTATACATCAGTTGGGGTCTCTATAAGCTATAATAAGAGGCCCTAAACTTAGCATGATCGTGCATCCGTGTAGCTGTGTGGGCTAATAGTCATTTTTTTTGCCTTGGGATAAGTTGAGCCAATTGCCACCATACCCCATACAAATGATGATTACATTTTTGTCAGTTTTACGCATAATATGCATATTATTTTTGCAATGTGTCATGCATATGAACTCAATGTTGTGCATTTTTTGTTCTACAGAGCAGGCATCATCATTCTCCGTGAATACAAACGTAAAACAAACAGGGCCCCCCTTGAGGTTCTTGATAGAGCAGACAAAGGAAGTGAGAGAAGGGAAGAAGTCCATTCGAACAGCAGCAAGGGATTAAAAAATAGACTGAATGACACTGAAGAGGTACATTGACAAAAAATTAAATGAACATATAACTGTGTGAAAGAGAGGCTATGAAAGAGTAGCAGAGGCACACAAGATCATATTTGATGACATGGAGTCTGAGCTTGCTAAATGTATCAAGAATCTCGCATGACCAGTTTCAATTGCAGAGAACTTGCCTACATATTGGCGCATCGAAACAACTTTCCTGTCCCAGACAACTGGTCAAGAAATGGAAGGTTAAGTGATATTGAACAGAGAGATCTGTATCTGAATGTAGGCATACATTTAAGATATACAATATACCAGACCCCCATTCGATGAATTCAACTTTGACGTACGGTACCAGCACCATCACCCACCATCACAGGACACTCTCACCCACTTACCCCAAGGCGCTTCAACTTACCCTGTCCCTATGCTCAACCTACCCTATACCCAGGGTAAGTTGTGCCAAGAAAACTTTTTTGGACAAGCTTTTTTAGAAACTTTTATGTTTACATTGTTATTTCCTGGGATACACTACTTCCTGAAATATATGTAGATATCTTTGTTAGAAATAATACTATATTTCCCTTGACGTAGTGATGCTGAATGAAAACATTTGCTCAACTTACCCCACTCTCCCTTATAAATACCATTAGATCTCTCCAGGGGACTTGATTTCCATTCTATACTTCAATCACACTCAAAGCAATGTTTCAAGCTATGTGAAAGCTTTGTTCAAATTCAGATTAAAATAAAATAAGTGCAACCAACATTATCACTTACATGGATGGAACATACCAACTGCAAAGCATCAAGACTACACGTCATTCCATTTCAGAAATGCTTAAGAGGAGAGGTGTGTCCCTGAGCAATGCTTTTCATCATCATTTTAAAATGAACTCCACAAGCAGAGCCTTTGCAATGACAGTTCTACCCATTGGACCTTTGGAAGTGGACCCACAGATGGGTGTTTGACCCCTCTCTCTCTGAGCCCTTGCGTTGGTTGGGTAAATGTTGAGGGGAGAGACTGAATAGCTTACGTGAAGGCTGACACACAATAGCAGCTACCGTTATTGCTTGCTCCACCTAAAGCATGCTATGAATAAGTAATTCAGACACCTCAGAGGAGTATGCCCCTTTCCCTTGGGTGACCACCTTTTTGTACGACCTCTCATTCCTTTCCACAGTGAACCTTGACCTCTGCTGTTTCCTGCTGAACTTGTGTGTTTGCTCCCAAGCTAAGAGACAATAATGAAAAGTGAAGGAATACCCATTTGGCAGTGTACAGGACTATTAGCTTTGGGGAGGCAGTCATTGCTTCCACTACCTAGTCCTTAGCCACCTGCTGCTGCTTTCATTACATCTAACACAAGTGTTATGGCAACCCTCTCAAGAGTTCCCAGCTCCAACATGACTCATGGTATTGTGGTCCCTCTAGTGCTGAGCGATTAACCGAAATATTTTTCAGTTTTAAACAACTAATTGACCGACATCGGTTCAATTATTTGAATTCCATTTCGGTTATATTTTTTCCGTGAGCTCAATGTGGACGTTGAGCTGCTGTTTCTCTAGAGATAAATCAGATCGTGCCCGAACTGTGCGATGCAGTAGGGAGTTGTAGTTTCCAACAGGCCAATGTTCTACATGGTTTAATGCAGAAAACGTGATAATTAACTACAATCAAGTTCAATCAATCAATCAAGTTTATTTTATATAGCCCTTCATACATCAGCTAATATCTCAAAGTGCTGTACAGAAACCCAGCCTAAAACCCCAAACAGCAAGCAATGCAGGTGTAGAAGCACGGTGGCTAGGAAAAACTCCCAAGAAAGGCCAAAACCTAGGAAGAAACCTAGAGAGGAACCAGGCTATGAGGGGTGGCCAGTCCTCTTCTGGCTGTGCCGGGTGGAGATTATAACAGAACATGGCCAAGATGTTCAAAATGTTCATAAATGACAAGCATGGTCAAATAATAATCAGGAATAAATGTCAGTTGGCTTTTCATAGCCGATAATTAAGAGTTGAAAACAGCAGGTCTGGGACAGGTAGGGGTTCCATAACCGCAGGCAGAACAGTTGAAACTGGGACAGCAGCAAGGCCAGGTGGACTGGGGACAGCAAGGAGTCATCATGCCCGGTAGTCCTGACGTATGGTCCTAGGGCTCAGTTCCTCCGAGAGAGAGAAAGAAAGAGAGAAGGAGAGAATTAGAGAGAGCCAAGATGTTCAAAATGTTCATAAATGACAAGCATGGTCAAATGACATTAATCCATTGCGTGTGGATACTTGTCCAGTCTGTGGTTCTTTTACGCCTGCTACATAAGAGACAGAATAATTGTTTTATTATGTGTTGATTCAGCATTCAACCCACATAATGCATAGTGCCTTTTTAAAATATTTTTTATAATTGAAACTGAAATCGAAAATCTTAATAATTTAAAAAAATAATCAGACCGAAACGGAATCGACCACAAAGGCACTAATTGCTCAGCAGTAGGTCCCTCCCATGCCTCCTCATCCCATTTCCTTCAGTAGAGATGTGATCCATTGGGGCCAGCTGATTCCCCAATGCTCCAGAGCAGTGGCTTATGGTCTACTATAAAGACAGGGTCCCCAAGGAGACCGTGGGACATTACACATCAATTCAGAGTGGGGCCAAGGCTGAGGTCTTCTCTCCCAGGGGGTAATAGTGATAGCACACACAGTAGTGGAGTCATTAACCTGTCTAGCCCCGGGGTTCCGCTAGCGGAACGTTTCACAAAAAAAAAAAAAAGCGAAATGCGAAATGACATATTTATAAATATTTAGCTTCAATTAAATCAGAAGTGTTATACACCATATCAAAGCTATACCTCTTGTTAATCTAGCCAATATGTCCGATTTCGAAAAGCTTCACTGCAAAAGCGATTATCGATCAGTAAACAACACATTACAGCAAAGTACATTAGTCACAAAAGTCAGAAATAGCAATAAAATTCATCAATTACCTGAGGTAATTTTCTTCTTTTGGCAATCCTAAAGGTCACGACGAAACAATGAAGTGGCGTTTTGTTCGATATAATCCATTTTTATAGCCTAACACGAAACATTTTGTAAACGGCTTGCGTGGAAAATTCAGCGTCCTTCAACTTTGGACGTAACATTCATTGTAATTACTCACTCTAAACGGACGTTTATCCAGTCATGTTCGGTTTCATTACAATCCTCTGTTTGTTAGTAAAACAACCAAAAGTCATGGTTCTTTTCCCGGGACATATTGACCGACAGGAACTGATTTGAACACACCAAACAACGACCTCATTACGCGCCAATCGAATGACCTGTTCTTCGTTGATTGACTGTATTTCGGACCAATGACCACTGATCTTCTTGAAATCTAGCTGGATAGATAGCCAATGAACTGAGGTACATGGGAACATGCAATGGTTCGACCCGGGAATAATAGGCTTTGTTGTAAACCCATGCGTACACACAGCCATTCGCCATTGGAAATTCTACAAGAAATAGCCTCGCCGTTTTACGCGCCGCGTTTTCAAGGCATAATAATGGCAAATAAATCAGCCAAATCTAAGACAAAGACCAAGTACACAGACTTGCACGATATAATTGAAGAAATAGACAGATCTAGTGATAGTGAACATCTAGATGAATCCAGTGAGATTGAATCCGTTGATTCAGAATTTGAGGAGATGTTCCTATACGGTGAAGACTCAGTTTTGGATCGGTGAGTAACATTGTTTGAAATTAGTAATATCAAATATTATTCATTTGAGTTGTTTGAGATATTTGTATTTTATTTGCCTTATATAAAAATATGACTAGGGCATGAAATATAAAGTACACAAGTATATTGAAATGTAGAAAGTACATATTGCTCTACATTGTGGGTGTATGTCTGTGTGTCTGGACAAAACCTCACCATGGTCACAGATTGTGTATATATAATATGTGTCTGTATAATTATTACCTAATTGTTTACATGTATTTTATATCTAAAATGGAATGGACAAAACCTCACCATGGTCACAAATTGTGTATATATAATATGTGTCTGTATAATTATTACCTAATTGTTTACATGTATTTTATATCTAAAATGGAATGGACAAAACCTCACCATGGTCACAAATTGTGTATATATAATATGTGTCTGTATAATTATTACCTAATTGTTTACATGTATTTTATATCTAAAATGGAATGGACAAAACCTCACCATGGTCACAAATTGTGTATATAATATGTGTCTTTGTGTCTGTGTCTTTATTTCACAGTCCCAGCGATTCTGATTGGGAGCCTAGGTGCAAATCCCCCACTGAAGCTGGTCCATCCAGCTGGACCCCTGCTGTTTCCGGCACCACACCTACCCCCGCCCGGCCATCAAGGGGTGGTAAGACGGCGGCAAAGAAGCGGAGGAAGGGTTCGTCCAGAGCGTCCAGCGTGGAACCTGCCAGAGCGGAGGAGGACCGTTGGCACTCTGTTCTTGAGGAGGATGTGGCCCCACCGTCTCCAGTTTTCCGACCAAAACGCCCAGTCGGCCCTCAATTGGACCTAACTTCAAAATACAGCCCCATGCAACTTTTCCAGTTGTTCTTCACCTCGGCAGTTGTTGATACCCTGGTGATGAACACAAATAAGTATGGCGCTAAGAAGCAGGAAGGCAAGACAGAGGCATGGAAGGCCATTTCCATTTCAGATCTGTTTTGCTACCTGTCTATGGTCATCTACATGGGGGTGGTGAAGTTAAAAACCCTGAAAGACTAGTGGAAAACTTCACCCCTCTATCAACTGCCTTTCCCCTCAACGGTCATGTCTTGCAAGAGGTTTCTGAACATTTCATGGGCGCTTCACATTAGTGACCCAGAAGTTGATAAGGACAACGAGGCGAAACGAGGCACGGCAGGGTTTGATAAGCTCTGCAAGATTAACTTCTTATGGCTGCAAGGGGCAGTATTGAGTAGCCAGTTAAATCGTGCCCATTTCAAACGGCCTCGTACTCAATTCTTGCTCGTACAATATGCATATTATTATTACTATTGGATAGAAAACACTCTCTAGTTTCTAAAACCGTTTGAATTATTTCTCTGAGTGAAACAGAAGTCATTCTGCAGCACACTTCCTGACCAGGAAGTGGAATGTCAGAAATCGATGCTCTGTTCAACTTCCTGCCTATACATGGGCATGATACGTAAGAGTCTACGTACATTTCATACAATTTCCCCTGGTTGTCAAGAGGCGGTGAGAGAAAAAAATTCGTGTTTATCTTGGTCTGAGGTGGAATTAAAGCTCTTTGTATGACGTGACCGTCCATTTCCTGTTTCTGGAGCGCGCGAAAGAGGACATGGATTTGCCTTCTGTTTAGCTGTCGTTATGAACGACTAACATCTCCGGGATAGATTCTATTTGATACATGTGACCATATCATCGTAAAGTATGTTTTTTCAATATAGTTTCATCAGATTATTGAAAAATTTTCGGGAGTTTTGCAGTGTTCCGTTCTCTGACTTTGTTGACGTTGGAGAGCTTTGTGCCACTTGGCAAGTGCGCTTCCTAAATCGAGAGGGAAAATGAAGGTTCTAAATCCAAACACCGACTGTTCTGGACAAAGGACACCTTGTCCAACATTCTGATGAAAGATCAGCAAAAGTAAGAAACATTTTATGATGCTATTTCATATATCTGTCGAACTGTGTACTAGTCGTGGGCGGCCAACGTTTTGGCTACTCTAAGCTATACCGAAGCTGCATAACGTAATGAAGTTATTTTTAGAATTCTAACACTGTGATTTCATTAATAACTAATGGATCTATCATTTCCTATACAACATGTATTTTTTAGTTATGTTTATGAATAGCTATTTGGTCAGAATATGTGTGTCAGAAAAAGTGTCAGTAAAATATCCGAACGTTGTGGGAAATAGTAGCTATGTTAGCATAATGGGTAACCACTGATTTCAGCTCTAAATATGCACATTTTTGAACAAAACATAAGTGTATGTATAACCTGATGTTATAGGACTGTCATCTGAGGAAGAAAATCAAGGTTAGTCAAAAATTATATATCTTTTGCCTGTTTGTTACGATCGCTTACTTTTGCTACTGGGAAATTGCTTGTGTTTTTGGCTATTGTGGCTACGCTAATATAACGCTATATTGTGTTTTCGCTGTAAAACACTTGATAAATCGGAAATATTGTCTGGAATCACAAGATGCCTGTCTTTCAATTGCTGTACACTATGTATTTTTCAGAAATGTTTTATGATGAGTAATTAGGTATTTGACGTTGGTGTCTGTAAATATTATGGCTGCTTTCGGTGCAATTTCTGACTGTAGCTGCAATGTAAACTATGATTTATACCTGAAATATGCACATTTTTCTAACAAAACATATGCTATACAATAAATATGTTATCAGACTGTCATCTGATGAAGTTGTTTCTTGGTTAGTGGCTATTTATATCTTTATTTGGTCGAATTTGTGATAGCTACTGATGGAGTAAAAAACTGATGGAGTAAGAAAAGTGGTGTCTTTTGCTAACGTGGTTAGCTAATAGATTTACATATTGTGTCTTCCCTGTAAAACATTTTAAAAATCGGACATGTTGGCTTGATTCACAAGATGTGTACCTTTCATATGCTGTATTGGACTTGTTAATGTGTGAAAGTTAAATATTTTAAAAAAATATCTTTTGAATTTCGCGCCCTGCACTTTGAGCTGGCTGTTGTCATAAGTGTACCGACGTCGGGCTTGCACGCCAAACAGGTTAAACCTCTCTACCACGATATCATTGAGGCATACAAGACATATTTTCAGCCCGCCCAGAACCTTTCCATAGATGAGAGAATGGTAGCCTCAAAGGCCAGAATTGGCCTAAAACAGTACATGCGCAACAAACCGACAAAATGGGTTTACAAGCTGTTTGTTTTGGCCGATTCTGCGTGTGCATACACGTGCAATTTTTTTGTCTATGAGGGGAAGAACACTTGTGCGAGCGGTAAGGGACTCAGTTATGACTCTGTGATGCAGTTATTAGATTTCCAGCTGCTGGGGAAGGGCTACAAACTATTTGTAGACAACTTCTACACAAGCCCTACCCTGTTCACAGACCTGAGGAAGCTGGAGATGTGGGCCTGTGGCACCATTCGGACCAACAGAGTGGGCTTTCCAAAAACCAGGGTGAACGACATGCCTAAGCGGGCTGAGCGGGGTACCATGAGATGGATCCGTGAAGATGGTTTGCTCTTTGTGAAGTGGATGGACACGAGAGAAGTAGTCATGTGCTCCACTATTCACAAGTCCTTCGGTGGGGATCACGTTGTTCGACGTTTGAAAGGTCCTACAGGCGCTTGGACCACCAGAAATGTCCCCATTCCAGCTGCTGTGAAGGATTACAATAAGAGCATGGGAGGTGTAGACCTATCGGATGCGCTGATAGGCTACTATAATGTTCTTCATAAAACCATGAAATGGTACAAAACTTTGTTTTATCATTTTATTGACATTGCTGTGGTGAATTCCTTCATCCTCCAGAAGGAAATGGCCAAGAACTGTGGACAGCCCCCCATCTCACAGCTAGCCTTTAGGGAGCAGCTCATCCAGGAGCTTGCTAACTACAGCAAGAACACTGTAGCACCTTCTGTCCCCTCTACCTCTGTCCCTTCTGCTCCAACCAGCGGTACGCACATGCTGAAGTTCATCATTGCAGGCAGGGATGTGCCTCAGGGAAAAAGGGGCTCAGTAGGGCGGCTTCGTTGTGCCCTGTGCCATAAGAAGTCCCCTGTCACCTGCACCACCTGTGCTGTGACCCTCTGTTTCACACCAGAGAGAGACTGCTATGGGATATGGCATCAGGAGCGCAACATTGTGTAGAGGACTGAGAGTCTTCACATGATTGAACATTGAAGTGTAAATAGTTACCCTTGTTATTTTTTTATTTTTTTTAAATATTCATTTTTTTCTTCTTGAATTTTTCAAATATATATTTTTGGGGGTATGTTAGAATAATTGTTTTGTATTTTGTATATAGTTATTTGTATCATTGTATCATTGTACCAATTCGGCCACTTGGGTACATTTGGGAAACTTGTGAGGGACACCTGGTTGACTTCATGCTCAATGGCATGTACCTCACTCATTCCTGAAGGTATCCATCTGAAACTTTGGTCAAATACTGTTGCCTACTTATGTTCTGATTTGAAATGATCCCCAGTATCATAACTGAATGTTTCGCCTTTCTTGTTGATTTTTATTATATAGCTTATTACAACATGGTCATGACAGCGGTGCACCCTGTGCTGGGGACAATAGAAGGCCACTATAAAATGTGCAGTTTTGTCACACAACACAATGCCACAGATGTCTCAAGTTTTAAAGGACATGTGCAATTGGCATGCTGACTGCAGGAATGTCCACAAGAGCTGTTGTCAGATAATTGAAAGTTAATTTCTTTACCAAAAGCCACCTCCAACATACATTTTGAGAATTTGCAAGTACGTCCAACCTGCCTCACAACCGCAGACCACGTGTTACCATGCCAGCCAAGGACCTCCACATCTGGCTTCTTCACCAGCGGGATCATCTGGGACCAGCCACCCGGACAGTTGATGTAACTGTAAGTTTGCACGACCAAAGAATTTCTGCACAAACTGAAGCCAACTCAGGGCAACTCATCTGCGTACTCGTCGTCCTCACCAGCGTCTTGACCTGACTGCAGATCGGCGTCGTAACCGACTTCAGTAGACAAATTCTCACCTTTGATGGCCGAACAGTGTGCGGCATCATGTGGGCGAGCGGTTTGCTGATGTCAGCGTTGTGTACAGAGTGTCCCATGGTGGCGGTGGGGTTATGGTACGGGCATGCATAAGCTATGGACAACGAACACAGTCACATTCTATCGATGGAAATGTTAATGCACAGTGATACCGTGACGAGATCCTGAAGGCCATTGTCGTGCCATTCAGCAGCCGCTATCAACTCATGTTTCAGCATGATAATGCACAGCCTGATGTTGCAAGGAGCTGAAAATGTACCTATTCCACAGTTTACAATCAACAGCCTGATCTACTCTATGCAAAGGACATGTGTTGTGCTGCATGAGGCAATTGGTGGTCACACCAGATACTGACTGGTTTTCTGATCCACACCCCTACCTTTTTTATGTATCTGTGACCAACAGATGCATACTGTGTCTGTATTCCTACTCATGTGAAATCCAAAGATTAGGGCCTAATTCAGTTATATCAAATTAGTGATTTCCTTATATGAACTGTAACTCAGTAAAATCTTTGAAATTGTTGCATGTTGCGTTTAAATTTTGGTTTAGTGTAGTTGTATGAATTGTAACATTTTTAAATATTTTTTGGGTTTTGGCAAACATTTTAATGTGAAAAATCTGAGTCGAATGGTAATTCTGTTACCATTGAATTGCCCAGCTTAATCTTTCTTAATGTTTCCGTTTCAGTAAGGCTATTGACCAGCCCTGTCCCTGATCGGCAGCGCCATCAGATCTGATTTCTGAGCACCTGGGTGAAATCTATACTGTTTCGACTCAAATAAAGATCTAAGGTCAAAATCTGTCGTTCTACCCCTGAGCAAGGCAGTTAACCCACTGTTCCCGGGCACCAAAGACGTGGATGTCTATTAAGGCAGCCCAACGCACCTCTCTGATTCAGAGGGGTTGGATTAAATGCGGAAGACACATTTCAGTTGAAGGCATTCAGTTGTACAACTGACTAGGTATCCCCTTTTCTCCTTTCCCCTTTACTGTACTAGGAATCTACTAGAGACAGAATACAGAACATTTCACCATGAGGCTCATCTTTCTTTTTTTGCGTACAGAAGTCCGACTCTACAATCTGTCAGCCTACCTCAGTCCATCTGTCAACCTGTCACTTTTATTATGGACATTATGGACAAACGATCATTGGCCAGCTATCACACTGTACTGCATCATAATCACACTCAGCATTTTTTCACATGTACATCCAAACCAAATCAAAGTTTTTTATAAAGCCCTTTTTATATCAGCAGATCTCACAAAGTGCTTATACATAAACACATCCTAAAACCCAAAGCAGCAAGTAATGCAGATGTAGAAGCATGATGGCTAGGAAAAACTCCCTAGAAAGGCAGGAAACTAGTAAGAAACCTAGAGAGGAACCAGGCTCTGAGGGGTGGCCAGGCCTCTTCTAACTGTGCCCCATGGATATTATAAGAGTAGATGGCCATTAAGGCCAGATTGTTCTTCAAGATGTTCAACCATTCATAGATGATCAGCAGGTTCAAATAATAATCACAGTGGTTGTAGTGGGTGAGACAGATCAGTACCTCAGCAGTAAATTTCAGTTGGTTTTTCATATCCGAGCATTCAGAGGTCGAGACAACAGGTGCAGTAGAGAGGGAGAGAGAGAGTGCGAGGGTTTGAGATAAAAAGAGGGATGGTCAAAAACAGCATGTCTGGTAAAAAGGTCAGGGTTCCATAGCCACAGGCAAAATAGCAGAAACTGTATCAGCAGCACGACCACGTGGACAGCCAGGAGTCATCAGGCCAGGTAGTCCTGAGCCTAGGGCTCTGTGTGAGAGTGAGTGAGAGTGAGAGTGAGAGTGAGAGTGAGGGAGAGATAATTTCACCAGATAGGACAGACTGACCCTAGTCCCCCGACACATAGACTATTGTAGCATAGATACTGGAGGCTGAGACGGGGGTATCGGGGGACACTGTGGACCTGTCCGACATGGCCCCCCGGACATGGCCAACCGGGCTGGATAAAACACACCTAGAGGGATATCAACACAGCACCAACTTACTACCTGTATACATGGCTGAGTATTGCCCATGAAAGATCTCCTCTACTGCACGAGCCCATGGGGCACAAAACCAGACAGGAAGATCACGTCAGTGACTCAACCCACTCATGTCGAGTATAGCGAAAAAGCCTGGCAAGACGTGTCGCACCCCTCCTACGGACGGCATGGAAGATCACTAGTAAGCCAGTGATTCAGCCCCTGTAGCAGGGTCAGAGGCAGAGAATCCCAGTAGAGAGAGGGGTGCCGGCCAGGCAGAGACAGCAAGGGCTGTTTGTCACTTGTGAGGGAAATTTATGTTAAACCGTACTAATGCTTGTGTACTAAGATATCCTTCTTTAAACCTAGACATTGGGCTTGAGTTTGTTAAATAAACTAACTCATATAACATAGAAAAGAGTGTGCGTGAATTGATATAGGCCTGTTCTAAATGTTCTGTTCTGTACTGTGGAGAATGAACCCATGATGTCCAGGCACACAGCCAAGAATATGACAGAAACTGACTGGTTCCTCTTGATCCTAGACAGAGTAAATGTTATATCCTGTACACCAGTAACAGAGCTATTGTTCTGATTTGGAGCCTTTTTCTGGGGAAAGATTATGGGGGAGAAATCAGAATTAGTTAGGGGGTGGTAGGTAGCTTAGTGGTTAGAGCATTGGGCCAGTAACCCAAAGGTTGCTAGATCGAATCCCTGAGCTGACAAGGTAAAAATCTCTTGTTCTTCCCCTGAACAAGGCTGCCTCCTTTCTAGTGTTTGCAGCTGCACTTTCTCAGTCACCTTGAGTCCAGAGAGGGGAGAAGTCAGGCTTATCTATCACATGTCCCTGTTGCAATGTAGAATATCAGCAGGGAATATGACAAAGGAGGTCAGAAGGAAACATTGTTTCCATATGTCAACTGTGTGTCTTTATTACAAACAATGTGAAGGGATGGCGTGAGTAATGGCGAACCAATCACTTGTCTCCACAGTGTTTGTGCGTCAGTCACCTCCTCCTAGGGGGAGATTGTATTTGGAACCCAAGGTCTGGCACAGAATGTGTGAGGAACCATTGTACCTCATATCTGAAGTTGCACCTATCCTGAGATAGTATACAACCCAAAGGTCGAGACCGAGTCTGTCTCTCTCACATGGGTAGGCAGACCATTCCAGAAAAATGGAGCTCTATAGGAGCTGTTTGCTTAGAAATTCTAGGAACAATATGGCCTGCGTCTTGTGACCGTAGCTTATGTGTAGGTACTGTATATACGTCAGAACCAAATCGGAGAGATAGGTAGGAGCAAGTCCATGTAATGCTTTGAAGGTTAGCAGTAAAACCTTGAAATCAGCCCTCGCCTTAAAGCCAGTAGAGAGGCTAGCACTGGTGTAATATGATCAAATTTGCTGGTTCTAGTCAATATTCTAGCAGCCATATTTAGCACGAACTGAAGGTTATTTTGTGCTTTATCTGGGTAGCAGGAGAGTAGAGCATTGCAGTACTAGAAGTGACAAAAGCATGGATTCTCTCTTCTGCCCAAAACAATGACAAACACGTTCAGATTTTTGCAATGATACGAAGATTTAAAAATGTATTTTCATATGTTCGTCAACAGAGAAATCAGGGTCCAGAGTCAACGCCGAGGTCCTTCACAGTTTTATTTGAGACGATTGTACAACCATCAAGAATAATTGTCAGATCAAACAGCAGATTTTTACCTTTATTTAGCGTTGGCAAGTCAGTTAAGAACAAATTCTTATTTTCAATGATGGCCTAGGAACAGTGGGTTAACTGCCTTTTCAGGGGCAGAATGACAGATTTGTACCTTGTCAGCTCGGGGATTTGATCTTGCAACCTTTTGTTTACTAGTCCAACGCTCTAACCACTAGGCTACGCTGCCGCGCCAACGCCCCAGATCTCTTTGTTTCTTGGGACCTATAACCAAACTAACATAACTAACATCTCTGTTTTGTCCGACATTAAAAGCAAAATATTTACTGCTGACCACTTCCTCATGTCTGAAACACAGGCTTCCAGGGTAGGCAATTTTGGGACTATCGAAATGTATAGCTAGCTGTGTGTCGTCCACATAGCAGTGAAAGTTGACATTGTGTTTCCGAATGACATCCGTTTGTATTCTTGACAGGCACTTTTTCTCTGTGAAGAGGTATTGGAGAACATTTTATTTGTCAGATGCGCTGAATACAATGGTGAAATGGTTACTTACAAGCCCTTAACCAAAAATGCTTTAAGAAAAAATAAGTGTTAAGTAAAAAAGAGATAAGTAAATCATTGAAATACAGGGGGTACCGGTACAGAGTCAATGTGCGGGGGCACCGGTTAGTCAAGGTAATTGAGGTAATATGTACATATAGGTAGAGTTAAAGTGACTATGCATAGATAATAAACAGAGAGTAGCAGCAGCGTATACTTTGATTAGCTGTTCAGGAGTCTTATGGCTTTTGGTCCTAGACTTGGCGCTCCGGTACCACTTGCCGTGCGGTAGCAGAGAGAACAGTCTATGACTAGGGTGGCTGGAGTCTTTGACAATTTTTAGGGCCTTCCTCTGACACCACCTGGTATAGAGGTCCAGGATGACAGGAAACTTGGCCCCAGTGATGTACTGGGCCGTATGCATTACCCACTATAGTGCCTTGTGGTCGGAGACCGAGCAGTTCCCATACCAGGCAGTGATGCCACCAGTCAGGATGCTTTTGATGGTGCAGCTGTAGAACCTTTTGAGGATCTGAGGACCCATGCCAAATATTTTCAGTCTCCTGAGGGGGAATAGGTTTTGTTGTGCCCTCTTCACGACTGTCTTAGTGTGTTTGGACCATGATAGTTTGTTGGTGATGTGGACACCAAGGAACTTGAAGCTCACAACCTGCTCCACTACAGCCCCGTCGATGAGATGGGGGCATGCTCAGTCCTCCTTTTCCTGTAGTCAACAATAATCTCCTTTGTCTTGATCATGTTGAAGGAGAGGTTGTTATCCTGGCACCACATGGTCAGGTCTCTGACCTCCTCCCTATAGGCAGTCTCATTGTTGTCGGTGATCAGGCCTACCACTGCTGTGCCATCGTCAAACTTGAAGATGGTGTTGAAGTCGTGCCTGGCCATGCAGTCATGAGTGAACAGGGAATACAGGAGGGGACTGAGCAGGCACCTCTGAGGGGCCCCTGTGTTGAGGATTAGTGTGTCGGATGCGTTGTTACCTACCCTTACCACCTGGGGGTGGCCCATCAAGAAGACCAGGATCCAGGTGCAGAGGGGGGTAATTTAGTCCCAGGGTCCTTAGCATAGTGATTAGCTTTGAGGGCACTATGGTGTTGAACGCTGAGCTGTAGTCAATTAATAGCATTCTCACATAGGTGTTCCTTTTGTCCAGGTGGGAAAGGGCAGTGTTGAGTGCAATAAAGACTGCATCATCTGTTGAGGTGCAAATTGGAGTGGGTCTAGCCTTTCTGGAATAATGGTTTTGATGTGAGCCATGGCCAGCCTTTCAAAGCACTTCTTGGCCACAGATGTGAATGCTACGGGTCGGTAGTCATTTAGACAGGTTACCTTAGTGTTCTTGGGCACAGGGACTATGGTGGTCTGTCTGAAACATGATGGTATTATCGAATCAGTTAGGACAGGTTAAAAATGTCAATGAAGACACTGGTCAGCGCATGCTCAGAGTACACGTCCTGATAATCTGTCTTACTCTGCGGCCTTGTGAATGTTGTAAAGGTCTTACTCACATCGGCTACTGAGAGCGTGATCACACAGTCTTCCAAAACAGCTGATGCTCTCATGCACGTTTCAGTGTTACTTGCTTCGAAGCGAGCATAGAAGTAATTTAGCTCGTCTGGTAGGCTCGTGTCACTGTGCAGCTCGCGGCTGTGTTTCCCTTTTGTAGTTTGTAATAGTTTGCAAGCCCTGCCACATCCAACGAGCGTCGGAGCCGGTGTAGTACGATACAATCTTAGTCCTGTATTGACACTTTTCCTGTTTGATTGTTCGTCGGAGGAAATAGTGGGATTTCTTATATGCTTCCGGGTTAGAAAGCAGCAACTTTCAAGGAGTTGAAACTTTAGCTCAGTGCGGATGTTGCCTGCAATCCTTGGCTTATTGTTGGTTTAGGTGGTAGGTAGCCTAGTGGTTAGAGTGTTAGACTTGAAACTGAGAGGTTGGAAGATCAAATCCCTGAGCTGACAAGGTAAAACAATATGTTGTTCTTCTCCTGAACAAGGCAATTAACCCACTGTTCCTAGGCTGTCATTGAAAATAAGAATTTGTTCTTAACTGACTTGCCTAGTTAAATGAAGGTAAAATATCTATGTATGGTCAATGTGGGGATGACATCATCAATGCAATTATTGATTAACTTCTCTGGGATAGGTGGCAGTATTTTTATGTCCGGATGAAAAGCATTTCCAAAGTAAACTGCCACTAATGATATGCAGATCATTAGTGGATTTGGATAGAAAAGACTCTGAAGTTTCTAAAACTGTTTGAATCATGTCTGTGAGTATAACAGAACATATTTGGCAGGTGAAGCCCCGAGGACAAACCATTCAGATTTTTTTTTTGAGGTCACTCTTTTCAATGAGGTTTCATTGGGAATCCAGATTTCTAAGGGACCTTCTTACAGTTCCTATCGCTTCCACTGGATGTCAACAGTCTTTAGAAATTGGTTGAGGTTTTTCCTTTGAGAAATGAAGAAGTAACACTGTTCAGAATGAGGGTAGAGGGAAGTGTACTCTTTGTTAGAGGCGCGTGACCTGAAAACTAGCTACACTTTGTTTTCCCCCGGTATTGAACACAGTATATCCCGTCTTCAATTTTATCGATCATTTACGTTAAAAAATACCTAAAGTTGTATTACAAAAGTAGTTTGAAATGTTTGGACAAAGCTTACAGGTAACTTTTGAGATATTTTGTAGTCACGTTGCGCAAGTTGGAACCGTTTTTTTTCTGGATGAAACGCGCCAAATAAATGGACATTTTGGATATATATCGACAAAATTAATCTAACAAAATGACCGTTTGTGATGTTTATGGGACATATTGGAGTGCCAACAGAAGAAGCTCGTCAAAGGTAAGCCATGAATTATATCTTTATTTCTGCGTTTTGTGTCGCGCCTGGAGGGTTGAAATATGATGGTCTGTGTTTGTTTGCTTTTGTGCTATCCTCAGTTAATAGCATCGTTTGCTTTCGCTGTAAAGCATTTTTGAAATCTGACACGTTGGCTGGATTCGCAACAAGTGTAGCTTTAATTTGGTATATTGAAAGTGTGATATCAAAGTTACATTTTTATAGTAATTTATTTGAATTTGGCGCTCTGCATTTTCACTGGATGCTGGCCAGTTGGGACGCTAGCGTCCCACATATCCCAGAGAGGCTTTTAAGTCAATTACTGATGTGGTGTACTCCTCAATGCAATTGGAAGAATCCTGGAATCCCAGTCCTGTAGATTAGCCTCTGCTTCATCTGACCACTTTTTATTGATTGAGTCACTGGTGCTTCCTGCTTTAGTTTTTGCTTGCAAGCAGGAATTAGGAGGATATAATTATGGTCAGATTTGCCAAATGGAGGGTGAGGGAGAGCTTTGTATGAGTCTCTGTGTGTGGAGTAAAGGTGGTCGAGAGTTCTTTTTCCCAATGGTTGCACATTTAGAATGCTGGTAGAAATAGGTAAAACGGATTCAAGTTTAAGACAGTGGCAGAAACATTATGTCCAAAATAAGTTAGAAATAACGCGAAAAAACTCACAATAGCACAATTGGTTAGGGAATTGTGGGATGTCCCCCTTTACATGTTTTAATTGTGTTTATTTTGTTTGCTTGACGCACGTCTTGTTTTTTCCTACTGACACTGGCAGTTGATGAATCCTCGTAACAAATCATGTTTGTACATTACTTCACTGATGATACATCATGATCAGTCTCTCTCTACATCTTGGCACAATCTTCTTAACTGGGACAACATTTACCTACAGAACACTTACTGTTGTGTGTCAGACTTTGGTTGGTACACAATAGGATGTGGTGCTTACAGATGTGGCATATTTCCTAGTAAAACACAGTATGTTGGTTATTAAAATGTATTCTGTTTGAAGTACTAATTACCCGGAGCTTTCATCTGCGTTCATCTCTGACGCCACATTGTCTGCCTTCAGTCCCAACAACTTTATGTGTTTAGTTTTCCTGGGGCATCACGTTTCATGCTAAAGCTCTTATGCTCAGGGGTACGGTGGTGTGTGCCACCAAAAATAAAAACAACTTCATCTTAATGAGATCTTAACCTGTTGAGGACAGAGGGCGCTGCTCTCACGCCGTGAGAGCGACCTGCGTTCCATTGCATTTCTAAAGACAAAGGAATTCTCCGTTTGAAACATTATTGAAGATTTATGTTAATATCAAGCAGGGCTACATTAGTAATGTAAAAGCTTCTGCTTGTAAAAGTCTTACTTCTTGAATTCAACTGTACATACTGTTCCAAATGGCATTGCAGTGTCTTAACCTGTTTGGGCTGCAGGGGCAGTATTGAGTAGCCGGATAAAAGGTGCCCATTTCAAACGGCCTCGTACTCAATTTTTGCTTGTACAATATGCATTATATTATTACTATTGGATAGAAAACACTCTCTAGTTTCTAAAACCGTTTGAATTATATCTGTGAGTAAAACAGAACTCATTTTGCAGCAAACTTCCTGACAGGAAGTGGAAAATCTGAAATCGATGCTCTGTTCTAGGGCCTGCCTATAAATGTCCTTGATATATATCAGTATACATGCACTTCATACGTCTTCCACTAGATGTCGACAGGCAGTGAGAGAAGAAATTGAGTGTATAACTTGATCTGGGGTCGAATAAATGCTCTTTGTATGACGTGTCACCAGTTTCCTGTTTTCTGGAGAGCGCGTGAAGGGACCTGGTTTTGCCTTCTGTACAGCTGTCGTTATAGATGACTAATATCTCCGGCTTTGATTTTATTTGATACATGTGACAATATCATCGTAAAGTATGTTTTTTCAATATAGTTTTATAAGATTATTGAATTTTTTTCGGGACGTTAGGCGTGTTGCGTTGTCTGCATTTGTTCACGAAGGAGAGCTTAGCGCCACTTTGCTAGCTTTCCGTGCTAATTGACTGGAGAAGAGGACATTCTAAATCCAAACAACGATTGTTCCCGACAAAGGACCCCTTGTACAACATTCTGATGAAAGATCATCAAAAGTAGGACCCATTTTATGATGTTATTTCATATATTTGTCGAACATGTTGTACTAGTAGTTTGCGGCCAGGTTTTGGGCACGCTCTCGCCATAACGTAAACTGCATATCGTAATGAAGTTATTTTTAGAATTCTAACACGGCGATTGCATTAAGAACTAGTGTATCTATCATTTCCTATACAACATGTATTTTTTTGTTATGTTTATGAATAGTTATTTGGTCAGAATATGTGAGTGCCAGAAAAATATCCGGACGTTGTGGGAAAAAGATGCTACGTTAGCACAAGGTATAACCACTGATTTCAGCTCTAAATATGCACATTTTCGAACAAAACATAAGTGTATGTATAACCTGATGTTATAGGACTGTCATCTGATGAAGCTTATCAAGGTTAGTCAAAAATTATATATCTTTTGCTGATTTGTTACGATCGCTAACTTTTGCTGCTGGGGAATGGCTTGTGTTTCTGGCTATTGTGGTAAGCTAATATAATGCTATATTGTGTTTTCGCTGTAAAACACTTAAGAAATCGGAAATATTGGCTGGAATCACAAGATGCCTGTCTTTCATTTGCTGTACACCATGTATTTTTCAGAAATGTTTTATGATGAGTATTTAGGTATTTGACGTTGGTGTCTGTAATTACTCTGGCTGCTTCGGTGCCATTTCTGACGGTAGCTGTGATGGTAGCTGCAATATAAAACTGATTTATAGCTCAAATATGCACATTTTTCGAACAAAACATAGATTTATTGAATAACATGTTATAAGACTGTCATCTGATGAAGTTGTTTCTTGGTTAGTTTGGTTGGTTCTTGGTTAGTTAGGTTGGTTTTGTGCATGCTACCTGTGCTGTGAAAAATGTCTGTCCTTTTTTGTATTTGGTGGTGAGCTAACATAAATATACGTGGTGTTTTCGCTGTAAAACATTTTAAAAATCGGACATGTTGGCTGGTTTCACAAGATGTTTATCTTTCAAATGCTGTATTGGACTTGTTAATGTGTGAAAGTTAAATATTTAAAAAAAATATATTTTGAATTTCGCGCCCTGCACTTGAAGTGGCTGTTGTCATATTGTGCCCGGCTTTGGGCTTGCAGCCAGAAGAATTTAATGTTTTCTAGTTTCAAATGACCCTATTTTCTCCAGATTTGTAACTTCTCTTGGCAGAAGTGTTTTTGCTGTTTATTTACAACATCTAAGAAGCAAGGACATACAACAAGAGGTATGGAGACGACGAGAAGATAATGACATCTCTTGTTGCTACCGATCAGAAAGTGTGAGAGAGGGAAATAAGACAGAAAGGATATGCTGTTGTTTCCTGGCAAGCACTCCTCCTAAGAGGCCTGGACAGTGACTCCAGTGGCTCTCCGGACGGTTTATTAGAGCAGGCTGTGGGTCCCCAGAGGGCTGTCTCTAGGCCCATTTCCCCTTCTGCTAATGCCACCAACTCATTACGCACAGGGGTCCTTGAAGAATCCCCCTGGGGAGGGAGAGAAGCCCAGGCCAGCTAAGCCCAACCAGACCCAGGAAACACAGCTGTTTGAGCTCTTATATCAGTGAAGGCAGTATGATATCTTATTAGTGATCGAAAAATGGATATATCTGTACTCTGGAATACTGTAGAGTGCATGTATGTTCCCCTGCACATGTGAAATAATATGGGCTATTAAAAACTATTATCATAGTTCATAGGTTTGCCAAATTAGATTCATTAGAATGCATATAAGGGAATCTTACTAATGTACTGTATGTATTAATAGTTTTTAAAAAGAACTAGCTATACAGTATATATATGGAGTAGGGAACAATGATCATGTAAGTGTGTGCATAATGGGATGTAAAGGGATATGGGACAAAGAGAGTCATGTAACAATGACTGTCAATACTTTTTAGTGCTTGGATCATATTAGTCATATCCCCTAGGAGATGAGCAGTATCACAGTACATACATAGTGAGTATCTCTTTGTCCTTTGGGGGTTGATTTTCTCCCTTTCAAATATGAAATATAGACACAGTTAATATTGCATACCGGTGACTTAACACTAATCACACATGGCCATTGGGGCTATTTAAATGTTAACATCAAAGCATCAAAGGTGAAGGGCATTATTTATGGTGTTGGGGCGATGGGGATTGTGTTTCGACCTGCACAATTATCTTCTTACAGGAACCACCGTTTCAATCTGCCTTCCAGGTAAAACCAAACCAGATATTTTTTCTTCAGTGGAAACAGTCCCACAGAGAGGGCTGTGCACATCCCAAACACACAACATACATAGGCCCCTCCAGGCAGTTGTGTCCTATTGAACAAGCACTCTAACAGGGGAGCGACGGTAACAATTACAATTTGGGTTCTACACAGAAGCCTCAATTCTAATTTTAAAAGCCTCACATCAGCCTGCTAGGTGATTCAATTTCTGGGGGAAAAGGAGGGATGGAGATGGTTATCACAAAATGGTTGTTGCGCTGATGTCTGTCTTTGATTTACTATATTTTCGATTGAGATTAGATGGTTGATACTAAATGCATTGGGGGGTGTTTCATAAAAAATCTATTTGAATTACGGCATTAGATCAACCTTTACCAGTATGCTCAAACAGCTTGTCAATATCATCTAAACCTTCAGGAAGAAATGTTTAGTAATATAAAAAGAACAGAGTTTGATCCACAGATGGTTTGTAAAGAGATTGTTCATCAAACATGCATGCAACACACATGTGCACGCATAATATCAGAGGTTATCATTGACCTGGTCAGCAAAATCAAACTTGAATATTGATTCGCCAGAGGGGACGGAAGTAACACATTAAAAGGATTTTGTTCTGGGTGGAAGCAGTAGGTATTGAGAGCTGACCCTGGAGATTTGTATGTAGCTCACGTTGCAGCACTGGGACAGCTGCTGGAACAGACTCAGGTAAACACATCCATAAGGAAGAGTCAAAGATAGTTGAGAGGGCAGTAGAAAACCACAAAAATGCCTGCTGTCTATCCTCTTATTAATAATGGAAGTACAACAGCTACCATGTCTAATCATTACATTCTACATTTACATTGTAGTCATTTATCAGACGCTCTTATCTAGAGCAACTTACAGTGCATTCATCAAAAGACAGCTAGGTGGGACAACCACAGATCACAGTCATAGTAAGTACATTTTTCCTCAATAAAGTAGCTATCAGCAAAGTCCGAACTAGTAAGGGAAAGAAAAAGTAAAGTACGAGTGTTAGTACACGAAAGGCTTTTACATTTTTATGTATAAAACAAATTGATGAGTGGGGGTTAGGGGTCAGATTAAGGATGGGTGTGAGGGGGGGGGTGTGGTGTGGGATTATTTAAGATACTCTTTGAGATGTTTTCAGGAGATGAGCAGGGACTCTGCTGTCCTAGCTTCAGATGGAAGCTGCTTTCGCCGTTAGTGTGCCAGGACAGAGAAGAGCTTGGACAAGGCTGAGCGGGAACCAAGAGGCCAGAGGGGGCAGTAGACAAAGGGTTTGAATTCTTATCTCAGATCCAGGGATACCTTGCTATGTGGGTTGATGATCAAGTTAGCGGCCTTTACTCTGTAGGTTGCAGTGAGCGTGCAACAAATCATCCTGGCTACAGAAAAATGCTGTAGTAGGTGGTGCGTATACCACATAGCATCAATCAGCACAAGTCAACGGTCACTGGTTATCCTATATTGCAACTGGCGTTCACAGTCTCACGTCAGAATTAGACGTTCATTCATGTTTCTCAAATTTCACATTTTGAAGTTGTTGCAAACATCAAATTGTTCAAGGTTAAGTTTTAGGCATTTACTCTACATTTTTAAGTTTAGGATTAAGTTTAGGCATTAATAATGAGTTTTTCGTTGGCAAGGTTAGCAAATTTAGGCATGACATGCCAGCAACAAATGCTGACACTACACATCCAAGTATATCTGACCAAATTTGGAAAGACAAACATTGTAATTTTGAATACCATGAAGTGTGAAAGAGGTGAAAATATTGTTGCCTATCAACAATGACAAGGCTCTGGGGTCTGACAACTTGGATGGAAAGTACTGAATATAATAGCAGATTAAATTACCACTCCTATTTGCCATAGTTAAATAAAGTTTAATAAAAATAAATAATATCTTCAATTGAGCTTACTAGAAAGAATGTGCCCTCGGTCCTGGAGGGAAGCAATAGTAATTCCTCTACCTAAGAATAGTAAAGCCCCTTTAAACTTCTTGCGACTACAGGGGGTGCTGTTCCGAATTAGCATTTTGTCGTCTCCAAATTAAACTGCCTAGTACTCAATTCTTGCTCGTACAATATGCATATTATTAATTCTATTGGATAGAAAACACTTTCTAGTTTCATACAAAGTTGGAATGATGTCTGTGGGTGACCCAGAACTCTTTCTACAGCGAAATCCATGACAGACAGTGAAAGGTCTGAGAGCGAAGCTCTGATTTCAGATCAGTTTTAAAAGTCTGTGTCTATCCTATGGAACGACACGAACTGCACCCGCCTTCCCCTGGATGTCAGTAACCAATGAGAAGTGGAATGGGCCTTCTGCGTAGCTCTCAGAGGTTATAAAGGACCAAGGAGTGAGGGTAGCCCCCCTTTCGACGCTCGCCTTTACGCAGGAAGACACCTCCGGATGCCATTTTCAAAGGCTCGGTTATCAACGTAAAATGTATCCGTCTGTAATTTAATTCGATATAGGACTTAGAAACATCATAAGGTAGTTAATTTAAACCGTTTTATAGCAATTTATATCCGTTTAGTGCGATTTTGATGCATTTCTATGTGAAGCACCGGGCACATTTCGGGGTCCCGGTCGAACGTTAGCGGGCATTTAGACGGACAAAGGACATCTTTCGACCAAAAGAAGATTAAACCCAAGAAAGAATACATTGCCCAAGAATCTGATGGAAGAACAGCTCAAAGTAAGCAATATTTAATATGATAAATCGTTGTTCTGTCGAAATATTTTAAACGCATATTTCGCCATTTTGTTTGGTATCGCGTCACTTGGCGAACCCTGTATTGAAAAGTAAGGATAATTTTAAAAATGTAAGTCAGCGGTTGCATTAAGAACTAATTTGTCTTTCGATTCCTGTCAACCCTGTATTTTTTAGTCAAGTATATGATTAGCTTTCAATTAAACTAGATCACTCTGATAGATGACGTCAGACATATTGAGGCTTGATTTCCTAGTATTTTTATTGTGTAACCACGGTTTTGTATGGCTAAATATGCACCTTTTCGAACAAACTGTATATGTATGTTGTAAAATGATGTTACAGGAGTGTCATCGGAAGAATTCTGAGAAGGTTAGTGAAAAAATTAATATATTTTGGCGATGATAACGTTATAGCTCCCTTTGCCTTGAATTCATGCTCTACTAACGTTTGTACATGTGGTATGCTAACTTATCGATTTATTGTGTTTTCGCTGAAAAACGCTTAGAAAATCTGAAATATGGTCTGAAATCACAAGAACTGTGTCTTTCCATTGCTATGCTTTGTCTATTTTTATGAAATGTTTTATGATGAGTAAATTGGTCATACACGTTGCTCTATCTAGTAATTCTAGTCGATTTGTGATGGTCGGTGCAATTGTAAACTGTGATTTCTACCTGAAATATGCACTTTTTTCTAACAACACCTATCCTATACCATAAATATGTTATCAGACTGTCATCTGATGAGTTTTTTTCTTGGTTTGTTGCTATCAATATCTTAGTTTAGCCGAATTGGTGATAGCTAGTGGTGGAGAGAGAAAATGGTGGACAAAGAAAGATGGTGTATTTTGCTAACGTGGTTAGCTAATAGATTTACATATTGTGTCTTCCCTGTAAAACATTTTAAAAAACAGAAATGATGGGTTTATTCACAAGATCTGTATCTTTCATCTGGTGTCTTGGACTTGTGATTTAATGATATTTAGATGCTACTATTTACTTGTGAAGCTATGCTAGCGATGCTAATCAGTGTGGGGGGGGTGGGGGGTGATCCCGGATACGGGGTTGATACTCGTGAAAGGTTAACTGGCTCAAATAGCGACCAATCAGCCTGTTACCAAGCCGTAGTAAACTTTTGGAAAAAATTGTGTTTGACCAGATACAATGTTATTTTACAGTAAACAAATTGACAACAGACTTTCAGCACGCTTATAGAGAAGGACATTCAACAAGCACAGGGCTTACACAAATGACTGATGATTGGCTGAGAGAAATTGATGATACAAATATTGTGGGGGCTGTTTTGAAAGACTTCAGTGTCGGCTTTGACATTATCAATCATAGTCTTCTGCTGGAAAAAGGTATGTGTTATGGCTTTCCACACCCTGCTATATTGGGGATAACCTGTCTAACAGAACACAGAGGGTGTTCTTTAATGGAAGCCTCTTCAACAAAATCCAGGTATAATCAAGAATTCCCCAGGTCAGCTATCTAGGCCCCTTACTCGTTCAATCTTTACTGTGTGGCCAGTGTGTCTATGTATGTGGATGACTCAACACTATACACGTCAGCTACCACAGTGACTGAAATGACAGTAACACTTAACAAAGAGCTGCAGTTAGTTTCAGAATGGGTAGCAAGGAATACGTTTGTCCTAAGTATTTCAAAAACTAAATGCATTGTCTTTGGGACAAATCATTCACTAAACCCTAAACCTCAACAAAATCTTGTAATAAATAATGTGGAAATTGAGTAAATTGAGGAGACTAAACTGCTTGGAGTAACCCTGGATTATAAACTGTCATGGTCAAAACATATTGATACAGTAGCTAGGATGGGGAGAAGTCTGTCTAGTATAAAGCGCTGCTCTGCATTCTTAACCTGTTTGGGCTGCAGGGGCAGTATTGAGTAGCCGGATAAAAGGTGCCCATTTCAAACGGCCTCGTACTCAATTCTTGCTCGTACAATATGCATATTATTATTACTATTGGATAGAAAACACTCTCTAGTTTCTAAAACCGTTTGAATTATATCTGTGAGTAAAACAGAACTCATTTTGCAGCAAACTTCCTGACAGGAAGTGGAAAATCTGAAATCGATGCTCTGTTCAACGGCCTGCCTATTAATGTCCTTGATATTTATTAGTATAGATGCACTTCATACGTCTTCCACTAGATGTCGACAGGCAGTGAGAGAAGAAATGGAGTGTGTAACTTGATCTGGGGTCGAATAATAGCTCTCGGCATGACGTGTCACCAGTTTCCTGTTTTCTGGAGAGCGTGTGAAGGGACCTGGATTTGCCTTCTGATAAGCTGTCGTTATGGACGACTAATATCTCCGGCTTTGATTTTATTTGATACATGTGACAATATCATCGTAAAGTATGTTTTTTCAATATAGTTTTATTAGATTATTGAAATTTATTCGGGACGTTAGGCGTGTTGCGTTGTGTGCCTTTGTTCAGGAAGGAGAGCTTAGCGCCACTTTGCTAGCTTTCCGTGCTAATTGACTGGAGAAGAGGACATTCTAAATCCAAACAACGATTGTTCCCGACAAAGGACCCCTTGTACAACATTCTGATGAAAGATCATCAAAACTAGGACCCATTTTATGATGCTATTTCATATATCTGTCGAACATGTGAAATAGTCGTTTGCGCCCAGATTTTGGGTACTCTCTCGCTATACCTAAGCTGGATGTCGTAATGAAGTTATTTTTAGAATTCTAACACGGCGATTGCATTAAGAACTAGTGTATCTATCATTTCCTATACAACATGTATTTTTTAGTAACGTTTATGTATAGTTATTTGGTCAGAATAGTTGAGTGCCATAAAAATATCCGCACATTCTGGGAAAAAGATGCTACGTTAGCACAATGTATAACCACTGATTTCAGCTCTAAATATGCACATTTTCGAACAAAACATAAGTGTATGTATAACCTGATGTTATAGGACTGTCATCTGATGAAGCTTATCAAGGTTAGTCAAAAATTATATATATTTTGCTGGTTTATTCGCTATCGCTAACGTGCCTATTGCTATCGCTAACGTGCCTTGATGAATGAATGCGGTAGTGTGGTAGGCTATTGTAGTAAGCTAATATAATGCTATATTGTGTTTTCGCTGTAAAACACTTAAAAAATCGGAAATATTGGCTGGATTCACAAGATGTTTGTCTTTAATTTGCTATACACCATAGATTTTTCAGAAATGTTTTATGATGAGTATTTTGGTATTTGACGTTGGTGTCTGTAATTACTCTGGCTGCTTCGGTCCTATTTGTGACGGTAGCTGTGATGGTAGCTGCAATGTAAAACTGATTTATACCTCAAATATGCACATTTTTCGAACAAAACATAGATTTATTGTATAACATGTTATAAGACTGTCATCTGATGAAGTTGTTTCTTGGTTAGTTTGGTTGGTTCTTGGTTAGTTAGGTTGGCTTTGTGCATGCTACCTGTGCTGTGAAAAATGTCTGTCCTTTTTTGTATTTGGTGGTGAGCTAACATAAATATATGTGGTGTTTTCGCTGTAAAACATTTTAAAAATCGGACATGTTGGCTGGATTCACAAGATGTTTATCTTTCATATGCTGTATTGGACTTGTCAATGTGTGAAAGTTAAATATTTCAAAAAAATATATTTTGAATTTCGCGCACTGCACTTGAAGTGGCTGTTGTCATATTGTGCCCGGCTTCGGGCTTGCAGCCAGAAGAAGTTAACAGCACTATCAACAAGGCAAGTCCTACAGGCCCTAGTTTTGTCGCACCTGGACTACTGTTCAGTTGTGTGGTCAGGTGCCACAAAGAGGGACTTAGGAAAATTGCAATTGGCTTAGAACAGGGCAGCACGGCTGGCCCTTGGATGTAGACAGAGAGCTTTGGGACTGGGGAGCAGTATTGAGTAGCTTGGATAATAAGGTGCCCAGAGTAAACTGCCTGCTACTCAGGCCCAAAAGCGAGAATATGCATATAATTAGTAGATTTGGATAGAACACACTCTGAAGTTTCTAAAACTGTTTGAATGATGTCTGTGAGTATAACAGAACTCATATGGCAGGCAAAAACCGGAGAAAAAATCCAACCAGGAAGTGGGAAATCTGAGGTTTGTAGTTTTTCAAGTCATTGCCTATTGAATATACAGTGTCTATGGGGTCATATTGCACTTCCTAAGGCTTCCACTAGATGTCAACAGTATTTAGAACCTTGTTTGAGGCTTCTACTGTGTAGGAGGAGGGAATGAGAGCTGTTTCAACCAGGTGTCTGGCAGAGTGCCATGAGCTCAGTCTCGCGCGCTCCCATGAGAGTTAGCTGTGGTCCATTATATTTCTAAAGACAAAGGAATTATCCGGTTGAAACATTATTGAAGATTTATGATAAAAACATCCTAAAGATTGATTAGATACATCGTTTGACATGTTTCTATGAACTGTAATATGACTTTTCATCTGAACTTTTGCCTGGACTTGCCCGCGCCTCCTGAGTTTGGATTTGTGTACTAAATGCGCGAAAAAAAAGGAGGTATTTGGACATAAATGATGGACTTTATCGAACAAAACAAACATTTATTGTTGAACTGGGATTCCTGGGTGTCACGCCCTGACTTTAGTTATATTTGTTTTCTTTATTATTTGGTTAGGTCAGGGTGTGACAAGGGTGGTTTGTTTAGTTTTTCTATTGTCAAAGGGTTTTACCTTGTCTAGGGTTTTTTGTTTATCTATGGGGATTTTGGTATTGTCTAGAGGAACTTAGGTTTATGGTGGCCTGAATTGGTTCCCAATCAGAGACAGCTGTTTATTGTTGTCTCTGATTGGGGATCCTATTTAGGTTGCCATTTTCCATGGTGTTGTGGATAGTTGTCCATGTTTAGTTGCCTGTGAGCACTACGTTGGCTTCACGTTTCGTTTGGAGGTTTATTGTTTTGTTGGCGACATCGTTAAATTAAGAAGTATGTACGCTCAGAACGCTGTGCCTTGGTCCATTTCTTCAACAGATGATCGTGACACTGGGAGTGCATTCTGATGAAGATCATCAAAGGTAAGTGAATATTTATAATGCTATTTCTGACTTTTGTGACACCTCTCCTTCTTTGGAAAATGGCTGATTGTTTTTCTGTGACTTGGCGCCTACCAAACATAATCGCAAGGTGTGCTTTCGCCATTAAGCGTTTTTGAAATCTGACACAGCGGTTGCATTAAGGAGAAGTTTATCTATATTGCCATGAATAACACTTGTATCTTTTGTCAATGTTTATGATGAGTATTTCTGTAATTTGATGTGGCTCTCTGCACTTTCACCGAATGTTTGTTTGAGACAATGCATTTCTGACCATAACACACCAATTTCAAGAGGTTTTTGGACCTAAATATTAACTTTATCGAACAAAACACACATTTATTGTGTAACATGAAGTCCTGTGAGTGCCATCTGATGAAGATCATCAACGGTTAGTGATTGATTTAATTGCTATTTCTGACTTTTGTGAGGGCTCTCCTTGGCTGGAATATGGCTTTATGGTTTTCTGTGACTAGGTGCTGACCTAACATAATCGTTTGGTGTGCTTTCGCCGTAAAGTCTATTTGAAATCAGACACTGTGGCTGGATTTACAAGAAGATTATCTTTAAAATGGTGTAAAATACTTGTATGTTTGAGGAATTTTAATTATGGGATTTCTGTTTTGAATTTGGCGACCTGCAATTTCACTGGCTGTTGTCGAGGTGGGACGCTAGCGTCCCACATATCCCAGAGAGGTTAGTAATATGCATGTCAATCTCTCCTGGCTTAAAGTGGAGGCGAGATTGACTTCATTACTTCTTGTATTTGTGAGAGGTATTGACATGTTGAATGCACAGAGCTGTCTGTCTAAACTACTGGCACACAGCTCGGACACCCATGCATACCCCACAAGACATGCCACAAGAGGTCTCTTCACAGTCCCCAAGTCCAGAACAGACTATGGGAGGTGCACAGTACTACAGAGAGTCATGACTACATGGAACTCAAACACACAATAACAGAAGTACTATACACACGTACAAATGGATTTTATGTTATAGATATGTGGTAGTAGAGTAGGAGTAGAGTAGAGGCCTGTAATGAATGTACTGTAATGTTTTTATGTATAACTGCCTTAATATTGCTGGAGCCCAGGAAGAGTAGCTGCTACCTAGCTGCTGCCCTGCCTTGGCAGCAACTAATAGGGATCCATAATAAATACAATTACAAATGTTGCAGACATTTTTTGGTACCCTTCCCCAGATCTGTGCCTTGACACAATCTTGGAGCTCTACGGACAATTCCTTTGACCTCATGGCTGGGTCTTTGCTCTGACATGCACTGTCAACTGTGGGACCTTATATTGACAGGTCTGTGCCTTTCCAAATCATGCCCAATTATTTGAATTTACCACAGGTGGAATCCAATCAAGTTGTATAAACATCTCAAGGATGATCAATGGAAACAGGATACACCTGAGCTCAATTTCAAATGTCTCTTGGCAAAGTGTCTGAATACTTATGTAAGTCAGCAATTTCTGTTTTTTATTTTTAATACATTTGCAAACATTTAAAAAAAATCTGTTTTCGCTCTTTGTCATTATGGGGTGTTGTGTGTAGATTGATGAATTTTTTTTATTTAATCTATTTTAAAATAAGGCTGTAACAGAATAAATGTGAAAAAGAGAAGGGGTCTGAATACTTTCCAAATGCACTGTATGGTTGAATCATCAGCATACATGGACACACATGCTTTGTTTAATGCCAGTGGCAGGTCATTGGTAAAAATAGAAAAGAGTAGAGGGCCTAAAAGGCTGCCCTGCAGTACACCACACTTTACATGTGTGACATTAGAGAAACTTCCATTAACTTTTTATGGCTGCAGGGGCAGTATTGAGTAGCTCTGATTAAAGGTGCCCATTTCAAACGGCCTCGTACTCAATTCTTGCTCGTACAATATGCATATTATTATTACTATTGGATAGAAAACACTCTCTAGTTTCTAAAACCGTTTGAATTATATCTGTGAGTCAAACAGAACTCATTTGGCACAAACTTCCTGACCAGGAAGTGGAAAGTCTGAAATCGAGGCTCTGTTCTTCTTCCTGCCTATACATGGGCATGATACGTAAGAGTCTACGTGCACTTCATAGACCTTCCCCTGGATGTCAAGAGGCTGTGAGAGAAGACATTTAGTGTTTATCTTGGTCTGAATTGGAATACAAGCTCTTTGTATGACGTGTCCCTCATTTCCGGTACTCTTGGGAGCGCGAGGTGGACAGTGGGATTGCCTTCTGTTTAGCTGCCGTTATGGACGACTACTATCTCCGGCTCTGATTTTATTTGATACATGTGACCATATCATCGTAAAGTATGTTTTTTCAATATAGTTTAATCAGATTATTGAAATTTTTTCGGGAGTTTTGCCGTGTTCCGTTCTCTGACTTTGTTGACGATGGAGAGATCCGTGCCACTTGGCTAGTGCGCGTGCTAAATTAAGAGGGAAAGTTGCCGTTCTAAATCCAAACAACGACTGTTCTGGACAAAGGACACCTTGTCCAACATTCTGATGGAAGATCAGCAAAAGTAAGAAACATTTTATGATGCTATTTCATATATCTGTCGTAGATGTGAACTGGTCGTCGACGCCCAAGTGTTTCTGGCTATTGTGCTAAGCTAATATAACGCTACATTTTGTTTTCGCTGTAAAACACTTAATAAATCGGAAATATTGGCTGGAATCACAAGATGCCTGTCTTTCATTTGCTGTACACTATGTATTTTTCAGAAATGTTTTATGATGAGTAATTAGGTATTTGAGGTTGGTGTCTGTAAGTTTTATGGCTGCTTTCGGTGCAATTTCTGATTGTAGCTGCAATGTAAACTATGATTTATACCTGAAATATGCACATTTTTCTAACAAAACATATGCTATACAATAAATATGTTATCAGACTGTCATCTGATGAAGTTGTTTCTTGGTTAGTGGCTATTTATATCTTTATTTGGTCGAATTTGTGATAGCTACTGATGGAGTAAAAAACTGGTGGAGTAAAAAAAGTGGTGTCTTTTGCTAACGTGGTTAGCTAATAGATTTACATATTGTGTCTTCCCTGTAAAACATTTTAAAAATCGGACATGTTGGCTGGATTCACAAGATGTGTACCTTTCATATGCTGTATTGGACTTGTTAATGTGTGAAAGTTAAATATTAAAAAAATATATATTTTGAATTTCGCGCCCTGCACTTGAGCTGGCTGTTGTCATAAGTGTACCGACGTCGGGCTTGCAGCCATAAGAAGTTAAAGAAAACCCTTAGAGTTCTATTAGATTGATAGCTCTGAAACCAAGATCTCGCGGATGTTGAAAAGCTATAACACATACGTTTTCTCAACAACAGGTTATGGTCAATAAATCAAAGGCTGCACTGAAATCTGACAGTCCAGCTCCCAAAATCTTATTATTATCAGTTTCTTTCAACCAATCATCAGTCATTTGTGTCAGTGCAGTACATGTTGAGTTCCCTTCTCTATAAGCATGCTGAAAGTTTGTTGTTCATTTGTTTAAAGAGAAATAGCATCTCCGGGCCTGAGGACTAACTTTCCTCTAGGCTCAGATTAAAGATATCATAGAAAGGAGTGGCTATAGAGTCAGCTACCATCTTCAGTAGTTTTCCATCTAAATTTTCAATTATAGATTGATAACAAAAAAAATCCACCTCTTCCACACTAACTTTACAAACTTGCAATGCTTTTCTTCTTCATTTTACAATGGCTCACTGTCAGTGGTGTAAAGTATTTAAGTAAAAATTATTTTATAAATTACTACTTAAGTATTTTTGGGGGGTATCTGTACATTACTATATATATTTTTGCCAACTTTTACTTTTACTTCACTACATTCTGAAAGGAAATAATGTACTTTTTACATTTTATAATGTACTTTTTACATTTTCCCTGATACCCAAAAGTACTCGTTACATTTTGACAGGAAAATTGTCAAATTCACACACTTATCAAGATATATATTAATCTGGTCATCCCTGCTGCATCTGATCTGTCAGACTCACCAAACACAAATGCTTTGTTTGTAAATTATGTCTGAGTGTTGGAGTGTGCCCCTGGCTATCTGTCAATAAAAAAAAACAGAAAATAAAATTGTTCTGTTTGGTTTGCTTAATATAAGGAATTTGAAAATATTTATACTTTTATACTTTTAAGTACATTTTAGCAATTCAATTTACTTTTGATACTTAAGTATTTGTAATACCAAACACTTTTAGACTTTTACTCAAATAGTATTTTACTGGGTGACTTTTTCTATTAAAAGGTATCTTTACTTTTACTCAAGTATGACAATGTAATACTTTATCCACCACTGCGCACTGTTCGTTTATGGCATTTCTTGCCTAAGTTTGCCCTTTTTGCCAAATAAATAATTGGCAACATCAAATGGTTTTGTAATAAATAAGCCATCTGATTCGATGAAAGATGGAGTTGAATTTATCTTTCTGCCCATAATTTCATTTCAAGTTTTCAAGTTTTTCTCCATCATTCTTTATATCATTGATCTTGGCTTCATAATACCATTTCTTCTTCTTTTGTTGACTTTAGTCACATTTATCAATTAACAGTAAGTCAACCAGTCAACTGTGCAGACAGATTTCTTAGCCACTCCTTTTGTGTAGGGTGTTTGCCTTTCACGCCAGCGACCCTGGTTCAAATCTCCTGGTGAGGTCATTAGGTGTTGTGCTAAGTTTGATTAATATTATTACAAGGAGTACAACTTTATTAAATTTTTTATTATAATTGATTTGTTTTGCTCGCTCACTTCACTTTTCAAAAAATGAAATCTGTTATAGTGCTAATTAAATTTGTATGGCCTGATGGGACATTTTGGTTGTCTGCCTGCGTTTTTTCCTAATCACTCTGTGTGCATTTGCAGTTTGTCTATCGTTTCATCTTTTGCCTTCTCTTACAGCTGATGCTAGAGGACCCTGCACGATCGTCCTTCACCCGATCGGAAATCCCACCAGCAACTCTCTGATCATCACGCGCTAGCTAACACAGGTTCTATCTACCCTCTCGTTCCATCATTTGAACCTGTTTACTCACAGATCCACTACCTGCTGCACAGCCCCAGGGATAATTTATGCTAATTGATGGCGGTTTTGCATTGTGACTCAGGGCAGTAATCATGATGGTAACTAAGCGCGAGCAAAAACACTGCCTTGCTCTGTGAATACATGCACAGAACTGAAATTAATGACCAGGTGCTTGGAAGTGGATAAACAACATTAGCAAAAAAAAAAAATGTAATAGATAAGGAGCTAATATTCTAATGATCTCCAGGCCTTGTATCTGTCATGAATCTTTGTATAAATCATGAAGTGTTTGGTCATTTGATTACTATTGCTTTACAGAATGTAAACTTTTAATTGACATGCGATGATATGGCCAGCACGGTTTAATTGAGTAAGCACCAGAAAACGTATAAACTTTTGGATATTTAACCCCACTTGATGCCAGAGAAGAATGCAGACAGACGTTTTACCGATTGTGTTTTTTTATTCATTTATTTGCATTGTAACTTATTTTGTACATAATGTTGCCGCTACCGTCTCTTATGACCGAAAATACCTTCTAGACATCAGGACTACGATTACTCAACACGGACTAGCAGAATCCTTTTTTTCCTTTAACTTCTTTGGGATACCCCCCCCCCCCCTTCTCTCAATTTCCGCCTGAAGACATACCCAAATCTAACTGTCTGTAGCTCAGCCCCAGAGGCAAGGATAGGCATATTCTTGGTATCATTTGAAAGGAAACACTCTGAAATTTGTGGAAATGTGAATTGAATGTAGGAGAATATAACACAATAGATCTGGTAGAAGAAAATACAAGGAAATAAACATACGTTTTTTGTTTTTATTGTTGTTGCATCATCTTTCAACTGAACAAGAACAGGCAAACATTCAGATATGATGCTGGGGATAATTCTGATGCAGAACATAAGATGGCAACAGTATTAGAAAAAAGTTTCAAAACGATATCTTCAGGAACGAGTGAGCTACATGACATTGAGCATGTAGTCACCCAGGTGTCCCACACAAGTTGCCCAAATGTACCCAAATGGCCAAATTGGTACAGTGATACATTTTGAACTAAATGACTATATACAAAATACTAAAATGCTATTCTAACACACACCCCAACAAAAAATAATAATAATAATATAAAAATTTAAAAATTTGAAAAAAAAATAAATAACAAGGGTAACTATTTACACACATTCAAAGTATAATATACAATATTGTGAAGACCCTCAGTCCTCTACATAATATTGTTCTGCTGATGCCATGCCCAATAGCAGTCTCTTTCTGCTGTAAAGCAGAGGGTTACTGAACAGGTGGTGCAGGTGATAGGGCATTTCCTGTGACAAAGGGCACAACGACGTCTCCCCACTGTGCCCTTTTTGCCCTGAGGCACATTCATGCCTGCAGAGATGAATCTGGGCAGGTGAACAGCAGAGGTAGAGGGGCCAGAAGGTGCTGCAGTAGACTTGCTGTAGCAAGCAAGCTCCTGGATGAGCAGCTCTCGGAAGGCTAGCTGTGAGATGTGGGGCTGTCCACGGCTCTTAGCCATTTCCTTCTGGAGGATGAAGGAATTCACCACAGCAATGTCAATGAAGTGATAGAAAAATGTCTTGTAAAGCCAGTTGATAGAGGGGAGCAGTTTTCCAGTAGTCTTTCAGGGTTTTCAACTTCACAATACCCATGTAAATGACCATTGACAGGAAACAAAAAAGATCTGACATGGAAATGGGCTTCCATCCCTCTTTCTTGCCTGCCTGCTTCTTAGCACCATACTTGTTAGTGTTCAACACCAGGGAATCAACAACAGATGAGGTGAAAAACAGCTGGAAAAGCTGCATGGGGCTATACTTAGATGTCATATCCAGCTTTGGGCCTAATGGCCTCTTTGGTCTGAATAATGGAGGTGGAGGCGCCACATCCTCCTCCAGCACAGAGTGCCAACGACCCTCCTCCTCTCTGATTGCAGGTGTATCTCTTCCCCATCGCCGCTTCTTTGTCACACCTGGCAGGGCGGGGGTAGATGTGGAGCCGGAGACAGCAGGGGTCCGGCTAAATGAACAAGCTCCCCTGGGGGATGGGCAACTTGGCAGTGGGGGCTCCCAATCAGAATCGGAGGGACTGTGAAATAAAGACACAGACACACAGATTATATATTGAGTAGTGAAACAAAATCATTTTGGGGATCTGTGGTTCTATTCCATGTTTAGATCAAATAAATGTAAAATATCTCATATATACAGACACACAGATTATATATTGAGTAGTGAAACAAAATCATTTTGGGGATCTGTGGTTCTATTCCATGTTTAGATCAAATAAATGTAAAATATCTCATATATACAGACACACAGATTATATATTGAGTAGTGAAACAAAATCATTTTGGGGATCTGTGGTTCTATTCCATGTTTAGATCAAATAAATGTAAAATATCTCATATATACAGACACACAGATTATATATTGAGTAGTGAAACAAAATCATTTTGGGGATCTGTGGTTCTATTCCATGTTTAGATCAAATAAATGTAAAATATCTCATATATACAGACACACAGATTATATATTGAGTAGTGAAACAAAATCATTTTGGTATTATTTTCAAACAACAGCATGAGAGTTACTTACCAATCGAGAATTGCGTCTTCTCCATACAAAAACATGTCCTCAAATTGGGAGTCCAAACTTGACACACAATCTGATACATCTTCTTGTAAATCTGTGTCACTTTCTCTAGCAATCTCATCAATAATTGCATGTAGATCTGTATAGCTGGACTTTGCCTTTGATTTTCCAGATTTACTCGCCATAATTATTTCAATAATATAGAGGAAAATGATCTTGACTCAATACTGCTAACGCGCAAACAACGTGGCTCCTTCGGGTAGAAATTTCAATGGCGAATGTCTGCGTAACGCGTGACTTTCGTTCAAGACCGGGTCTTCCCAGATATAACCATTAGATATTGTTGTTTACCTCGGCTCATTGGCTCTCTACCAAACTAGATTTCAAGACGATCAGTGGTCATTGGGCCAAAATACAGTCAATCAAAGAAGCACTGGTCATGTCATAGGCGCTCAATGAGGTCATTGTTTGGTGTGTTCAAATCAGTTCATTTCGGTCAATATGTCCCGTAGAAATAACCATCATGTATGGTTGTGTTACTAACAAACAGAGGATTACAATGAAACCCACCTTGACTAGATACAGGTACATCTAGTGTGAGTAATTACATCAACTGTTTCGTCGAAAGTTGAAGGAGTCGAAACTCATGACACAAGCCGTTTACAAAATGTGTCGTGTTATGCTATAAAAAAAAAAATATCGAACAAAATGACCATTCATTGTGAAGATTGGACCTTTTGTATTGCCAAAAGAAGAAGATTTTTACAGGTAATTGATAATTTTATTGCTATTTCTGACTTTTGTGACGCTACTGTTTGGTTGGAAAATGCTAGTTATACTTGTGTGTCTGGCGCGCTGTCGTCAGATTATCGTAAGGTATGCTTTCGCCGAAAAGCATTATTGAAATCTGACACCACTGTTGGATTAAGAAGTAGATAAGCTTTTAAATGATGTTAGATACATGTATTTACAAGAACGTTTAATACTACGAATGGTGTATTTAGAATCTTTGCGCTATGCTATTTCACCGGATGTTAGCCAGATGGGACGCTAACGTCCCAGCTAGCCTAGAGAAGTTAACGACTCTGACGAGCCCGACGCGAAGGATATACTGCTTCCTCGGGAACAGGCCCCGATCCCCGTGATATGCATGAAGAGGAGGCGGAGCACGAGGGGCCAAAGGGCGGGCTGCCTTCTGAGAAATCGTAGGCGATCGAATAAACCCCCACTTCCCTCCATTCTGCTACCAAAAGTGCAATCCATTGAGAATAAAATCGACGAGTTACGCGGAAGATTAAACTACCAATGGGACATTAAACTGTAACATCTTATGCTTCATGGAGTCAAGGCTGAACGACGACAATATCAACATACAGCTGGCTGGTTATACGATGTAACGGCAGAATAGAAAAGTGGCGTCTGGTAAGACAAGGGGCTGTGAACTATGCATTTTTGTAAATAATAGCTGATGCACGATATCTAGGGAGGTCTCGAGCTATTGCTCGCCTGAGGTAGGGTATCTCAATATAAGCTGTAGACCACACTAACTACCGAGAGTTTTCATCTGTATTCTTTGTAGTTGTTTACATAGCACCACAACCAGCGGCTGGCACTAAGAAAGCATTGCATGAGCTGTATTCCGCCATAAGCAAACAAGAAAACGCCCACCCAGAGGTGGCGCCCCTAGTAGCCGGGGACTTTATTGCAGGGAAACTTAACCTGTTTGGGCTGCAGGGGCAGTATTGAGTAGCCAGATAAAAGGTGCCCATTTCAAACGGCCTCGTACTCAATTCTTGCTCGTACAATATGCATATTATTATTACTATTTGATAGAAAACACTCTCTAGTTTCTAAAACCGTTTGAATTATATCTGTGAGTCAAACAGAACTCATTTGGCACAAACTTCCTGACCAGGAAGTGGAAAGTCTGAAATCGATGCTCTGTTCTACTTCCTGCCTATAAATGGGCATGATACGTATGAGTATACATGCATTTATACACCTTCCCCTGGATGTCAAGAGGCGGTGAGAGAAGAAATTTAGTGTTTATCTTGGTCTGAAGTGGAATACAAGCTCTTTGTATGACGTGTCCCCCATTTCCGGTTTTCTGGAGAGCGCGAGGTGGTTCCTGGATTTGCCTTCTGTTTAGCTGCCGTTATAGGCGACTACTATCTCCGGCTTTGATTTTATTTGATACTTGTGACCATATCATCGTAAAGTATGTTTTTTCAATATAGTTTAATCAGATTATTGAAATTTTTTCGGGAGTTTTGCCGTGTTCCGTTCTCTGACTTTGTTGACGATGGAGCGATTCGTGCCACTTGGCTAGTGCGCTTGCTAAATCGAGAGGGAAAGTGGCCGTTCTAAATCCAAACAACGACTGTTCTGGACAAAGGACCCCTTGTCCAACATTCTGATGAAAGATCAGCAAAAGTAAGAAACATTTTATGATGCTATTTCATATATCTGTCGTGCATGTGAACTAGTCGTCGGCGCCCAACGTTTGGGTACTCTAGCTATACCGAAGCTGGATGTCGTAATGAAGTTATTTTTTAGAATTCTAACACTGCGATTTCATTAAGAACTAATGGATCTATCATTTCCTATACAACATGTATTTTTTAGTTATGTTTATGAATAGCTATTTGGTCAGAATATGTGTGTCATAAAAAGTGTCAGAAAAATATCCGAACGTTGCGGGAAATAGTAGCTACGTTAGCAGAATGTATAACCACTGATTTCAGCTCTAAATATGCACATTTCCGAACAAAACATAAGTGTATGTATAACCTGATGTTATAGGTCTGTCATCTGATGAAGAATATCAAGGTTAGTCAAAAATTATATATCTTTTACTGGTTTGTTACGATCGCTACCTTTTGCTACTTGGAAATGGCATGTGTTTCTGGCTATTGTGGTAAGCTAATATAACGCTATATTGTGTTTTCGCTGTAAAACACTTAATAAATCGGAAATATTGGCTGGAATCACAAGATGCCTGTCTTTCATTTGCTGTACACTATGTATTTTTCAGAAATGTTTTATGATGAGTATTTAGGTATTTGACGTTGGTGTCTGTAATTATTCTGGCTGCTTTCGGTGCAATTTCTGATTGTAGCTGCAATGTAAACTATGATTTATACCTGAAATATGCACATTTTTCAAACAAAACATAGATTTATTGAATAACATGTTATAAGACTGTCATCTGATGAAGTTGTTTCTTGGTTAGTTTGGTTGGTTCTTGGTTAGTTAGGTTGGCTTTGTGCATGCTACCTGTGCTGTGAAAAATGTCTGTCCTTTGTATTTGGTGGTGAGCTAACATAAATATACGTGCTGTTTTCGCTGTAAAACATTTTAAAAATCGGACATGTTGGCTGGATTCACAAGATGTGTACCTTTCATTTGCTGTATTGGACTTGTTAATGTGTGAAAGTTAAATATTTAAAAAAAATATCTTTTGAATTTCGCGCCCTGCACTTGAAGTGGCTGTTGTCATAAGTGTACCGACGCCGGGCTGCAGCCATAAGAAGTTAAATCCGTTTTGCCAAATTTCTATCATTATGTTAAATGTGCAACCAGAGGAAAAAGACCTCTGGACCACCTATACTCCACACACAAAGATGCATACAAAGCTCTCCCTCGCCCTCCATTTGGAAAATCTAACCATAATTCTATCCTCCTGCTTACCAGCAAAAACTAAACCAGGAAGCACCAGTCTCAGATGAAGCAGATGCTAAGCTACAGGACTGTTTCGCTAGTACAGAGTGGAATATTCCTCTGATGGCAGTGAGGAGTACACCACATCAGTCACTGGCTTCATCAAAAAGTGCATCAATGACGACGTCCCCACAGTGACCGTACGTACATACCCCAACAAGAAGCCATGGATTAGATCCGCACTGAGCTAAAGGGTAGAGCTGCCACTTTCAAAGAGCGGGACTCTAACCCGGAAGCTTATAAGAAATCCCGCTATGCCCTGCTACGAACCATCAAACAGGTAAAGCGTCAATACAGAACTAAGATCGAATCGTACTACACCGACTCTGATGCTCGTCGGATGTGGCAGGGCTTGCAAACCATTACAGACTACAAAGGGAAGCACAGCCAAGAGCTGCCCAGTGACACAAGCCTACCAGATGAGCTAAACTACTTCTATACTCGCTTCGAGGCAAGTAACACTGAAACATGCATGAGAGCACCAGCTGTTCCGGAAGACTGTGTGATCATTCTCTCCGCAGCCGATGTGAGTAAGACCTTTAACTTCTCTAGGATAGGGGGCAGCATTTTCACGTTTGGATGAAAAGCGTGCCCAGAGTAAACTGCCTCCTACTCAGTCGCAGATGCTAATATATGCATATTATTATTAGTATTGGATAGAAAACACTCTGAAGTTTCTAAAACGGTTTGAATCATATCTGTGACTATAACAGAACTTATTTGTCAGGTAAAACCCAGAGGACAAACCATTCAGATTTTTTGTTGTTGTTGAGGTCACTCTCTTTTCAATGGGTTTCATTGGGAATCCAGATTGCTAAGGGACCTTCCTGCAGTTCCTATCGCTTCCACTGGATGTCAACAGTCTTTAGAAATCAGTTGAGGTTAAGTAGCCATGTTCAGAATGAGGCTCCAGTGAAGTGTACTGTTTGTTAGAGGCGCGTGACCAGAAAGCATGCTACACATTGTTTTCCTCCGGTATTGAACACAGATCATCCCGTCTTCAATTTTATCGATTATTCACGTAAAAAAATACCTAAAGTTGTATTACAAACGTAGTTTGAAATGTTTGGACAAAGCTTACAGGTAACTTTTGAGATATCTTGTAACCGGTGTAACCGGTGTTTTTCTGGATCAAACGCTCGAAATAAATTGAAATGTTGGATATATATCGATGGAATTAATCGAACAAAAGGACCATTTGTGATGTTTATGGGACATATTGGAGTGCCAACAGAAGAAGCTCGTCAAATGTAAGGCATGAATATATCTTTATTTCTGCGTTTTGTGTCGCGCCTGGAGGGTTGAAATATGATGGTCTGTGATTGTTAGCTGGGGTGCTATCCTTAGATAATAGCATTGTTTGCTTTCGCCGTAAAGCATTTTTGAAATCTGACACATTGGCTGGATTCACAACAAGTGTAGCTTTTATTTGGTATATTGAATGTGTGATTTCATGAAAGTTTAATATTTATAGTAATTTATTTGAATTTGGCGCTCTGCATTTTCACTGGATGTTGGCCAAGTGGGATGCTACCGTCCCACATATCCCAGAGAGGTTAAACACGACAGCATTCACAAGGCCGAAGGGCCAGATGGAATACTAGGACGTGTACTGTGAGCATGCGCTGACCAACTGGCAAGTGTCTTCACTGACATTTTCAACCTCTTCCTGTCCGAGTTTGTAATACCAACATGTTTTAACAAGTCCAATACAGCAAATGAAAGATAAACATCTTGTTAACCTGTTTGGGCTGCAGGGGCAGTATTGAGTAGCCGGATAAAGGGTGCCCATTTCTAACGGCCTCGTACTCAATTCTTGCTCGTACAATATGCATATTATTATTACTATTGGATAGAAAACACTCTCTAGTTTCTAAAACCATTTGAATTATATCTGTGAGTAAAACAGAACTCCCTTTGCAGCAAACTTCCTGACAGGAAGTGGAAAATCTGAAATCGATGCTCTCTTCTTGGGGCTGCCTATTAAAGTCCTTGATATTTATTCGTTTAGATGCACTTCATACGTCTTCCACTAGATGTCGACAAGGAGTGAGAGAAGAAATGAAGTGTGTAACTTGATCTGGGCTCGTATAATAGCCCTTTGTATGACGTGTCACCAGTTTCCTGTTTTCTGGAGAGCGTGTCAAGGGACCTGGATTTGCCTTCTGATAAGCTGTCGTTATGGACGACTAATATCTCCGGCTTTGATTTTATTTGATACATGTGACCATATCATCGTAAAGTATGTTTTTTCAATATAGTTTAATCAGATTATTGAATTTTTTTCGGGAGTTTTGCCGTGTTCCGTTCTCTTCCGTTTGTTGACATGGAGAGCTTCGTGCCACTTGGCTAGTGTGCTTGCTAAATCGAGAGGGAAAGAGGCCGTTCTAAATCCAAACAACGATTGTTCTTGACAAAGGACCCCTTGTCCAACATTCTGATGAAAGATCAGCAAAAGTAGGAAACATTTTATGATGCTATTTCATATATCTGTCGTACATGTGAACTAGTCGTCGGCGCCCAGCTTTTGGGTACTCTAGTGTGACGACCCTCCCACTCTGTCTACCGTTTTCTCTCTCTTTGCTCTTGTTTCCTTATTAGGATGCCGGTGGGCGGAGTTGGGAGGGTCGTCAGTTACATGGGAAACACCTGGGCCCACTCTCCCAGGATAAATACACCACTTCCCCATTCATGGAGGAGACTCTCTCCATGTAGACACCTTAATAGATTCGGTTATGTTTCATGGGGCTTTTTCTGGTTGTTTGTTTTAGCATCTTTCAACACCCTGCATTATCACATTCATGCATGCAAAACATTCACTTACACTACTGATTACTGATTACACACACCATTGTATATTATACCTAGTTTCTTTATCTAATAAATATATTTTGTTACTCCTTATTTCCATGTGGTCTCCCTTTTGTTACGGGCTCTGAGCCGGTTCGTGACAAGTGGGGGCTCATCCGGGATCTGAACCCGGGACCTCTCGCACCCCAAGCGAGAATCATACCCCTAGACCCCCATCCGTGGCTTGGTGGAATCTACCAGCGTGCTGGGGGGTTTATTTCCATGCCAGCGGGCTACAGTGCGTAAATACCCACCGCAAATCCGCACGAAGACTAGGGTTGAGCCTGAATCCCGTGGAAAAGCTGACTTTGGGCAAGAGTGTCATTACTGTCATGATTCAGGTCATTGGAAAAACGAATGTCCGGTTCTCAGGGAAAAGGACAAATTCAGTACGCGTGATTACGTTAAATCTAAGCCTACGGCGTTAGCTGCGCCTGTTTCACATCAGTTCACTCATGACCCATGGTCTCAGGCGCAGGTGAAAGTCCATATTCACCCAGGCTATTTACCTTTCATTACGGAAGGTTTTGTGTCTATATTAGGGAGTAAGGAATTGGTGCCAGTGAAGATCTTGAGAGACACAGGTGCCTCCGAATCGTTTGTGTTGGAGTCTGTGTTACCCTTTTCAGCTGAGACTGATTCGGGGAAGAGTGTTCTAATTAGGGGAATAGGTTTGAACACTCTTTCAGTTCCATTACATAAAATGATGTTGGATTGTGGGCTGGTAAAAGGTGAGGTTGTTGTGGGGGTGCGTCCTTCGTTGCCTATTGAGGGTGTTGACGTTGTTCTTGGGAATAACTTGGCTGGTGATCGTGTATGGCCTGTCGTGTTTCCATCTCGAGTTGTTTCCATAAAGCCGTCAGTTGTTGAGATTCCAGATGAGAGTGTACAGAGCTCCCCAGGGATGTTCCGTGCGTGTGCAGTGACGCGTTCTATGAGCCGTGGCGAACTGGTCACTGTGCCGACTGATGAGAATACCACAAAGAAATATGACACTGCTTTCCCTGTTATTCCGTTGTCTGTTACCCACTCAGATCTAGTCAGTGCGCAGCGGACTGACCCCACATTGGAAGAGTTGCGTGACCAAATTGTGCCTGTGGAACAGTTGGGAGATGTCGCCCATTGCTATTTTTTCCAAGAGGATGTCCTGATGAGAAAGTGGGTGTCTCATGGTAGTCGTTTTCTGGGGGAGGCGATTAGTCAGGTTGTGGTACCAGTAAAGCTTCGTGAGTTGGTTTTGACAACTTCTCACAATGGTGTTGCGGGACATATGGGTGTGAGGAAAACATACCATCGCATATTAAGACATTTCTTTTGGCCTAGATTAAAGAGGGATGTCTCTGATTTCATCAAAACTTGTCACGAACCGGCTCAGAGCCCGTAACAAAAGGGAGACCACATGGAAATAAGGAGTAACAAAATATATTTATTAGATAAAGAAACTAGGTATAATATACAATGGTGTGTGTAATCAGTAATCAGTAGTGTAAGTGAATGTTTTGCATGCATGAATGTGATAATGCAGGGTGTTGAAAGATGCTAAAACAAACAACCAGAAAAAGCCCCATGAAACATAACCGAATCTATTAAGGTGTCTACATGGAGAGAGTCTCCTCCATGAATGGGGAAGTGGTGTATTTATCCTGGGAGAGTGGGCCCAGGTGTTTCCCATGTAACTGACGACCCTCCCAACTCCGCCCACCGGCATCCTAATAAGGAAACAAGAGCAAAGAGAGAGAAAACGGTAGACAGAGTGGGAGGGTCGTCACACTAGCTATACCGAAGCTGTATGTCGTAATGAAGTTATTTTTAGAATTCTAACACGGCGATTTCATTAAGAACTAATGGATCTATCATTTCCTATACAACATGTATTTTTTAGTTATGTTTTTTGAATAGCTATTTGGTCAGAATATGTGTGTCAGAAAAAGTGTCAGAAAAAAATCCGGACGTTGTGGGAAAAAGTAGCTACGTTAGCACAATGTATAACCACTGATTTCAGCTCTAAATATGCACATTTTCGAACAAAACATAAGTGTATGTATAACCTGATGTTATAGGACTGTCATCTGATGAAGAATATCAAGGTTAGTCAAAAATTATATATCTTTTACTGGTTTGTCACGATCGCTACCTTTTGCTGCTGGGAAATGGCTTGTGTTTCTGGCTATTGTGGTAAGCTAATATAACGCTATATTGTGTTTTCGCTGTAAAACACTTAATAAATCGGAAATATTGTCTGGAATCACAAGATGCCTGTCTTTCATTTGCTGTACACTATGTATTTTTCAGAAATGTTTTATGATGAGTATTTTATTTATTTGGCGTTGGTGTCTGTAATTATTCTGTCTGCTTTCGGTGCAATTTCTGATTGTAGCTGCAATGTAAACTATGATTTATACCTGAAATATGCACATTTTTCGAACAAAACATAGATTTATTGAATAACATGTTATAAGACTGTCATCTGATGAAGTTGTTTGTTGGTTAGTTTGGTTGGTTCTTGGTTAGTTAGGTTGGCTTTGTGCATGCTACCTGTGCTGTGAAAAATGTCTGTCCTTTTTTGTATTTGGTGGTGAGCTAACATAAATATACGTGCTGTTTTCGCTGTAAAACATTTAAAAAATCGGACATGTTGGCTGGATTCACAAGATGTGTACCTTTCATTTGCTGTATTGGACTTGTTAATGTGTGAAAGTTAACTTCTTATGGCTGCAAGGGGCAGTATTGAGTAGCCAGTTAAATGGTGCCCATTTCAAACGGCCTCGTACTCAATTCTTGCTCGTACAACATGCATATTATTATTACTATTGGATAGAAAACACTCTCTAGTTTCTAAAACCGTTTGAATTATTTCTCTGAGTGAAACAGAACTCATTCTGCAGCACATTTCCTTACCAGGAAGTGGAATGTCAGAAATCGATGCTCTGTTCAACTTCCTGCCTATACATGGGCATGATACGTAAGAGTCTACGTACACTTCATACACCTTCCCCTGGTTGTCAAGAGGCGGTGAGAGAAGAAATTTCGTGTTTATCTTGGTCTGAGGTGGAATTAAAGCTCTTTGTATGACGTGACCGTCCATTTCCTGTTTCTGGAGCGAGCGAAAGGGGACATGGATTTGCCTTCTGTTTAGCTGTCGTTATGGACGACTAACATCTCCGGTTTAGATTTTATTTGATACATGTGACCATATCATCGTAAAGTATGTTTTTTCAATATAGTTTAATCAGATTATTGACATTTTTTCGGGAGTTTTGCCGTGTTCCGTTCTCTGACTTTGTTGACGTTGGAGAGATCCGTGCCACTTGGCAAGTGCCCATGCTAAATGATGAGGGAAATTTGCCGTTCCAGATCCAAACAACGACTGTTCTGGACAAAGGACACCTTGTCCAACATTCTGACGGAAGATCACCAAAAGTAAGAAACATTTTATGATGCTATTTCTAATATCTGTCGTGCATGTGAACTGGTCGTCGGCGCCCAAGTGTTTCTGGCTATTGTGGCTACGCTAATATAACGCTACATTTTGTTTTCGCTGTAAAACATTTAATAAATCGGAAATATTGTCTGGAATCACAAGATGCCTGTCTTTCAATTGCTGTACACTATGTATTTTTCAGAAATGTTTTATGATGAGTAATTAGGTATTTGACGTTGGTGTCTGTAAATATTATGGCTGCTTTCGGTGCAATTTCTGATTGTAGCTGAAATATGCAAATTTTTCAAACAAAACATATGCTATACAATAAATATGTTATCAGACTGTCATCTGATGAAGTTGTTTCTTGGTTAGTGGCTATTTATATCTTTATTTGGTCGAATTTGTGATAGCTACTGATGGAGTAAAAAACTGATGGAGTAAGAAAAGTGGTGTCTTTTGCTAACGTGGTTAGCTAATAGATTTACATATTGTGTCTTCCCTGTAAAACATTTTAAAAATCGGACATGTTGGCTGGATTCACAAGATGTGTACCTTTCATATGCTGTATTGGACTTGTTAATGTGTGAAAGTTAAATATTTCAAAAAAATATATTTTGAATTTCGCGCCCTGCACTTGAAGTGGCTGTTGTCATATTGTGGGCGGCCTCGGGCTTGCAGCCAGAAGAAGTTAATCTACCCATGGTGTCCGATTTCAAAAATGATTTACAGTGAAAGCACAACATATGATTATGTTAGGTCAGAGCCAAGTCACAAACACACACACATCCATTTTTTCAGCCAACAATAGGAGTTAGAAAAAGCAGAAATATAGTTAACCTTTGATTATCTAACCTTTGATTATCTTCATCAGATGAGTCATAGGACATCATGTTATACATGTATTGTGTGTTTTGTTCGATAATGTGCATATATATATTAAAACAAATCTCAGTTTACATTGGCGCTTTACGTGCAGTAATGTTTTGATTCCAAAACATCCGGTGATTTTGCAGAAATACTCATAATAAACATTGATAAAAGATGCAAGTGTTATTCACAGAATTAAAGATAAACTTATCCTCTATGCAACCGCTGTGTCAGATTTCAAAAAGAACTTTACGGAAAAAGAATAATCTGAGAACGGCGCTCAGAGCACAATCCAGCCAAAGAAATAGCCGACATTTTGGCGTCAACAGAAGCTACAAAAACACTATAAATATTCACTTACCTTCGAATAACTTCATCAGAAGGCACTCCCAGGATTCCCAGTTCGACAATAAATGACTGATTTGTTCCATAAAGCCCATCATTTAGCCACTTGTTGTTAGCATGTTCAGCCCAGTAATCCATTTTCATGACGCACGAGCAATCCCACCAGACAAACTCAAAAAGTTCCGTTACAGGTCGTAGAAACAAGTCAAATGATGTATGCAATCCATATTTAGGATGTTTTTAACATTAATCATCAATAAGGATCCAACCGGAGAATTTCATTGTCTGAAGAAAGAGCATTGGAACGAGAGCACTCTCTCCCGTGAGCGCGCTCAATGAGACCGGGAATTTCTGCAGACCACTCAGTAAAATAGCTCCTATGAGCCCCTCCTTTATAGTAGAATCATATAACCAGAATCTAAAGATGGTGACATCTAGTGGAGGCCCTAGGAAGTGTTTGCTCATCCATAACTAAAAGGGATATCATTTGGCACTGTTTTGAAAATCGAGTTCTCACTTCCTGTTTGGATTTCTTCTCAGGTTTTTGTCTGCCATATGAGTTCTGTTATACTTACAGACATAAGTCAAACAGTTTTAGAAACTTCAGAGTTTTCTATACAATAGTAATAATAATATGCATGTATTACCTTCTGGGACAGAGTAGGAGGAAATTCAGTTTGGGCACGCAATTCGTCCAAAGTGAAAATGCTGCCCCCTGACCCGAACAGACCACCATAGTGCCTGTGCCCAAGAACACTAAGGTAACCTGCCTAAATGACAACCGATCCGTAGCACTCACATTTGTAACCATGAAGTGCTTTGAAAGGCTGGTCATGGCTCACATCAACACCATCATCCCAGGAACACTACACTCACTCCAATTTGCATAACGCCCCAACAGATACCCAGATGATGCAATCTCTACACTGCCCTTTCCTACCTGGACAAAAGGAACACCTATGTGAGAATGCTAGTCATTGACTACAGCTCAGCATTCAACACCATAGTGCCCTCAAAGCTCATCAATAAGCTAAGGATCCTGGGACTAAACACCTCCCTCTGCAACTGGATCCTGGACTTCCTGACGGGCCACCCCCAGGTAACAATACATCCGACACGCTGATCCTCAACACAGGGGCCCCTCTGTGGTGCGTGCTCAGGCCACTCCTGTACTCCTTGTTCACTCATGATTGCACAGCCAGGCACGACTCCAACACCATTACATTTGCTGATGACACAACTGTGGTAGGCCTGATCACCGACAACGATGAGACAGCCTATAGGAAGGAGGTCAGAGACCTGGCCGTGTGGTGCCAGGATAACAACCTCTCACTCAACGTGATCAAGACAAAGGAGATGATTGTGGACTACAGGAAAAAGAGGACCGAGCACACCCCCATTCTCATTGATGGGGCTGTAGTGGAGCAGGTTGAGAGCTTCAAGTTCCTTGGTGTCCACTATCAAACTAGTTTGTGTCACCAACAAACTAACATGGTCCAAGCACACCAGTCGTGAAGAGGGCACGACAAAACCTATTCCCCCTTAGGAGACTGAAAACATTTGGCATGGGTCCTCAGATCCTGAAAAAGTTCTACATCTGCACCATCGAGCTCATCCTGACTGGTTGCATCACTGCCTGTTATGGCAACTGCTCGGCCTTCGACCACAAGGCACTACAGAGGGTAGTGCGAACGGCCCAGTACATCACTGGGGCCTAGCTTCCTGCCACCCAGGACCTCTATACCAGGCGGTGTCACAGGAAGGCCCTAACAATTCTCAAAGGCTCCAGTCACCCTAGTTATAGACTGTTCTCTCTGCTACCGCACGTCAAGCAGTACCAGAGCGCCATGTCTAGGTCCAAGAGGCTTCTAAACAGCTTCTACCCCCAAGCCATAAGACTCCTGAACATCTAGTCAAATGGCTACCCAGACTATTTGCATTGCCCCCCCCTCTCCCCCTCTTTACACCACTGCTACTCTCTGTTGTTATCTATGCATAGTCACTTTAATAACTCTACCTACATATACATACTACCTCAACTAATCGGTGCTCCCGCACATTGACACTGTATTGGTATCCCCCTGTATATTGTCTCGCTATTGTTATTTTACTGCTGCTCTTTAATTACTTGTTACTTTTATCTTTTATTCCTATCCGTATTTTCTTTAAACTGCATTGTTGTTAGGGGCTCGTAAGTAAGCATTTCACTGTAAGGTCTGCACCTGTTGTATTTGGCGCATGTGACTAATACAATTTGATTGGATTTGACTTGGTTACTTCAGATGTAAGGATATTCCACTGCAAAGATCCACCAGATCCATGCAGACAAACCCAAGCAAACAAAGACATTTCAGATGAATGAAGATTACAATTTATTTGTAGTTTTATCTAGTCTAAAGGACATAGGGATATCACTGGTTGAGTTGCATGGTCAGGAAAAACTCCTAGGCCTAATTATGAAGCAGTCTGAGTTGCATTTCTTTTAAAATGCAATCCTATCCTAAACACAATCAACTCAGATAATGAACAAACAATTATGATAAGGTCGATATACAGCCAGGTCATCCGCGATACACAGATTGCTGTTACCTTCAAGTTGGGTGTGGGGGATGGGGATAAGCATCTGCTTCTGGTTCTAAAGGTTTGAATTTCAAATCCAGTGATAAAAATGTATTTTTGCGATTTTTGTTTTCAGCCTATCCAAAAACCTTAACCCTTACCATAACCCAGGGTTTACAAAACGTAGCTGATTCACATGATCAAAGCTTGATGATTAACGTAAGGTCAATATGGGGTCCCCAAGGGATGCATGTTTTGGTTTTTGCCCTCGCACTACACAGCTGATTCAAATAATAAACTAATCATCAATATTTGAATCAGCTATGTAGTATTAGGGCAAAAATAAAAATGTGACTCACCACCTGTAATCGGTCTTATGTAGCAAAATTTGAATTTCTGTTTTTACATTGGATAAAAGTAGAAACTCAGAGCTACAAAATGGTATATCATACACTGCATTTGAGGAAACAATGGGAAAGTAATTCTGCTTTGAAAGTTGATCAACTTGTAAACTCACTTTTGAGAAAACCGTCTTTCAATGTTTTGGTACAAGTATTGGAGAGCCCTCTGTCTACACCCATTCAGCATCGTTTACACTCTCTTAAGCCTTAGCCCCACCTCTCTCTTTAAGGGTTGATCCAGCCGTTCTGTACTAACTTGCCAGCTACTTCCAGTTATCTAAGAGAGAGAGAACAGCTCACTGAACATTGATCGCACTATCACTCTCTGTGGTTTCGCATTAAGAGCGCACACTGGATGCTCTGACCAATAAGTAGGGTTGTTCCGAAAGCTCTGACCTCACAACTACAGTCAAGCACCCAAGCTAACTGGCTAACATTGGCTAGCTACTTCCAGACACATAATGAGAGAACACCCCACTCTGACCATTTTACTCATCCTAGCAGAGCTGGTTATGCTTTTTTCATGTTATCCAGAGCGTTGGTGACTGTAACTGTGCTGCTGGCAACAATTGAATTACGCTTTGTTGCCGACCTTTACTGACACCGGACATATTCAACGGGTGTTGAGCCTTCAAAAAAGCATCAGTTATTCTGCACTAAGACGAGAGTATTTTGCTAAGAAATATAGCTAGCTAGATAAACAATGAATCCCAACGCATGACGTAACGTTATTTAGCGAGCCAGCCAGCTAACGTTAGCTAGCTAGCTAACAGTACACTTTAACTTGAAATGAAAATACTTTGTCAAAATTAGAGTGGAGTCTATTGCTAAGACATGTACCTAGCTAGCTAAACAATGGATCACAACTCATGACGTACTACCCTGCATGAATGGCTATAACTAGTCAGCAAATTTGTCTGAGATACGAAGAAAAATATCATACACATAACATTAGCTAGCCACCCAGTCGGCTAACTTTAGCTAGCTAACAGCACACTTCTGTCAAAATTAGAAACGTGTAATATCGGATAATCTTAGTGTACATCATGGTTGGACGCTTCTCCTGTCTGATGCCATTAATGGTTGCCTTAGTTTGACGATGTAATCCAGACTTGTGTTTTCTCCATCTCCTTAGCTATCATACTCCAATTCCACTGATTTCAAAACTCGGCCCACCAGAAAGTGGAGAGCATACACATAACATTAGCTAGCGAGCCAGCTAGCTAACATTAGCTAGCTAACAGTACACTTTAACTTGACATTAGGTTTATGCAGTTTGTTTTTTGTTGTTGAAAACGCAATAAAAACAATTTTAAAGCCATGTTCGACATGATTACCTAAACATACTGACCAGCTCCGACAGACGCGTGCTATATGGTAGACCAATCCAAACTCATCTCTCGGCATGTCCAGCCCACTCATTATCTCAGCCAATCATGGCTAGCGGGAAGGTTGCTCCCTTTAACAATTTTATTCATGTTTACAAATGGCATGAAAGTTCACATGTTCGAGAAGGCATTTCTGCCCCAAAAAATGTTGATTTTTTTTTTTTTTTTTTTTTTTTTTAAATTGACGTTCATACAGCTCTCCTGTGAAGTCGTGACTTGCAACATACGCTAGTTTCCTGAATCGGGTCACAAATTTTCACCTTCTGGGCTCCCGAGGACTGAGTTTGGGAAACGCAACCTTAACCATTCAGAGTTAAAGTAGTTGACATTATCAGTGGGTTTTGTGTAGAATGAGCCATCTGATTCAATGAATGATGGATCGGAGTTTGCCTTTTAGCCCAAAATGTAATTTAAGGTGCTCCAAAGCATTTTACTCTCATTCTTTATGTAATCTCTCTTTGTTTAATAGTGTAGTTTGCTCTTCTTTTTATTCAGTTAATCATTCGATTTCTCAATTTGCAGTATGTTTGCCAATCGGTTGTACAGCCAGACCTATTTGCCATCTCTTTTGCCTCATCCCTCTCCACCATACAATTTTTCAATTCCTCATCAATCCACGGGGATTTAACAGTTAGTACAGTCATTTTCTTAATGGGTTCATGCTTATACTGTAAGTAACTGGGATAAGCAATTTCATAAATGTGTCAAGTGCAGCGTCTGGTTGCTCGTCATTACATACCATGGACCATCAAATACTCTTCACATCAACAACATAGGAATCACTACATAACTTCTTGTATGACCTCTTATACACAATATTAGGCACAGCCTTTGGAACTTTGGTTTTCCTAGATATGGCTACTATATTGTGGTCACTACATCGGATGGACTTGGATACTGCTTTCCAAAAAATTCTGCAGCATTAGTAAAGATATGATCAATACATGTTGATTCTTTAATTCCTGTACTGTTTGTAACTACCCTGGCAGGTTTATTATTAACCTGAACCAGGTTGCAGGCACGAGTTACAGTTTGACGCTTTCTCTTGAGTAGGCAGCCTGATGAAAGCCAGTCAATATTAAAATCATCCAGAAAGTATACCTCTCTATTGATATCACATATATTATCAAGCATGTCACAAATGTTATCCAGATACTGCCTGTTAGCACTTGGTCATCTATAGCAGATTCCAACCAGAATGGACTTCAGGTGAGGCAGATTCATCTGCACCCATATTACTTCAACAGTATTTAACATGATATCCTCTCTAAGGTTTACAGGAATGTGGTTCTGAATATAAACAGCCACACCTCCACCTTTGGCATTTCTGTATTTTCTGTAGATCTTATAAATATATTATAGACACTCTTGGACACTCTAACTGACACTTGTGGCTGCTTTGCGTGATGTATTGTTGTCTCTACCTTCTTGCCCTTTGTGCTGTTGTCTGTGCCCAATAATGTTAGTACCATGTTTGTCCTGCTGTTGTGTTGCTACCATGCTGTGTTGCTGCCATGATATGTTGTTGTCTTAGGTCTCTTTATGTAGTGTCGTGTTGTCTCTCTTGTCGTGATGTGTGTTTTGTCCTACATTTTGAGAAGTGAGAAGTATGGACGAAATTACAAGATTATGTTATAATACTTGTATTGCATCAAATGGTTGTTTTATGCAACATAATAGAGGGTTCTTATAACTCTATTGTGTCTGTGTGAACTGAAAGTGGGCCTCTGGGATATAACACTGACAGGAGATTTACAATGTATTTCGGGATACCGCATTCCAGAGCATGGGTTAATGTTTCTGTAATGGGGTTCCAGGGGGAGATGGCTCCAGCATGGAGTTGGGGGGCCAGACACTGGTCTTTACACAATGAGAACTGTTTTTACAGCAGATACTGTCTTCTGTGAATTAAGTATCTTTCATACAAATCTTAACCTTGTGACCCATTCCATACATTTGTTGTGTGTCATGTAGACTGAAGGAGGATGGACTTTGCTTTACAATGCTGTTCTTAGTGATCACCTCTAGGTGTGATTACTGACCAGCTCCATTACTGCAGTAATTAAATAATAAAGTTTGATTGTTTGGAAGAAATCAAAAATTCTCTATTTTGAATACAATACTTCCACCACAGAAGGCCTCTCACCCCTTTTTTGCGAGGAGTACAGTGGGGAGCTCAGGTTTGTTCTTTCTAACTGTGCCAACCATGGTGATCTTCCTCTTCATGAACTGCTAGCTGAGTTCATAAGAGGTGAAGAAATTGTCACACGTGACATTGTGCCCCCTCAGTCCATCTGTCACATCAAGCACACCCCACATCCCCTGGTTCTTCTCCGGGCCTCCAATGGTCGGCTTCCCTGTGTAGACTTGCATCTTCCAAGCGTAGCTGGATTGTGTGTCACACGCCACCCATATCTTGACGCCATACTTTGCTGGCTTGCTGGGCATTTACTGCCGGGAAAGGACAGCGACCTTTTGACAAAAGAGATTACTATCAGTAATTTGTATCTGTCTCACAGAAAACAATCACATGAATCAATGATATTACAGAAATACATAATAAAAATAACAGTGAAAATCACTTACATTACAGATATGAAAATAAAATGTACCTCTGAATTGAACCAGTTGCTCATCCACTGTTACTTCAGGCCCAGGGTTGTAGAGGTTTGGCAGACACCCCCACCCACTTCTCCCAGACCTCTCTTATGGCCGCCCGTTTATCTCTCACACATCTTGCAGGTCTTGACTCGAGGGCTGGTGTGATGAACATGTAGAATGTTGAGGCAATGTCCTGGGCATGGGAAACTGCATGTCTTGTGGGCCCTGGGGTCATCCTTATGACATTTTGTGCTGCCATCATGCCCTGGTTGTTATATGGTGACAAGGACCATGTTATTTTGCTGTTCTTTGACAAAAATGTTTGTCTTTCAGCTTGGGGGATTTCTTCATCTGAAGATGATGCATCATGCTCTGGGTTGTATTCTTCCCCATCTTCTTTTTCAGATACCTCTTCCAAATCATTGTTCTCGTGTTCCTCCTGGACATCTGAAAAAATCAGACAAAAATCAGACAAAATCTACGACCTGTTGGGCACTGAAACGTTGTCACGAACCGGCTCAAAGCCCGTAACAAAAGGGAGACAACGTGGAGATAAGGAATAACAAAATATATTTATTAACTAAGTACAATATACAATGGTGTGTGTAATCAGTAATCAGTAGTGTAAGTGAGTGTTTTGCATGCATGAATGTGATAATGCAGGGTGTTGAAAGGTGCTAAAGCAAACAACCAAAAACCACCAAGATACACAACAAAATCTGTAAAGGTATCTGCATGGAGAGATTCTCTTCCATGAATGGGGAAGTGGTGTATTTATCCTATGACACAGCGGGCCCAGGTGTTTCCCATGTAGCTGACGACCCTCCCAACTCCGCCCACCGGTATCCTAATAAGGAAAAAAGAACAAAGAGAGAATACGGCAGACAGAGTGGGAGGGTCGTCACAAACGTGCACTCATGGCTTCAGCAAAGAGAAAACTGGGGGGACTGTCATTTGCAGCACCTTTATAGCCTCTGACTGCATTAACCATTAGTAAACAATACTTTCAAGAAATGTTTATTTTGTCAGAAATGTTGTTTATTTTGTCTGTGAACTGAGTCATGTGCGGGGTCGTGGAGGGGAGATGCTGCACATGCACAAGAACGTTTTCGTTTTTGTTAAATCAGTAGCAAACAATCTCAATTCATCATTGTGTGTGTGTGTGTGTGTGCGTGCGAGTGTGGTTTTTGTGGTGTGTAAATGATTTTATAACTGCTGTGTCAAAAATTACCCAAAGACAATATTTGTACCCTGGTGGTGTACAGCTTTCATGGAAATATGAACAGACAACGTTTCACTTTTTATAATGTTGTGGTCACTCTAGGAAAAGTCATCAAATTTCAAGTTGAAAATATTTAGGGACTTTCAGACCATGAAAAACAAGATTCTCTGGTCTGATGAAACCAAGATTGAACTCTTCGGCCTGAATGTCACATCTGGAGGAAACCTGGCACCATCGCTACGGTGAAGCATGTTGGTGGCAGCATCATGCTGTGGGGATGTTTTTCAGCTGAAGGGACTGGGAGATGAGTCAGGATCGAGGGATAGCTGAACAGAGCAAAGTACAGAGAGATCCTTGTTGAAAACCTGTACTCAGGACCTTAGACTGGGGCGAAGGTTCACCTTCCAAAAGGACAACGACCTTAAGCACACAGCCAAGACAAAGCAGGAGTGGCTTCGGGAAAAGTCTCTGAATGTCATTGAGTGGCCCAGCCAGAGCCCACACTTGAACCTGATCGAACATCTCTGGAGAGACCTGAAAATAGCTGTGCAACAACTCTCCCCATCCAAACTGACAGAGCTTGAGAGAATCTGCCGAGAAGAATGGGAGAAACTCCCCAAATACAGGTGTGGCTAGATTGTAGCGTCACACCCAAGAAGACTTGAGGCTATAATTTCTGCCAAAGTTGCTTCAACAAAGTACTGAGGAAAGGTCTGAATACTTATGTAAATGTGATATTTCCATTATTTAGCTATTTTACATTTGCAAAACTTTCTAAAAACCTGTTTTGCTTTGTCATTATGGGGTATTGTGTGTAGATTGATGAGGGGGAAAAACAACTGAATCAATTTTAGAATATGGCTGTAAAGTAACAAAATGTGGAAATATTCAAGAGGTCTGAATACTTTCAGAATTCACTGTATATGTGTAACTGATAGATATAGACACACACTAACACTACATGTTAATGTTTTCAAATGTACAGTACAAGTCAAAAGTTTGGACACCTACTTATTCAATGAGTTTTCTTTATTTTTACTATTTTCTACATTGTAGAATAATAGTGAAGACATCAAAACGATGAAATAACACATATGGAATCATGTAGTAACCAAAAAAGTGTGAAACAAAGGTTAGGTTCTTCAAATTAGCCACCATTTTCCTTGACAGATTTGCACACTTGTCATTCTCTCAACCAGCTTCACCTGGAATGCTTTTCCAAAATTCTTAAAGGAGTTTCCACATATGCTGAGCACTAGTTGGCTACTTTTCTTTCACTCTGCTGTCCAACTCAACCCAAACCATCTCAATTGGGTTGAGATCGGGTGATTGTGGAGGCTAGGTCATCTGATGCAACATTCCATCACTCTCCTTCTCGGTCAATCACACTCTTTATCGGTCAAGCCTGGAGGTGTGTTGGGTCATTGTCCTATTGAAAAGCAAATTATTGTCCCACTAAGCGCAACCCAGATGGGATGGCATATCGCTGCAGAATGCTGTGGTAGCCATCCTGGTTAAGTGTGCCTAAATAAATCACAGACAGTGTCACCAGCAAAGCACACCCAAGGTGGGAACCACACATGCTGAGATCATCCGTTCACCTACTCTGCGTCTCAAAGACATGGAGGTTGGAACCAAACATCTCAAATTTGGACTCATCAGACCAAAGGACCAATTTCCACTGGTCTAATGTCCATTTCTCGTGTATCTTGGCCCAAGCAAGTCTCTTCTTCTAATTGGTGTCCTCATGATAAGCTTCAGACCATACTATCTACCAATAGAGTTATCTATATTTTTCGTAGGCATTAATTTACCATCCCAAACCGATGCTGGCACTAAGACCTTACTCAACGAGCTGTATAAGGCCATAAGCAAAAAAGAAAATGCTCATCCAGAAGCGGCGCTCTTAGTGGCCGGCGACTTTAATGCAGGCAAACTTAAATCTATTTTACCTACACTACCGTTCAAAAGTTTGAGGTCACTTAGAAATGTCCTTGTACTTGAAAGAAAAGCACATTTTATGTCCATTAAAATAACATAACATTTATCAGAAATACAGTGTAGACATTGTTAATGTTGTAAATGACTATTGTAGCTGGAAATGGCAGACTTTTTTTATGGAATATCTACATAGGCGTACAGAGGCCGATCATCAGCAACCATCACTCCTGTGTTCTAATAGCACGTTGTGTTAACTAATCCAAGTTTATCATTTTAAAAGTCGAATTAATCATTAGAAACCCAGATATAGCACAGATGAAAACTGTCATGCTGATTAAAGAAGCAATAAAACTGGCCTTCTTTAGACTAAGTATCTGAAACATCAAAACACACATCACGACAAGAGAGAAACCACAACACTACATAAAGAGAGACCTAAGACAACAAAACAGCATGGCAGAAACACATGACAACAACATGGTAACAACATGGCAGCAGCACAACATGGTAGCAGCACAAATGTGGTTCAAACATTATCGGGCACAGACAACATTCAAAATATAACTAGTACTTTTGGGTGTCCTGGAAAATAAACGGAGTAAAAAGTACATTAAGTACATGTAGTAAAGTAAACGTCAAAAGCATAAATAGTAAACTAAAATACAGATACCCCAAAAAAACTACTTAAGTAGTACTTTAAAATATTTTTACTTTAGTACTTTACACCACTGCTGACCGGTGGCTTCAAAGCCTCTCACTTGCCAAAACATAGCATCAGCAATCAAGGGTTTATATACATCATTGGACACGTTTTTAGCCCGATGTTCGGGTTCCGGATCAGCTCCTGTTGCATTTTTACAAATTGTAGGAAATCAGAGCAAATCCAGAGTAAAACGTAATGCCGCAGCCTGTAAAGTGTAAGCACATACCCCATTTGTGGTTGATGGCTGTCACAGGCTCCTTCCTGGGCACTCTACGGGCACCTTAGGGCGTCCCACTAATTTTCGAACATGTTTAAGATATCCAGCCTCAAATCTTCCATTATTGCCAAGTGTGAGCACTGCTCTGAGCAGATGAAAGGCATGTCCTACTCAGCCAATCAGCCACACAGAACTATAAAGGTTCTCTTCCAGTACAACACACACGCACGCGCACACACACACGCGCAGGCACATGCACACACACACTCTAGTTGGTCTGCTGGGCTATTTTACAAGTCACATTTTAACCTGTTCTTACTTCAAGCTCTTTCTGCAAAATATACAATCCATATTGTCCTCCTTTTAATGTGTGTGCCCAAATTAGCTTATTTGTCGCTTTTGTCTTTTGCTTTTTCAGTGGCAATTTTAGCATGTAAATCTTGGTGGGGCAAACTGGAAAAAAATGTAGATGCATGCCAGCAAAGCCACTACACAACACAGCACTAAACAATACATTCATTGCACTATAACGGAGACAAGCGGTGCCCACAAACTGTTAGGGCCTACATAAAGCTGTCCCAACAGCAGAGCTTTCTTTCCAGCACAATGGAGTGAATCCTTACCACCGCTACATCTGGCTATCAGCAGAGCTTTGTCTGGCAGCGAAACAATTCATTCAGCCTCGTTTACTGCCTTTTTAAAAAATATGGCTGACTTGCTAAAACAAATGTGGTTTCTACTGACAATTGAGATGTACAAACTATGGCATAAGGTAATGATGAGTGGATAAGAGGCATTCTATAATTTCGATTAAGACATTAAATTAATGAGCGAGCTAAGACGGACGTAGTCAATATAAATATGTGTTCAGCACTTTTGAAATGTACAGTGACAGAACGCAGAACATGGGCTGCTATTACAGAATTTTCCCTGTATACCAAGTCAGAACCGTAGGATAAATAAAGGGGGCATATAAGCAGACAATGGAAGATTTTACAATATAGATTTCTCAAAAACAGGTTTTAGGCTACATGTGCATCACCAAGTCAGAACCGTAACGCGAGGAGAAATTAAGAGGTGAAAATAGACTAAATTATTAGGGTGAGGCACATGGGCTACTAACAGCTTTCTACATAACATACACTTAGTATTACTTTCTTAGCTCCAGTGTACATATCTCCCTGGCATATTACATCATTTATGCAGTAGCATACAAGACATTTTTGGACTCCCTTTGTTGTGCGCGGCGGTCCTTTGTTGGCACATTTTTTCATCAAAGAAAGATTTACAATTCCGAATTGGATGACTGTTCAAAACGTATATTTCCAGTCTTTGCACGTATATTCCCAACTTCCCAGTTGCAATACTTGTGGTTAGCCACTGTCACCGATTCCTTCCAAACAACTCATTGTGGAATTTGCGATTTACATACTTGTGTAATGTTTATGTCCAATGGCCGATGAGCACTGATACGTTTTATCTATAATTTAACTTCATTATTTCTATTCATATGAAAGGATTAAAAAGTAGATTGTCTACTTGATTTATGATGATGACTGCTAGCTAACATTTGGAAAGTAAGATGTTGACATGATCAGTCCAATCAAAGCTACTCTAGATATAACGTGATTTGACGTCATTTTATCTGTTGCCAATGACCTTGAGCCTTCTTGGAAGGGCACCTCTAATCTAAGTCTATGGCAGGACCCAAAGGGCTCACATTCTTGCCATCTACTCTTACTAAAGGCGGGTGACGTAGTGTCTCCATGAGTGACAGAACACTGAGCCAATCACAGTGCAGTGCTCCTATTTTCTGCTGGCCTGCCCCACCACCACAGAAAGCACTGAGCTAGGCTGAAACACCTGCATTTTGGAGCTGCTGTTTGTATGCGGCTTTATTAACTCAATGATATATATTTTTCTTACATTGTTTGCAAACTGATATGTGACACGTATTATTGCCAAATTAACAAGCAAAACTGGCAAGCCCCCCCAAGAAATAAAAATAAAATATATATCTACATATTTGAAAAAAAATATTATTTGCTAAATGCCCTGAATGAAGGGTCGCCACTCCCTACCTTATTAAAAATGATAGTCCATCATCACTGTCAATAGTGAATTATAATTGACTTTTAGAGCGGAAGGAGTTAAGAAGCTACACTTCCACTTGTATTTTGTTTCAGTCGAAGCATATTGAGCCTAATGGCGCTCTAATAGATCCCAGAAATGTTCCATATGCATAAAAAATTTATTTCTCTCAAATGTTGTGCACAAATTTGTTTATCCCTGTTCATGAGCATTTCTCCTTTGCCAAGATAATCGATCCACCTGAAAGGTGTGGCATATCAAGAAGCTGATTAAACAGCATGATCATTACACAGGTGCGCCTTGCGCTGGGGACAATAAAAGGCCACTCTAAAATGTGCAGTTTTGTCACACAACACAATATCACAGGATGTTTTAAGTTTTGAGGGAGCTCGCAATTGACATGCTGACAGCAGAGAATTTAATGTTAATTTCTCTACTATACGCTGCCTCCAACGTCATTTAGAGAATTTGGCAGTACGTTCAACCTGCCTCACAATGTGTAACCACACCAGTCCAGGACCTCCACATCCGGCTTCTTCACCAGCGGGATCGTCTGAGCCCAGCCACCCGGAAAACTGATGAAACTGAGGAGTATTTCTGTCTGTAATAAAGCCCCTTTGAAGGGAAAACTCATTCTGATTGTCTGGCCCTGGCTCCCCAGTGGGTGGGCCTATGCCTGCGCCCCTGCCCAGTCATGTGAAATTCATAGATTAGGGTCTAATTTATTTAATTGACTGGTTTCCTTATAGTAACCGTAACTTGGTAAAATCATTGATTTTTACATTTTATTTTGTACTCAAAGTACCCGCGGGCCAGATTGGACCACCGTATGTTATTATTATTATTTTTTTATATATATTTTACCCCAATGTTGTGATATCCAATTGGTAGTTAAAGTCTTGTCACATCGCTGCAACTCCCGTGTTAACTCGGGAGAGGTGAAGGGCGAGAGCCATGTGTACTCCAATATACGATCCTGCCAAGCCGCATTTCTTCTTGACCTACTGCTCACTTAACCCAGAAGCACCAATGTGTCGGAGGAAACTGAGAGCGATGGGACGCTAGAGAGCGATGGGACAAGGACATCCAGGCCGGACAAACCCTCTCCTAACCCGGACGGCTGCGACACATCCTGGGATCAAACCCAGGTTTGTAGTGACGCCTCAAGCACTGAGATGCAGTGCCTTAGACTGCTGCGCCACTCGGGAGGCCCAGACCACCGTATGTTTGACTATTTTTATTTTATTTTACTGTTCGATTCACATTATTTGATGATTCGGTTCACCGCGATTGAACCGAAACCCAACTGCTACAAAGCTGAAGCAAATCATTTGATATAAAAAAAAATAATTGTGAAAAATATGAATTTAATGAATCGCTCAATTTTTCATTTTGAGACATATGAAGTGAGGCATCTGTTATAGAGTAAATAACATTTACTGATCTCTTCACAATTAATTGAAACAAATGGGACTACTGGTATAGTGTGGGCAACTGTTGCACAGTCCAAAACAGCCACCAAATTAATGCACACAGCAATATGAACAGGTCATTTGTAATAATCATTGCCATTAATCAAATGTATTTGGAGAATAGAGGTGATTCTGATTCCAAACTTATGCCCTTTCAAAAATAGAGATCACGATCCATGAGATTGTTCAATTCAAACACACTGAAGAAATAACACTCCAGCAGCAGACATGGGCCAAATGTATCTACTGAAAACACAACACACATAAAACATTGACTCAAAATGTGCAATTACACCAAATAACATCTCCCTTCCCATCAGGCACATCAAAGGCTTCCCATGCCATGGCCAAATCCCTCATGTGATATCAGATCCAGGGTAATTCACCCTCTCAGGCTGGCCTGCTTGTTTTGTTTAGTGCAACCGGGAGGCTATCGTCTGCCACAGGGGCCTACATTGAAATTCCAGCCACACGTCACGCACGGGTACTACATCATTAAGGCTGGGGGAGAAATAGAAGGCCTTTGACTGATAAGTGACAGAGGGAGAGCACTAGATGTTGTGAGCAAAGGGAGGAGGGGATTGAGATTGAGATGCTGGGATGCAGCAAGACTGTGAGCTCACATTGTGCACCAGGCGATGGGAAAACAATCAAGCTGTTTTTTTCTCACACACCTCAGCATTGACCCTCCTCCACCACCGATCGCGATTAGACCCCGGCGCTGATGATTAATCGATTGATTTACGGGTGCGCACAGATTCATTTGCACTGACCACCATGAAAGCCTCTGCGGCGAAGCAGAGGTTCTGATATCTGACTCCATCTCTCTTCATCCCCATTTCAAAAATACAGAAAATTTTATGTTGCTACTGTTCTGAGTCACCTTCTTATCTTCTCTCCACATCCCTCCTTCCTCCCCCACTTCCACCCCCACATAAAGCACAACTCAGTGGTGGAGTACAGCAGCTGGCAGAGTTGCAGAAATATGTCAAAAAGTCCCCGACGTCTCCCTGCTCTCCCAGCAACAAGTAAAAACACTGCTTTAAAAAATAATATGAATCTCAAACAGGATGCATTAATGTTTGATGATGTTCTGCATACGGGATGCCTCTGCAGATGTATTTACATACCCATTTCAAAATAAGATACCGTGGAAATACGATTCAGCTTACATGCTGCTCTGATTTAACCCTGGATAGAAACGCCATACCTATAAATAGACTATCATGACGGGAAACAATATTCTGTAGACATAGCTATCATGTACCTTTATTGTGTTTTATACTCAGTGAATTTTAATATATGTAATGTTGTCTCCAGCTTAAGCAGCTTAATATGTATTTTCAAAAGTCAAGCAAAATCAACCAATCAATGAATCCTCACTCATGAACACTTATTAGGCTACTTGTCATCTGTGGCTCACTGTTAAGAAGTTGTATCTCGGACATAGACACATTACATTGACATTTACATAATTTAGCAGATGCTCTTATCAGAGCGACACACAGGAGGACGTAGGGTTAAGTGCTTTGTTCAAGGGCATATCGACTGATTTTTCACCTAATCAGCTTGGGGATTCAAAACCAGCAACCTTTCGGTTACTGGCCCAACACTCTTTACCACTAGGCTATTCTGCCCCACTACTCTGCCCCCAGTGAAAGGACCTATTCTATAGAAGCCAACCACACCAATACTTATCAGAGAGACTATCATCATGATTTCATGTTACTTTCTTTAAAATTGCGCAGACATGGTTGTATGATTTCCAGAAAGGAGACGTTGGAGAGCAAAGATGAAAATGAACAGGAGAGCTGCCTTAATTGTGGCTTCCAGCTACCCCTCTTTGTCTAGATGTCAGTCCACCAGAAATATAATTAAATACTACTCTCTCTGCAATAACAGGGCTCTATCACAATGTGCTATTTGGTTCCACAGTGGGGGAGTGGAGACCAGATACACCATGGTGTAATCTTAATGCCAATTAATCCCACAAGCATGAAACCCTTGTCAAAGCTAAAATACCACCTCTGCAAGATCAACGACACAACCTCTTCCGCATACCCAATTGCAGTCGGTTATCTCATGTCACTGATCCCTACAGATCTGATAGATGCTGCTCTGCCTTACCATTGAGCTAGTCTACATCTAGGGACTGTTCCTCAAACTCAACAGTAAGGGCCTTACAGTAAAGTGGGCTATCCTTAGAGTCTAGTGCCTATGCTTCCTCTCTCTTTCTCTTAGTAACCCGGCGCCTTCTCAGGATCGTCCAGGCCAGAGCTTCCACCGTAGTACACTATGAGTGGGCCGCATTCCTCTGGGTTGGCTTAGCCCAGAGACACCCCTCCTACGACTCCTTCCAATGCACTTAGTACCTATGGTTCGGTCTCAGGTTCCTTTATACCAGCAGCTTGTGTTCCCAATGGACTAATCAACCAGATGCAAAAATCACTCAAGTCAATTTCAGAAACCTAAAGTAAAACGACACGCACTTCTATGACTCTTTAATGACACAGGGTTTCAGAACAATAAAGCAAGTTAATTAAAAACAGGCATAAAAAAATCCCAGTTCAATCAATCAATCACAAATCAATAACACAAATCAATGACAAGTGAAAATGGACAAAGATCAGATTGATAGGCAACTTCAGCGCCCTTAACTAAACCCTCATTTTGGTGCCAATAAAATAATTTTTGTCTAACATTTTCTGAGAAGCACAGTATTTAATAACAAGAAAAACAGGTTCTTACCTTCTACAACCTATAAACAGTTTTTTGTCTCCCCCCTCAGGACGATCAGTCCCTTAGTTGGTGTCTAAAATTCAAACAGTTACTTTAACACTCCTACCAATAAGGTAACCTTGCTTTAACAGTTTAAGAATAAAAACAACTTGTAAAATAAAAAATAAAAAATATATCTGAAGCTAAAAAGCTACACCAAAATCTTTCTCCAGCTGGCGACAGGTTCTTCTAACAAGCTCAAAGAGAGTCGTACCCTTCCCAAAAATCCTGCCTCTTTTATACCCTTAATCTTCCTTTCTGCTAACTCATTGTGGCTAACACCTACTCTAATGACGCATTCAGTGGTTGACGCCTAACGCGGCCATTTCTCAAAAAGGTATTTTTAAGCGCCCACTAGCCCCCACTTTTTCCTCGCCTCAGCATGTTACTCCAACCTGGGGTCATTCTACAGTATATTAGTCTAGTACCCTTAATACACTTTTAATTCTTAAACATAAACATCTAAAACGTTTATTCTTAATTAAACATTAACCCTTCTTATTTCACTCAATCCTAATCTCCCTCTAACCTACTTTATTTATTACATTACATCTTAAACATTCAATATTTTAATAATTTCAACATTTTAACATTTCATTATCAACCTCCTACAGGCACTAGAAGTCTATCCTCTAAACCATATTCAAACCATAAACAAACATATTCAAAATGCATTGTACCTTAAAGCAAACATCTCATTCTTAACCATTCTACTACATCACTTTAATCACCCTTTAACATTTCCCAATGTTTTCAACCTTTAACTTTAAATTATTCTTTTAATAACTTTCAGTCCTAATTCTGCTTATTTTCTTTACTCAAATGTCAATTTTCTCTCAATGTTCATTCTTCTTGGAGCCCCATGTGTAAGTGAAACTTCTTCATGTGTGTGGGTGTATGCAAGTGGGGTCTTCCTACCTATGTCCTCCTTCACTAAAATGTTACAGAAACTGGTCCTTGGCCTGCTATTCTTAACACCCGATTGGGATCTGTCAGTCTCCAATGACTACCTGTCATAGTAGTTGATGGAGTTAGTGGGTAGGGGGCCTGCTTAGGAGCAGGAACAGATCCATAGTCATAGTGGTTGGTGGGCAGGTGTTGGGCAGGGGGCCAACTGAGGAGAAGGCAGCAGAACCATCTCACCATGCACGTGCATGTGACAACCGGGGATGTGGTGGAGATTATTCAACGGGTGGGTCTAATCCCGAATGCTGAGTGGTTAAAACCGTATTCCAGCCGGAGCCTATTCCACAAGTTACCACCGGCTAAATCAATGACGTTAAAAAGCATATTTACTCTGTTCTATCTGACTGCCCAGCTAAGCAATTTATAAAGTTGATCTCCACTGCAAAAAGCATTTAGACATTATCTCACAATTCTTTTAGACTAACATTTCGTTTTCAACAGCGGAGATTTGTATAAACCTTGCTGTCGGTCTCTCCGACATTTGCAAGATTCTTTCAATATTCAAATTCGATCTTCAGCTGTCCCATAGTAATGAACGTGTCAGGAGTCGGGCGAGACAGACAGGCAGGCAGCGTTTAACAGCCAGTCAAAATCATGAATCAGCAGGAATCATTTTTATGGATATATACAAATAAATGTAAATTGAAAAACTTTGCAGCTAGTTTAAAGTGATTGTGTTAGCTATGTTGTTGGCTAGCTCCTCTGAACAACACTCCTGACGAGTAAGCACATTTTCTCTGCCAGATGAAATCTTGCCTCATTAGCTCATTGTTTTGGATGTATCTAAATAAATGTCTCTATAAAACAGCTTAAACAAATGCAAATGCAGCTTCTTTGTTGTTATTCTGGCTGCACTTTTTGACGTGACTGTAAGTTAGCCATAGTTGGCAAGCTAGCAAGCAAGGGATAAGAACGTTGCCAGCTGGTATGGCAACGTAACATTTAGAACGAATGACTGGGTCCATAGATACAGAACAAAAAGACTGAGCGACTGGGTCACGTTTCTAGCAACCGAACCGATAAAACAAACAACCAGCCGGCTTGGGTAGCAACCCTAGATTTGTGTCAGGACTATAACTTGTGCAAGGATGAAATAGTATGAATAAATTCATGAAAATAACGTTTTTAATGAAAATATGTTAATCATTATATGAATATGTTGGTAACCCGTTGAATAAAGGTGATAATGCCAGAGAATCCAGTGTTTGGAGGATATATTGGCACAGTTTGCTGGCCCGAGACAAAATATTTCCTTCAAACAACAGCTTCTCGGGCATTATCACTTAATTAAACTGATGTAACTGTGTTCAGTGTTAACTACTTTCCATAACTATCACATCCCTGGACACAACCAAATGAATATAAACATGCTTCAGTAAACCCACTGCGTACAGGCATTCTTGTAGTCTATTGAGGCTACATGGGAGACATTGGTCAAACACAAAATATTATCAACACAATCAAGTTTCATCAACATAGCTCCTATAGCTTGTTGTTATTGCAAAATTCACACTATTCAATTCACACTATTCTTTAGACAATAATAGGAGCACTAAAAGAGAGACCCAAGCTACTGTCCCTTTTTTCTCCATTACATTTAGGCAAGTGGCAATCTCTGCTACTTATACAATGGACTGGAGGATTCAGCTAAGGGTAGTTACAAAAGAAGAGTTGAGAAATTACAGTCACTTACTTTGGAGCCGAACTTCATTTGGAGAGGGTGGTTCTTTCAAGCTCTGTTTGGGCTAATCTTCCCCCTCTCCCCCTCTATCTCTCAGAGAACAAGCTTGACAAAGAGGCTGTGCGGATACGCATTATGAGAGAGGTGGGCCTGTCTGGCCCAAGGATGGCATCTACATTACCATGAGCACAAAATCCTATTCCAGAGACATTGGTGGAACTGGAAAAAATCAATCTGAGATAGTATTAACCAGCAGGCAGCAATGTCATTATTGCTTCTCCGATGCTGTTTTCACACCTGGGCCTTGCGGCTTGTGACAGCAGCTGATGTACAATAGAACCTGTTCCAGAATCATATTAGGGGCCAAAATGATACAGATGCGTACAACGGAAATACTAAACTAGGATGTAACATTTCTGAAGGAATGTAGCCCAGGAGACAATGTTATCTGCTGGCTCCTATAGTAGAATTTATGGAACAGACAGCGCATTATGTTACAGAATACAAGTATATCTGACAATGGTAATTATCTCTGACATTTGAATATTAAGAGCAGGCTCTATCTACTTTTAAGGTAACCTGGAGTTAAGAAGGAAGACATGATAAACCATTACTGTGGTTTGCCCTTATCTGGACAGTTTCTTATGACACATTCATAACACATTTATTAGCATGTTATATGTGCTTTATGATATGTCATAATCCAAGTCATAAAAAATGAAACAGGTAAAGTATTTTTATGTTTATGTGCCCAGTAGATCTGAAGCAAACAGAAAAACTGACATAAGCCTTTTGATGCACGTATGAAGCCAGAACAGCAAGCCTCCATAGAAACATAAGATGAATTTAGCCAGCAAACTGAGCCAATGAGATGAATGGATACAATTGATGTATGGTATTGATAGGCTCAAGGTTGTAACGATCAATACAACCACTTCATGACAATGGCAGGGTGAGTCGGTGGCTTATGTTATTATGGAGGATTACAGTAGAATGCTCATGTTTCATTTGGCTGACCTTGACTGCTGAGTCTCCTGTACACATCTGTACATCATTGCTATACTGTTGCTAGCAAATTGTGTTTCTCCCCCTCCACTTTCAAAAGTTTCTCATTTGAACCCTGGATCGACCAGTGAAACAGAATTAGTGAGCACTGTGCTGAGTTGTATCCTCTTCTTCCATCTTCATTCAATACAAATGGAATGGCCCTTACCTCCAGTGTTCACGGCAGCCAGACCAGAAATTCATTTTGGACCAGAAATTCACTTTCAAGTGTTGTGTAAGCTTTTCAGAGAACTGATGGTAAAAAAAGCTGTAGCCTACCTGCTGGCCAATATGAAGATGATTGTCTGTTATTGCTTTGATTAAATTAATTTGCCATCTTAGTTAGTTGAGAGAAATCCAGGTAAGGATAAATACCAGAGGGGGAGAAAAATAGGCCAGTAAGACAAACAACAATGCTGCTGGTGGATCTTTTTTCACAGCAAATTGAAACAGCCGACGATTCGTCTTAGAAAACAAAGTCCTGAAATTAAGCCTTGCCTTAAAAAGACAATATAGATTTATGTCAGAGATCGTACACCAAATTAATCAATGAAATAACTACATTACATGTGAAATAATCATGCAAACATTGTTTTTCTATTCCATTTACAATGGCTTCAGACTCGATTTAAGTACACTATATATACAAATGTATGTGGACTAGAGGTCGACCGATTAATCGGAATGGCCGATTAATTAGGGTCGATTTCAAGTTTTCATAACAATCGGAAATCGGTATTTTTGGACACCGATTTGGCCGTTTTTTTTTTTTTTTTTAAATGTACACCTTTATTTATCCTTTATTTAACTAGGCAAGTCAGTTAAGAACACATTCTTATTTTCAATGATGGCCTAGGAACGGTGGGTTAACTGCCTTGTTCAGTGGCAGAATGACAGATCTTTACCTTGTCAGCTCGGGGATTCAATCTTGCAACCTTACAGTTAACTAGTCCAATGCTCTAACCACCTGATTACATAGCACTCCACGAGGAGACTGCCTGTTACGCGAATGCAGTAAGAAGCCAAGGTAAGTTGCTAGCTAGCATTAAACTTATCTCATAAAAAACAATCAATCAATCATAATCACTAGTTAACTACACATGGTTGATGATATTACTAGTTTATCTAGCGTGTCCTGCGTTGCATATAAACGATGCGGTGCGTATTTGCGAAAAAGGACTGTCTTGCTCCAATGTGTACGTAACCATAAACATCAATGCCTTTCTTAAAATCAATACACAAGTATATATTTTTAAACCTGCATATTTAGTTAATATTGCCTGCTAACCTGGCTCGTTGGGAACTCTGTGAAGACTATTTCTTCCTAACAAAGACAGCCAACTTCGCCAAACGGGGGATGATTTAATAAAAGCGCATTTGCGAAAAAAGCACAATCGTTGCACGACTGTACCTAACCATAAACATCAATGCCTTTCTTAAAATCAATACACAGAAGTATATATTTTCAAACCTGCATATTTTGCTAAAAGAAATCCAGGTTAGCAGGCAATATTAACCAGGTGAAATTGTGTCACTTCTCTTGCGTTCATTGCACGCAGAGTCAGTGTATATGCAACAGTTTGGGCCGCCTAATTTGCCAGAATTTTACGTAATTATGACATAACATTGAAAGTTGTGCAATGTAACAGGAATATTTAGACTTATGGATGCCACCCGTTAGATAAAATACGGAACGGTTCCGTATTTCACTGAAAGAATAAACGTCTTGTTTCGAGATGATAGTTTCCGGATTCGACCATATTAATGACCTAAGGCTCGTATTTCTGTGTGTTATTATGTTATAATGAAGTCTATGATTTGATAGAGCAGTCTGACTGAGCGTTGGTAGGCACCAGCAGGCTCGTAAGCATTCATTCAAACAGCACTTTCGTGCGTTTTACCAGCAGCTCGTCGCTGTGCTTCAAGCATTGAGCTGTTTATGACTTCAAGCCTATCAACTCCCGATATTAGGCTGGTGTAACCGATATGAAATGGCTAGCTAGTTAGCGGGG